>NC_042615.1:539899081-540545667 GCF_901001135.1 Rhinatrema bivittatum | reverse complement strand
AAGGAGAGAGGGAGGGACGGACTGAGAGGAGGGACGGAGGAAGTGGGAGGGACGGAGAGAGAGAGTGAGAGGGATGGGACGGAGTGAGAGGGAGGGACGGAGTGGGAGGGAGGGACTGAGTGAGGGACTGGGAGGGAGGGACTGAGTGAGGGGAGGGACTGGGAGGGAGGGACTGAGTGAGAATAAGGGAGAGGTGAGAGTCAGGGATGTGAGTAAGTGGAAGGGGGAGAGGGAGAATGAGGGAGAGGTAAGAGACAGGGCCGCAGCGGCGAAGACGGGCGGCAGCAGTGAGGGAGGAGAGAGAGAGAGGGAGGGACTGAGTGAGAGGGGAGGAGAGAGTGGGAGTGGGAGTGTGAGAGGGGGAGGGAGGGAGTGGGACTGAGTGGGGGGGACTGGGGACTGAGTTGGGGGGGGACTGAGTGAAGGGGAGTGGGACTGAGAGGGAGGGAGGGAGTGAGACTGAGAGAGAGGGAGGGAGAGGGATAGAGGAGGGAGGGAGTGAGTGAGACTGAGTGGGAGGGAGGGACTGAGTGGGAGGAGAGGGAGGGTGGGGAGGAGTGGGTGAGTGTGAGGGAGGGAGGTAGGGGGTGGTGAAGAGTGAGGGGAGAGAGAATGAGGGGGAGGTGAGAGACAGAGGGATGTAGCCCGTTTTAACGGGCTTAACGGCTTGTCTACCTTATAAATGGCCTGTGACCGACGGCCCGCAAATGCGCATAGAGCGCAGCTCTACTGCGCATGTGCGGGCAAGGATGTCGATCAGAAAAAAAAAATGGCGGTGGGGCCGCAGGAGCGGGAGGAGAAGCAGCGGCGCCGCGCGCACGCGCGGTTGCCGCTGCTTCTCCTCCCCAGATCTGCCGGCAGATCTCGGGGGGGGGGGGGTGTCACTCCCGCGCCCCCCCCACCGAGATCTGCCGGCAGATCTCGGGGGGGGGGGGTGTCACTCCCGCGCCCCCCCCTCCGAGATCTGCCGGCAGATCTCGGGGGGGGGGGTGTCACTCCCGCGCCCCCCCCACCGAGATCTGCCGGCAGATCTCGGGGGGGGGTGTCACTCCCGCGCCCCCCCCCACCGAGATCTGCCGGCAGATCTCGGGGGGGGGGTGTCACTCCCGCGCCCCCCCCACCGAGATTGCCGGCAGATCTCGGGGGGGGTGTCACTCCCGCCCCCCCCCCCCCCGAGATCTGCCGGCAGGAGCGGGAGGAGAAGTAGCGGCACCGCGCGCGCGCGCGGTGCCGCTACTTCTCCTCCCCAGATCTGCCGGCAGATCTCGGGGGGGTCACTGCCGCGCACGCGGGAGTGACCCCCCCGAGATCTGCCGGCAGGAGCGGGAGGAGTTAATGGAGCCGGGTGAGGGTTGCGGGAAGTCGTGCTTACGGCGCCGGGAGGAAATGGAGGTGGGTGAAGGGAGGGAGGGAGAGGGGGACTGAGTGAGTGGGAGGGAGAGGGGGACTGAGTGAGTGGGAGGGAGGGAGAGGGGGGACTGAGTGGGAGGGAGTGAGGGAGAGGGGGGACTGAGTGAGAGGAGAGGGAGGGTGGAGAGGAGTGGGGGGGGGAGGGGGGTGGTGAAGAGTGAGGGGAGAGAGAATGAGGGGGAGGTGAGAGACAGAGGGATGTAGCCCGTTTTAACGGGCTTTACGGCTTGTTTTATATGTTATATCAATGTCTTTAGTTTTAAGTTATTTATTTTTGTAAGTCACATTTTTAATGTTGTAAATGATCATTTACATGTTTAGATTATGTTTAAAATATTTTTTTAATTTTTATTTTTATTTACTGTAGCCCCTGAGGCAGCCACTCATAAGGTGGTGAAACTCAGCCAGAGTCGGGCAATTTTAATAAGTCTCCATCAAACTAAAGCATTTCTAAGGACATCTGGCATCTATTTCATTTTGTTTAATCCTCATAACTTTATTTTGTGCCAGGTACATAAAGGGAGATTACTTATTGTCATCCTCCTAGGTTTTGAGTATTAAAGGCAGTTTTATTTGTTCTGTTTTGCATAAACTGTTCCACTCTATTTCTTTTGTTATTTATCTGCATATCACTAATTTCAATAATTGTTTGTTGCCTTCCTGAATATTCTGTTTTTGCTCTAATATTCTTTTATTTTCGCCCATTGGTTTAAGATTAAATAAAGCATTTTCCCTCATTTCTGGCATGGTGTACTTTTACTTTCTGTGTTGGGACCCTGTTGTGGGGCTGGGGGGATTAATCTGGGCTGGGAAATGTAGGCATAGAGATTAATCTATTTCTGGTTCTATCTAGCAACCCACAACCCCTCATCTGATCTTTCCGTATGACTTGGACAGCTGGGGTTTTCCTCTGTTACCCTTCTCAGCAGAGTCATGTCCCATTTAACTCAGCCTCTTAAAGGTACAGGAGTTAGAGGGCCTTGAAGCACTGGAGTCACCACCAGTCCGTGATCCCCTGCACCTTTAAAGAGACTAAGTTGAATGGAAAACCCCACTGCTCTTGGACTAAAGAAGTAAAAGGTTGAGACTGTTAAAGTCTTTCTGTTTATTTTGTCATGTAATTATTTATCCCTTCTCCTTTCAATCCCTTAAAACTTCAGGGATGCCTGGGCTGGGTGGAAGCCTAGTTACATAATTGCTCTTTGACCTCTTTAGAGATTAACTTTTGCATAAAGTAGTTACTAAGGGTGTGCACTGATAAGATTTTTGTTTTGGTTCATTTTATTTTACTCCCCTGTTTTGTTTCATTAGGTTTTCTTTTGCTTTTAATTTATTGTTTTAGTGCGCATTATTTCAGTTTAGGGGTCACTATTTTGATGTAGTGTGCATTAATTTGAGTTGTAATAGTGCGCACTACATCGAAATAGTATTCAGTGAACCAAAATTTGTAAAAAAAAAAAAAAAAAGTGTGAAGCTTTTAATTGTTTCAGTTCAAAAATGATACGAAACAAAATAGGCAACGTCGTTGACATTGTCTACGTCATAAAAAACAAAAGCACATTCCCAGTAGGCTCCCTTAACTGCAGAGGGAGAGTGAGAAGTTGCAGAGAGGGGATGAAGAAAGAGTGAAAAGACAGGAATGTTGTCACATAGGATGGAGTAATGTAGTCCCCCAGATTTTTGCCACCTAGTCATAGGCCAAATGTGCCTTTTGGCAAATCCAGGCTTGCTCAGATAGTTCAAATGTTTTCTCAGCTTTTGCTCCTAAACCATCGCTAGCAAGCAGAGCTAATCAGAGTTGGCCCGAGAAATTCAGATTTTGATCCAAGCTGCGATAGAGGCAGCCAGGGTTTCAGCTAATCATGATTTAGAAATGGTTTACTTACAAAAAAAAGGATAAATGGAGGCGGCTGACTTCCATAAATTAATTGGTTTTTTATCCTTCAGATTTTATGGTCTTAATGTACAAAAACATGAATTTAATTCCAAATTTGGATGATTGGAAATGTTTTTAGTTCCAAATCTGAAAATTTAAAGGAATCCCTGGAACCAACTGTGAAAGAAGGGACAAAATCTAATCCAAGCAGGAACACTGCAAGCTTGCCAATGCTAACATTGGATTCTAGCTGGCCTTAAATTTTTCCTTCTGGAAACCACTGCTAACCTTCCTCAACCATGCAGCACCTTACTTGACCTCTCTGGCCTGTATAAGATACATCATTTTATTTTCATTGTCTTTTTTTTTCTTACCAGTTCTGTGTGGCTCATGTTTATTGTCTAGTACTATGGGCATGCTTCTCAGTTGGGGCTGAAATGGAAGGGGGTTAAAACAGAGCAACCTTACAGTTTTTATACAGAGTTGAAAATAAAGTGTTCTTTCATTCTCTTGAAGGTTTAGTTAATGCAATGCATAGTTTGTGTTATTGTTCCTAGGCTTGCTGACATCAAGCCAACATTCCCTTTGCCCCATGCATAAATAATAGCATGCAAACAAAAGAATGCTAGTTTCAGACATTGTTCTTCTAAGTCCCAAGTTCTTCCAGGGCTATTATACTGTGGTCTGATTGTCTTAATGAAATGTCTTTCGTGTATGATTTGCATACCAAACACATTCCATATGGCACAGGAAATACATATCTGACTGACTGACAACATTTGCAACATTCAGTGCGATGACCAATAGAAAACATGGCACTTTGCACTTGAAACGCTGGAATATATCACTATACTGCCTTAGAGGGCACAGAATATGGGGCATCTGTTCCTATGCAGCAATGAGTATTGCTTTATTAGACCTAAAGAGGAAAAGAAATATACAGCTCAGTGCAGAACCTGATAAATGGGCAGCATATTTTCTACAGATTCTCTAGAATTATTTACATATGGAGTGACTTTAATCTTATGTTGGGAGGGGGTAGCTGTGGGAGGGGATTCTTAACTCTATAAAAAGAAAATAAAAATGGAAAGGGCTAGGTAGTGAGGAAAAACGAAGAAAAATTAGAAAATCAAATTCAATATAATTAGATTATTAGTCACAGGGCCGGTGAGGTGCCCTAGTTTAAGGGACTGACTGTATAATTATCCTAATGGTAGAATGAATCCTAATTAGTCAGGTAATAAAAGGTATAAATGATGTTCATCTATTTAGATCACTCAAGGGCCAATGCAATATGCCGAGCGCACTCTTAATGAGTAGTTAGATGCGGGTAAAATAGGCGCTAATCAATCCCCTAATGCAATAAGGGGATTAGTGCTTATTTAATGCGCATCTAACGCGGAGTGAATGAGATAGCACTCATCACATGCAAATGCATGTGAATGAGCCTATTACTCTTTCACTCCCAATGCAAAAAGATAAGGGGTAGATCTTTAAAAAATACGCGATCGCGTACTTTTGTTCGCGCACCAGGCGCGAACAAAAGTACGCTGGATTTTATAAGATACGCGCGTAGCCGCGCGTATCTTATAAAATCCGGGGTCAGTGCACGCAAGGGGGTGCACATTTGTGCAACCTGCACGCGCCGAGCCCAGCGCGCGCTGCCTGTTCCCTCCGAGGCCGCTCCGATTTCGAAGCGGCCTCGGAGGGAACTTTCCTTCACCCTGCCCCCACTTCCCCTCCCTTCCCCTCCCTTTCCCTCCCTTCCCCTACCTAACCCACCCCCCGGCCCTATCTAAACCCCCCTACCTTTGTCAGCAAAGTTACGCCTGCACTTTGCGCGTGCCGGCCGGCAGCCCCGCTCCGTCCTCTGGTCCCGGGGGCTGGTCCGGAGGCCTCGACCACGCCCCCGGGCTGGCGCCACGCCCCCGGGCCCGCCCCAGGACGCACGTAAGTCCCGGGGCTTTCGAAAAGGGGCGGGAGGGGGCGTGTCCGGGCCCGCCCCCGAAACGCCGTGGCACGCCCCCGAAACGCTGTGTCGTTTCGGGAACGCCCCCGGACACGCCCTCTCCCGCCCCTTTTCGAAAGCCCCGGGACTTACGCGCGTCCTGGGGCTTTACGCGCGCCGGCGCGCGAGGGCCCTGCGCGCGTAAGTCCACAAGTGAGGTGATCAATCCGGAAGGATTTACGCGCGCAGGCCTTTTAAAATCCGCCCCTAAATGTGCATCTCAGACACACACATTTATCGCTCAGATATTAACGCCATTACCCATGGTTGAGAATCATCTGTTGCCACCCATACCTGGAGACAAGATAACCAACATGTCCAATAATCCAGCTGAAATTCAGGCAAGCCAACCCTACCCTTATCTTTATGTTGAACCAGGGCCATGTATCTAAATCTGGCTTCATTTTTTCAGGATCAGTTGATCCAGCCCAATATACAAACTAACCAACAGGCCAATTCAATAAACTCTGCAGAAGAGCCAGTGCTCCGAGGCGAGCGCCCACTCTCCCGATGCGCGCCCAGGCACCTCTCCTGGGCGCGCGATTCTTTATTTAAATTAGCGTGTCCCTAGTGCCTCCTTATTAGCGGAAGCGGCAGCTGTCAGCGGGTCTGACAACTGACGCTTAATTTACCGGTGTCGGTTGTCGAACCTGCTGACAGCCACGGGTTCGGAAAACGGACGCCAGCAAAATTGATTTTTTTTTTTAAGAAGTTTTTTTTATTTTTGGGGCCTTGGACTTAATATTGCTATGATATTAAGTCAGAGAGTGTACAGAAAAGCAGTTTTTTTCTGTTTTTCTGTACACTTGCCCAGTGCCGTCTGAAATTAACGCCTACCTTTGGCAGGCGTTAATTTCTGAGAGTAAAATGTGCAGCTTGGCCACACATTTTACTTTCTGTATTTTGGGTGACTAATAGGCTCATCCTCATGCATTTGCATGTGATGAGTGCTATTAGTTTTGGGGGGGGGGGGGTTGGCCGCACATTTTCCACGCACTATTACCCCTTACTGTATAAGGGGTAATAATAGCGCGTCAAAAACGTGCAGCCAAATGGGGGCTAAATGGTACGCTCGGCAGAGCGCACCATTCTGTATCGGCCTGCAAGTAAGAAATAAATTTGCTGAGTGAGCGTCCGGCATAGGTCCTGAAAAGAAAAAAAGGGGAAGGGGAAGATCAGTAACAACAGAAAATTATTACACCATAATAAAAAAAATATATTACAGCTGCAGTCTAGGGTGGCTGGGGTATAAACACTATGGACCAGATTTTCAAAAGCATTTACTCGAGCAAAACTGGTTTTTGCTCGAGTAAATACACTTTACTCAAGTAAGTGGGCTTTTCAAAATTGCTACAATATATGCCATTGAATTGTCCATAGGATTTACTCAAGTAAGTGCACTTTACTCGAGTAAATAGCTTTTGAAAATTGCTACGATAGTATGTCACATTTACATGCGTAACTCCTTTGAAAATGACCCCCAGTGTAACAAAAGAAATTCAACACATGTAGGCAAACCTTCAGTCTCTCATTGCTGTCTATGCTCAGAGAACTAATTTTCCCCAGAGCATGCAAGCCAGATAAAACTTGTTGTGATTTTTTAAAAGTAAAATCACAAAGATTTTATGGATCACAAATATGAAAATATAGTCTAACCCATTGCATTTGTTTTTACATTTGGCACAATATCTTGTGAGAGAAAAAAAACAACACATGTAGTTTATTAACTTCAGGACACAGGGCTAAAATGTTTTCCTTCTAAAGTGGATTAACTGAGATCTTTTTTCTTGACCTATAAATGTCTTAGAATAATTACGAAAGAAAAGATGCCTCACCCAGTTCTTGTCAGGTTATCATATAAACAAGTTTCTACTAATTCCTGTGTCAAGAAGGCGATGAAATTTGGAGAAGAACTTTGCCACAGAATATAAGAGGTTTTAGAAATGGGGAACAACTCCTCCCGGGAAAGTTGTGGGCATTCAACAATATAATTCTTAAATAATGCCAAACCCAAGATATCTTGCACTCTAGGGAAGTTAATTGCTCTTAAGTTTCTAATTTACTAAGAGTATTCTGAGCACTCTTCAGTTTTCTTGCAGTAACTAAATTGTCCTGAAGGACTGCAGCCTTGAATATTTCCATAACCCCAGCATGCTGTTTTAATAAATGATTGCTGAGCATCCACTAGAGATGTGCATTTGTTTTCGATGAATGCTGAAAATGCAATAAATACGGTAAGTCCATTTTCCATTTGCTATGCATGGAACAAATAAAAAAAAAAATAGCCTCATATGAAATTACCCCAACATTTTTCGGTATTTTTGTTTTCATACATAAAAAAATGGGCTTCCTGGAGGTCATCTAATGCCACTTCTTCCAGTGCAAAACTAGCCTGGAGCCTGGGCCTCCCTGGACCCAGCCAGAGTCTCCCCCAGTCCTTCTGACCCCTACCCTCACTAGTGCTAAATCCTGCCCGAGCCCAAACATACCTGGTCAGGCCTCCCTGGGCTCCTCTAATCCCCACTCTGCCCTTTAATATTGGCCAGGGCCCAGGGACCTCCTTGACCCCCACTTACCCCATTCATAGCTCCCTCAAGATGGAAGAGCAAAGCCCACTTGGTCTCAGCAATCTGAAAATGGACCCCAGTCCCTGGCCTACACTTACCCCATTGGTAGTCCCACTCCTTCCTACCCTTGCTCTTAGCAATTTAAAGAGGGCACCCGAGACTCACTGAACAGCCCCACAGCGATGTGACACAGGGGTTTGAAGGGGCTTGAGGAGGCTCTGGCTGGGGCTGGGAGGTTCTGGGCTACTTTTGCACTGGTAGGGTCAGAATTAGAAGGGAACCTGGGAGGCCCAATTTGGTATAATTTTATTTTGTATTGGTTTTTTTTTTTTTTATTATTGAATTGAAAAGTTAATCTTATTTATTGATTTGTGAAATGATTCAAACTGAAAAAAAAAAACCATTAAACAAACTGAAAAATAAAGATAAAAAAAAGCAAAGTGAAATGTTTCCAGCTGCACATCTTTACCATCCACTTTCACCTCTAAAGCTCCACTGCCCTTTCATTTTTAATGCTATCAGGGACAAACATCTTTTGAAAACCCAGTATAGCATTCCTCAGCATATTCAGAGTTATCTGAGTCACAAAAACATGGACCTCTGAAGCAGAAAAGCTGTCAAACACTTTCCAAAATCAAGCTTCCAAGTTTTCACTGAAGATACAGGAGCAGAGTTTCTACCAGGAGCCCACAAAGGTGTAAGAGAAACTGAAGAAACTTCAGCTCTTTCAGGTTTCTTTTCTCCTGCAGACGCCAGCTCTGGAGCCTTGGAAGTTGTAGTTGTCTCTTTGGCAGTTGATGCCGCTTTTGTAATCCGTCAACACTCAGAGCCTTAGCAAGAGAGAGGGGGCCCAAGCCAGGCAAGGTTGACTATGCTGGGGGCAATCTGAGCTGGTGCAGCTAATCCAGAGACAGAAGCCTCTGCTGGCTCAGCAGGGCAGATATATCTATCCATTGGCCCTATAATGACATTCTCAATAGGGGATACCCGAGGCTTCCTCTTATGGTTGGGCTAACTTGGCCACCTAGTCGGGAAATGAAAGAAAATCAACAAAAGCATCCAAAAGGTAAGAGGTGTAAACTGCTGGGAACCGGAACATTTACCCAGTAGCTGTGACCATCTTTTCAATGTGGATTCCTATTGCTCCTTGTCCCTTGTAGTTTCAGTAGCACTACTGAAATAATTTCAGTTCTAGATGTTACTCCATTATACCCAAAACTGAACCCCCTCCCCCTTTCCTCTAACAATTCCTTTGACATGGATTGAAATTCCTAATCTTGCTCTGTCTGCCAGTGCTTTTTGCACTGGCAGACAGAGGAAGAATATGTTTTGAGGCCCCTGAAACAGGATCTGGTTAATAGAAATGAGCCCTTGGAGAAATTATGCGGGGGATAAACTTGGCCTCTACTTTTGAGGTTGAGTGATGTATCACTGTGGTAACAGGCTTATTAAGGGGATGGCTTATCTCTTTAAGTGATATTGTAAGGGGGGAGTGTGCATAGGCACAATATAAGCTGATACACAGCAGATTTCAGAAAAGATTAGGAGAGTTTGGCAGGAAAGTGAAGTCAGGGTGGTGAATTTTTTTTCATTCTTGTATCCACTACCAGGCCATAGCTCCAGGAGATGCAAAATGTACTCTGGGGCAGTGCTACTATGCCATCTAGGAGGAATCCTGTGACCAGGGGAAGAAAGTATGAAAGAAGCAGTGGCATAGTCACAGTCACAGGTAGGCCTGGATGGGCAGTTGCCCACCCAATATGGACCCAGGCCCACCCAACTGGAAGAGTCCTGTTAGAGCAATGCCGTCACAGGATCCCATCCCCGTGACGGCGAAGAGAAGTGCCGGAGCTTCAAAGCCTTTGCGGAATCCCATCCCTGTGACAGCGAAGAGATGAGCTGGAGCTGCAAGTCCAGGCCTGGTGCGACCGGGAGTGCATGGCACACCTGGGGAGGTGGCGGGCCGGCAGCAGCAGGAGAGGCTGCGGGCCGCCGGCAAAGCCTAACCAGCCGGTGGCCGAAGAATGAGAGAGCACCAGCTGTCGTACGGCCCACCGATCTTCCTGCTTGGGGGAGAGGGAGAGGAAGCTGTGCCCGTGCACAGCTCCACTTCCTCCCCCCCCAATGAGGAAGATAGGTGGGCCATATGGCCCGAAGATAGAAGGAGGCCTTCGGGTCCATGGTGGTTCTCATCTCACTACGGCCCGATGATAGCAGGAGACTATGATGTGTGTGAGCTTGTATGTATGTGTGAATGAGTGAGAGTTTGTATGTGTCTGAGAGCCTGTTTGTGTGTGAATGTGTATGTGTCTGTGAGATCCTATGTGTGTGCGTGTGTGTGTGTGTGTGTGTGTGTATGTGTCTGTGTGAGAGCCTGTGTGTAGGTGGGTGAGAATGGGAGCTTGAATGTGTGTATGTGAGTGAGAATGGGTGCCTGGGTGTGCGTCTCTGTGTGTATAAGAATGGGAGCCTGGGGATGGGTCTGTGTTTGCATAAGAATGGGAGTCTGGGGGGGGGGGGGGAGAGCGAGAGCTTGTGTTTGTGTATGACAGAACATGTAGAGTGAGAGCCTGTGTGTGGGTGTAAAGAATGTGAGCTTGTGTGGGGGAGAGAGCATATGAGAGTGAGAGCTTGTGTGTGTGAGGGAGTCTTTGAGAGAATGCATGTGTGTGAGTGTGAAAAAGGAAGGGAAGAAGACAGTAGGAGAAGAGAAACACTGAAAAGGAATTAGGGAATGAGCAACAAGGGGAAAATGGGAAAAAGAGACCAGGACCAACTGATTAGAAAAATACGAGAGACAACAAAGGTAAAAAATATATATATTTTGAGATTTTAGCAATTTGAATATGCCATTTTTTGGGAATGTGCATGTCTTATATTGTTGTATTTTGTTCTTTCTTCAGTGTTCCACTGTTCAGAGTCTAGTTTCTCAGACTTTCTATTTTGGTTATATCTGCATGTTTCTAATTATGGGGTGGATTTATCAAAATGCGGTAAGTACCGCATGTGATAGCAAAAGGGGTGTGTTTTATTGCAAAGAGCTAAGTTAGTGCAAATTGCAATACCATTTTCAGATTCTGCAATAAGTGCCAGACCTGTTGTATTTCCTTCAACCACAGAGAGAGAGCGAGAGAGAGAGAGAGAGAAAGAGAGAGAGAGAGAAGAAATGGCACAGATTCCCTAAAAATACATAATCTGGAAAAGGAGAAAATAGCTTATTTATTAAAAAAAAAAAAATTCCAGTTCACAGATGCAGATACAGTCCTTATTTAGCTTGCGTCTTCTTACTCGCTGTTAGCACTACACCTTCTTCCACAGGCCTTCTGTTGCTTCATGAATGTTCCCAAAGTACTAACAGACTGACTCAGCTGGCCAAGGACAAATTCTCTCACCTGATTTAGGCAGTGAGAAGTTTCCTAGTTACTCCTGCCACATAAAGAAAAGTTCTTCCTCCACTGATCCAGGACTGGAACTCCAGGACAGGTACTACTCCTTGCTGTCCTTCCTGTCTCCTGGCTCAAAACTGCACAGCAAACCAGACTCAGACCTCTTCTGGCTCCAGTTATATATAACTCCTTAGACGTCTCCCTATGACTCATAAAGCCATCTGTGATACCTCCTCCAAACTCAATCCGATTGGGGGAAGGAAACTCCTTTCACTCACCCCTTTAGGTCACGCCTCCTTGGACCACCATTGCTGGAAAATTCCTTGTTTGTCCAAATAGTTCATTGTAGCTAGTGATCCCTAAAGGTGGGGGCCGCATTAATACATCTCGCAAGTTTGTGCATACTTGTAATATCAGGTGTACATTTTAATGGGAAAAAAGGGGCAATCTAGTGGTATTCCAGGGTGGGGGTTCTGAAATATTCACACAAGTTGTTATTTTGTAAGAGCTATATTACTGAACTTGTCCATATAATTCTACACCTGCTAAAAGACTCAAGCAATTGAAATTGGACTTGTGTTTTGTCTACAGTTTTTCGGTGGGGAGGACTGGGGTTCAGAATGAATTACTAGAGGGCCTAGGTGAACTGGTGGATATATCAGCAAACTGGTGATTCCAAATAAGCATGCAAGTAAGTCATTTCATAACAGTGTATGTGCACTTTTATAGTAATCCACTGTGGGCGGCCATTTGTGGTCGCATAAGTGGTATAGAGATGTTTTAAATGAATAAATACTTTAGCCTCTTTATTTAATTCTGGATTATTGCACACAAATAATTACAATTATTTTGTGCTAAAATGTATGCACAGATTTTTTTTTAAATGGGTAAAATATATGTGCTCCTACATTACAAATATAAATATATATGCATACTACAACATATGCACGTATTTTATGTGCAGAAATACATAGGGATCAATTTTAAAAGAACCATGTGGGCGTCCATGTGCGCGCGGTTCTTGGCGCACGCACACATGGGTGTGGCTACATTATACCATGTGCACACGTGCACCAGATTATAAAAGCCGCGAGCACTTGTGCGGGCAGGTCAGGACTTGCGCACGCAAGGGGGGGGGGGGGGACATTTTATAAACTATGCACGACAACGCGATCGGCCAGTTCCCAGTTCCTAGGGATGTGCAGACAAAAAGTTTGCGTTGATAAGTTGATAAGTTGAAGTTGAGGGTCGATTTCGTTCAATATGGACATATGGAGAATTCCATAAGTTGAGGGTCTGTCCATACGTTCACCGGTTCCCTAAATAAAAATTTAAACCCCTCACCCTCCTTAATCCCCCCCCCCAAGACTTACCAAAACTCCCTGGTGGTCCAGCGGGGAGTCAGGAAGCCATTCCTCTATTCCTTTGCGAGGAGCACGTGACGTCGGCGTCACGTTGGAGTGACGCGGACGTCACGTGGTCCACCGCGGTTCCGCTCCCGGACCCCTCGTTGGTCACAAACGGAACTTTTAGCCAGCTTGGGGGGGGGGGGGGGTCAGGAGGCCCCCCCAAGCTGGCCAAAAGTTCCGGTTGGGTCCAACGGGGGTCCGGGAGCGGAGGCGCGGAGGAGCACGTGACGTCCGCGTCACTCCGACGTGACGCAGACGTCACGTGCTCCTCGCAAAGGAATACAGGGATGGCTTCCGGACTCCCCGCTGGACCACCAGGGAGTTTTGGTAAGTCTTGGGGGGGTCAGGAGGGTGGGGGGTTTAAGTGTTTATTTAGGTTCAACGTATTCAACATAGCTATGTTGAATAAGTTGAAAATCGCGATGCGTTGCGCATCATCACTTTTTTAAGTTTAAAAAAAAAATAAGTTGCGTTTTACATATGCGTTCAAAACGAATGCACACCCCTACCAGTTCCCTCCCAGTCCAATTAAGGAGGGGACTGGAGGGGAACTCTGTTTCCCTTTTCCCCTCTCCTCCCCAACCCGTAAAACCTCTTTCCCTACTTTTTTTTCTTTATTTCACAACTTGCTTCATCTGAATAGATGAAGTAAGCTCTGCGTGCTGGCTTGCTGCCGGCGTGCGCTTCCCCAGGACAGGGCTTAATGACCACTGTCTTGGCCGGCCCCTCTCCCCACCCAGACCCTGCCCCCCTGGCCTGCCCCTTTTCGATCTGCCGGCACTTCTGCGTGTACCGGCAGATACGCACGTGGCCGGGCCGTTTCTAGAATGCACTTGGCGCGCACGGCACAGCCACGTGCGTATCTGCCAGATTTTACGTGCGTATGTGTTTTAAAATGCGGTCAAAGGTGTTTAATAAATTGTGCATCTCCCGCCATACAGTTTATAAAATACTTGCATAAATCTCCGCACATCCACTTGTGTGCACAAATGGTGCACCACGAATAGTTTTGAAATCTGGGCTGTATGTCTGTATATGCGTGTGAAAATCAGGCCCTCTGTGTCATTCATACCAATGTATACTGGGCTTTCCATTTCCTTTGCTCCATCCATAAGATGTACCATGTTGGGTCAGAATAAAGGTCCATCGAGCCCAGCTTCCAGCACCAAATTCTGCAGCTTGATTGTGCAGGAATCTGTAGGGTGACACAGCAGTTATTGGTATTATTTATCTTGGTTCCCCAGAGTTAATCACAGTGGGTCTTGTTCTCTGTTTTGATTTTCATACTGACTGTTGCTTGTTTGCACATCAGCATTTACTTGCAGGCTTACACAATTCCCTAATGAATGCCTGGATCTGGATCTGAATTATATAGTTTTTCTTATTAAAATCACACATATGTGATTGTTAGTTCGTAGTGAACCATATGGTTTCACATTTATACAGTTTTTCCCCCTACTCACTGCCAATGAAAAACACATTTTTCTTGAAATTTCTCCATGTTCTTTTGGATTACGGCCTTCTACTGGAGGCAGAGAAGATAGCAGTAATTTAATTCATGATAGAAATACTGGTTACTTACAAACACGGATGAAACAAGTTGGAAAAAGTGTACTCCTTTGAGGAGCACACAGAAGGTCCCAATGCATTCTTTGTCAGCAAAACAGCACTCATTGCTCTGCTCTGCTCTGCACCACTCCTGCATTCTGCTGGCAGACTTACCCATGGACCTATTCACATTAGTTATGAGAAAAAGAAGGCGGTAGAGTATAAACTAAGACAAAAGAAAAATTAAACCCCAAATAGAAATAAAAAATCAGGGCTAAATATTCACACCAGTCTGACATAGGAGGTAAAAGACTTCAGAATGCCATCTGTGAGCAAAATCGCATAAACTGACTTTCAACAAGCATTAGTCAGAAAAAAGCTTCCTTTGGTCTAACACGCGCGGTAGTCGGAGGGCCTCTCGAAACGCTGTGGCACAATGGTATCAGAGCTGTCCAACAACAAAGATTCTGTTGTGGTGTGGGTGAAAGCCGAACTGTGACTGGTGTAGTGCATTGCTATCCTCAGCATACCGGTAATCTTGGAGTAAGCAGTGCCTCTTCTATGGCCTTAGATAAAATCAGTAAAGAGGAGATTGGTCGATAGTTGCATCGGTCCAGGATATCCAAATTTGTTTTTTTAAAAAGTGGGCTCACTATTGCAGATTTGAGAGCGCAGGGTACATACTTTCAGGTAAGAAAGCGTTCACATTCCAAAAAGCTATTATATATTAATTGTTCAACTTACTCAGGATCTAGTATGTTTGCCAAAACCAAACCTTCATGGTAACAGTCTACCCACAGCTTTCAAATCAAACGGCACACAACAGCTGTGCAGAGCATTATAAACCGGTAAGCATGCTAGTGAAACAATCAGAAGAATACCGAAAAAACTGAATGGATGGCTGGTGGGCTTATGACCCACACTTCCCAATGCAAAAGCCCAATGCAAGCTTTATTTGAAAAGCGCGACGATCTTAGATGACTGAAAGACCAAGTTAAAAAATATTTTGAGACTTTCAGCTTGTGCAGTCATAAAAACGATACCATTCAATAGTAGAATTAAGCCCCATCGATTCAACAGTATTTAAATCCTTCTTTGCTCCCTTCTTAGTTCTAAATCATGGTCAACCCCCCCCCCCCCTCGTCTTATGTTTGCTCTATAACAGCAAAGATAGATTATCTGAATACCGATTTCTGCGTTCAGAAATGCCTATGTGCAGAGCTTGCTTAGTTTTGCCAGCATATAGCTTGGAACATGGACAGATCATAATATACAGAACATGTGTGGGTCATTAGCCCAGCAACCCAGCCATTTTTTTCTGTATTTTTCTGATTGATTCACTAGCATTCTTACAGTTTATAAAGCTCTGTATTTGGATACCGAGTAAGTTGAACAATTATTAATATACAGAATAATGGCTTTTTAGAATGGAAATTCTTGTATCCTAAAAACTGTTTTTGTTCTATAGATACTTGGTTTCCTGATGCAGGCTCTTGGGTGAAACCTGCTAAAAGAGTCATTTGTTTAAAGATGACAAGATTATTAAGATAAGTTTCCTTTTTTTTTCTAAATTTTTCATGGACACAAGATTGTTAATAAAAATATAATGGATTTAAGTTTATCTAAAGGAGGATTTTTCCGATTGTTGAATGATTTTTAATGATTGTTGAAAGCCACTTTATGTTTTTTACTTACTGGTGGCATTCTGAAATCTTTTTCCTCCTATGTAGCCATTATTTGAAACTGGGATTTAATTCTTCTTTTTCCTTATTCTCATAAGACCACCCATCTATGCTGTTTATGGACTGCAGATATGGGCATTTATGCTTGTACCCAACAAGAATGTGAATGGACGGACGGGAGGTCATAGTACTCGTTTAATGCGTTCTTTTATGTCTTTGACAAAGAATGCATAATAATTAACCTGAAAAACTTGCTGCCCCCTGAGTTTGCCCATCAGCGATCTTTGCATAGGTCTGCAGAGTCAGTTGCATTGTTACACTGGAGTGCATTTCCAAGAGACGTTAAACAAGCTCCATACTACCTAAACACTTATGGTGATCCACAGAAAGGAAATGAATCCTCTGCAGCTTAACAGACAACAGTGGGTGGTGGTAAATGGAAGTCACTCTGAAGAGAGAAAGGTGAATAGTGGGATTCCTTGGGAATCTGGGGCCAGTTCTATTCAATATCTTTGTGAGCAATATTGCCGAGGGGTTAGAAAGAAAAGTTTGTCTTTTTGGAGATGACACTAAAGATGTGCAGCAGGGTTAACACCCTTGAAGGAGCAGAGAGAATGAAAAATGATCTAAAAAAGCTTGAGGAGTGGTTAAGATTCGGTGCCAAAAAATACAGTCATGCATTTGAGGTGCTGAAATCCAAAAGATCTGTAAGTGATGAGGGGTGAGAGACTGATGTGCATGGACCAAGAGAGAAACCGCGGGGAGACAGTGTCTGATGATCTGGAGGTAGCAAAGCAGTGTGGCAAGGCGGTGACTAGGGCCAGGGGGATATTAGGCTGCATAGAGGCAAAACCAGCAGGAAAAAGGAGGCGATAATTTCCCTGTACAGGTAATCGCTGAGGCCTCACCTGGAGTATTGAGTTCAGTTTTGAAGACTGTACCTCAAAAAGGACAGAGATAGGATAGAAGCAGCTCAGAGAAAGGCAGCCAAAGTAGTGCAGAGTCTGTACCAGAATACATATGAGACTTGAGGACCCAAGTGGGATATGATACAAACATTTAAATACCTGAAAAGTATTAAAAATACATAAGAAACAAAGCTTTTCCAATGGAAAGGAAGCTGAATGTAGCCCTTGTTCCACCAACTACTAGAACTCTGGGGCATATTCGGGATCGTTGGAAAAAGTCAACCACACACGTTCCCTTGGGTTCTTCCTGACACGCGGGGAAGAAAAAAGTCTCTCAGGGTGTTTAGGCTTTTGAGGTCTAATGGCAAAGTCTCAGTAATCACATAACACAACAGGTTAGGGTTGCTAAAAAAATAAATCCTTGACTGGAGTAACTGATGCAGTGGAATATATTCAGTAGAGGGTACACTTTTTAATTCTGGTGCAATATATATACAGAAAGGCAAAACAATTATAATCAGTGCAACTCTTCACACACTAGGGGGGGGTTCTTCCTCCACTACCCACTAACTCTGAGGTACTCCTAGGAGACTCCTAGGTTCTCCTAGGAGTACCTCAGAGTACCCTGGGCGGTAACTTATTTATGATGCGCAGAGCTCTGTAGTCCAGGAGCCGCACTGGAACACTCTCTCGAACAGATGATTTTCTGCTGATTCTTCCTAAGTAGCAGCTCTGAAAGCCGATGTCCCGGCCTGGCAGTCTTTACTCTGACGCCGGCTTGAAATTCACTCTGCAAACTCTCACAGCAGTTCTTCAGTGAAATGCAAGGAGTATGGAATTATCTCCACCTCCATTATTCTTCACATCTTTTGGTCTCTTCATTCTGGGGATCCCTCCTTGGATCCAAAGAAAATATCTCTTCTCCGGGAAGGCCTGAGGGGTCCAACCTTGAGCCTCAGCCACCTTCGCAGGATGGAAGACTGGATGAGAGAGCAATCAGGTGCTTAAAAAATATTGTACCTTATCAATATTTTCAGTTAATAGTTCAAGCTATCATTTTAACAATTGACTACTGTGATTTTTTGGTTGTAGGGCAACCAGCTTGTCACCTGAAGGTTTTGCAGCAAGTGCTGCCTGCCTTTTAATACCATTTTCCCACCCTAGAGACCATAGATCTCCAATTTTACAGCAGCTTCATTAGTTGCCAATGGTTTACAGAATTAATTTTTTGTAATTGATTTAGTTTAAAAAGTTTTAAAGGGTGAGAGACCCAATACCTTACAGACTTGGCTTCTGAGTATAATCCTGCTCAAGTTCTCTGATCAACAGATAGATCTTGCCTTCAGCAAGAGAAGCCCATCTGGAAGAGATATCATGGCAGGTGTTTTTACAGTGTTTAGACCCAAGCTGTTGCCTTTTGAATTTTGGAAGATGGGAAATTTGAAATTTTTCTGGAAGAAACTGAAAAAGCATTTTTTGTCTTCGAGCATTTCCTTAAATTTGGGTTCTGCTTTTAAGTAGTTGGAGCCCTGCTTTTAGGATTATTAGACAAGAGATTTTAAATGTTGTTTGATATGTCTAAGGAGCTTATTTATATTAATTTTCTGATTTGCTGAGAATAGTTGTACCAGATTAGACACAATAAAATAATTTAAAATAAATAACTGTGTATCGTTTTTATTTATCGTATCAGTTTGTACTTCGTTTTAACATAAGAACAGAAGAACATAAGAAAATGCCATACTGGGTCAGACCAAGGGTCCATCAAGCCCAGCATCCTGTTTCCAACAGTGGCCAATCCAGGCCACAAGAACCTGGCAAGTACCCAAAAACTAAGTCTATTCCTTGTAACCATTGCTAATGGCAGTGGCTATTCTCTAAGTGAACTTAATAGCAGGTAATGGACTTCTCCTCCAAGAACTTAGCTATACTAACTGCACTAACCACATCCTCTGGCAACAAATTCCAGAGTTTAATTGTGCGTTGAGTAAAAAAGAACTTTCTCCGATTAGTTTTAAATGTGCCCCATGCTAACTTCATGGAGTGCCCCCTAGTCTTTCTACTATCCGAAAGAGTAAATAACCGATTCACATCTACCCGTTCTAGACCTCTCATGATTTTAAACACCTCTATCATATCCCCCCTCAGTCGTCTCTTCTCCAAGCTGAAAAGTCCTAACCTCTTTAGTCTTTCCTCATAGGGGAGTTGTTCCATTCCCTTTATCATTTTGGTAGCCCTTCTCTGTACCTTCTCCATCGCAATTATATCTTTTTTGAGATGCGGCGACCAGAATTGTACACAGTATTCAAGGTGCGGTCTCACCATGGAGCGATAAAGAGGCATTATGACATTTTCCGTTTTATTCATCATTCCTTTTCTAATAATTCCCAACATTCTGTTTGCTTTTTTGACTGCCGCAGCACACTGCACCGACGATTTCAATGTGTTGTCCACTATGACACCTAGATCTCTTTCTTGGGTTGTAGCACCTAATATGGAACCCAACATTGCGTAATTATAGCATGGGTTATTTTTCCCTATATGCATCACCTTGCACTTATCCACATTAAATTTCATCTGCCATTTGGATGCCCAATTTTCCAGTCTCACAAGGTCTTCCTGCAATTTATCACAATCTGCTTGTGATTTAACTACTCTGAACAATTTTGTGTCATTTGCAAATTTGATTATCTCACTCGTCGTATTTCTTTCCAGATCATTTATAAATATATTGAACAGTAAGGGTCCCAATACAGATCCCTGAGGCACTCCACTGTCCACTCCCTTCCACTGAGAAAATTGCCCATTTAATCCTACTCTCTGTTTCCTGTCTTTTAGCCAGTTTGCAATCCACGAAAGGATATCGCCACCTATCCCATGACTTTTTACTTTTCCTAGAAGCCTCTCATGAGGAACTTTGTCAAACGCCTTCTGAAAATCCAAGTATACTATATCTACCGGTTCACCTTTATCCACATGTTTATTAACTCCTTCAAAAAAGTGAAGCAGATTTGTGAGGCAAGACTTGCCCTGGGTAAAGCCATGCTGACTTTGTTCCATTAAACCATGTCTTTCTATATGTTCTGTGATTTTGATGTTTAGAACACTTTTCACTATTTTTCCTGGCACTGAAGTCAGGCTAACCGGTCTGTAGTTTCCCGGATCGCTCCTGGAGCCCTTTTTAAATATTGGGGTTACATTTGCTATCCTCCAGTCTTCAGGTACAATGGATGATTTTAATGATAAGTTACAAATTTTTACTAATAGGTCTGAAATTTCATTTTTTAGTTCCTTCAGAACTCTGGGGTGTATACCATCCGGTCCAGGTGATTTACT
This sequence comes from Rhinatrema bivittatum, assembly GCF_901001135.1. NCBI lineage: Eukaryota > Metazoa > Chordata > Amphibia > Gymnophiona > Rhinatrematidae > Rhinatrema > Rhinatrema bivittatum. The sequence continues at coordinate 540,525,537 of NC_042615.1, read as the reverse complement.
ACTCTTCAGTTTGTCAATCAGGCCTACCACATCTTCTAAGTTCACCGTGATTTGATTCAGTCCATCTGAATCATTACCCATGAAAACCTTCTCCATTACGGGTACCTCCCCAACATCCTCTTCAGTAAACACCGAAGCAAAGAAATCATTTAATCTTTCCGCGATGGCCTTATCTTCTCTAAGTGCCCCTTTAACCCCTCGATCATCTAACTGTCCAACTGACTCCCTCACAGGCTTTCTGCTTCGGATATATTTAAAAAAGTTTTTCTGTGAGTTTTTGCCTCTACAGCCATATTTAACTTCACAACTTATAAAGTAAAGGTTGGGGGGGGTCTTAGGTAGGTCTGGGGGGCGGGTTAGGTAGGGGAAGGGAAGGGTGGGGGGGGGCGGAAGGATTTCGGAGTGGCCTTGGAGGGAATGGGGAAAGCCAGCAGGGCTCCCCAAGGGCTCGGCGCGCACAAGGTGCACTATTGTGCACCCCCTTGCACGTGCCGACCCCACATTTTATAACATGCGTGCGCAGCTGCGCACGCATGTTATAAAATCGGGCGTACATTTGTGCGCGCTGGATTGCGCGCACAAATGTACGCTCCCACGTACATATTAAAATATGGCCCATAGCTTTTACCACATCCTCTTGCAAAGAATTACAGGGGTAGATCTTAAAAAAATACGCGATTGCGTACTTTTGTTCGCGCACCAGGCGCGAACAAAAGTACGCTGGATTTTATAAGATATGCACGTAGCCGCACGCGTATCTTATAAAATCCGGGGTCGGCGCGCGCAAGGGGGTGCACATTTGTGCAACCTGCACGCGCCGAGCCCAGCGCGCGCTGCCTGTTCCCTCTGAGGCCGCTCCTCGGAGGGAACTTTCCTTCACCCTCCCCCCACCTTCCCCTCCCTTCCCCTACCTAACCCACCCCCCCGGACCTATCTAAACCCCCCCTACCTTTGCGCGCACCGGCCGGCAGCCCCACTCGTGTTCCGGTCCCGGGGGATGGTCCGGAGGCCTCGAACACCCCCGGGCCCGCCCCCGAAACACCATGGCAAGCCCCCGAAACGCCCCCTCCCTGCCCCTTTTCCAAAGCCCCGGGACTTACGCGCGTCCCGGGGCTTTACGCGCGCCGGCGGCCTATGCAAAATAGGCGCGCTGGCGCGCGAGGGCCCTGCGCGCTTAAATCCGGAAGGATTTACGCGCGCAGGCCTTTTAAAATCCGCCCCACAGAGTTTAATCATGTGTTGAGTAAAAAGTATTTTCTCTTATTAGTTTTAAATGTGTTACCTAATAACCTCATTGTGTGTCCCCTGATCTTTGTGCTTTTCAAAAGAGTAAATAACTGATTAATGTTTACTCATTCCATTCCACTCATTATTTTATAGACCTCTATAATATCTTCCCTCAGCCATCTCTTCTCCAAGCTGAAGAGTCCTAACCTCTTTAGCCTTTCTTCGTAGGGGAATCATTCCATCCTTTCTACCATTTTGGTTGCCTTTCCCTGTACCTGTTCTAATTCTGCTATATCTTTTTTAAGATGTGGTATCCAGAACTGCACACAATACTCAAGATGAGGTCACACCATGGAGAGAGAGATACAGAGGCATTATGATATTCTCTGTTTTATTTTTCATTTCTTTTCTAATAATCCCTAGCATTCTATTTGCTTTCTTGGCTGCTGAAGATTTTCAATGTATTTTTAACAATAATGCCCACATCCTTTTCTTGAGTTGTGACTCCTAATGTGGAACCTTGCATTGTGTAGCCAATTTTGGGTTACTCTTCCCCTAAGTGCAACACTTTGCACTTGTCCACATTAAATTTCATTTGCCATTTGCATGACCAATCTTCCAGTTTTGCAAAGTCCTCTTACAATTTCTCACAATCCTCAAGCGATTTAACAACTTTGAATAATTTTGTCATTGGAAAATTTTTTGTTCCCATTTCCAGGTCATTTATAAATAATTATAAACTTGACAATACTTATGTTTTTTTCCTATATTCTTCAGATGGATCCTTCCAGTTTTTGAAGGAAGTTTTTTTTTTGGCTAAAATAGCCTCTTTCATCTCGCCTTTTAACCATTGCTGATAATCGTTTGGTCTTTCTTCCACCTTTCTTAATGCATGGAATACATCTGGACTGTGTTGCGCTAAAAGTGGACCCTAGGCCTAGTGCAGGATTGGTACGGCCCTCTGGTCGGACCCAGAGAGCGCCTGCCACCAGGAGGTGGAGCACACGAGGAGACAGAGGCTAGCTGGAGCTTCACCATTAACAGTCCAGGGTTTCCGCAGGTTGAGCCCTTGGGTACCTAGAACACCTGGACTTAGGTGGGCCTCAGAGGGTCTCCCGGAGAGGTATGCCCACCACAAGTAAGGGTGCATGGCTGATGCAGATAGGATGGACCAGACCTGAACTGGAAACTCTGGAGACCCGCTGGACTTTTGGCAAGTCTTGTGGGGGTCAGGAGGCCCCCCCAAGCTGGCCAAAAGTCCCTGGGGGTCCAGCGGGGGTCCGGGAGCGATCTCCTGCACGCGGGCCGTATTGCCAATATTCAAAATGGCGCCGGCGCTACCTTTGCCCTGTCACATGGTAAGGGCAAAGGGCCATCGGCGCCATTTTTTTTAGCGCAGCTGATAGCGTGGGAACGGGAGATTGCTGTCCGCGGCCCCCCTGGACCACCAGGTATGTGTAAAAAGTTTTTGGGGGGTGTCGGGAGAGTGGGGGAGGCTAAGGGGGTAATTTTAAAGGGTCGGGTGGGGTTTTTTTTTTATCGGACCATCGGCGCCATTTATATTAGTGGCAGCCAAAATGGCGCCGATGGCCCGAGAGCGGGAGATCGCGCCGGGACCCCCCCACTGCACCACCAGGTAATTTAAAACATGTTGGGGGGGGGGTTCGGGAGGGTGGGGGATTTGTTTTAAAGGGTTGGGGTGGGTTTTAGGGTTGTTTTGGTTTGCCGGTTTTCCCGCCCTCCCCCGATTTACGATTTTTCACGATAAATTGGGGGAATTTCTATTGTATCGCGACTCTAATGATTTTTGACTATTTAAAATATATCTGACAATTTTTTGAAATCGTCAAAAAGTGATTCACATCCCTAATAAATATTACAGGAGAATACCCCCCACCCCCATACACACACACACACACACACACATCACTCCCAAACTATTAGTTTTATACTTCTGGGGGTGGAGGAGGGGATTGTGCTTGATCTGTAGGAATCTTTGTTTTCAGCTTTTATTTTATTTTTCCTGGGAATGGCAATGTCATAATTAAAAAAAAAAAAATGTCAGTGGAAAGATGACTTTGATATAACACACTGGGGAAAAATCTTTTTTTCCACTGATTCATTTTTTTTTGGTCTAACATTGTAATTCCCAGGCAAAATAAAATAAAACTGACAATGAAAGTCCCTATTGATTTGGTACTCTTGCTATCAACAACTGACTCATATTCTGTTCTTAGTATCCCAATGGGTTATAACTGTTCACTGGGAAGATTAATTTCCCTCCACTTGTGGCATGATTTAGAAAGATATGATATCACCATGCAATAGGAATTAATAAGGAACACTTTCCTGAGAAATCAGACAGATACAGTATATATCTCAAGAAAGTGTTGATACCAATATATTGAGTACACTAAGGTACATGCAGTGACTGCCAAACATTCTCATCTTTCTGCCTTCTGTTTCTTTTCTCATGCCTCTTCTTCTGTCTCTTTGCTGCTTAGTGTTCCATCATTTCTCTTAAATAATGTTTTGTTTTCCTATTTCCCTGGAAGGCAATTGCTTGCTGAATCATCGTGATATGAAAATGCTTGTGATTAATGTAAATTCCTGGTGGACACTTGTTTGACAGTTTTGTCTACAATGAAATATACATTTTCAGGGAAGCCAGGACTAGATTATGATTTCCAGCAGAATATGTGCACAAGCCAGGAAAGTCAGAGGAGACAGACTAAACAAGGTACAAATGAATGCAAAGTAATAAAGCAGATCAGCTGAAGGCAAAACAAGAGTCAGGAAATAGGGATCCAGATATTCAGAATAAGGTGGGCTGCTAGACAGTTTGCCTATCTGCTAAATATTTCTGAATGTGGCTTTACATATAGAACAAAAATAATAATGCTGTATCTGCAAATTTATAATAAATGACTGCATTTTAGAATGCTTTATATTTCATACCAGGACTTTTATGTTCTTCAGGAGGAATGTACTTCTTCCTTCCCTGACACTTAACAGTTAGTAATCTAATTATGTCAATTCACCAAGGAGGTAAAAGGAGGCAAAGCAATATAGCCAGTACTGAACAGGACTGTTTAGAATTAAGCTTTAGAACCATATACTGATAATTCAGCCACCCCTTATAAGAAGAGGCATATGCATCACTATGGATGTACAAGGGGTACAGAGGTAAACAAATTTGTTCTTGTTTTTCAATTTGCTTTTGGGAGGTTTTTTCCCATGCATTTTGGTTCGTGGAATGAGTCATTTCATTTGTGTGAAAAAAAACAAATCAAACCTTAAAAAAAAAAAAAGAAATGGACAGAAAAAAATGTAACAAAAAACAAAAGTAAGGGAAACATATAAGAAAAAATAAATCTAAAATGAAATTGCAAAAAAAAAATGTTTACAATCACTTTATTATCAAAAACAAGTATACATATAATACAATACAAAAATGTCAAAAGGTACATCACTGGAAGTATAACCCAATCCCCCACACTAAAATCAACTATACTCCCACACATCCATCATCATACACAACCTACTAACCCCCCCTTTTTAAAAATTACAAATACAAGAGATCACTGATTTTCTGATGAACGTCAGTAAATGCAAAACAATACATGTGTTTGATCAATTGAAGTCTAACCAACTCAATGAACTGCTCAAAAAGATGTTGTTTACCACCCTGAATCCAAAGACCATGATTTTCTCAATTCTTCCACGTTCTTCAAACACATTCCATAGCCAATATATAAAGCAACAGAAGGATAACAAGCCTTGTAGTATCTGATGTTCCTGTTCCTATGTCTGGTCCTGAATCTGTTCCCATTCCCAACAAAGAATTCTCTGTTTCACCCTCACATATAGGGCTTCTTCAGGGGAAATACCAAATTCACCCCGATCTCTACAACAATAAAACCTGGTATTTAAATAATAATAATATAATCATCTATTATCCAAAAACCTAAAGAATCAAAACTCGCTTGTCCAATGTACGCCATCTTCATTTAATACTTCTTTAAATATTCAATAGTGAAAAAAATCACCATATCTTATTGAGACCAGGCTATTCAGTGATATTCACGATTAAACTATGAAACAATACAGAAAAAGAAAAATGAAATTTAAACTTCAAATTTAAACTAAATTTAAATAATACATTTTAAATACCCATCATGGAATGCCCATGAAAATGAATGAGGAAAGATTTACCTTACTTTATTCAACAAACGCTTGTCATAACGTCACCACATCTATGGTTTCACGTAACGCAGAAAAAATGTAAACAGGGCCTACCAAGGCCTCCTGTCCCTCCCTCCCACCCGGAAAAATGCTGGGGCCAGGATCTGCCCCGGCTCCCACTTACCCAATCCATTGGGGATCCACAGGAGAGGCCTAGGCCCAGTTGAACAAGAAAAGAAGAAAGAAAAGGGCTTCGGTGGAGCTGCTTCGAGGCCTAGGCTCTGAGCCAGGGCCTGACCCTAGGCCGAGGCCCAGGCATCAGGACCCAGTCTCCAAGCCAGGACACAGCACTGGGCCTTGGTCTGGACCGAGAACCCGTCAGGACTCGGCCTTGGTGCCGAGCTGTGGCATTGGGTCTGTGTCCCGGCTAGGGCAAGGATCAGTCATTGGTACCTGGCCTTTAGGCTAGGCCCTGGAGTCGGGCCTGGGTCTGAGACAAGGCCCTGGCATCAAGACTCAGCCTCCTTGCTGAGCCATGTTGTCAGATATGGGCCTGGGCCCTGGCATAGCCAAGGCCCAGGCATCAGGACCCAGTTTCTGGGCTGGGCCCTGGCTTGTGTCCATGTCAAAGACCTGGCATGGGGACTTGGCCTCTGAGCCTGGTTGCAGCATCAGGCTTGGTCCCGGGCTCCAGCCTAGGATGAGGCCCAGGCATTGGCACTGGCATTCTGCCCGGGCCCCGGTGTTGGGCCTGGGTCCAGGTCGAGTCCCATGCATCATGATCCAGCCAGGCTGCTTCTATGAATACCTGACGGATTAGGTAAGTGATTATTTGGGGTGGGGCTCAGATCTCGGCACTATCAGGTGTGCACACTGTGCAATTGCAAAGGGTAGCACACCCAAGGGTGGGGGGCAGTGGAAGAAGAGGAGGCTCGCAAAGTTGCCAGTGGAACATATCCCACTGGCAGTTGAAAAGAGGAAGAAGCCATGAGGCCACTGGTAAACCCCATCCCACTGGCGGCTGAGAATATGAAGAGGTTCGCAAGGCTGCTGGTGGATCCCATCCCTCCTGTGGCCAAAAAAAGAAGAGGGAGTCCATTCTCCTATTCCTTCTTGGTGCCAGCGTGCATTATCCAAAACACGTGCCATTAGCATGTGCTCTATGCTGATCTCTTGATGCTCGAGATCATCATAGAGGAAGTGCTAGCCCACTGAGATTTGATTAGCGCAGGGGCCAGCACATAAAAAGGAGCATCAGAATTGCTCTTGATGGTATGTGTGTGTGTATGAGTGAATGAATTAGAGCCTGACTGGGGTGCTGGTGTGTGTGTGTGGATGAGAACCTGACTGGGGAGTGTGGTGTGTGTGAATGAGTGCCTTACTAGTTGTGTGCTGTGTGCGCATGAGAGCCAGATTGGGGTGTAGGTATCAATGGGAGCCTGACTGGGGTGTGTGTGTAAATGGGAACCTGAAAGGGTGGTGTGTATAGGACCCTTATTGGGGTTTCAGTGTGAGTGTAGGAATCTGACTGGGTGTATGTCTGAATGGGAGCCTGCCTGGTGTGTGTGTGTGTGTGTGTGTGTGATTGTTATTGTGAGCTTGTCTGGTGTGTGTGGGAGGTTGAATGGGAGCCTGACTAAGTTGTAGGTATGTATAAATGGGAGCCTGACTGGGGGATATGTGCATGGGAACCTGGCAGGGGTGTGTGTGTATGGTAACCTAACTGGGGTGAAAGTATGTATAGGAATCTGACTGGGAAGTGTGTGTATGTATGTATTGGGACCTGACTGGGGTATGTGTGTGTGTGTGTGTCTGTGTGTGTCTGTGTGTCTATGGAAGCTTGAATGGGGTGTATGTATGTGTGACTGGGAGCCTGTCTGATATGTGTGTGTGTGTGCATGGGACCCAGACAAGGAGGTGTGTATGGGAATCTAACTGAAATTTGTGTGTGTGTACGTGTGTGTGTGTGTGTATGTGTGTATAGGAACTTGTCAAGGGTATGTGCATGTGCATGCGTGTGTGTGTGAATGGGAGCCTGACTGGGGTGTTTGTGTGAATGTAAACTTGACAGGGGTGTGAACATAAGAACATAAGACATGCCATACTGGGTCAAACCAAGGGTCCATCAAGCCCAGCATCCTGTTTCCAACAGTGTCCAATCTAAGGGCCTCATTTTCTAAAGTATCGCAGGCCTGCGATACTTTAGAAGATGAGGGGTGGGGGGCCGAAATGGGGGGCGGACCTGCGCTAGCCGGCAGTGATCGCACAGTCGCGGTACGATCGCTGCCAGTTTCGCACCCAATAGCGCCACCATAGGAGGTGTAACTATTGGGAGCGAAATAGGCAGCGAAAAGGCACTTACCTTTTTGCTGTCCGTGGCATCGGCGCAGAGTCGGCCCCGGTGACGCCCCGACTCCTCCTCTTCTGGGGCCGACTCCGCCCCCCCACAAGACTTGCCAAAAGTCCAGTGGGGGTCCGGGAACGACCTGCACTCGAATCGTGTTGCCGTACGGCCGGCGCCATTTTGCAAAATGGCGCCGGCCATATGGCCATTTTGCAAAATGGCGCCGGCCGTACGGCAACACGATTCGAGTGCAGGAGGCCCCCCCAAGCTGGCCAAAAGTCCCTGGGGGTCCAGCGGGGGTCCAGGAACGACCTCCTGCACTCGAATCGTGTTGCCGTACGGCCGGCGCCATTTTGCAAAATGGCGCCGGCCGGCGCCGGCCATACGGCAACACGATTCGAGTGCAGGAGGTCGTTCCCGGACCCCCGCTGGACCCCCAGGGACTTTTGGCCAGCTTGGGGGGGCCTCCTGACCCCCACAAGACTTGCCAAAAGTCCAGCGGGGGTCCAGGAATGACCTCCTGCACTCGAATCGTGTTGCCGTACGGCCGGCGCTATTTTGCAAAATGGCGCCGGCCGGCGCCGGCCATACGGCAACACGATTCGAGTGCAGGAGGTCGTTCCCGGACCCCCCGTTGGACTTTTGGCAAGTCTTGTGGAGGTCAGGAGGCCCCCCCAAGCTGGCCAAAAGTCCCTGGGGGGTCCAGCGGGGGTCCGGGAGCGATCTCCTATGCTCGTGAATTCGGGGGACAGGAACCGAAATGGCGCCGGCGCTACCTTTGCCCTGTCATATGACAGGGCAAAGGTAGCGCCATTTCTATCAACGCACCCGTGGACCGAGAGTGGAAGATCACACCGGGACCCTCCACTGGACCCCAGGTAATTTAAGACATTTTGGGGGGGTTCGGGAGGATGGGGGATTTATTTTAAAGGGTCGGGGTGGGTTTTAGGGTTGTTTTAGTGTGCTGGTTTTCCCGCCCTCCCCCGATTTATGATTTACACGATATTTAAAAAAACAAAACCGTGTCGATTCGATTCCCTCCCCCCCCAGCCAAAATCGATCGTTAAGACGATCGATCACACGATTCACATCTCTAAAACACACTGAAAACCTGGGCAACCACCTTCCAAAGATAACACAACTACTATCTCAACTGTCCCTCAACCTCAACCACAACAAAACCAAAATACTTCACATTAACAACAAGACCATCTAATCTCTCAAAGACAACAACTCAACACCTGCCACTGATGGTAGAATTACCTTCTCAGCCAGAGATCTCGGTGTTCTCATCGACAACGAAATCAACATGAAACAAGCCTTCCCAGACCACATCTGAATCACAACCATCTATCCAAAGAATGTAGCCACTCGGTTCTGTAAATAATTATTAATTTATGAGTTTAACCTTCTACTGTATTTTCTCTTGTCCCAGTTCCAGTACCCCTGTTTCATTGTAACTGCAACTCCTCTGCACTAAATTCAGTTTTGTACTTTTTGCACACCCTGTTCGAATGTAAACCGGCATGATGTGATTTTTTCACGAATGCCGGTATATAAAAAACCTAAATAAATAAATAAATAAATCAACTCAATAATAAAAGATGGATTCTTCAAACTGACGATACTCAAAAAAATCAAACCACTACTCTACACCTCAGACTACAGAACAGTACTCCAAGCTCTGCTATTCTCCAAACTCGACTATTGTAATGCACTACTCCTAGGCCTCCCAGCCAATTCCCTCAGACAACTACAACTCCTCCAAAATGCAGCAGCAAGATCACTCTCAAACACCAAAAGATCTGAACACGTCACACCAATCCTCAAAAACCTGCATTGGCTACCCATTCCACACAGGATTCAATGCAAAGTTCTAACTCTCATACATAAAGCACTTTACACCAAAAAATTCGACTGGCTAAGCCCTGCCCTACACTTTCAATTCACCCAGAGAACACTCCGCTCCACCAACGCCGGACTTATTCCACCCCCATCACCAAAAATGGCCCATCTAACCTTGACAAGGGACCGAGCCCTAACAGTGGCAGGCCCAACACTCTGGAACAGCCTACCACCCCAACTTGGGCTCAACCCCATCACCCAATTGTTCAAAAATAACCTTAAAACATGGCTCTTCAAAAAAGAATATCTAACAGCCACCCTTTACCCACCACCCAACACACCAAGATAAGCACCTACCCCAACCAGCACACACTTCCCCCCCTTTCCCTCAACACCCCCCCACACAACCAAGCAATCACATATTATGATCAACCCCACCGACCCAGTTCCTCTTATTACAGTTGACACAAAACTCCAACACTCCTAGTGGTAAGAACAATGGGCTATGAACCAGGAGACCAGGGTTTGAGTCCTGCTGTTGCCCCTTGTGACCTTGGGCAAGTCACCTTGCCCTCCACTGCCTCAGATACAAACTTAGGGGGTCATTTATCAAAAAGCACTAAGGTGTTTTTGCATGCAAAAAGTCCTGTTAATGGAGTTGGCTTGCTAGTCTGTGAAGTGCTATTGCACAGATTTAACTACACCTTTTTCAGTGGCATTAAGCTGTGTTATGGGGTGGTAGGAAAGAGAGAGAGAGAGAGAGAGAGAGAGAGAGAGAGAGAGAGAGAGAGAGAGAGAGAGAGAGAGACTAGCCATGATTTCCTCTCCCTAGATAGGTATTTGTATCCCTATGGGAGGCCCACCTAGTAACTCGAGGTGAGATATAGGTATTAGTGTAGGGGGTTAGGAGCCACTTTGACATTCAACGTGAGACGTACGAACAGAACAGTGGTCTCTTGTGAAGATTTGATGACCTTCAGAGTGAGGAAACTCACTCCAAGATGATATTTGTGCAAGGTTCTCTCAACCTAGCTTGATGGACACTCTACCTGGGTAACATCAAGCTAGGTGGAGAGAAGATTGCACAAATCTCATCTTTGGGTGAGTTTCCTCTCTCTCTCTCTCTCTCTCTCTCTCCATGGTCCCCCAGTGGTTGTATGCAGGAAATACATCAGGTCTGGACTTATCGCAAAGTCTGAAAACGTTATCGCAATTTGCGCTATCTTAGCTCTTCACATAGGGGCGGATTTTAAGAGCCCTGCTCGCCGGTGAGCCTATTTTACATAGGCCTACCGGTGCGCGCAGAGCCCCGGGACTCGCGTAAGTCCCGGGGTTCTCCGAGGGGGGCGTGTCAGAGGCATGTCGGGGGTGGGCCCGGTCGTCGCGGCGTTTAGGGGGCGTGTTGGCAGCGTTTGGGGGCGGGTACGGGGGCGTGGTTACGGCTTGGGGCGGTCCGGGGGCGTGGCCACGCCCTCCGTACCCGCCCCCAGGTCGCGTCCCGGCGCGCAAGAGGCCCGCTGGCGTGCAGGGATTTACGCCTCCCTCTGGGAGGCGTAAATCCCCCGACAAAGGTAAGGGGGGGGGTTTAGACAGGGCCGGGCGGGTGGGTTAGGTAGGGGAAGGGAGGGGAAGGTGAGGGGAGGGCAAAAGAAAGTTCCCTCCGAGGCCGCTCCGATTTCGGAGCGGCCTCGGAGGGAACGGGGGTAGGCTGCGCGGCTCGGCGCACGCAGGCTATACGAAATCGATAGCCTTGCGCGCGCCGATCCAGGATTTTAGCGGATACGCGCGGCTACGCGCGTATCCGCTAAAATCCCGCGTACTTTTGCTGGCGCCTGATGCGCCAGCAAAAGTACGCCTATTCGCGGTATTTGAAAATCTACCCCATAGGTAATTAGTGCAAATTGTGATAAACTGGCTATTAGCATAAACTACGCCCCTTTTTCTATTGTATGCGATACTTATCGCATTTTGATAAATCCAGGCCTTAGATTGTAAGCCCTCTGGGGAAAGGAAAATACCTGCAGTACCTGAATGTAAACCGATGTGATATGGCAGATTGAATGTCGGTATAAAAAATAAATACAAATTTATGTTTTTATATTTTTCTTACTTTATCTTCTTGAAGTTTCTGAATGTATCTTTGCCAACTGCCCCGAAGCTTGGAGGGCGCGGTCTATAAATAAGTTTAAATAAATAAAGTAAATGTCCAGTTTCTATAAAAACCAGTGATACCATCTTAGGGCATAGATTCATAGTTAACGTTTCACAAGGCAGGATAGTTTTGTTTCTGCTCCTGTTTTCTTTCCTTTATACTTTTGGGAAAGAAGAACTTTTGGGCCTTATGTGTTAAGATCTGGGTTTAGAAAGAGCAGAAAAGTTGTTCTTCTTCCCTTTGAAGAATGTGACTTCTATTTCTGTAAAATTCTTTTGAAGGGAGATTTTTCCATCCTTCCTTCTTTTTTGTTTTGGATTTTTGGAACCTGGTCCTGTTTTTGCTCTCATCTAAATTCCCCTTTCCAGAGGAATTCAGAAACCATTAACTGCAGGAGTTTCAAAGACTCTGGGACACCCAACCTGGTCCCTGAAGAGGAAGAGAGAAGGAAAGGAGAACAGTGGTGCCAATCTGGGGTTAACCTCTTGAAATATCATCGAGATATTTGGGAGCGGGGTTGGGAGGTGCCTTCCAGGTACCATCAAGGAAATGGAGGAGGTTGGAGAATACTGTAAGTACTTCAGTGGAGTGTTCTCTTGTTAATTTGTAACTTTAGAAGTCAATTTTTGTTATTTTTCCAGGAGTCCCTGACGAAGGCATTTGTGTTGATGCCGCATCACCGGCGGTGTCAGGATTTAACACTAAAGTCAGCATTATAAGGACACCGATGGCTTGATGCTGGAATACTTCTGCGTCTTAAAGCTCTTATATACTGAAGTCTGCTGGACTACTTGTTGGACATGAACAAGATAAGGTTGGGGGTTTTTTTGGTTAGAGATTCCTGGATTCTAGATGCTGAATGATTCTGGATTTATTTTGTGAGATTTTTGTCACTACGTGAAGAGTTTGGATAAATGTTTATTTGCAATGCAAATCTTAAATAATGTGTCATGGTAAATAATAATTATATCACTGTGACCCATTTGTGAGATTGTAAGAACTGGATTTCACAGTTCTATGTGACATATTGAAGATTTGAAACTGGGTATGATACCATGTCCAAATTATCATTAGACACCCCCGCATTGTGTTTTCTTCACTTTCTTTTTTTTTTGTGGTTATTAGAAGTTTACCAGTGGTGTGCGGTGACATTCACAGTAAGGGATTCATTAAATGCATCCCCTGGTAGAAATATCTTCTTTTCTCAACCACTCCCTGGCATAAACGCCTTATCTCTCACCCCTTCTCTCTCCCACTCCCGCATAATTACCTTCCCTCTCCCACCCGTACCATGGCATAATCACCTTCCCCTCTCCCCTCTATCCCCCTAGGGAAGGAAGTAATAGAGAGAATGGAAGTCTGTCAAGTAGGGGTAGCCAGGGAAATGCTGATGTGCATGTATGTATGTAGGTGTTTATTTTGGGTGGGGGGGGGGGAACCAAAGAATAGGGGCTATTTGCTGTGAATTTTGAATTTTTGTAACCCTAGTGTACACAAAACATCTTAAACTCTTGAAAAGGAGTAAAATAGTCATAAATGTTTGAGAATCACTGCTGTTCTCTGTCCACTCTACTACATCAAGATGCAGATTGGAAAACAGAACAAATTGGACTGTTCTAGATATTCACACACAGAAACAGACTAGCAGAATACCTCTCCTCGGTCCCACATGCAAAACACAGACAGACCCTCATCAAATAGAGAATGAGTGACCACAAATTAGAAACAGAAACATGGATAAACTGCCTGGAAACCCCAAGAAGCCAGATAAACCGCCTGCAGCAACACCAGAGAAATAAAAACAGAAATGCATTTTCTCCTATATACTATATAGAAATAGTCAGAGAGGCACGCTTCTCAAAATAACAGATAAAATCAAATTATTCTCACCGCTCATCCTCTTCTACAGAAAGAGCAGCTATAGCTCATCTTCTGAGCCCCTCTCTCTTTCAATCCCTCAGTTCTCTAGCATTCTCACTCTCAATCCTCTATTCCTTGCCCATCCCTCCAGAGTACCCAGCACTCCCACTCTCACCTCCCCAGAGTCTCCAGCCCTCACACTCATTCTTAGCCCCCCCAGGGTCTCCACAACTCTCAATCACCTCCAGCCCCCCAGAGTCCCCAGAACTCACTCAGCCCCCCAGAGTCCCTAGAACTCTCGCTCACTCTCAGCCCCGCTAGAGACTCCAGCACTCTCACTTGCAACCTTTATTTCCCTCTCCCCAAGTCCCCAACTGTGAGCAGTTTGACCTTCTGCAGTGTGAAAAAATTATCACACTCTACAGTAATACCTATGATGCAGAAGCATCTTGGGTTTGGTAAGCTAGGATTATATAGGGCTGGAGTCAGGATGTGGTACAGGCAGGGAGGGAGGATGTGCTGCTTGGCAGAGCAGGTGGCCAAGCTCACTGAGGGCTTCTGGAGGCCAGGAGGCTTTACCACAGGGTGAGCTCAATGGGTCATGAGGAGCTGACAGGGACAACATGGGATGGAGCTTTGAGGTGACTGTGCTGGTGGGGAGGTGTCAAGGACAGAGTACGATTAGGCTGTGTAACAGGTGAATTCATAACAGGAGATTAGGGACCAGATTGTCATGCGTGGGTTTGTGGGGAGAGGAAATTCACCATGTTAAACAGCCTTTTCACTTCAGGCTGGCTGACTTAGAGAATTTCCAGAGGCAGCTGGACAGTTTCAGCCCTGATCTGAGAATATCAGATGCTCTTTCCTGTGTGACTTGCATGTGATGTCCCTCCATTTAATGTGCAACCACATTAATATTTTTTGACCGTGGCTTAGCATGCACATTAATCTGTTATTCCGTGGCATACTGCTAGCATGCATGCTAAACTTTATTGCAGTAACCAGAGTAATTTTCCTAGAATGAACACCACACAGCACTCACTGTACAAAAGACAGGAAGAAGTCCAGCTTCAGTCATACTTCTGCTGCTGCTGAGCTGCAAAGCAATTATGGTTACTCCGATACCAAAGAAGAACACGGAATTTATAACATTTTATTATAACCATACTTCTCATTCTGCGGAGTCACAAAAGCGTGAGGTATTGATGACTATCAGCAGCTATTATGGAGAATTTCTGATGCTAGTGAATGATGCAGCTGAGGTTGCTGGAGGAGAATGGAGTTGTTAGAAAAATGATGCTAGCCTCGAAGAGTGTAACTCTTGCAGTGAAGGTGAGTTGAGGATAATGCAGAACACAGGAAACATTTGCCATTATATGTCTTTTTCACTCATCTAATGTCACACTCTGTTTTTATGAAAATAATTTTTAATGAATTTTTTAAGGAATTTGTCTGTTTCCTGTTGGGCTTTTGTTTTGACTTTCCTCATCATTTATGCTTAAGAAGTGCTGATAAAATCAGTAAAAAAAAAATAAAATAAAATTACTTAAAGCGAACAAAGTTATCCTCAGGAAATAATGCCCCAAGTGTAACTGCAAATTCTTTCCTGGGGTAAAGCAGCAAAGATATGTAATTTGAAGCAATATGATTGGCCCATACTGTTACGCTTCACAGTATTCTTGGGGGGAGGGGGGGGGGGGCGGGATTTTGTAACATTGTGCACGTGTTACACCAGCTTTAAAAGCAAACTTACAACACAGTTCTCCTCTATACTTGAATGCAAGTGTTTTTTTATTCACAGGACAGAGGTTCATTTACAAGTTGTATTGAATAAAGTGCAACAGTTCATTACTCACTGTGGAAGTTTGGTCCAGGTCTGATCATGCTAGGTTGCTTCACCAGCATTGTAGTTCAGAGTCCAGCCCCACCATACAGCTCTCAGCCTTTAAGCTGCTAGAACACTGGGCCTTTCCCAGCAACCCCTTTTTGAGCCCACCGAGTGCCAATTCAGATCTTCGTGGGGTGGGGGCCATGTGCCAGGCTAATACTGGTCTGAAGACACCTTAATTTTAAGTCACTCTGTGGCCTTATTAGAACTGACCAACGTAAATACGTGAACATATGATTCGCCTGTATACAATGCTGTACCAGCGGGGCTGTTAATTTCAGTCTTAATGCAACTTCTGTGCTCAGTCTTGTACGGATTTTTCTCTTAGTGCGACCGACATACACCAAATTGCATGGACATTGTATAACGTAAATTACACGCTCCAAATCACATGTGGTAAATGTCCCCAAATTTACTATAATATCTGAATGTGGAGACTTCCATTGATCCCCCGTTAGGGATTGAGCACACATGTCACAATTGCCGCAAGTATGATGACCACCAGATTTTATTCCTTCACCTATGGAGACAAATGAAGATTTGACAACAAAATCCCGAATGTTTTGTCCTCATGAAAATGCAAATCTGGGACCCAACTGAAAAACATGATGAAGTGCCAAAACTTGCCAATGTGAACGTACAATGTTAACTACGTCATTAATGCGTGCTGAATATTTCATTACACAAATCAAATTTTGGGTATAAGGTCGCTGTTGGTATTGAAGCAACAAGGCTCTGTTGGCAAACAACGCCCTTTTGAAGGCTTTCTTTATTACAGATTTAGGGTACCCCTTTTGAGCAAATCTTGTATACAAATCTGACACCTGTATCTGGAATTCCTCTGTGGTAGAGCAGATCCTCTGTCAGATTTTCTGGATTTTTTTCTGAGACCCTTTGTGAAAGAATCTCCATCTTTCCTACAGGACACTTCGCATATGTTGCGGTTGCTACAAGATTTGCCAGCTTTACCAGATGGTTGTTGGTTTGTTACTTTAGACATTTAGCCTTTGAGCTAGTACAAAAGATCTTTCAGACACGCCCGTGCCCACACAAGGTTCCCACCAGTTTTCTTTTAGATCTTTTAAAGCTGGTTTTGTTTAAAAAAAAATTCAAATTTGATGATCATTTTTACCTTCAAACTCAGGGTGTGGCGATGGGTGCCACTGTTGCCCCTGACATTGCAAATTTGTATGTTGCCAATTTTGAAAATCAGTATCTATTCTCATCCAGTTGGTTCCGACATATGTTGATATGGACACTATATCGATGATGTTTTCTTCATTTGGACAGCATCTCACTTACAGTTCGCAGCACAGTACCATCAGATTTCTATTGCTTTTTTTGGATATTCTAATTGTGTGTGAAGGTTGTACTGTCAAGACCACCTTACACAGGAAGGAGACAGATCGCAACCATTATTTATGGTATTCCAGTTACCATCCTAGAAGATTGAAAGATGGATTACCAATTTCTCATTTTTTGTGGTTACGAAGGAAGAAATAGCCAGTTGGAATTTTTTGCGCTGATGGAACAGACAAAGATTTTTGTGGATGTTGAAGATATGAAGTTTGGAAATAGTCATTTTCCCTGAAGCAGGACCTTGCAATTTGAAAAACGATAGGGTCGGGATTTGGGACTTATATCTATCTATTCTCGAGATGAGTATTCTCTTTGAAATATATTAGATTGGGACTTGATATTTGCATTTTTGTTTCATAACGAAATTTTGTTCTTATGATTCTTACCATTTGCAGTTCGTCAGCATGTTTGAGAGACTTGTTTTATTTACACAAAATAAGATATTACAAAAAATGACAAAACTGAAATAAAGTAAAGTGACCCTATATCAAATGAGAGTTTGATTGCAATACTAACTCTGTGAGTAAGGGTCCTACAATATTTGATGGCTATATGATATGGCTTAAAAAATAAACCTGTTTAACCATTTATATATTTTTTGTATTACAGAGGTTTACTGGAATACACATCGTGTAATTTTGGGTGTTGCTTGTGTTTAACTCCAATATTTACCACAGGGTGAGCAAGGAGCCAAGAGCGGCTCAATGCAGAAGCATCTTGGACTTCTGCATAATAAGTTATTTGGCTATCTCGAGATGTGCCTGAGAGCAGGTCTAAACTTATCTAGCTCTATGTGGCCAGATAACTTTATCCCAAACTGGCTATTTTTAAAAGAATATGGTCAGTTAAGTGCTAAGCTGCAGGTTAAAAAAAAAATTTCACAGGCCTAATTTGTTGTGTCGGTCGGTGCCTGACGCCCTCTCTCCACCCTCCTTACCTCTCTGGCGCCTCCCTTTCCGTCCGCGGGAAGACTGCCTACCGTGGCATTCTCCTGCCACTTGTCCTCGGGCGTTCCCGGATCAGCTCGATGCTGCAACCGCCATGTTTCCTGGAGGCCTAGGGACGCGCGCACGGCGCAGCCCTGATTGAAGTACCGGCATTGGCGCAAACCTCGGGGGCGTCCCCTGAAGATGACATCACCCGCGACGGATATTTAAGGTCTTGGAATTTGCTAACACATCGAGTTAGCAAGGACACGGATTGACAATGGACTCGCTTTGTCTGTCTAAGCTACTCTGCCTCCTCGGACTTGCCAGAGGTACCCGCTTCTCGGGGGCCTTGCTCTCTCCTTGTTTTTTCAGGTGACAGTCTGAAACCGGTTCTCGCTCCTCGAGGGCCCTCATCCCAGACTTACTTCGTATACTCTTGTCTTCTGCCTGGAAGTCTTCACTACCAACTATCTCAGCTACATCAGTGAGTTACCATCGTTCTCTCTGAGTTTTCCCTGGAACCAGGTACTCGCTCCTCGAGGCCCTATACTTTCCAGCTCCTGGGCTTCATTGGGATATTGTGTGAGTGTTACATCTGCTTACTCACTATATCTCAGTCTCTCTTCAGCTCAGTCTCCAGGGATCGCTGTTCTAGTATCTGAGGGACTACAGCCCAGACGGGCTTGCTAGCTCACTACTGCCATCTCTGGTGGTTCAGTATACTGTCTAATAAAGAACTAGGGAGAGAGGAGGGAGAGAAGGAATAACTTTTTGAGCCTGTAAACATCTTGCTTGCCTTATGGGGGTAATTCTTGAGCCTCGACGGTCACAGAAGGAGAGTGGTGTGCAGTGGGTGGAGCCCTGGGCCGGAGACGGAAGCAGCCTATAAAATTGAACTGCTACCGACCAGGACTCGAGAGAGGAGGGAGAGAAGGAATACCTTTTTGAGCCTGTAAACATCTTGCTTGCCTTACGGGGGTAATTCTTGAGCCTCGATGGTCGCAGAAGGAGAGTGGTGTGCAGTGGGTGGAGCCCTGGGCTGGAGACAGAAGCAGCCTATAAAATCGAACTGCTACCGACCAGGACTCGAGAGGAGGGAGAGAAGGAATACCTTTTTGAGCCTGTAAACATCTTGCCTGCCTTCCGGGGGTAATTCTTGAGTCTCGACGGTCGCAGAAGGAGAGTGGTGTGCAGTGGGTGGAGTCCTGGGCCGGAAACGGAAGCAGCCTATAAAATCGAATTGAGAGTGGCGCGCAGCAGAGCCGGCGCGCCGCTGAAGCCGCGCGCGCTAAAGGGGCGCGCGCCTACTTGACTTTGCCAGACTTCACTGGACTTTGCCGCTGCCACTGCCCCCAGGTGTTTGTGTTGAAATATATTTTTAACTTATCCCTCCTGCTTGACTCTAGAATTGAGTGGCCAATTTAGAGACCTTGTGTAAGCCGGTGTGATGGAGTAAATAACATGCCAGCTAAGAGGAAAGGGAAAGTGAGGGCTTTTCCCTCCCTGCCCTCCTCACTAGCATCACCCATCCAGCAGGCAATCACAAATTTTATGGTCTCACCTATACCGCAAGTTCAGTGCGCCAAGGAACCTGATGAATCAGGAAGTGTGGGAGGACTTCCTAACTCTGCAGAGGAGGCTTCTCTAAGTCCAAACATTGGGCTCCCCCCAGTTCAGAGAAAATCTGGGGAAGGCAATGAAACAGTCCTAATTGAGACCAGTGTTCAGGAGGCTAGGGCGGGAGGGATACAAAGTCCCACCATAAGCCCAGAGCAACCAAGGACGACTTTAGACGCTGCTACCTCATCTAGCAGCAGAAAAGTGGAAATGCCTTCTCGACCTGAACTGATAACATTGGATTCAATCTGGGAAATGATGGCAGTGATGACTATGAATATTAAGGAGTTAGAGGGGAAAATTGATTTACACAATTCTAGGTATTCGCAAGACTCTATCCAGATCCAAGATCACCTTAAGCGATCAGATGAAAGGATTAGGAATTTAGAAAATAAAGAGATTAAAAATCAGGAATTTAATATAGCAGTTGTAAAGGATAGAGAGCAGATTGCAAATAGATTAGAAGCACTTGAGAACAATGCGAAGCGCTTTAATATTCGGATCTTAAATTTTCCCAGAGTGACAGGAGAAACCCCCTCAATCACTCTTACATTTTTTCAAGAGGCGCCGGGCTTTGTTCCTGGTGAATTACCTATTGTCAACAACTGCTATTTTCTTCCAAAGTCCACTAGAATGAGGAATTTATCTGAGGAGATGTTTCAGGGTGATCTAACAAGGTTCTTGGAAGATTCAAATGCGACAATTATTGATTGGGGAACTTTGTTAGTAACATTTTTCTCTGTAAATGGTTTGAATAAAATAATGAAAAAGTATTTTAACAGGTTTCCCATTCTTTATATGGAAAAACCTGTAAACATTTTTCCAGATTTGGCAGTGACAACACAACAAAGGCGGAAGGTGTTTTTATCCTTTCGTCAAGAGGTGTCACTGGGCTTTACCTTTAAATTACGTTTCCCCTGTAAGTGTTTTATAAGTAAACAGGATGAGTCTTATTTTTTTTTTTACCCCAGATCAACTCAAGCTGTTTCTTGAACAAAAGAAAGAACAACTTCCTCCAACATCATCCCCGATAGACCAAACAGGGTAAATAATTAAATGGTATTGGTTTTTCCCACTTATTTTGTCTGATAGCTAAATTTCAGTTTTCTTATCTCCCATTGTAACTACAGCTAGAGATTCTAAGCATCTCTCCTTTTGTATTGATATGGAATAGGTTGGAGTTCATGTGAAGGTTTGATGTTTTAAATTTCCTTGTAGCAAATCATATTGTTGATCTCCATCTTATGTATTTCTTTAAATACAATGTTTGATAATTGTATTTGAAAATGATAAATAAAGAATTAAAAAAAAAAAAAAGAACTAGTGTGTGTGTCTCCTAACTCTGAGCCTGACTGGTGGTCCCTCTCAGGATCATTCCCTGGGGGCGTGGTCATCTGCCACTGGTCCAAGGATCCACCCTCAACTATCTGATTGCTCCTCCCATCAGGCATCAGATCAATAACAGATTGCTAACTCCAAGCACACTGTTAACTCCGAACTGAACAGATTGCTAACTCCATGAATCCGGCACAACTCAGTGCTTTGCAGGCCATACCGGGCCTGGCCCAATGCATTGTGGAGCAGCAAGACGCTTTGGAGAAGCTTAATTCAGTGTTTCATCAACTACACACACAAAAGGTTCAAGGCACAACCTCCATCCAAGAAGGTCAGTCACCGGAGGTAACTTTTAAAGACTGCTGTACCACTGGCGGGTCCCATCCGCTTTTCCGGAGAAATCCAGAAGATCCGGGGCTTTTTGAACCAGTGTTGCATGCACTTTGCCTTACAGCCACCTCTATTTCCTACCACTCTCTCTAAGAATACCTACATCCTTTCATACCTGGATGGTAGGGCTTTGTCGTGGGCATCTACCTTGTGGGAACGCAAGGACTCCATTTTGCAGGACATAGAAGGATTTATGGACTTATTTAAATCTGTTTTCGATGACCCTGCTCGAATGTCTGTAGCCGGTTCTGCTTTAGTGGATTTGAAGCAAAGCAGTAGATCATTGGCTGAATTTGCCATAGAGTTCAAAACTCTTGCGGCAGAACTTTGCTGGGACCCCAAATGTCTCAAGACTCTCTTCTGCAGAGGCCTGGATAACCATTTGAAGGATGAGCTGGCCGCTCGCCAAACACCTGACTCGCTGGACAAATTAATAGCCTTAGCTACTCAGATTGATCTACGACTCCGGGACAAGGTGAAGGAATTCCGGCCTAGGGTGGTACCCGGGTTAAAACAGGCCAGTGCTGTCTCTACACCTCGGATGGTTCCAGTAATTCCTGCTGCTGATACAGATGAACCTATGCAACTAGGTCACGTTCATTTGACCTCCATTTGACCTAGGTCACGTTCATTTGACCTAGGTCACGTTCATTTGACCTAGGTCACGTTCATTTGACCTCCATTTGACCTCCATTGTGGCTGGGCTGACCTGGTCAGCCCAGCCACAATGCCTCCACATGCTCCAATCGTCTGGAGGACTGTTCTTAGGTCATACACAACATCTCCTCCGCTCTCTCTCCCAGTCTTGTTGACTTACAGACCAATCACGGTTCAGACTTCTGCCCTAGTGGACTCAGGGGCAGGAGGCAACTTCATTCTCCGACGTCTAGTGGAAGACTTGAAAATTCCCCTCATCAAGTTGAAAGATCCACTACTGTTATCCTCCATTCAAGGGGAGCGCTTACCAGGCAATGTGGCTTGCGAAACTGCACCAGTCACTCTTCGCACCGGGGCTCTCCACACGGAATCAATTTCCTTCTTTGTACTGGAGACGGATATGCACCCTATCGTCCTGGGGTTACCCTGTCTGCAAGTGCACCAACCCCAATTTGACTGGGCATCTCTGTATCATTCCTGCTGGGGCCCAGAATGTCATGGGAAGTGCCTTGAGGAGATCTCTCCTATCATATGCATGCTTAGGACTCCAGCGATGCCAGGACTGCCGCCCCAATACGCATCCTTAAAGGATGTATTCTCCAAAGAAGCCGCTGATATTCTTCCTCCACATAGGCCCTATGACTGTGCCATAAGGCTGAAGCCCAATGCTGAGCCACCAAAAGGACGGGTGTACCTGCTCTCAGTTAAAGAGAATAGAGCAATGTCAGAATACATTGAAGAAAATCTCCAGAAGGGCTTTATTCGACAATCAAAGTCGCCGGCCGGTGCAGGTTTCTTCTTTGTGGGGAAGAAGGACGGTACCCTACGTCCATGTATCGATTACCGAGGTCTAAATGAAATCACGATTAAAGACCGTTACCCCTTGCCGTTAATCTTGGAGCTGTTTGACAGGCTGCAAGGAGCCAAGATATTTTCAAAGCTTGACCTGAAGGGGGCCTACAACCTTATTCGCATTTGGAGCAGCGATGAATGGAAGAAGGCCTTCAATACGCGAGACGGCCACTTCGAGTATCTTGTAATGCCGTTTGGGTTGTGCAATGCACCCGCCATTTTCCAAAATATGATGAATGACATCTTGCGGGATCTGCTGTACAAGAACGTTGTGGTATACCTGGATGACATACTAATCTTTTCCCAGGATTTGGTCACCCACATTACAGATGTCAAGCAAGTACTCCACCGCCTTCGTGAACACCGACTGTACGCCAAACTCTCTAAGCGTGAATTTCACAAGGACTCAGTGCCTTTTCTAGGCTACATTGTGTCTAAGGAAGGCTTCCGAATGGACCCTCACAAGCTCGAAAGTATCAAGAATTGGGCTCAACCTACCAGCCTGAAGCCTTTAAGAAGATTCCTGGGGTTCACTAACTACTATTGAAGCTTTATAAAGAACTATTCTTCTTTAACTGTACCCTTGACTGCTATGACCCGGGCGCCAACGCTTCAAAATGGTCAGTGGATGCCATTTCCGCATTTGAGAGATTGAAGACTGCCTTCTCCACAGAACCTTGCTTGCGACATCCAGACCCCAATAAGCCCTTCATAGTAGAAGTTGACACTTCGGATGTTGGGGTAGGGGCTGTGTTAAGCCAAGTTGGAGACTCGAAAGCCTTGTGTCCCTGTACATTCTTCTCAAGAAGATTCTCTCCAGCTGAGAGGACCTACGGGATTGGTGACAAGGAGCTTTTGGCAACAAAGCTTGCTTTCGAGGAATGGTGGCCTTGACTCGAAGGCGCTCAACATCAAATAACCGTCTTTACGGATCATAAGAACCTAGAGTATCTCTGCCACGCACAATGGCTGAATTACAGACAGGCCAGATGGTCTTTATTCTTCAACCGTTACGATTTTGTACTCAAGTTCCGCCCTGGAGATCGAAACACCAGAGCAGACACTCTGTCACGCTCATTTCATTCAGAGAATGTGCCTGATGAGCCACAGCACATAATTGACCCAAAGAAAATCCTCTTGACATCCACTCAGTCTGTGCTCATTGGAAAGACTATTGTTCCAAAGAACCTCAGGAAAAAAGTGCTCTTCTGGGAGCACCTTTCCAAGCTGGCTGGCCATCCTGGTCAATGCCATACCCTGCTCAAGATACATGAGCTGTATTTGTGACCTACTATCAAAAAGGATACCTATTCATATGTGGCATCCTGCACCAATTGTGCTAAGAACAAACCTGCTTCTGGACAACCGTGGGGGTCAGATACAACCATTGCCAGTTCCGGATTGGCCCTGGTCGCACATTGCTACTGACTTTGTAGTCGATTTACCTACTTCCGGAAGAATGAACACCATCTGGGTGACTGTAAATCACTTTACCAAGATGGCACACTTCGTGGCGCTCCCTGGCATACCCTCAGCCTTGGAGTTTGCAAAGCTCTTCATAACGCACATATTCCATCTCCACAGCCTAACTTCACACATCGTATCTGACCGTGGGTCCAAAATCACAGCACGATTCTGGAAGGCTTTGTGTAAATTGTTTGACATCACTCTAGACTACACCTCAGCCTACCATCCGCAGTCAAATGGCAAGACGGAACGGATGACTCGTACAATGAAGCAGTTCATATGTGCCTATGTCACGTCTCGACAGAAAAATTGGGCCAAATTGCTTCCATGGGCTGAATTCGCCATCAATTCTCATCCAGCAACATCTACTGGAAAGTCACCATTTGAAATGGTTTTTGGACATCCTCCAACACCGCCACTTCCACTGAAGCTATCAGTGACATCTCCGGCAGCTCAATCTACTGCTGGTGATATCCATAAATTGTAGGCTCAGACAAAAGACATGCTAATCAAAGCGAGTGATCGTGCCAAGAAGTACTATGATGCACACCATGCGCAAGCTCCAGTCTTCCAGCCAGGAGATAAGGTCTGGTTGTCCACCAAACACCTCAGACTCAAAATACCTTCCTATTGGTTTGCTCCTCACTATGTAGGACCGTTCCCAGTCCTCCTACATATTGGCCAAGTTCCTATTGTCTGAAGCTACCACCTGGACTCCACATTCATAATGCCTTCCACGTGTCTCTCCTGAGACCACTCATACTTAGTGAATTTTCTTCCAAGACTCAAGATCAACCAGTCATCCATGCAGAAGACGACTTGGAATACAAAGTCGAAGAAGTCCTGGATGTTTGTAAGAGAAGCAAGACTTTTGAATACCTTCTAAAATGGGAAGGCTTCGGCCCTGAAGAAAACTCTTGGGAGCCTCAGACCAATATCCTGGACAAAGAGATGTTTCGTCAGTTTCATCTCGCGCATCCTTCAAAACCTAAGCCTGGTACCCGAAGAGGAAGTTGCCCTTTGAAGGGGGATACTGTTGTGTCCATCGGTGCCTGACACCCTCTCGCCGCCCTCCTTACCTCTCTGGCGCCTCCCTCTCTGTCTGCGGGAAGACTGGCTAACACGGCGTTCTCCTGCCACTTGTCCTTGGTCATTCCCGGATCGGCTTGATGCTGCAACTGCCATGATTCCTGAAGGCCTAGGGTCGTGCGCATGGCACGGCCCCGATTGAAGTACCGGCATTGGCGCAAACCTCGGGGGCGTCCCCCGAAGATGACGTCACCTGCAACAGATATTTAAGGTCTTGGAATTTGCTAACACATCGAGTTAGCAAGGACATGGATTGACAATGGACTCGCTTTGTCTGTCTAAGCTACTCTGCCTCCTCAGACTTACCAGAGGTACCTGCTCCTCGGGGGCATCGCTCTCTCCTTGTTTTTTCAGATGACAGTCTGGAACCAGTACTCGCTCCTTGAAGGCCCTCATCCAAGTCTTACTTCGTATACTCTTCTGCCTGGAAGTCTTCACTACCAACTATCTCAGCTACATCAGTGAGTTACCATTGTTCTCTCTGAGCATTCCCTGGAACCAGGTACTCACTCCTCGAGGCCTTATACTTTCCAGCTCCTGGGCTTCATTGGGACATTGTGTGAGTGTTACATCTGCATAACCTGCCTACTCACTATATCTCAGTCTCTCTTCAGCTCAGTCTCCAGGGATCGCTGTTCCAGTATCTGAGGGACTACAGCCCAGCCAGGCATTCCAGCTCACTACTGCCACCTCTGGTGGTTCAGTATACTGTCTAATAAAGAACTAGTGTGTGTTTGTCTCCTAACTCTGAGCCTGACCGGCGGTCCCTCTCGGGATCATTCCCTGGGGGCGTGGTCATCTGCCACTGATCCAAGGATCCACCCTCAACTATCTGATTGCTCCTCCCATCAGGCATCAGATCAATAACAGATTGCTAACTCTAAGCAGACTGTTAACTCTGAACTGAACATAATTGCCCTTTCACAGACCCCTGCACCCAAGCTAGAAATATATGGCTCTGCAGAATTGTGCCTGTGGCACACATACAATCCTACTCCTCACAAAGTTATCTATAAAAAGCACATTTTAAGGGCCTGGTGCCCGCCTCTCTTCTCTCCCCACCTGCTCCTCAGTCCTGCCAAAATTTGTTTTCCTAGGTCCCTTCCCTCCACCACCCCAACCCCAGGTTTAAACTTCCCAACTTCCCAGTACCTTTTATCTGCTCATCTTCTGCTCAAATCACTTAAGTAGCCAACCATGACTTGGGTCTGACATTTCTATGGTCAGTAGGGGAGATACTCTGGAAGACTCCAATTAAAACCCATCAGTCCTAGCCTTTTTTTCCTGTCTTCTTACCAGTTATCAATCCACAATAGGGCACTGTCAACTATCCCATGACTTTTTAATTTCCTGAAGTCATGGGGTAGGAGACAGTGACCTGTTATGGATTGGTAACTGGTTAAAAGACAGGAAATAGAACATAGGACTAAATAATCAGTCTTCCAAATGGAGAAAGGACATCAGTGGAGGGCCCTAGGGATCCATATTGGGACTTGTGCTATTTAAAATATTCATGGAAAAGGGAATGGGTGAGGAGATCAAATTTGCAAATGACATGGAATTATTCAAAGTTGATAAAACAGCTGCAGACTGTGAGGCAAGGAGACTGGGCAGATGAAATTTAATGTAGAAAAGTGAAAAGTAATGCACATAGGGAAAAAATAATCCTAGCAGCAGGTACACAAATGTTTGGTTCTGTATTAGGAGTCATCACCCAGGAAAAGAACCTCAGAATCCGGGTGGACAATAACTTGAAAATGTCAGCTCACTTTGCGGCAGCAGGCAGTCTAAAAATGCAAATAGAATGTTAGGAATAATCCAAAAAAGAATGGAGAATGCAGCATATAATTTCATATTGAACCTGCATTCAGCCATGTGCAACCGCAATTTGAGTACAATGTGCAGTTCTGATCACACTATCTGAGAAAAGGCAAAGAGGAACTAGAAAAGGTGCAGAAGGCAGCCACAAAAATTATAAAGGGGATGGATGAGAGGTTACACAGATTACAGTTCTTCAGCTTGGAAAAGAGATGGCTGAAAGGGGCCATGACACAAGTTTGTCAAATCACGAATAGGATGGAATGGGTACACAAACGACAGTTATTTAACCTTTCAAATAATACTAGAAAAAAGGGACACTCCATGAAACAAACAACCAAAAGATTTATAACAAAAATCATAGACTAGGGCTTTCCAAACCTGTCCTGGAGATTCCGCAGCCAGTCAGGTTTTCAGAATATCTATAACGAATATGCATGATATGCATGTTCATATACTGAGTCTCCATGGTATGCAAATGTATCTCATGCATATTCATTATGGGTATCTCAAAACCCCAAGGATAAGTTTGGGAAGCCCTGCCGTAGAAAGTACTTTTTCACTCAACTCACAATCAAGTTGTGGAAACCGTTGCCAGAAGGCATGATCAAGGGGATTAGCATAGTGGGATTTTAAAGAGGTTTGGACGAGTTCCTAGAGAAAGAGCTCATAATGCATTATTAGCCAGTAAAGCCAACACTATCCCTAGGAGTGAATAACAAGAAATAGATCTATTATGTGGGATCTCCCGGGTACTTGTGACTAGACTGGAAATTGTTGGTGATGGGATGCTGGGCTGAATGGAACTTTGTCTGACTCGGCATGACATTCCTTATGTTCTTATGTAAGTCATTTGAGAGAAAGTTACTGAAGCTTGACGGCGTCAGAGGGATGCCAACAACATTACAAATGATCAAACTTCTTCCTGAAGGAAATGTAAAGGTTTAAATTCATTGGGTTGGAAAACATCTCTAAGACTGCTTAGTTCTGGAGAATTTAAATTAAATGTAATCTGATTCATATGGATTCACAAAATGATCATAGTACCATGATTAAGAAAAAAATATTTTCTCTAAAGACTTATTTTAGTTATTCTTTCTATGCTGAAATATACGTACAAGATCTCATTTTAATATTAGATCAACTGTCCCGGTTACTACACCAGTTCCAGACATTGAACTTAAGAACATAAGAACATAAGAAATTGCCATGCTGTGTCAGACCAGGGGTCCATCCAGCCCAGCATCCTGTTTCCAACAGAGGCCAAACCAGGCCACAAGAACCTGGCAATTACCCAAACACTTAGAAGGTCCCATGCTACTGATGCACTGATGCAATTAATAGCAGTGGCTATTCCCTAAGTAAACTTGATTAATAGCAGTTAATGGACTTCTCTTCCAAGAACTTAGACTATTTTTGTTTATGTCACTTCAGAAATGTGTTGCATTGAGAGAACAGGATGAATTCAACACTTGTTGAATCAATTGACTTGTTGGACATTTAACTGCATCTTTTCTTTATCCAAGCAGCCCCCTCCTTCTCCTTAGATTTATAGCCCATTTGGTATATGCTCCAACCTTAATCACAGCCACTTATAGCAGGGGGGTCTAAGATTAAGGCACCATGGGCCCTCATTGTGGCTACTCTCCCTTCCTGTCCAGCCCCAATATATCAGTGAAACCTGATATATACTCTATTAAGCTAGCCAGGAGTGTTGTTGTAGAGCAATGGCTGGGACTCATTCTCTGAGGCTGTGAGTGCTGCCTCCGCAATGAGGCAAGGAACATTTTAACATTGCCACTGGGCTATCTGGCTGGGCCTGGTTCTATCTTTTGAGAAAGGTCACAGCATAAATAGGCATCAAGTCAGGAATAATCGAAGAGACACTATATCATGACTATATTGTAGAAGATGAGCATACTATGGATCATGTGTACTCAGAAGCAGATTTTGCAAGCGTTGCTCACATAAAAATGGTCTCATATGCACGTATGCGACACGTGTGCGCAAGCAACGTGAATTTTAAGAAGCTGTGCGCGTGTCAAGAAGGAGGTGGACACTGGACAGGGCATGGATGTTCCGGGGCAGGGCCAAGGCTTACGTGCATAACTCTGAATTTTAAAAAAGCTGACCATGTTATGCGTCAGCTTGTTATCTACATAACTTAACTGTTGAGGAGCAAGTCTGAAGATCTCCAGTTTTAGGGCTTTCAGCACAGCTTGAGAGTTCAGGGTCGTGGGGGGGCTTGCAGGATGAAGAACCAGAGGGTCTTGAAGACCTCAATATCAACTGAAAAAACTGTTTTTTCCCTCGTGTGAGCATGTTTTAAAACCCGCCTGCATCCGCACCTAAAAGCCGCTAAAGTCCTAGCACAAATACGCATAGGACATTTATTTGAGCCGCCATTTAATATTCTGGGCACACATATACATGGGAAGGGTATTTATGGGCACACGCAAGTTCCATTTAAAATTAGCATTTTGTCCATAGAGGCAAAATGGGACAAACCCTTTACTACATCTGGTCCTATACTGTTTGAGTAGAGAAAATAGGGTGGGAATTTGCCTTTTCTGTATGATGGAATGAAGCATTTCTAGCTTCTACTAAGGTGCTTGAAAGGTCACGGTGCATGCCCACATATAACCAAAACCATCACAGTTCCCTTTTAATTAGAACAAATCACAAAGCCCACACCCTTAACGATCATTGGTATACTCACTGAGGAAACTTTATTAGTGGCTTAACATGTTGGTTAAAACATCTTCTATGGCGAAATGTATATACAGGAGTGAGAAAAAAGGTTCATTTTCCCAGCTCCAGTAATAATGAATGCATTTATCTGTTTTGTACAAAATTTGAAGTATAAATTTCTTTTGTCAACTCTCTGGCACGCAATCTTTAGGTATCTCCACACCACATCATTTAGGCATTTTTACATCACTTCCACCAACGCTGTACATTGCTTATCATTCTCCAAACCACTGATTTCCTTACAACTGTGCATGAAATCCATTCTGTCACATTTCTTCATTTTTCTTGTGTCCTTATTTACTTTCTTCTACTTACACATACAAAATCCTCAGTCACATGCTAGCCGTCTTTAACCTCTCCCTCCAAACCACAGCATTCTGTAGAAACATAGTCATGGTGGCAGAAAAAGACTACGTGGTCCATCCAGTCTAGTCAGTAAGCTTCTTACGGTAGTTCCTGCCCCTCCGTGCAGGTTACCCCATGTTTCTGTTAAAGGTGGTAAACTGCTGCTCCGTGCAGGTTTACCCCCAAGACTTATGTTAAGGGTAGTAATATTAACAATCAAAACCAAGCAACTGTCAAACCCGTCACAAAATTACTGCTAGCAACATTTTTACAGGATGAGCAGACTTCTTGTGAATTCATACAATGTTGCTGCTTGAATTTGCTTTGCTTTGGGACTTGGCCGTAGAAGCAGTCCTGTGCTTTTTTTTTCCCCTAATGTCTGTGTATCAGAATTCCAGATCGCAAAAGTCAGGACCCAGCATTGGCTGTCTTCTGAATCCAATTCCCCTTCCCCCCCCTCCCCCTTTTTCTCTTGTCTACTAAAGTCATAAACCAATCGATCAAGTTTTTCATAAAGGCATTAACATTTGTGTAAATATACTGTGTGTTTGTTTTAATGTGGCACACACTGTATATTACATGCACCCAACATCTACCTATGCAACCTGGGATCATGGGGTCCCCAAGCTCTTCATTCCTAAGGTACCTTTTAAGGCTACAGCCTACTACTGAAACAGGGAAGAGCTATATTTAAATCTAGCAATTCAGGCGTTATCCACAGACTCTTGGCGAATGTTTTATTGCCACCTGCACGAGGTATGCAACCTACACTGGAAGCATGGCATCTTATGACTTCTCTGCTCTTTCTGCTACATAAGTACTTTATCTGCACCTCACCCAGTTCAATCTGAACAGGCAGATCCAGCTCTGGTTTTGCTCCTTAGTATACAGGGCATTCTGGATAATGAAGGACTACATTTCCATGCATGCAATGGAGTAGAACCAAGACTACATCTGCTAGTTTAGGTTGACCTGAGTGAGACAGCAACTTCCTATTTATTTATTTATTTCCCATTCGAAGAAAGTTACATTTTACTTCAGTTAACCATTAGGCTTCAGAAAGTTTTAGTAAAAGGGTAAAAACAATCAGGATACCCTTGCTAAATATAGTTCTCACAGTGCAAAAACCAGAAAAAGTTACCAGGTTTATGAGAAAAACAAGTGATAAGAATTTCATTTCTCTTAACCTTTTGCTTTGTCAAACCTGCAGTAACTCTAGCTCCTATAAAGTTTAGACACACACATTCTTCAGGGAGCTTTCACTAATGTCTTCCCTTCCTATTTATACAGGACATTTAAGAAGGAAAGTTAAATACATCGATGACTAAAATACTGTAACAGGTTCACTTTGCGAGTCTAAACAAATGCATGACATTATCCAGGGATTTTTTTCTTTTACAATGAACATCTTGATATTATTTTTAAACACTGGTCAGAATTTACATTACTTTCCTCTTGTTTGTATTAGAGAAAATATCTATTTCTTTTGTAGTTACGGCAGTGTGTGGCTAATAATAAAAAAGTGATGGATCCTTTCCCTGCACAGAAAATATCCATCACAAGCATGCGGATGGTGATAAATATACACATTTATTAAATGAAACACACTCATAAAAAAAAAATCTATATTTCTACATGTAACTGCAGTTTGGCAGATACAAGCTGAATTAGTTAATCCAAAGTTGATTCCAGCGGCCTCCTGTGGAAGGCACAGTCACGCGAGTATAGTAATATGGACTTTCCCAAAGGCTCTGTGGTACGTTGGCACAGCAGAGAACCTCCTTTCTTCTGACAGGAACAAGGCATGAGACGCAAAGCATGAGCATAGTCTATTTCTAACACCAAGTTGATCTCGTGGCTCTCCCTACATGATGGCTAGGGAACCAAGCAGTCTTATTAGTGTTCAAGAGTACCTTGTAAATTTGTTAATAATTTATTTTCCCCCTTTCCCATACGTAGGCCATTCAGAAACTTAGCTGGCTCTGGGTGTTGATTGAGCCTGGGTGGTTTCAGTCTTGGGTTGGTTTTTCTGCTGCTGCTGCATTCATCATGGTTCCTTGTCAAACCACAGAATGGTCATTACTGTGTACCCCGGCCAGGATGGTGTGGTTGAGGGAAGAGGCAGAGCGGTCAGAGCCCTCGGTAGGGCTGTTCACATTCTCGTTGCGCTGGCAGCAGAGGATCTGCTTGAAGGTGGCACTCATCTCTTTGTCTCGGTAGGAGTAGATGATGGGGTTCATGGCAGAGTTGAACTCGGCGAGGAGCAGGAAGAATTTCTCATAGGCAAGGACGTCACACTGGGGGCAGCACACATCAAGGAGCAGCAAAACTAATCCAGGAGTCCAACAGATAATAAAAGCACCTGGAGAAAGATAACAGAGAGAAAACAATTAAGCAATAGCTCTGAATTTAAAGGGACATATTTAAAATTGTATAAGACATCACAAATGTCTACTGCCAATAGCAGACGAGAAGCAGCATGTTTTTTTTCTTTTCTTTTCTTTTTTTATCTTTTATAATAGCTGTTTAGTGAAAGAAAAAGACTTGTGTTGATTAATTTGAAACAACTATATTCATATGAATGCAGAACGCAACAAAGGATTAGCAATAACACCTCATGATAGGTGTAATGAAACTATGGAGACCCAGATTCAATTCCACCACTGCTGTTACTGTGCGAAGTTGAGCAAGAACATTAGCATATCCTTTGCTCACAATTGCTTTACATTCACTTTGGGGCCTTGTAACCACTTTTGATGACCCTGAGCTTGACATTACCCTCTTTTTTTCTCCTCTTATTTCTCCAACTACTAATTTACAGGCTGATACAGTAAGGTGTGCTCCAGCAGAGTGCACCGTTTAACCTAGAATTGGCCGCGTGTTTTCGCCATGCGTCTATTACCCCTTAGCACGTCGAAAACACGTGGCCAAACACCCCCGAAAACTAATTGTGCTCATCACATGCAAATGCATGTTGATGAGGCTATTAGTCCCCGGGATACTGAAAGTAAAATATGCAGCCAAGCTGCACATTTTACACTCAGAAATTAACGCCTACCCAAGGGCAGGCATTAATTTCTGAGCAACCCAGTATAGTGTACAGAAAAGCAGAAAATATGGCTTTTCTGTACACCCTCCGACTTAATATCCCAGCGAAATTGAGTGAAAGGAACCAAAACTTAAAAAAAAAAAAAAAATTTTAAATCTGTCCGACGGTCAGCGGTTAGCAAAACGAGCGCTCAATTTTGCCAGCATCCATTTCCCTAACCCGTGTCTGTCAGCGGGTTCGAAAACAACGCCGGTAAAATAGAGCGTCTGTTGTCGGACCCGCTGACAGCCACCTCTACCTCTAATAAGGAGGCGCTAGGGATGCACTATTGTCCCTAGCACCTCCTTATTAGCACACTACCTCATTTAAATACAGAATCGCGCGCCCAGGAGAGGTGCTTGGGCTTGCGTTGGGAGAGCGGGTGCTCAGCACAGAGCGCCCACTCTCCCACATTTTTTACTGTATCGGCCTGTTAATATTCCCCGTGAAGAGTAAACATCACTTCACTTAATCTGTGCACTGAATTCCCCAGTGGTTCCATTTAGAACCCGCTCCTCTTTCTATTTCACAAATTCTCCATGGGTAACCACATCAATTGCTTTGGCTTCAAAAGTATCCTTGAGCTTTTAACTTAAAAATGAAAACAGAAAAAAAAAGAAACACAGAATATGATAACAAGGACTATAAGGGCCAACTAGTCTGCAGTGTTTTCAATCCCAGTGCTATACAGCTGGCTTTCCCTTCATTTTTCGGCAACTAGGGATTCTAGCACTCAACCAGCTTCTAACCCAGTTGGAGCCTACCCTTAACCTGCTCAGCTAATTTATGAAACTCTTGCATGGAAAAGCATCAAATGCCTTACCGAAATCTAAGACCACCAAAACTAATGCTCTTTCCTTGATCAAATTACACGGTCTATCTTTATGGACCTTTGTTTTCAGTTTTTATCTTATTTTTCCCAGGATATTATCAGTGTTTATTACAAGAACAAAAATTATATTTATCTGGAAAAATTCCAAGTCATTTTCTCCACTGATTTCTCCCATTTTTTGTCTTGTTATAATAAACACTGATCAGTTCCTGGGAAAAATAAAATACAACCTAAAAATGAATGTTC
This sequence comes from Rhinatrema bivittatum, assembly GCF_901001135.1. NCBI lineage: Eukaryota > Metazoa > Chordata > Amphibia > Gymnophiona > Rhinatrematidae > Rhinatrema > Rhinatrema bivittatum. Next base: position 540,491,261 of record NC_042615.1, on the reverse strand, counting down.
CTATCCATCATGTTTAGAATGTCTGTTTAGTTGCTACCTCCTTATAAACTAAACACATCAAAAACTGAACTTTATGTGTCACTGGTCTACACTCAAAATGCTTCCAAAATGAATGTGGTCAAACTTTACTAGGTGTGGGTCACTGAGAATGAAAATGATGCTTAAAATTGTTGATTGGCTTTAGTTTCTAGATATGCTACTGGGTCAGTATATACAACGACTTGAGAATTGTGGGGGATAAGTGAGATAAGAAGGGCAAGGATTTCAAATTAAGCCAGAAACGACTGAATTACATCTTTGACTGAATCTAAGAATAAATCTATGACTGGGTTTACGTGGCAAGGAAAAGATGGTGTGGAAAGCCTTCCAGTTAGTGGTAAAAATTTTCTCAAAAACAACAAGGCAGGCAACTACAACAAGTTGGTGGAAAACCTGCTCAAGGCCTACAAAAGCCTTGGCTGCAACATGTCACTATAGATACGTTTTTTGTACTCTCATCTAGATTTTTGTACACCAAACTGCGAGGCAGTGAGCAATGTGCATAAGAACATAAGAACTTGCCATATTGAGTCAGACCAAGGGTCCATCAAGCCCAGCATCTGGTTTCCAACAGTGGCCAATCCAGGCTACAGGTACATGAAAGTACCCAAGCATTAAATAGATCCCATATTTCTAACGTTGATAATAAGCAGTGGCTATTCCCTAGGTCAACTTCACCAATAGTAGTTTATGACTTCTCCTCCAGGAACTTGTCCAAACCTTTTTTAAAACCAGCTAAGCTAACTGCCTTAACCACATCCTCAGACAATGAATTCCAGAGCTTAATTGTGTGTGGGTGAAAGATAATATTTTCCAATTTGTTTTAAATGTGCTACTTGCTAACCTCATGGATTACCCCTATTTCTTTTATTATCTGAAAGAATAAACAACCAATTCGCATTTACCCATTCTAGTCCTCTCATGATTTTTTATGTTTAAATGGTTTTTATTAATTTTTCAATAGCAGTAAATATGACAACATTGAGGAGGGTGGATTTCTGAACCCTCCTCAGGTCTTGACACTTTACAAAATACAAATGTCAGGATATTTCCTTCCCACCCCCGCCCCCCCACCCGCTCCCTGATCCCCCACAAGGAACAGTGCGGTGAGAACAAGTCTTCCAGGCAACATACTCTATCCAAAACATTCCACTTTACCAAACAAGGAAATCAATCATTGAGTGCAAGACTACGGATGTGATGTGGGAGTGACTGAAGGTAGGCCTGCCAGGTAGTAAGGAAGTGCCGTCTATAGCATGGTGTTTGTCGAGAGCCCAGGTTTTCCATTGTCATCATAGCATGTAAACTGTTTCTCCAAGCCCAAAAGGACGGGACATCAGATGATCGCCAAATGGAGAGAATGATCTTTTTGCCCACAAGACAAGCTTTATGCAAAAACATGCGTGAGCCAGGATTTTGGATCTGAATAGGGGATACACACCCAAACAGCAGCCAGAGGGGAGTCACTGGGAAAGCAACATCCAATAGGTCAGCCAGATAGTCCGCCACTCGGCGCCAAAAGCGCAGTATGGGAGGGCAAGACCAAAAAACATGAGACAGAATACCCGTTGGATAACCACAGTAGGTGCACTGCGCCGACTGAGCTATGGTTAAATGATATGCCACTTGAGGTGAAACATACGCCCAGCTCAAAATTTAAATTGTAATTCTCTGTAATTGGTGTTGACCGAGATCCTGGTTATGCGCCAAAAGCAGACCTTTAAAACATTCTGAGTAACAACAAAGTCGCCATCGCTATTCCAATGAGATTCCAGGGTGGAGCAAATATCTCCCGCAAAGCAGTTTCAGAGATAGTAGAATGACAAGGTTTTTCAAAGTGGAACATCTGATCCAGGGCATGAAACACTAAGGGATTTTTATGAGCGTCAGAGATGGCCCGGTTATAATGTCCAATTTGTAGGTTCGTGAAAGTGTGTGTGACTCCCAATCCATATATGGCCTGGAAATCTTTAAAAGGAACAATCTCCCCTTCTTGTGTGAGCAAGTGGCCCAGTCGAGTAATACACCAGGATTCCCAGACCTGAAAGCTAGAGGACTGTGTTCCGGGTGTAAATTCAGCATTCCCCGACACTGGAAGAAATTAGGCACACAAGTAGGGTACCTGCAAGAGTTTTGTCACTCTCTTCCAAGTCAAGCGAAGCGGACGCACAAGGGCGGTATGTTTGAGAAAAGATGAGAGATACATGGGTCGAGACTGTAGTACATATGTAGGAGCCACAGGGGTCATCAGTGCTACATCTGAGTATAACGGGGCATAGCCCGGGTTATCTGTCAGCCAATCTCTGATAATCCATAAATTACAAGCCAAATTATAAGTGGCCATATCTGGGACCTCCAGACCTCCCCTCCCCCACCCTGCCTTCAACCAGGAAAGAGGGAGACGAGATTTCCCCCCCTCTCCAAATGAACTGCCGCAGCGCACTATCAAGTCTATTGAGATCCATCTTTCGTAGTATAACTGATAAGTTTTGGAGTAAATAAAGCCATTTGGGTAGAATGGTCATTTTGAATAGGTTTATCCCACCAAGCAAGGAAAGGGGTAGATTACACCAGTTGGTCAGACTGTTGGTAGTGCTTTGCAATAATCAAGGGATATTAACCTGATACACGAGATCCTGGTCTGCTGGGAGAAACACCCCCAAATAACATAAAGGGTCAGTTGCCCATTTTAAGGGAAAGTTACCGAGCCAATTGTTGGGTAAGGTAGCCGGATATGCCAGCACAAAGGATTTAGACTCATTTAACCTCAGGCCAGAAAACCCACCAAAGGTCTCCATTAACCGCAGCAGAGTAGACAGGGACTTCGGAGGGTCCGTTATAAAGACTAACAAATCGTCTGCAAAGGCCACCCCTTTAAATATCCACGAACCAAACCGTACTCCCCGAATTTCCCGACACTTATGAATGGCCAGCAAGAGGGGCTCCAGTTCCTCTCATGATTTTGTAGATCTCCATCATATCCCCCCTCAGCTATCTCTTCCACAAGCTGGACCGTCCTAACCTCTTCAGCCTTTCCTCATAAGTGAGCCATTCCATCCCTTTTATCATTTTGATCTCTTTTGTTCACCTTCAGCAGTGCATCTGTATCTTTTTTTAAATACAGTGACCAGAATTGAACACAGTACCATGGAGTGATACAAGGGCATTATGACATTCTCCATTGTATTCACCATTCCCCTTCCTAATAATTCCTAACATTCTGTTTGCCTTTTTTACCCTCACAGTATCCTGTGCTGACAATTTCAATATATTGTCCACTATGATGCCTAGATATTTTTCCTGGGTGGTAATATCTAACATAAAACCTAACATTGAGTAACTACCGCATGGGTTATTATCCCTATATGCATCACCTTGCGCTTGACCACATTAAATGTCATCTGCCATTTGGACTTATAAGTTCCTCCTGCAATTTAGCACTATCCACTTGTGATTTAACTACTCTGAATAATTTTGTGTCATCTGCAAAGTTGATCACCTCACTCATCTTTCCCTTTCCAGATCATTTATAAATACATTAAAAAACACCGGTCCAAGTACAGATCCCTGAGCACTATACTGTTTACCTGTCTCCATTGAGAAAAATGACCATGTAATCTTACCTTCTGTTTCCTGTCTTTTAACTAGCTTGCAGTTCACAAAAGTACATGGCCTCCTATCCCATGACTTTTTAATTTTCTTAAAAGCCTCTCATGGGGGACTTTGTCAAACATCTTCTGAAAATCCAAATATACTACATCTACCAGCTCACCTTTATCCACATGTTTATTAATCCCTTCAAAAAAATGTAGCAGACTTGTGAGGCAAGACTTCCCTTAAGTAAATCCATGCTGACTGTGGCCCATTAAATCATGTCTATCTATATGTTCTGTGATTTAGTTCTTTAGAATACTTTCCATGATTTTTCCTGGCACTGAAGTCAGGCTCACCAATCTTAGTTTCCCGGATCGCCCCTGGTTTCCTTTTTAAATATTGGGGTTACATTGGCCACCTTCCAGTCTTCAGGTACAATGGATGATTTTAATGATAGGTGTATCCCATCTAGTCCAGGCGATTTGATACTCTTTACTTTGTCAGTCTGGCCTTTCTACATCTTCCAGGTTCACCGTGATTTGGTTCAGTTCATCTGAATCATCACTTTTGAAAACTATCAGTAGTCTATGGCTACTGTCTCTGGAATGGGTATCTCCCCAACATCTTCATTTGTAAGCACCGAAGCAAAGAATTAATTTAGTCTTTCCACAATGGCCTTATCTTCCCTAAGTGCCCCTTTAACCCCTTGATCATCTAACAGTCCAACTGACTCCCACACAGGCTGCTTGCTTTGGATATATTTTTAAAATTTTTTATTATGAGTTTTTGCCTCTACAGCCAGCTTCTTTTCAAATTCTCCCTTAGTCTGTCTTTTCAATGCTTTACATTTAACTTGCCAATGCTTGTACTTTTTCCTATTTTCTTCAAATGGATTCTTCTTCCTATTTTTGAAGGATGTTTTTCTTGGCTAAAATAGCCTCTTTCACGTCACCTTTTAACTAAGCTGGGAGTCGTTTGGCCTTCCTTCCAACTCTCTTAATGCATGGAATTCATCTAGACTGCTCTTCTGAGATGGTATTTTTAAACAATGTTCATTCCTGTTGTATATTGTTAACCTTTACAGCCGAACCTTTTAGGTTTTTTTTCTATCTTCCTCATTTTATCAAAGTCTCCATTTTGAAGTTTATTGCTATTGCTAAGTGGGCCCAACACCATTACCTCTCTCACCAAATCCTGTGTTCCACTAAGAATTAGATTTGCTTGGATCCTGAACATATTCAGCAATTTCATCAGGACATTGCAGCAATGGGAAAATGGTATCAAGACAACTACTGCAGACTATTGCTGGACACTAACAAAATTATTCAGAATAGTTAAATCATATGCGGATTGTGATAAATTGCAGGAGGAGCTTGTGAGACTTGAAGATTGGGCATCCAAATGGCAGCTGAAATTTAATGTGGACAACTGTAAGGTGATGCATATAGGGAAAAATAACCCATGCTGTAGTTACAATGCTAGGCATATTAGGAGTTGCCACCCAGGAAAGAGATCTAAGCGTCATAGTGGATAATACATTGAAATTGTCAACTCAATGTGCTGTGACTGTCAAAACAGAAAACAAAATGCTAGAATTATTAGGAAGGGAATTGTGAATAAACAAATAATATCATAATGCTTTTCTATCACTTCATGGTGAGACGGCACCTTGAATACTGTGTCCAGTTCTGGTTGCCACATCTCAAAAAAGATATAGTTGCATTGGAAAAGGTACAGAGAAGGGCAACCAAAATGATAAAGGGGATGGAAAGGCTCTGCTATGAGGAAAGGCTAAAGAATTTAGGACTGTACAGCTTGGAGAAAGGATGGCTGAGGAGGGATATGATAGAGGTCTCCAAAATCATGAGTGGACTAGAATGCATAAGTAAGAATTGATTATTTACTCATTCAGGTAATAGATTGACTAGGGAGCACGTCATGAAGTTGTAAAGTAGCACATTTAAATCAATTCAGAGAAAATTCTTTTTCACTCAATGCACAATTAATTTCTGTAATTTATTGCCAGAGGATGTAGTTAGGGCAATTAGTATAGCTAGGTTTAAAAAACGTTTGGATAAGTTCTTGGAGGAGAAGTCCATAAACTGCTATTAATCAAGCTGACTTAGGGCCAGATTTTTAAACCTACACATGGGAGTAGATTTGTGCGCGCAACCCGGCACACACAAATCTACGCTCGATTTTATAACATGCGCGTGTAGCCACGCGCATGTTATAAAATCCGGGGTCGGCATGCGCAAGGGGGTGCGCACTTGTGAACCTTGCACGCGCCGAGCCCTAGGGGAGCTCCGATGGCTTTCCCTGTTCCTTCCGAGGCCGCTCCGAAATTGGAGTGGCCTCGGAGGGAACTTTCCTTCTGCCTCCCCCCCACCTTCCCCTCCCTTCCCCTACCTAACCTGCCCCCCAGCCCTATCTAAACCCCCCCTGACCTTTGTTGATGAAGTGCGCCTGCTTTTGGGTAGGTGTAGGTTGTGCACCAGCTGGCACGCGAGCCCCCGGCACAACTGCTGTGCCAGAGGCCTCGGTCCCGCCCCCACCCTGCCCCCAGCCCGCCCACTCCCCGCCCATTTTTTCAAGCCCTGGGACATACGCGCATCCCGGGGCTTGAGCGCGTCACCGGGCCTCTGCTATTACTGGCATCAGTAGCATGGGATCTATTTAATGTTTTGGGTTCTTGCCAGGTACTTGTAACTCGGATTGGCCACTGATAGAAACAGGATACTGGGCTTGATGGACCCTCAGTCTTACCCAATATGGCAACTTCTTTTGTTCTTAGAGATGTTCCACTTAATAAATATAAGAGACAAGCCAAGAAGAGGCATGTAGCCACTGAATAAGGACTAAATTATGTACATATATATACATAATAGTTTTTGACCTTTTTTTCATAATAAACTTTTTTCTATAGTCATTTTGCTGATTTAATGTTTAAAGTGTTACATAAGCAGGACAGGTGAAATTATATGCAACCATAACTACACAAATTTATGATAAAAACTCTATTACCTATGCTATAGACAGATATAAAATGTAAAAACTGAACTATCATGGAAACAGTAGCTGATTAGCTGGTTTAATTCACATATTTGAATTCAGCACATCAACTTCAATAATAAATGGCACATTTTATTGCTGAATCTGACGACTTCTAAAAATGTATATCCCAGTGTCCTCTCCCCCCGCCACCAACTTCCCTTCCTCTTCTCCTTTCTTCTTTATGGAGCACGGAATAACTAATTTCCCACTCATGCTATGTAGCAGAAAACTTATTTATTAGGGTATAACCTCACTGCATATTTACTTATAAGTATGGGGAGGATGACTAAAGAATAGTAAAAAAAACTCATGTATTTGTCATTAAGCCATATTCTCTTTATGTAATTTTGCTGTTGTCCAGCTTTCTGGTAACTGTTGGGCATCTGAGGAACTATAGGAAAGCCACTGTTTCCCCTATAATTTAAACCACCATCTTGGCTTAGTCTGGTGCTGCTATAGCCCATCTTTAATTTGTGGTATCCTGAGAACCGGCTGTCACAGAGACAGGTAATTTACATGCTGGAAAGCTGAACATATAGCTTTCCAAATGGCATTATGCACAGATTTGTGAGAGAAACGAGCACAGAAAAGTCATCCCTTAAAAAATTATAAATAAATCAGAATTTGAATGTAGTGAAACACACACACAAGAGACACTCCTGGTGCTGGTGGCTCTTCTTCCAGCTCATTCCTCGCTCCTATAATTGTTTAGTGTCCATATAATATTTTTATAATCCCTCTAATAAGCTCCTCTAAATACTTATTTCTCATTAAAAACATTTTTCTTCATGTACTTTGAAGTCAAGTTCAGCATTGTTAAGTCATTTGCTTGGAAATGTCTTTATAGAGCAGGAGGAACACATTTCAACATCAACACTACCATGAGTTCTGCAGGTTAGTCTTTATTTTCAATGACCCACCTGTATGAATTTTTAGATGATAAAAATGGCTACAGTTCAGTTTATCTCTGTCTCTAATAATAATAGGCCAGTGTCTGTCATTCAGCAGATAGTCCTGTAACATGAGGCTGTATGCATGTGCGGTCTTCAGAACAAGAGGTCTAGAATGGGTAGATGTGAATCGGTTATTTACTCTTTCGGATAGTAGAAAGACTAGGGGGCACTCCATGAAGTTAGCATGTGGCACATTTAAAACTAATCGGAGAAAGTTCTTTTTTACTCAACACACAATTAAACTCTGGAATTTGTTGCCAGAGGATGTGGTTAATGCAGTTAGTATAGCTGTGTTTAAAAAAGGATTGGATAAGTTCTTGGGGGAGAAGTCCATTACCTGCTATTAAGTTCACTTAGAGAATAGCCACTGTCATTAGCATTGGTAACATGGAATAAACTTAGTTTTTGGGTACTTGCCAGGTTCTTATGGCCTGGATTGGCCACTGTTGGAAACAGGATGCTGGGCTTGATGGACCCTTGGTCTGACCCAGTATGGAATTTTCTTATGTTCTTATGTTCTTGTGTGGTAGAGGGCCCCAGTGCTGGTGGGGAGAAAAGAATGCGAGGAAAAGATAGAAATGGTGGAAGAAAGGACCAAGAATTGGGGAGAGAAGCAGCGAGAGCAACAATAAATGGGAGGGAGGGAAAGGGATAGAGTTTACCCAAAACACATCATGCAATTCACCCCCATCCAGAACACCCACATACAAACAATCCCATACCCCTCCAGTATCAAAGACACATACACCTACCCCCCCCCACTCAGACACATGCACACAATCTCACCCAAGAGCGCACACGCACGCACACACACGCACACACACACACACTCCAAGAAACAACCAAACTCCCCACTCATGTAGACATACACATAACTCCTCACTGCCATGCCCTCCACTCCCTGAGACACAAACATTCACAGCACTCACTCGCACAGACATTCACACACACACACACTCAGCTCCATGACATATTAAGCACTAGATTTGGATGTTTTAGGGGATCCTCTAATATGCTAATATTGGGGGGAGGGGGCGTCAAAGTATAGGGAAGAAGAGAGGCTGGGAGCTTACTGTATGGTGATTCTGCTTAGTTGATACTTGTATTAGGGGGCGAGAGACTTTAGAGGGTGGGGAGCCTGAATGGCAGTCCTTAGTGGCAGATAGGATTGAATGTGCACATAGGCAAGCAAGCAGGACATTACATGATTGAAGGTACATATTTGTTAAGGGTAGTAAATGCTGCTCCATGCAGGATACCCCCATGTTTCTGTTAACGGTAGTAACTGCCGGTCTGTGCAGGTTACCCCCAAGCCTTATGTTAAGGGTAGTCATATTTACAATCAATACCAAGCAACTGTCAAACCCATTGCAAAAATACAGCTAGCAACATTTTTATGGGGTGAGCAACCTTCTTGATAACTCAGACAATGCTACTTGAACATGCTTTGCGTTTGGACTGGCCGTCGAAGCAGTCCTGTGCTTTTTCTCTAATGTCTGCATATCAGTACCCAGGACTGTAAAAGTCAGGGCCAAGTGTTGGCTGTTGTCTGAAGCCAAATCCCCCTTTTCCCCCCTATTTCTCTAATGAGCAGAAATACACTGAAGAACTACCATAGAGCCAGAATCATATTCAGCAGAAAATAACCCATTTCTGTTGTCTTGAGCCAGATCTCCATAGATATGTTTAGAATACAGCCTTGGATAACAGATCTTTAACAGAAGCCTCTCAGTCCTGTGCTTGCTAAGTGTCTTGGTCAGATGTCTATCCTGGGTTTATAACAGAGCAATACTAAAGATAGCTGGCTAGGAAAGTCAGCCAGATAAATATATCCAGCTAACTTAGCCAGAATATTCAGTGGTGTGGCTGCACTGCTGAATGTACCTGGATAAATTTGAGTTAGCTGGAAAAGTTTATCTGTTAGACCTGCTAGTTAGCAGAGCTAACTTATCCAGCTAACTTACCCAGATAAGGCTGAATATCGCCACTTATCCAGCTAAGTTAGCCGGATAAGTAGTTCCTCCCTATTACATCCCTATCTCGCCCACCACTTAGCCAGATAACTACTTAGTAGAGATGTGCATTCAATGAAATTGCTTAATTCGTCCTGTTTGGGGAGCCTGAAACCTGAACGAGTTTTTCCTGAAATTTTGGAAAAAATTCGTTTTGGGTTTAGTGTACACTAACTCTCGTTAATACGCGTTAGCGTAAAAATGTTAGCGTGCACTAATCTGAAATCTGGGTCCCCCGAATTTAAAAAGCCCGAACCGCGGGAAATACGAAATTTCCTGCGGCAGGCTGAAAACGAGCTTTGCACATCTCTACTACTTTGCCAAATACTCGGAGAGGCTAGGCTCGAGGCATGATTATGGAGCCCAGGAGCTGGACAGCAGTCAGGAGAGAGCATTGAAACATAGGTCAGCATCAGAGACCAAACAGAACTTCCACAGGGAAGATACTAAGAAGGCTGTTCGGCCAGCAGCTGTATGGCTTCAGGGAGTGCCTTATATGTTGGTCTCAATTTGGGGCACATCCAGTATTGGTCCAATTGGACTGCTTCAGAGGTATGGCTAACTCTCCCTAATATAAAGCTAGGATTCCCTAGCAAGCTAGTAACTTCTGTAGCTCAGAGGCAGGTTTTCAGTCTACCAGTTTCAGGGTTATGTATTCAAACTCTGACAGTATATATTTGTTGCAATTTGGTTAATGTATGATAACAAATCACAGGCCTAAGTGACACCCTAAAATGAGCTGTGTTTACAAATTCCTATTTCACTTACAAGCTGTGCTTAACTATAGTTATTAATTAATCATTCAAAATGCATAACTCCACTCAGCAAATAAGTGACATGAAAGCCTACTTTCAAATCATTAAAGTCCATAAATTGGTGACCTTAACCAAATTTCCAACCATAATCCTGTTTAGGGCATGGATAGGATTTTCCATTTTGGATGAATAGCTATTAAACAGCAACAAACAGCTTTGAACTGAAGACATTTTTCTATAGCTTGTAAGAATATTTAAACATGATGTGATTTATCTTTTTTAGCTGGGTTTATTGTAAGCAATTAAAGGGTATGTATCCTATTCAGTTTTGGGTACTTCAACTTTTGGATAAGTTCATTGTTGCATTCTTGGATCATAAAACATCAGTCAGGATGGGCACTGACAATGTCTATGAGACTGAATGGATACATGAGGGGATTATTTATTTAATTTATTTATTTAAAGGCTTTTATATACCGATGTTCATATACTACTACATATCACAACGGTTTACATAGAACCAAAACTGGAAATTACATCAAACAAGAGGGTATAAATGACATGGTAAACTTCATAATAATTTATAGATAACTTAAAGGTAAAGTAGAGAGCGATTTAGAATTAACATTATAATTAGCATTATAACAAGTAGTAATAAAAGATAATAAACAACAAATAACAGTCAACAAACTTGGATTTACAACGGACTTGATAAGCATGAGTGCATTATAATGTACTTTTAACAAGTGAGATTATGAGACTATAATTATAAGGTTAAATGGTTACGGCATGAGCCATCTAGCATATTGGAGTATGAAATGCGTGAATCTAGCCCTAAGGGAGGGACCTTTAAGTGAAAGCTTTTGTGAAATGTTTACTGATGCACTCCTACAATATGGCATGAAAAAAGAAAAAATGGCCACAAAAAGTCAAATAATGGGATTAATTAAAAACAAAAAATAAAAAAGATAAGCGTAAATTCACAAACAAAAGGACACACACATATATCATTAATTCATGAAAGCTTAACACAGTCCCAAACCTACATACTGAAATAGGTATCATATCAAAGTTTTCTAAAATGTCACTTTTAGCCTTGGTTTAATATGAACAAAGGCTTATCAGATCACACTGGATGTCTGCCTATGTTGTGTATTTCTGTGTGCTCCTCCCCATTATAAGTTTGAAATGGTAAGAGCTAGGTGATAGGGATGTATGTAGCCAAAAAAAAAAAAAAAAATTGGATCATCCATTTATTTTTGGGTGGGGTTTCTTTTTTTTTTTCCAATTTTTATTTTTGGAGCTTTTAATGTTTTTTTCATTTATTCATTTGTTTTTGACAAAGTAATGCAAATAAAGTGCACTATTTCAAATAATGTGCATTATTTGCAATACTTTGCTGAAAATAAATAAAAACCAAAATTTTTATTTTTCTGGGGCTAAATTCATTTCATTTGATACCGAATGAAAATGGGCTCATTTGTCCCATTTTCAATTTTTTGTTTGAAACAATGCACATCCCTACTAGATGAAGCAAACTTTGTGGGCATGTGGGGATTTTGGATGAGCATGTGACTTTTACAGTTTAAAAGGTTCGGCAATAAATTAGCTAAGGAATCTGTGGGGGCAGGGGGATTTGTGGTGAAGAAATGCATACACTACATATTCAAATATGATGGAATGTGAAGAAGTGGAGGAGGAAGCTGGAGACAAAGGGATTTGGCTGATTGGGTGCCTAAATGTAGGTACCTAAAATGGAGAGACCTAATTTAGGCTTGGATTCATCATTCTTCGCAGAATGATGAATACAGCGAAAATGTGATGATGAATGATGAATGCAGTGAAAATGTGGGGGCAGGAGGTGAAGGGGGGGGGGGCGGGCCTGCGAAAGCCCGCAGCCTTTGCACCACGGCGGTGCGCCGGCTGCCAGCTTTTGCACCTAATAATGCCACCGTGAAAGGTGGTGCTTTTTGGCACACTATTGCCGACGATAACAGACCACCCTGGTTCAAAGAATCACCAGCATTTGCAGGATTTGCCTGAATGGAAACACAGCTACAATCTTGACCATGGAAATTATGCTATAAAGGATGATTTCTTGTTTATACCAAGGATCATTTTCATGAAGTTTTTTTTTAAATAAAGTGCTTAGTGACACATGATTAAATCTCTTTTCTGTCCTTGTATGCCAAAAAAAGGAGAAAAGACTAAATAAATTACTTGGTGGAATAATGGGATTTTAAAAGTAATACTGGCAAGATGCTAAATCTCACTGAGCAGGATGTAATACATTTTTTTTTTCAGAAAGAGCCAAAAACAAACATTTAGGGGCTGATACATTATGGCTTTTCTCCTATTTTGTGTCTATGAGAAGAAGTAACACTTTCTGCTCAAGGCTAAACTCAGATTTGCTGTATGCAAGAATAGAGTCATTAATATAGGAACAAGAGCAAATTGCCTGCAAATGGTTCTATTCTGAGATTTAAAAAAACAAAACAAAAAACAGGACTGTAGTGAAATTAACTGGGAGCTGAAAAAAAAAATGCACTAGGCTCTCTGTTTTCTATTGCTTTCTGCCATGCAGACTAGGAATCTTTTCCAATGCACCCAACTGGTGGTCAAAAACTTGACATAAAGAAGAGCACTGCAGAATGGAGGGCCTGGTGATCTTTTTTTTTAGCTTCCAGGGTATTCTGCCACAAGTGTGGCTTTGTTTTCCAAAATGTTAGTGGTCTGGAAAAAAAAAGTTTTGCTTTTAATTGAATTTAAATACTTTTAATCTGCTTTTCCTAGTAAAACACAGGCTTTCAAGTGAGCTGCGGCAAAATTTAATTTTGCCTTGGGTAAGAGGACCTGCAGCGTTAAATGTGACAATTTCCAGTTCACTCGGACATGCTTGTTTTGTCCAGTCATTTCTTTTCCTCTTGGTCTTAACATTTTAGCAGTTATATAGTTAGGTTGAGCCCATATAGCTTCTGCATTGTCTTTTAATAAGCCAGCTGAATCCTTGATTCACATTATATGCACTGCAATGTATTTTTATGCTGCAAAATCACTGCCATGTGCCATTGCCTATCAGCATTTTGATGTTCTAATCTTCTGTTAGTAGGAATATGCCTGGTATCAATTTAAGTAATACTTTTTACATTTTATCTTTGCAATTTACAACAGGTTAGCATCAAGTATACACTTGAAAGAGAAACAGGCAGCAAGGGGAAAAATATCCAATACATTTAAAAATAAGAAAATAATAAATCCCATAACACTGCTTTTCCTATTTCAGTATAACTGAGGGACCCATTAAAGTACTCTGCAAATTGCCAAATCAATAGCAAAGGAAAAGTAAAAGGACACACTCTAAACCAAGAATAATCTAAATAGGGCCTACAACACCTAGGTCTTAACCCGATGACTCAGCAAGGGGGATCTCAGATCTGCTTTTGTACTCAAGTATGCCGTAAAGTGGGATCAGTCAAAAAAATACATAGTTGTTAGACTATTTAATTATTTTTATTAGATCATAACAGTTTACATCATGACATAAATATAACAGATATCCAATTACATTCACACGATGATGAGTTCTTGTATCATACATTTTAGAGAATTATATATTTATATGGATATTTAAGGAAGAAAAAAAAGCACCAATCTGTAGTACAGTTGGCCTCATCAAAAGAAACTGCCTACTTTTACCAATATCCGGAAACATTCTTAGTACATTACAATTAAGAAAATATCTGTTTTTGATTTTAAGGAAAATACACAATAACCATTCTTTATTCATATCCAAAGCTAAAGAGACCAGCAAGGTTGCAGACATTACAGACTTCTGATTTCTCCAGAAACCAGTCAACTTTATCAGATCCATAACTTGTTGTAAATTTGCTTGTTGAACCTCCAGAGGCTCTTTCCTAAATTGGGGCACAGAATAGACTCTTGATATAGATGAAATATTCTTGTCAAGTATTTTCAGATACTTCCTAAGGAATCTTTTAACTGTTTTAATAGGGTAGAAATCTTTGGAAAGTAAGGGGGTCATTTACCAAGTGGATCACACGCGATAAGGGATGTTTCTCATGTGAAAAGTCCCTTATCGCGTGCGATACAAAGATGAGGTGGAGTCGGGGCAGCGTCAGCCCCGGAAGAGGAGTCGGGGCGGCACCGGGGCTGACGCCGCAAAGACTGCGCCAACAGCGAAAGGTAAGCACCTTTTTTGGTGTAGTTATTTGGCGTGACACCAGCAGTGATCGCATCGTGGAGGTGCGATCGCTGCCGGCTATCACAGGACCGCCCCCCTGTTTCGCCCTCGCCCCCCCGTTACCGCGGGATTCAGGGAGACCTGCGACGTTGGTAAATCTAGGCCTAAATCAGATATAGATTATAACATCTGGGATGATTTTCTAATATTTTCATTTTCCTCAATGAAACCATGTTATCTCTTTATCAATGTATTCCCAGTATTCTCCATTTGTTACAGTTTTTCTCCATTTGTTACAGTCAAGTTTAATACTTTTAATCTCAATCTCGTGTTTATGTATTTATTTAAAAATCTTATATTCTGCATCTTCTCATGATTCAGATCCAGTCTGGTTTACAATAAACACATTCATAAACACATAAAACTATCAACATACCAATAAAACATTACAAAAATTCAAAAGAATTAAACATAAAAATTGGTCTTTACCCATATACTCTTTAAACAATAGCTTCTTATTCTGCTTTCTATATTGCTCTCCAACAACTGCCATTACTTGTTGCATTTTGAAAGAAATATCATGTAGTTACATGGTTATGGACTAACCTATAGCCACAACGGCTTCCTAAATAGTGTCCAAGCTTACTTATTTGGGATACTGCAATGTAAATACTTATGTTAAGTACACCTTCTTTGTGGCCAAACCTGATATCATTGGAGTTTGAAGTCCACTCTCAGCAATGGCCTCTTGTGACCCAAATTATCTTTCCAGTGGAGAAATCCCTGAAGATCCAGCGATATCCCTAGCTGAAGCTAGATAGAGGCCCACAACTTGAATTTCAGCTCCAGTCTCCCTCTCTCCAATTGCAGAGAGTACACTGACATCATCCATAGGCTTTGCGACAGTAGCTAAAACAGCCAGGACCTTAATCATTGGTTGTGTTGGAGCAACCCATACTTTGGAACTCAAAGGGCCTCATTTTCTAAAGTATCGCAGGCCTGCGATACTTTAGAAGATGAGGAGCGAGGGGCTGAAACGGGGGGAGGGCCTGCGCTAGCCAACAGCGATCGCACTGTCGCGGTGCGATCGCTGCTGGTTTCGCATCCAATAGTGCCACCATAGGAGGTTTAGCTATTGGGAGCGAAAGCTGCCGCAAAAAGGCACCTACCTTTTCGTTGTCCGCAGCGGTTGGCGCAGAGTCCGCCCCGGTGACGCCCCGACTCCTCCTCTTCCTCAGCCGACTCTGCCCCGACTCCGCCCCCATCCTGGTATCGCGTGCGAGCGGCGTGGAAAATGAGGCCTAAAGTCTCTACTGGGAGTTGCATAACCTTTGCCTCCCCCATTGCAGCAGCAACCAGAAATCAGATAGAAACATGCAATATACCATTTTATCAACAATCAAAATGGAATTAAACAACATATAATTAATTGTTGTTGTGCCCACCGTTAGCTTGGATAACAGCTTTAAAATGAGCAGAGTATGAACACAACAAAATTTGAAATAAATCAGTATTATTTTCCAAATTTAATAAGACCAATTCCAAATTTTGATGCAAAGTTTCAGTGCAATAATGTCCCTGACTACTTTCCTTCAACATTAAACTCTCCACCTCATCTATGCTTTCGGCAGCATTCAAGTCTGGAGAGTTCCTTGGTCAAACATCGTTACTCCAAATATCAATGCCATTTTCTTTAAGCAGTGTTGTGTGGCATTGGATGCATGCATGGCACCTTATAATGAACAAAAGTATCTTCGTCTACTACCAAAACATTTTCCAGATCACTCAAAAATGGGATAACATTTTCAGCTAAAATCATATTTCAAAAATAAGCACCATCTTAACATTCCCCACGTTCTTTGATTATCCATAATATTTTCTTTGCTGTGAACAGGACAACAAGACCAATGCAAGCAGGGTTTCTGACAATTTGGTGATAATGTTCCTCGTTGCTAATTTCATTCAAAGTTTTTGACCAAACTCGATCATTTTGAAAATTTGGTTTTCAAATTGATCAAATGAAAAATTTGTCGGAAGACGCTAAATTAAGGAAATCCTCTTCATCCCAATTTTATAACCAAGCACAGCCTGTCTTGGATATGGGTTTTGGTTTTCAATGGTTTTGAAATAACATGAAACTCCTGGATATCAGCCTTGACTCAACAATAATAAACTGTTCCTCTATCAACTTGTTTCCTCCACTCATCCAAAATTGTTCACATCACCTGTTAGCTTTTTTTCTGCTTGTTGCTGGAATTCTTTCTGCTTGTTGCTAGAATTTTCAATAAAGTTTTGGCTTTCTTGAGACAATTTTAGTTAATTCCATTGGAGGAATTAACTAAAGTTAATTCCTCCAATGGAAATGATTTGACATAGAAAGAACGTTTATTTGGAGATAAATCCAAATTTTATAATTACAGTTTTTACCAGCATGCATCATCTTTGGATCCTCTGAAGTTTACTTTGCTTCATATTTTCTTGAGAGCTCCTTTGCTAAAGTTTAAGGGATACCCTTTGTACCTGTTCTCCAATGCTCTCTGGCACTCCTCCTCCTCAATGTACTGGCTGGGCATTTTCTCCTTTTCCTTCTCTTTTGAGCTACCTGGTGGGCACTTTACCTAAATTAGGCTGAGGATAATGTTGGATGTCCAGATCTAGGGTGCAAGTGCAAGGTTTCCAGCCACTTACTGATAAACTCCCAGCCACATTTAAGCTCCCCTGGTCTTCAACTCAAAAACCAAACATCCCCACAAGGGACAAGAAATCTAAGGAAAAAGACTATCTTCTAATGCTTGAAACACCTTTACTCCTTAATCAGCTTCTGATCTTAAAAACAGACTCCAAATTCAAAGGGTGAAAGGTGGCTCTATCTTCCTCCTTAGAGTGATAGTCAAAAGAAAACTAGGGAACTAACTTCCTATACTCTTCCTTAGGGCTAGAGATCTGTTCCTTCAGTGAAGTTTCAAGAATCCCAAGAAAAATCCCTTCAGCAAACATGTTTGCAGAGGAGAGCTAAAAACTGGCCTTATCACTCTCTAGATGACTCTCCTTCTGGAACACTTTAGGGGTCACTATATCATTCACTGGAGCAAATCATTTTAGCAACCTCTTATGAGAATGCCTTCTAAATTGGTCCAGTGCACCTATCTACATTCATCAACCACAAGATCTCCTCTCTACCTTGCTCTGGTAAGGATCCAATTGGTCCCTAAACCTGCTTTCTTCTGATCTTTCTCATCACTAAACCCATCCTCTTTAATTTCTTTTATTTTTTGTAACATAATGTTTATTCAAGCAACATGTCTTAAGCAATTCTAATTTCTACTTTTAGTCTTCCACGTTTCACATATATCTAAAGTAGGTTGTATCTCCTACTTTTATTTTTGGGCAATATGAACTCTTTCATTTGAACTTTTGATTTGTTGCCATTTCATTACTCCTTTTTATTGCTATTCATAGTTCCTCTATTCCTCTTAGATTCCTTACTCCTGACAATGTTTTCTTAACATAATCATTCTTCTTCATAAAGTCAGCCCTTCTGAAATCTAGGACCCTTGTTCTGGTACAGTCTTGTTCTGGTCCAGTGCTTACATTGAAGCACACAGTTTGGTGATCCCTGGACCCCAGGTTATCCCCGTCATAATTTCAGTGACAGTGAGAGAAGTTGTTAGATGATCAGAAAAGTTTCTAAAATCTTCAGGCTAAAGACTGATAAGGAACTTTTCCAAAGTCACTGGAAGAAAAATATTTCTATGCTGTCTCTATTACATTTTGCATAAACACACACACACACACACACACACTCCTTCTACGGTTTAATATTTGGAACACTTCTGACTCTCTAAATTAATGCAAGTGGCAAGTTAAAATCTGTGTTTGAATTAGGACTATGTCCATAGTGACTACAAGTCATTATCATGTGATGACTGGTGGCTAATTTTAACTGAAATGCTGATCCTATATCTGTTCCCAGCGGGGATATCACAAAAACAATGACAACTGGCACTAAAGCTAGTAGTCTCAGCTGAGGTGTGAAAGACTAATTGTACATGGAAAGGAAAGTTATTCTCTCACTTTTAAATGTGGTCCCTTGTTGACAAGGTTGAAGCACTGTGGTGGAGAACACTGCACTGCGAATGCCTGTGTAGATGTGTTGAGAGCTTTATATGTCAGTGCTTTCAACTGGTCCCCTCTTGCCAACGCTAAATCAGCTTAAAAATAAGAAGCTGCTTTGAAAAAAGCTTTTTTCTAGACCAGTACTTTTTCTTGAATATTGTAAGAGCCAATGTTTCGGGTAAAGGGGCCAATCTTTCTTTGATGGCAGACATCCTAAAAGCAGATATCAAATGTTTGCTCACAAAAATGCAAGACATGTACAAGTTCTATCTGATTATTGCTTTGGTTGTTTTTAAAAGCAAAAGACAACACACCACAGAGCCAAAAAAACAAGTTAGGAAAAAAAATGGATTTCAAGTCATTGCTCCGTTAACAAGTCAGGGTTTCTGCAAGGGGAGGGCATTTGTCCCGGACTCTGCAGTCTCTTTAATGCTGTTTTGATGAGACAGAAAACTTAGAATGTTTCAACAGAAGAGAGTCAGAATGAACTGCAGTAATTTTTCCAAAGACAGCTTCACCCTTTAATCTTTTTGCAATGTCAGAACTAAACCTTTTAAAGAATATTTATCTCACCCATGTTTAACACTGCCCGGATCCCCAAAGTAGATTTTAAGAAAACAAAACTCTTTGCTTTGTTTCAATCAGGTTTCTACCTGCTATTTAAATGTTGAATGTTGTTTCCATTTGTGTTGAAATAAAAACTGAAAAGCAGAACCATGCCATATATCCTGCCAAGAATATGACTTTTCCCAATGTAGAAAATATATTTTTTTCCAAATCCCTTGGGAGCATTCCTACACAAGAAAAGTTAGACCTTGTCCTGAACCAGACAAAAGCATTAATGTCCACTCTGGACTTTTTCTATGGAAGTTTCCAGTGATAGATCACTAAACAATCTTTCTTATTGATCCTAGATAGGGTAATAATAAAAACATATGACCACCATGAACCTTCCTTAGCATGTGAAACATAATGTAAGTATGTACAGCCTCTTACCAAACTGAACTGCCTGCCATGTGCACTACAAATGACATCTATATATGTTCTCACTGCACTCAAAGCCTGTGTTCCTCCCTGAAGAGCAATCTTATACATAAGAACATATGAACATTCCATGCTGGATCAGACCAAGGGTCCATCAAGCCCAGCATCCTGTTTCCAACAGTGGCCAATCCAGGCCATAAGAACCTGGCAAGTACCCAAACACTAAGTCTATTCCATGTTACTGTTGCTAGTAATAGCAGTGGCTATTTTCTAAGTCAACTTAATTAATAGTAGGTAATGGACTTCTCCTTCAAGAACTTATCCAATCCTTTTTTAAACACAGTTAAACTAACTGCACTAACCACATCCTCTGGCAACAAATTCCAGAGTTTAATTGTGCGTTGAGTGAAAAAGAACTTTCTCCGATTCGTTTTAAATGTGCCACATGCTAACTTCATGGAGTGCCCCCTGGTCTTTCTCTTATCTGAACGAGTAAATAACTGATTCACATCTACCCATTCTAGACCTCTCATGATTTTAAACACCTCTATCATATCCCCCCCTCAGGCGTCTCTTCTCCAAGTTGAAAAGTCCTAACCTCTTTAGTCTTTCCTCATAGGGGAGCTGTTCCATTCCCCTTATCATTTTGGTCGCCCTTCCCTGTACCTTCTCCATCGCAATTATATCTTTTTGAGATGCGGCGACCAGAATTGTACACAGTATTCAAGGTGCGGTCTCACCATGGAGCGATATAGAGGCATTATGATATTTTTCATTTCTAATAATTCCCTTTCTAATAATTCCCAACATTCTGTTTGCTTTTTTGACTGCCGCGGCACACTGAACCGACGATTTCAATGTGTTATCCACTATGATGCCTAGATCTCTTTCTTGGGTGGTAGCACCTAATATGGAACCTAACATTGTGTAACTATAGCATGGGTTATTTTTCCCTATATGCATCACCTTGCACTTATCCACATTAAATTTCATCTGCCATTTCGATGCCCAATTTTCCTTTCTCACAAGGTCTTCCTGCAATTTATCACAATCTGCTTGTGATTTAACTACTCTGAACAATTTTGTATCATCTGAAAATTTGATTACCTCACTCGTCGTATTTCTTTCCAGATCATTTATAAATATATTGAAAAGTAAGGGTCCCAATACAGATCCCTGAGGCGCTCCACTGCCCACTCCCTTCCACTGAGAAAATTTAATACTACTCTCTGTTTCCTGTCTTTTAGCCAGTTTGTAATCCACGAAAGGACATCGCCACCTATCCCATGACTTTTTACTTTTCCTAGAAGCCTCTCATGAGGAACTTTGTCAAACGCCTTCTGAAAATCCAAGTACACTACATCTACTGGTTCACCTTTATCCACATGTTTATTAACTCCTTCAAAAGTGAAGCAGATTTGTGAGGCAAGACTTGCCTTGGGTAAAGCCATGCTGACTTTGTTCCATTAAACCATGTCTTTCTATATGTTCTGTGATTTTGATGTTTAGAACACTTTCCACTATTTTTCCTGGCTCTGAAGTCAGGCTAACCGGTCTGTAGTTTCCCGGATCACCCCTGGATCCCTTTTTAAATATTGGGGTTACATTAGCTATCCTCCAGTCTTCAGGTACAATGGATGATTTTAGTGATTGGTTACAAATTTTTACTTATAGATCTGAAATTTCATTTTTGAGCTCCTTCAGAACTCTGGGGTGTATACCATCTGGTTCAGGTGATTTACTACTCTTCAGTTTGTCAATCAGGCCTACCACATCTTCTAGGTTCACCGTGATTTGATTCAGTCCATCTGAATCATTACCCATGAAAACCTTCTCCAGTACGGGTCCCTCTCTAGCATCCTCTTCAGTAAACACCGAAGCAAAGAAATCATTTAATCTTTCCGTGATGGCCTTCAATCATCTAACGGTCCAACTGACTCCCTTACAGGCTTTCTGTTTCGGATATATTTTAAAAAGTTTTTACTGTGAGTTTTTGCATCTACGGCCAACTTTTTTTCAAATTCTCTCTTAGCCTATCTTATCAATGTCTTACATTTAACTTGCCAACGCTTATGCATTATCCTATTTTCTTCTGTTGGATCCTTCTTCCAATTTTTGAATGAAGATCTTTTGGATAAAATAGCTTCTTTCACTTCCCCTTTTAACCTTGCTGGTAATTGTGTTGCCTTCTTTCCACCTTTCTTAATGTGTGGAATACATCTGGACTCTGCTTATAGGATGGTATTTTTTAACAATGACCACACCTCTTGCACACTTTTTACCTTTGTAGCTGTTCCTTTCAGTTTTTTCTAACAATTTTTCTCATTTTATCAAAATTTCCCTATTGAAAGTTTAGCACGAGAGCCATGGATTTGCTTACTGTCCCCCTTCCAGTCATTAATTCAAATTTGATCATATTATGATCACTATTGCAAAGCGGCCCCACCACCATTACCTCTCTCACCAAATCCTGTGCTCCACTGAGAATTAGATCTAAGATTGTGCCCTCTCTTGTCAGTTCCTGAACCAATTGCTCATTAAAAATGTCATTTATTCCATCCAGGAACTTTATATCTCTAGCATGTACCGATGATACATTTATTCAGTCAATATTGGGGTAATTGAAGTCTCCCATTATTACCACACTACCAATTTGGTTAGCTTCCCTAATTTCTCTTAGCATTTCACTGTCAGTCTCACCATCTTGACCAGGTGGACAGTAGTATACTCCTATCACTATAGTCTTCCCCGACACACAAGGGATTTCTACCCATAAAGATTCAATTGTGCATTTAGTCTCATGCAGGATGTTTATCCTGTTGGACTCTATGCCTTCCCGGACATAAAGCGCCACACCGCCTCCCGGGTGCTCCTCTCTGCTATTGCGATATAATTTGTACCCCAGTATAGCACTGTCCCATTGGTTGTCCTCCTTCCACCATGTCTCTGAGATGCCAATTAAGTCTATGTCATCATTCACTGCTATACATTCTAATTCTCCCATCTTACTTCTTAGACTTCTGGCATTAGCATACAAACATTTCAAAGTTTGTTTTTTATTTGTATTTTCATTCTGCTTGATAGGGATAAGTTAGAATTTTTTTTACCTCAGGTGAGTTTTTAATTACAGGCACTTGGACTACTTTTCTTATTATTAGAACCTCACTGTTGGGATGCCCTAATTTTAATGCATCATTAGTATCCTTTGAAGATACCTCTCCCCGAACCATGCGCTGCTAAGCGACTGTCAGCTTTCCCCATTGTTCTAGTTTAAAAGCTGCTCTATCTCCTTTTTAAAGGTTAGCGCCAGCAGTCTGGTTCCACCCTGGTTAAAGTGGAGCCCATCCCTTCAGAAGAGACTCCCCCTTCCCCAAAAGGTTCCCCAGTTTCTAACAAAACTGAATCCCTCTTCCTTGCACCATCGTCTCATCCACGCATTGAGACTCCAGAGCTCTGCCTGCCTCTGGTGACCTGCGCGTGGAACAGGGAGCGGTTCAGAGAATGCTACCCTGGAGGTTCTGGATTTAAGCTTTCTACCTAAGAGCCTAAATTTGGCTTCCAGAACCTCCCTCCCACATTTTCTTCTGTCGTTGGTGCCCACATGTACCACAACAGCCGGCTCCTCCCCAGCACTGTCTAAAATCCTATCTAGGTGACACGTGAGGTCCGCCACCTTTGCACCAGATAGGCATGTTACCAGGCGATCCTCACGCCCACCAGCCACCCAGCTGTCTTCATTCCTAATAATCGAATCACCAATTATGACGGCCAACCTAACCCTTCCCTCCTGGGCAGTAGGCCTTGGGGAGATACCCTCGGTGCGAAAGGACAATGCATCACCTGGAGAGCAGGTCCTTGCTACAGGATCCTTTCCTGCTGCACCAGGTTGATGCTCTCCAATTATGAGACCTTCTTCCTTCATGGCATCACCAGGGCTGCCAGTCTGAAGTTGGGACTTGGCTACTATGTCCCTGAAGGTCTCATCTATATATCTCTCTGTCTGCCTCAGCTCCTCCAGGTCTGCCACTCCAGCCTCCAGAGATCGGACTCATTCTTTGAGAGCCAGGAGCTCTTTGCATTGCATGCACATGTACAATTTCTCACCGGCTGGTAAAAAATCATACATGTGACACTCGATAGTAAAGACTGGGAGGCCGCCCTCTTGCTGCTGGTCTGCTGCCTTCATCTCAAATTTGTTCAGTTCCTACTTAAGTTTTAGGTTGCTATGGGAGTAGGAATGTGTCTAATTAATGACCTTTAAATGTATTAGTGAATTAACTATATGTCTATTAGTGGCCTATACTAAAAAACATATAAGGTGGGGGTTTTTTGTTTTGTTTTTTTTAAAGTGGCACCTGCCTATAAATTAAAGAATGAACTAGGGGTGTGTGGGTGAGGAGTGGGAGGGTTGGGAAAAACAAACAGTCTAACTTCAGTTAGTCAGTCAGAGTGACTCACTGCTCTCTTGATTAACAAATGTTGGTACCTAATCAAACCAAATCCCACTACCTCAACACCTTCCCAAGGTGAGTAACTGAACTGAACTTTTCAACCTTTTTACTTAGGTATACACTGCTCCTAGCTTATTTCTAGCTTCTAGATACTTTTTTTTCTTTTTTTAATATGCAAACACTCTAACTTCTGCTTACTAGCTGCCTTACAGACTATTAAAAATAAACACACTAACTACTGCTTACTAGCTGCCTTACTGACTGACTATTTAAAAATACAAACAGTCTAACTTCTGTTTATTCAATGCCTTACTGACTATTAAAAGCACAAATATACAAACACACTAAATAATATTCCCAAATAGTTAACTTTGCCCCAATACTTTTAAAAAAGACAATGTCCCACCATTCTGAACTTTCACATTTTGCACTACTGTACTCTACATTCATTGTGTCTTGTATTTATCTTTTATATATTTTTATATACTGACATTTGATCTCAATTGAGAAAGCCCACTGGTTTACATTCAGGTACTGTAGGTATTTCTCTATCCCCAGAGAGCTTTCAATCTAAGTTTTTGTACCTGAGGCAATGGAGGGTAAAGTGACTTGCCCAAGGTCACAAGGAGTGACAGCAGGACTTGAACCCTGGTCTCCTGGTTCATAGTCCACTGCTCTAACCACTAGGGAGGATAACTTTCAAATGACTCCACGCTGCCCCATATATGTGCATATATGGCCTTGTGGAGAACTAGTAAAGTATTTTATAATTTGTGTGTTATCAAATACACATAGATTATAAAATACATGAATATCTACTCCCCAACATAAATACCTATGTCTGCTTATGTGTGAATACCTGCAGTGCATAAAATTCACATGTTTCAAAGCATTGAACATACATACTTTTCTTTCCTATTTTAGAAACATGCGTGCTTATATTTTACACGCAAAAAAAACCCCCACTTGCTCACTTAAAACCCTGATTTATGCACATAAGTTAGTATATTTTAAAACATGCATGCACAAATGAAATTACCAGTTTTCTCATACCTCCACCAGTTCACCCAGTCCTTCTCAAGATCACTGAGACCCATCTAGTTCTTCAGACAGAGTTTGCCCAGACCTCCCACTCAACAGATTAATCTGACATCTATAAGTAGCAGGCTAAGTAGCAGGTATCACTGCGTGAATAAGGTACCACATGTGCTCACGTAGGACTCTTATAAAATACCAACATACGGGCATAAGAGCCTCACCTTGAAACGCCCCTAGACCACAACCTTTGACGCATATTGATGTGCGTGTATGTTTGAGGTTTATAAAATATCATGATTATGAATACAGGCTACTTATGCACATACATGCTCATTTTACACACGTAACTCCTTTGACAATTCACCCTTTAGTACAGTGATGGCAAACTCCAGTCCTCGAGTGCCAGGTTTTCAGTTTATCCACAATGAATATGCATGACATAGATTTGCATATAATGGAGGCAGTGCATGCAAATTTTTCTCATGCATATTCATTGTAGATATCCTGAAAACCTGGCCTGTTTGTGGCACTCGAGGACTGGAGTTTGCCATCACTGCTTTAGTACATTTCATTCATTCATTTATCTGCTGAAATCCTACTTTGCAGTAAACATGCTTGGAATTCATTCTCTGGAAAAGCGTGATATAAAATAACTGCAATGATGATGAACCATACAGAAAAATGGTTGAATTAATGTGAGCCTGATTTATGCCAGCAATAGTGCCAAATGTCAAAGCTTTGACCACAACATACAGGGAAAATGATCCATTGCCATAGATCCTGCCATGATCCCTATCCTCTTCCTAGAAGCATTTGTAAAACTTGGCTCACAAGTTTCAAAAGTGCTAATTCAGCCATTATTGTATAGTGGTTACCATGTTTCCGATGTATCTGCACGCACATGTCTATGTGTACAAATTGGAAACGTTGAGATTCCTAACATTTGAGCACTGGCTGCTTATAGGGGAATTTCTGTTGTAATTCCACTTGCCAATCTTCCATCATCTACCCTTGACCTGATTAGCAGGAGATGTTTATCACAGGCACAAAATGGCCTAGCAAATGTGTCTCCTTTGCTCAAGCTGTGGTGCACTTTCGTAACTTGACATTTTTTCTCTCTCACATGATGTCCCCTGCTTTCACTAATATTTTCTGGGCTTAGATAGGAGTGTAGACTATTCTAATTTAACTTTCCCACTCATGTTTGAAAGTAGGTCTGCTTGAGTGTCATACAACTGGAATGCATGCCAAATCCTTTTGTGATGACTATATTATACTGGTAATACCTCACAAAGATTCCCTGTTTAGAAATCAGATTTGTACGTCTTCCTGAGGAACTCTAGCCAGGCAGATCTTGTTTCTGTCCTACCTTGCAAGCTGGGCTCAGTACCTACTCTTATTTATTTATTATTTTTTATTTATTTTTGGTTTTTATATACCGGAAGTTCCTGTATAATATACATATCACTCCGGTTCACAGATAATAGAGATAACTATCGCCGGGATGGCGGTTTACATGGAACATATCGAACAGTTAATCTATTGTTTATTTTCCTGCTGCACACATTTTAAAAATAAGTTTAACACTGCTAAAAGGTAGAGTTCTTCCATGAAGCCGACACTTTTCCAGTGATTTATTTATTTATTTATTTATGGTTTTTATATACCGGAGCTCCTGTATACAATACATATCGCTCCGGTTCACAGAGAACAGTAATAATTACTGCCGGGTGGCAGTTTACATGGAACAGTTTACAAGGAACAGTTTACAAGGAACAGTTAACATGGCCATTTACATGGAACAAATCAGAATGATGAGTTCCTAATTGCTCCTCAACAGGTTCTTGCTTAATCCAGGGGCTCCAGGGAGCTCCAAACAGCTCACAAGTGATTACTCATCTCCTGCTCTGTGACTCCTTCCGAGTCACCCATGCACTTTTTCTCCTTACATATTTCTCTTCTAGTCACATACATATCTTTACTCTCTATTGCCCAGTTAATATTTGCTTTGGTAGGTTTGTTGGTCGCCGAACCCCACTGCCCCCTACTGTACAAGAAGAAAGCAAAAGTTTCATTTATGTTGCTGCTGACCTGCTAGGGGAGCGCCTGTTTGTTCAGCTGAGGATCCAGACTGACAGCCTGGCCCTCAGCTGAAGTTTGGCCCTCAAACAGCTTCAGCAATAGCATGCAGGAAAAATGCTCCAGCCAACGAAGCTCTCTCTTACTTGTGCGCTACTCCATCAGTTCTCTCCCAATCCCCAATTTCCTCAGCGCATAGTGCACACTTGTAAGAGTTTCCTCTGCTTTATTATTATTCCCACATACTGTTGCACTTAATGTCAGGTCTATTTTCTTTAAACAAAACATAACTTTATTACATTTCAGAGAATTCACAAAACAAAAGCTTGTTAGAAGAAAAAGCAAGTTTCAGAAGACAGTATGAAGAAAAAAAGATCATATAGAAAAAAAGTACAAAATCGAAGCTAATAGCCCTCAATAAAGATAGAGAGAGGAGAAAAGGAAAAACTAGACATTAATGGAGAAAAATACTAATAAGAAAAAAATGAAAGAAATGGCATTAATGACATGCTAGGAGAATAAAACACCCCAATAATTCCGACTCCCACCCCATGGAAACATTCAATTTCTTCATGTCCAAGAAAGACCACAGATGTTCTGGTTCAAGAAAAATGTTAATCAACTTGAGCATATGATGCCAAGCATTGACATGGGTACCACAGAAGAAAAGATGCCTCAAGAGACTTAGGAGTAGATTTTAAAAGGAGCATGTGCGCGTCCATGTGCATGCGGTTCCCAGCGCGCGCGCATGTTATAAAAGCAGATGGCCGCGCACACATGCATGCCGTATTTTAAAATCCGCGCATGCATGTGCGAGTGGCGAGCACGGGGGGGCGGAATTTTCAATTAATACATGTGGCGACGCAATTGGGCCTCCTCCAGTTACTCCCAGTCTGTTCCAATTTTTGAAAATGTGCGTGATGTACGCAGGGCCCAGCCACATACATAAGTGCCAATTTTTATATGTGCGGCCATTTTAAAATTTGGCCTTTAGTCTCCTGCTGCATAGCCAAAAATTGTTTCCAGTTTTCTTACGTGGATTTAGTAACATCAGGATAAATCCAAATCCATTGCTGCATGACATCTTCAGTGGCCTTTTGAAAATACAAATGGAGACTATTATCTAGATTTTGCTTGAAGACAATTGATACCAGCAGACTGGACCTATTGGACTCCACAGTCACAGAGTTCTCAAGAACAATATAGTCCATATTTGCATTAACACCTACTAGAATCTCAGAGGTGTCCACACTGACCAAAGACTTCCTCGTCATCAGTAAATAGAATATTTTATTCATGGTGGAATTTCCTCTGAGGTCATTAAGAGAACATCTTTTAAATATTTTTCAAAAAGATCTAAGTAGTGGACTTTAAAAGCAATATGCATGTCAAAGCTGGGAGATATGCATTTGATTCGGCCCGGCGCGCGCCGCGTGGATTTAAAAAAACCCCATGAGTACACGCGGATCTCCTGGTATGTGCACAAAATACAAAGTTTAAAAAGGAGCGGAGTGTGGATGGGTTCTGGGTGAGGTACGGGCAGGGCACAGGCAGGCTGAGTCTATACCATGTAGTCTGTGCATCGGGGCCCCCTATTGCATAACTTTACTTCTGCTATGGATGGCAAGTAAGTCATGTAATGAAAAAAATAGGCTAGTCGGCGGGGCTTTAAGGGTTGGGAATAATAGGGTAAAAGGCTGGCAAGTTAGCTAGGGAGATTAGAAAGTCCTCTCCTTTACTGGGGTGAACTGGGAGTGAACTGGAAAAAAGGGCTATTGTTTTGGCGCACGTAGCTACTAAAATTCCCACTTACATGATTGAGGAGGTATTTGCAAGCACATGCGTGCATCAATAATAAATCTGCGCACGTGTACGCACTTATAGCTGATTTTATAACACGTGCACTTATTCGCGCGTTTTATAAAATCGCCATATCTATGTGCGCACACCGGCAAACATATGCACATGTCCACCCCTGCGCGGGTCTTAAGATTTATCTCCTTGGAGGAAGAGGAAGCAACCTTAGGAAAATTGAGAAAAACACAGATTATTCTGACAGGTTTGATTTTCAATATTTTTTAAGCATCAATGAACTAATAACTTGCTTTTAATCAAAAAGGAATTAATAAACTCAACTTCCTTAAATCCATCATCCAGCTCATTAATTTTCTCCATCATCTCCCTAATTTTGGCCTCTGGTTTATCAGCAAGGTCATTTACTGAACCATTCAACTTAATATCTTAAGAGGTAACAGCAGAGTCCAACTTTGCCAGTACTGCCCAGATAGTGTCTAAAGTTACCACAGGAGGTTTCACTATGGGAGGAGAAAACTCACGCCCCTGTATCACCAGAAAATCAAGGCATGCACCCTCACAGCCCTCTGTAAGGCATTGTTCAGGACACTCGGATCACCTGGGCTTTCCACAGGTGTGGATGTTCCAGCTCCTCCAGCCTGATTCTCTGCACCCTCAGCAGCTAGAGTCTCAGCAATGGCAGTGCCAGCACCTCTCACTGAGGCAGCTTTGACACCTAGATGTAACAGTGTTGCAGACAGTGCAAGAGGGCTCAGAGGGGAGAGGGAAACCTCTCCTCCACCCAAGGAAAGCTCTCCTATGCCAACCTCAGCAATGGAACACTCTGCTGAAGATTCCGCAGCAGACTCCAGAAACCCGACTACCTTCCACTGAATTAGGGAAGTCGAAGACGCATCATGAAAAATCCTCATTTTACCCTTTTGTTTTGCAGGCATTTCAATAAACAGCAAAAATCCTCAAAGGGAATAACCAGGAAAATAAGAGAAAGGTCAGGACAGCATCTAGAGTCGCACTGCCATCTTGACTTCTCCCCCTGTATCCAAGAATGCTCAGACTGTTAGAGATTATTCTGTTCAATTGTCTACTATCAAAGAGTCATACGCCACTTTACATGGGACTAATACAGCATTAATCAAGGATAATGCTATTTTATATTGTAGGATAGAGAACTTTGGGAACTACAATAAAAGGAAAAATCTGATTTCTGAATTTTCCTCGATGTTCACTGACTGCACCAATGGATATGTTTAAGAAATTCTATATTTACTTTTTAAAGGTTTCGAAGGATGCTGTTCCCAGTGTTAATAAGATTTATTACTTGCCTGATGTCAATGCATCATCATCATCTAAAGAAGCTGTTAATGTTGCTCTAATGTCCTTAGACATCAAGTTTTTTGAAACAATCAGATTCCCTCATTCAATATTCTGCAGCTCTTCTAGTGGAATATTCCAGAGAATACAACAAGCAATGGACAGGAAGGCTGTTTTTTCAACCCAAGGATTATCAGTGCTTGGGTCATAAAATTTCGATATTTTCTGATGTTGCAAAGGAAATGCAGCAACATAGAGAGAGGGTTTTAGCTCTTGGAGCTCTTGGAGAGACCTTTCAGCTTAGGTTCCCATGTAAATGCATCATAAAATTGCAGCAGGTTAGATATGTAATTTATAACTCTGTATAACTGGACAATTTCTTGACTAGTTAGGTTACTACAACTTAATTACTTTCCCTAGCATTGGGGCCAATAATAATTACGGTTTGTTGATTCTTATAATCTTTTTTTCCTTTTTAAATTTTCCTCCCTTTGGGCCTGATTTTAAAAAGCATTTACTCGATTAAAACTGGGTTTTACTTGAATAAATGCACTTTTGAAAATTGCTACAATATACACCATTGAATTGTCCATAGAATTTACTCATGTAAGTGCACTTTACTCAAGTAAATTGCTTTTGAAAATTGCTACTATAGTAGTTGCCTTTACGCGCGTAACTCCTTTTGAAAATTACCCTCTTTATGTGGACTATAGACGGTAACTTTAAAACAGCCACGCAGGCGTACATGAACGCGTGTAGGCTGGATCGCGCCCATGGGCATGGCCATTTTATAACATGCACGCATCTTATAAAATCAGCTAGATGTGCATAGATGTGCACGCCGTTTTATTATGGATGTGCATACGTGCCACTTCTACCGCTAAAAGGGGGAATTTTAACATACACGTGTGCCGACGCAATTACCAGTTAAACCAGTTCGTTCCCACTTTGCCCAGTTACAGGATAGGACTTCCTAACCCCTCTAGCTAACTAACCTCTCTTTTACCCTACCTGCCCCAATCTTTAAAACTTCACTGACTAGTCTAGTTTTTTTTTTTATTATTTATAACTTACACGCCATCTATAGCAGAAGTAAAGTTACGTGGTAGGGGACCCCGGCGTGCACTTGAGCATTGAAATACGTATGTGCTGGTTTCCTTTTACATTCCTGGAACGCCCATGCCCTGCCCAGACCATGTCCATTCCCTGCCCCTTTCTTGGACTCTTTCTTTTGGCACGTCCCGAGAGATATGCTCGTCCACGGACGCTTCTTAAAATATGTGCGCGAGAGACACATGTACCTCCCTGATTTGGCGTGCATAGTTTCTAGATTAAGTATGTAATTATTTAGGGGAGTTCCAAGATGGCTGACTGAAGCGTGGTCGACGAGGACGCTCGCTCTTGCTGAAGCTACCAGGATCGTAATATTGATCGAACTTGGTAGATATTTACCTTAAAATTACTTTTATGGGATGGAAAAGAAAGCAGAGGACTGTATCTTACCCCGCGATCTCTCCTGGGCAGTCATTCACGGGACCCATGGACGCCCACGTCTCCCGCAGTACTCCTTTGCCGGGGAACCAGCCGCTGGAGAGCGGGGGAGGGGAATTTGAGCTCCCCTCTCTCCCTGGCTCTATTTCACCATTGAGCCCGGTGCAACGAACGCCTCCTGGCAACCCTGCGGATGCGAGACCTACCTCGATAGCTGTAGAGGCTCCATGCACCCAAGTGGTACAATCGGTTCTCTCTGCGGGGCACAGCGAGGTGGGGGAGGAATCCGCAAGCCCGACGGCCATCTTGGGTGAAGGAACCAGGAGAAGAATGAGAGACGGGGGAAGAGAGGAAAACCTCGGAACCGACCAGGAGCTTGCATGGACTGAATTAACAATTCCAGAACTGCCCTCAGTCCCAAGACCAGGTGAGATATCTTTAATCTCTATTTGGGATGCAATAGCTGAGTTACGTGCTTCTATATCTAAACAACTGGCACCGATAGTTAAAAGAAGTAATGAAATGGAACAAAAAATAACATCGTTGGGAAATACAACAGTGGATTTAAATCAACAAATATCTACTATCAGGGTTCAAGCAACTTCTATTCAACAATCTCAAAGTACATTGGCTAAGGATAATGCTAACTTAGCATTAAAAGTGGAGATGCTAGAAAACAATATTAGAAACAAGAATTTGAGGATTATAAATTTCCCCAAAGTCCCTCTTGTTTCGCCACGGGATATGTTCAAGAGATATCTAATTGAAATTCTTAAAATCCCTGAAAATGCCATTCCACCTACATCTAAAATATTTTATCTGCCAACGCCTAGAAGGGATATAAACCAGCAAAGGGGAGGAATGGAAGTATTACAGCCAGCAATGGAGCCATTAATGGATTTGACTGCTATAATTGAAACATCGGACTCAGACATTGCAATTCCTGCTACTCTTATAGTTTCACTGGTTCTGGAGCCTGATCGGGACTGGTTATTGAAATTGTTTTTCAGGCATAGAACAGAAACCTTTTTGAGATTTAAAATAAATATTTTTCCTGATGTATCTCGTTCAACACAGAAGAGGCGTAAGCAGTTTCTACTAATGAGGTCTATGGTACAACAGATAGGGGGTCAATTTATTTTGAAATTTCCTTGTAAATGTTTGGTGAAACATCAAAATGTTTCTTATGTTTTCTTTGACCCCCCTCAGTTGTCACAATTCCTAATAGGGAAAACTCCTGAGTGTGGTTTAGAGGTAGAATCTCCACCCGTAGATTCTCAAGTTAGCGTTCTGTAAATATTTTGCGTACTGCACCGCATCAGTCAATAAGCTTTCTATTATAAGTATTGTATTTACAATTTTCTTTGGATGGTGTCTGGTTAACCCCCCAATATTGAGGACTTTGAATGGTATTGAGTAAATGTAGAAGTGTTTATAAATATTGTTTCCTGATATTGCTTTTCTGTAAAACAATACCTGTTTTCTATTCAAGTGTATTCTTGTATTTAATTTGAGAAAATTCAATAAACAAATAATTAAAAAAAAAAAAAAAGTATGTAATTATTTTCTTGTTTGCCAATAATGCAATATGTTCATTCATTATGGATCTAATATTTATTTCTATTCAAAGTTATTCTTGATTGTAAATTGTGAAAATGTATAAATAATTAAAAAAAGAAACCAAAACAGAGATCAGAAAAATACCAATAAGCAATGGTAACTAGGGACTTCTAGGAGAAGCACATCCCTGAACCTTTCATGTTAGGCATGTGCCAGTGTAGTAGCCTGGCACCTGCTCCCCCCGTAACTATGAAGGCATCGGCCCACCACCTGCACAGGTGAAAGAGTCAGTGCACGTCAGTGACATCAGCAAAGGAAGAGGTGGTACTTGGGGGCGGGTATCTGTGTCAGCCCCTGCTGCACCGGCCAAAGAGGAGGACAGGGGCAGCCAACTGCCTGATTAGCCCATGCCAAGCCACCAGAGCAGCCAGGGGAGGGAGGGGGAGAGCTCCAATGACACTGTTGTTTGGAGAGGGAGAGACTGAGATACAGTAAGAGTGAGAGAAAGGCTACTGTCTAAGGATAGGGTGGAGAATGAAACCGAGAAATCAAGACTGCTGGGCATGTGGGGGAGGGGGGGTGGAGAATGGATTGAAAGAGAGAAACAGAGACTGCTGGGGTAAGGGGGAGGAAAAACAGAGAGAAATAGTTGGCTAAGAATTTGGAGGGTGAGTGCTTGTAATATCAGTGCCTCTCTTTCTAGAAAATAAAAAAGTACTGGTGTGAAAAGATTATATTCCACATTGCCTCTCACATTTGCAGCTCTTTTAAGGTTATCACATTGATTTTAAAGAGCATAAGTTAGCAATCTACCTTTTTATTGTACTGTAATGGAGTTAAAAAAAAAATAATTTATTTCCCTGGACCTCTGAAGAATGGACTTGGGAGAGAGAAAAGCAGAGCTGCATTAGGTCTAACAGAGAAATCTTGTGTTTTAATTGATTGCTGACCTTCTACAGGAAGGAAAGATAAACAGAAAGAGCACTTGGACAGGAAAGAAAAGGAATCAAGCATTTGAGCTGAGTAGAGCTCATGTTTGCTTCTGCATAAGGAAAAGAAACAGTCTGGAGTCAGATTGCAGAGAGATTTGGAGAGGACCAGAAGCATGCTGTGTAACTGCAGCTAGTGAGCAAGAAAAGTATTTTTTTTCTTTTTTTGTCAGAGAGCAAAAGAAATTGTTTGGCAAAAAGAAAGTCCTTAACCCCTGCAGATGTGGATTGCATTTTAAACAAATAGTACAGCTCAAATAGAAAAAGAGAACCATTGAATGAAGGGTAAGCAAAGGAGAAATTTACATGAAAGAAATTTTAGTTTAAAGTCAGAAGCTGGTATTAAAACCTCTGACTGAAGCACATGCACCCTGGCAGAGTGAACTGCTGTTTTTAAAAGGGCAATTTTTCTTTGAGACCTGCACAGAGTTTGATTGGAGCCAAATCACTTAGAGGTAGATTTTCAAAGGCTTGCACAGGGCAAAACCAGGAGATATGTGTGTGACTTGGACACGCACAGGCCATGCAGATTTTAAAAGGCCTGCGGCCCATGCATATCTCTAGGTGCATGGATAAAAAAATGTTTTGGGGAAAAGGGGTGGGATGTGGCTGTGGAATGGGCGGGGCATGGGCATTCCTGATTTTCCTCAATGATATCAGCACATAACTCTGACGTGCACAAGTGTGCACTGGGGTCCCTATCCGCGCATGTTTACTTCAGCTGAGGATGGCATGTAAGAAGAAAAATTTAAAAAATTCTAGCCTAGTTAGCGGGGTTTTAAGGGTCGAGGCAGCTAGAGTAAAAAAAAGACAGGCTAGCTAGGGGAGTATGGAAGTCCTATACTTTAATTGGGTAAACTGGGAATGGCCTGGGAAAACAGATATTGGTGTTGCCGCGCACATCCACTAAAATCCCCGCTTACGCACTCGAGATGGCATTCACGCACACATGCGCGTATCAATATAAAATCATGGGCACACGTACACACGGGTAGCTGATTTTATAACTTGCGTGCATAAACAAGTGCAT
Organism: Rhinatrema bivittatum; assembly: GCF_901001135.1. NCBI lineage: Eukaryota > Metazoa > Chordata > Amphibia > Gymnophiona > Rhinatrematidae > Rhinatrema > Rhinatrema bivittatum. The sequence goes on along the minus strand of NC_042615.1, from coordinate 540,455,789 downwards.
GTTATAAAATCAGTGCATCCATATGTGCTTGCCAGCACATGTGTGCACGCATGTCACTTTGAAATTTACCACTTTAGTTAATAACTGGGAGAGAAAATGTAAGGAAGATTTCTCTGCTAACTAAAATCCTTCTCTACTAGAGCTATATGCCAGTAATATTGACACTTCTAATCAGAGAAAAAGTAAATTTGACTAGCTGGCAAAATTTGGATAAGGCACATGTTTTTAATTGTTTATTCTTTTTATTAGTTAGTTCACAATCCAGCTTAGTAGTTCCAGCAAATGAGCTAGATTCTGACGGAAGATAACTCGTGTAAAGAGTAGATAATTTCTCTTTTTGATTTGGTAGAGCTTCTGGATTATAGGTGGTGTGGCTAGATTTGAACCAGAGAACCTGAAGACCTGATGATCAAAGATTTCAAGAAGAAGGTGCACAAACTCACTCCAGCAACACTAGCAAGGACTGGAGAACTGTGAGCTATTTCTTGCACACCTACTGCAAAGACAGGACATTTCTGGTCAGAATCACAGAGAAGCATAGACAGAAAATATACACAGAAATACTCAGGGATGCACAGAAAGTGATGCACAGAGTAAGGCACGAGAAAAGACTGACAGAAATACAGGGGTGGATTTTAAAAGGTGCGCGTCCATGTGCACGTTATAAAATATATCCTTGGGCATGTATGGGCGGGTGTCTGTCCCGTGCGCAATGGGGGATGGATTTTTAGAAAATACACGCGGCGACGCAATCAGGCCTTACCAGTTCCTTCCCAGGCCACTCCAAATAAGGAGTGGACTAGGAGGAAAATTCCCTAACCCTAACCCTATCCTTCCCCCCTCTTCACCCCTCTTCCCCTCCCCTCCCCAACCCCAACCTAACCCTACTTAGCCCCTAATTTTTTATTTTAATGCTTACTGTTCCTCCGGAGCAGAGGTATCTTCTGTGTGCCTCTCCCCACCCAGGCCACGCCCCCCCCGGTCCACCCTTGTTACTTGGCCCGGCACTTCTGCATGTAAAGGGGGACATGCATGTGGCCAGGCCCTTTGTAAAATGCGCGCAGCGAGCGGAGGGCCTGGTCACGCGTGTAATCCCCGATTTTTACACCCGCAGGCCTTTTAAAATTGGCCAGATAGTGTTCTCTCCTCTTGAGTAATGAAGATAGAAAATCACCAGGTAAATATAGACTGAGTAAGAACTGAAACCTAACAAGAACAAAGAGTGAAAATATTTTGAGAAAAGAATCATATACTTGATTCAAGAAATTTGCACTACAAATTTGTGTTGATCATTTGAAGTGAAATTTATCTGATTTTTTTGTTGCTGAATCTTTGTATCTGCAAGGTAAAAAAAAAAAAAAGAAAACTAATATTTGAATTCCTTTGAAAAACCTGGAAAAGGAAAAGAAAGACGTTAACAGTCATAGCAAACTTGCTTTTGGCAATCCACAGGCTATTCCCGAGAACCGCCACTCTCACCTCAAGCTCAGGGCCAGCCGCACCACTTCCCGAAGCAGTGAGATGCCACCAACACAGCGTGCCACCTCCCGGCGCACCATCAGCCTTCCACGCGGCAGGACACCGCCACCAGTGACACGACGCAGCTCCCCTAGGCACGCGCGCACCTCTTACCAGCATTGAAAGGGAGCGCAGCGGGAAGTCCCCGCGGCCTCTGGTGATGACATCGCTCCTGCTGCCCTAAATAAGGGCAGCCTCCCAGAAGCAACTCACCTCGGCAACAGATCCAGCTACTTCATTGTAGTGTGTGTGGGGCTTCTCAGCTTTTCAGTCCTCGTCCAGCTTGTCTTCAGTCTTCATTCCAGCCCATCCCATCCTCTGTTGCCTACATGCTCCAGCCCTTGCCGGCCTGCTCCAGCCTATCTATGCCACTTCGTCTCCTTTGGAAGGATACCCGGTTCTGACTCCTGCCTGGAATTTGGATATGCCTGACCTCCACCTTGCCTCTGACCCCTGCCTGAACTTCAGATACACCTGACCACCTCCTGCCTCTGACCCCTGCCTGGTGTTTGGTTACACCTGCGTGCCGCCTGAATTCGACCCTAGCTGGCTTCGGAACTTCCCTTCTCTCATTGGCAAAGGCCCCACTTAAGTCCTGCCGGCCCCGACACCCAAAGGCTCAACCTGAGGTGAACATGGCCTGGTATAGGTGAAGGCCCTGACTAGTCTCTGCCTCGCCTGGGTCCACCTGCCGATGGCGAGAACCTGCGAGCAGGGGCGGATTCCAGGTAAAGATCGGCCCGGGGATTTTCCGCCCAGGCTGGACCAGGAGGAGATACCCCGTGGTCTCCCGAGCTATGTGATCAGAGCGACTGGCCCACCGGGGGATGCCTGATCCCTCGATAGGCCAATCCGCCCCTGCCTGCGAGCTCCTCCCTGAAGATAGAGCCAATCTCACTTCGGGCCAAGGGTCCACAGACACAGCACAAACAGTTAAAGGAAATATACTTACCTGTTGAATATTTCACTGGAAATTGTTAAAGGGTGTTCCTGGAAAGTATTTGAAGAAATTGTAATTTTTACCAAAATAAGTTTACTTCAGTTTGTGTTCTTTTATTAAATAAATTTTATTGAATTTCAGAATTTGAGTCAAGGTATGTATTGCTGTGAATTAACACTTAATGTATTTTATGATTTTATTATTGATTATTTATTTTCTACAACCAAATCTCATGGCACTTATTTCTCTTCCTTACCTCAGAGGAAACCACTTGTATTTTTAGTAATCACAATACAGAGGAGAAATGTTCTGTCATATGTGACTGCCACTAGAGGAAAGGTGAGAGGGAGAAGTTTTTTTTTTTTTTTTTCATTTCAGCCCTGTAACATTTCTAAAGCTCTTCCTTTCCTGTTCTGCCCTTGGAGGTTAAATAACCAATTAAAATATTAATCAGTCAACACAGCCATCAACTTTTGAGGTCCTTAATACAGTATCAGCTAACATGCTGACTCACACCATACTCTTATCACACTGCAAGGCGCTTTGTCTAAAGAAATGGCAGAACAGACAAATAAATCCAAGCAGATGCAAACAGTCATTCAGAGCACACATCGGCTTTCCAAGCAACAGAAATGCCAGAAAGCAGTCAGAAGGTCAGTTTCAACTTGCATAAACACCGCTGTAAGGATTACAGTACAAGCTGTTAAAATGCTGCAGATTCCCTTAGACAATATTCAGGCCGATACAGAACGGTGCGCTCAGGCCGAGCGCACCACTAGCCACTGTTTGGACGTGCGTTTTCCACGCGCTATTATTACCCCTTATACAGTAAGGGGTAATAGTGCGTGGAAAGCACGCGGCCAACCCCCCCGAAACTAATAGCGCGCTCAACATACAAATGCATGTTGATGAGCCTATTAGTTAGTCACGCTCGATACAGAAAGTAAAATGTGCGGCCAAGCCGCACATTTTATTCTCAGAAATTAACTCCTGCCAAAGGTAGGATTTAATTTCGGCCGACACCGGGCAAGTGTACAGAAAAGCAGAAAAAACTACTTTTCTGAACACCCTCCAACTTAATATCATAGCGATATTAAATCCGAGGCTCCAAAAATAAAAAAAAAATAAAAAATCTAAAAAAAAAAAACCAAATCTGCCCATGGCCCGCGGGTTGGAAATTGGATGCTTAATTTTGCCGGCGTCCGTGTTCTGAACCCGTGGCTGTCAGTGGGTTCGACAACCGACGCAGGTAAAATTAAGCGTCGGCTGTCAAACCGCTGACAGCTGCCTCCTTATTAGCGCGGGCCCTAATTTAAATACAGAATCGTGCGCCCAGGAGAGGGACCTGGGCGCGCGTTGGGAGAGCGGGCGCTCGCCTCAGAGCGCCCGCTCTCCTGCGCACTTTACTTAATTGGCCTGATTGAGAAGCTTGAAGGGAACACTACTGCTTTAAATGTAGCCACCTATAGATTACCCAGAGATATCACCAACATTATGGGGTAGATTTTAAAACATGCGCAAGTCGCCGCGTGCATGTGATAAAATATGATACCCGTGCACACATGCGTGGCCGATTTTAATATCGGTGTGCGCATGTGCAGGCAGGTCGCGACTCGCGCACGCAGGGGAAGGAATTTTTAAAGTACACGTGGCAACATGATCGGGCCTTTGCCCAGTTCCCTTCTGAGCTGTTTTGAAAATGTGCTCGTAGCACGCAAAGCCCAGCCACGCGCGTATCCCCCTGTTTCGGTGCGCGCACAGTTTTGAAAATTTGGGCTTAAGCATTCCGTGCTGTCTCTGTGCCATCTAACCGTCCTTCTGCAATTGCTCCTAAACTGGTGAATTCCGAATACCTTTCATTCATAAACAGGCAAAGGGCTTTTCCCCATTTTAGGTCCTGCAGTTAAAGTATTGAAATGCACAAAAAATTGAGCCTAAGATACTGTTACTCATTTTATGGGCAAGTATTAGATGGTACCAGTGCTGAAACTGTAAAGAAAAAAAAAAAAGAAGAGAATTCTCTCTCTTTTTCTCAATCTCTACCTCCAAAGTGATTTGTGCTTTGCATCCTCATGCCTTTCTGTAATGTTATATATAGAGAGATACTGCCTGAGTTACAGTTATTTGGATCCAGGCAAGCATATCATGTAGAAAATGCACATACTTGATTATAGCAACTATCAATCAGCATGCCAGAAATACTATACCTGCCTTAGTCAAAATAAACCATGCCAATGAAGTTTAGAATCTGGGACATAATATGGGCAGCCAGGACTAATGGCCCCTCTCCCTCGGCTCCTTACAATAACACAGTCACCAAATAACACTCTGACACAGCAATTGGAAGTCAAAGAAGGCCGCAGCTTTATTAGTCATTCAATCACCAGAGCCAACAAATCAACACAAATACCCACCCCCAAGGAATCAACCACCTCCCCCCAGCAAGATGATCCCTTCGCAGGCCACCAAACCTGTAATAACCAGTGGCATCCCGCCACTAACAGAGACCCCTACCTCAGCCCAGCAAGGGGTCCCAACCATGTGGCTGAACCCAGTCGCATGCAACTAAAACCAGAGTCAAGAAAGCCCGCTACCTAGCAGATTCCTTGCTCTCAACCCAGCCCTGAAAGAATCATGGCTGGTAACTCCGCCAACCCCCCCAAGCTGCGACAAAACATAACAATGCCCCGAAACAAAAGTAGAGGGAGGGAGGGAGGGAGGGGAGCAAAACGGCTGCACAGAGCAAAAGGAAGTGGCACGACTAGGAACCGCCCCCTTTTATACCCCCCACACCATTAATTGATTCATCCCCTGATGCACTGGGGCTGACCAACCAGGACCCAACAGGGTCCAGAGGGACTACCCCAATGCACCAATTTAAAATTAAACATGGGGATCTCTCTACCCCTCTAATCCCCACTTCCCACCCCCCATCCTAAGCAAAACGTCACCTGCCTGGAGGAGCCAGCCTGGAAATCATATTATCATGGGCTTCCGAGACTGGGCTCCTCCAGCCCTTCCACTATTTAGGCAGTCACTTATTTTAATTGAAACTATTTCAGCTTTGTTTACCACTGGCCAGTAGCATTAAACTCCATGGTGAGACCATACCTTGAATACTGTGTACAATTCTGGTCGCCGCATCTCAAAAAAGATATAATTGCGATGGAGAAGGTACAGAGAAGGGCGATCAAAATGATAAGGGGGATGGAACAACTCCATTATGAGGAAAGGCTAAAGAGGTTAGGACTTTTCAGCTTGGAGAAGAGATAACTGAGGGGGGATATGATAGAGGTGTTTAAAATCATGAGAGGTCTAGAATGGGTAAATGTGAATCGGTTATTTACTCTTTCGGATAATAGAAGGAGTAGGGGGCACTCCATGAAGTTAGCATGTAGCACATCTAAAACAAATCGGAGAAAGTTCTTTTTCACTTAAGGCACAATTAAACTCTGGAATTTGTTGCCAGAGGATGTGGTTAGTGCAGTTAGTGTATCTGGGTATAAAAAGGGTTGGATAAGTTCTTGGAGGAGAAGTCTATTACCTGCTATTAAGTTGACTTAGAAAATAGCCACTGCTATTACTAGCATCAGTAGCATGAGATAGACTTAGTTTTTGGGTACTTGCCAGGTTCTTATGGCCTGGATTGGCCACTGTTGGAAACAGGATGCTGGGCTTGATGGACCCTTGATCTGACCCAGTATGGCATGCTCTTAATCCTTTTTTAAATTGTTATTATTCCATTGGTTTCTGTTCCTTTGATGCCTTCCCAGATTCTGTTTTTCAGATATGCTTTTGTCTTAGCAAGTGAGCAAAAAGCACAGTGACCCTTCTATAACTTCTACCTGCCTACCTTTACGAAAAAGCTACCTGGACCTATGATACAATTATTGGGGTACATGTCATCAGGGCCAGCTTAACCATTAGGCAAACTAGGCAATCACCAAGGGTGGTAGCTTCTATGGACTGGCAAAGAGCAGCTACAGACACAGAAAAACCAAGGTTCTGCTTTGGTATGGCAGGTTTGCTATATAGGTTCTGTGTGCCTTTTTGCAGCGTCTTGTATTTACTTCACAAAATGTTTGGTAATGCAGGCATTGTGAGTCATTTTTACTGAGATGACATGAGAATTTTTTACATTTTTCTTGTATGCTTCAGCCCAGCCAGCTATTTCAGAGATTACATTTAGGTCAATGTGATATGAATTTCTTTTAATTTATAACTGTATTTCTTGATTTTATTTGCTTTCCACCACCAAAAAGCACCTATTATATATTCATCAGACACTATGACATGGACCCTACATAAAGACACTAGGAAGGTCCAAACTTTTCCTTATCACTTGTGATCCGGCCAGGGAAAAGTAAATCTCTCTCTTCCCTCCATTAACTCTGCCCCTCCAAGATGGCTTTCCCTTGCTGACCCTTTGAGACCTGGAAAAAAGAGATGTGCTCCAGGATATCTTCAAACATAACTTCTATTCATCTGGTAAATTCCAGCCAGCAACTATTTACAAACCACATGGAAGTTGTATAAATCATACTGAATAAATCAGAGTTCATGGGATACTCAGTCAAGTTAAACATCCAACAACCACATGGTACATTGTATCCCAGGACTTGGAATACCAACTCCCAACTAGAAAGACACTGTTCCATCCAAGACTCTCATTATGGTCTCCCAACGCTACTTAGCAGGATGTATGGTTTACACCCTTTAATCCTCTAATACTAGAAATTCCCCACCTTTCAGGTAGGGATCACTCTTCCATGTGTTATCTCAGCCCATACAAATTGGACTGGTAAACTGCAGGCTCCTCTTCCATTTAATCACCAAGAACCTTTCTGGCTCATGGGAATCATATCCCTAATTTCCAGGGTCCTCTCACTTCATACCCCCACGCAAGCATATCTCCACGGATACTCATCCTTCTCTTTAGTCCTCCCGACTCCACCCTTTCAGCAGCATGCAGATATTTCCCATTCTCCTCCATGCTCCTGCCATCTTTAGAGTATTCCTTAGTCTTGAGTCATTCCATCTCCTAACTCTCAACTATTTTCCTGAGGGTGGTGGGAATTGCCTCTTCTCCTATTCCTCAGCCCTGGGCCTCCTTCTTGAGGGAAGAGACCCTGCAGGACCCCACAACATACTAGAGGGGTCCTCAGGCCCACCAGCCACTAGCCTGGCCATTCCACACTCCCCTATGGAGGTCCCTCTCTTCCTTCACTGCATACTCTGAAAGGGCAATTCCCACCAATTTGACCCAGAATTTATATCTTCCCAGGTATAAGGGACACCTCACCATCCCCATAGCACCCCATTGGGTTACTGCAATTGAAAAAAATAATCAAACATCAATTGCTCAGTATCACACCAAAGGCCGTCCAGTGACCACTAAAAATGGTACTATAAGTCCAAAAAATATTTGTTTTTATAAACCCTTCACCACAAGATCAGCTCCTGGGGTTCCCTCACAAAAAATGTAAGAACATAAGAACATAATAACTTGCCATACTGGGTCAGACCTAGGGTCCATCAAGCCCAGTATCCTGTTTCCAACAGTGGCCAATCCAGGTCACAATACTGTACCCAAAGTACCCAAACCGTAAATAGATTCCATGCTGCTGTCATGTGATAAGCAGTGGCTATTTCTTAAGTCTACTTGTTTAATAACAGTTTATTGACTTTTCCTCCAGAAACTTGTTCAAACTTATTTTAAACCCAGCTACACTAACCCAGCTACACTATAATATATATATATATATATATATATATATATATATATATATATATATATACACACACACACACACACATATATACATACATACACACATACTGATATATACATAGTAGGACTACATCTGAGTAATATTTGGTCTTATTATCATGGGGACAAGCTAAAGGTTTTCTTCTTTCAACTATAGGGATAACTAGAGCGTCTAATGGCTGTGCTGATATAGAGATTTGGGACCTGTTTTCCGAAGGCTGGTGATTTTTTCTACAGTAGGATCTTGCCACTTTCTCTGTTGATTTGTGAGTACTGCTAATTTTTATTGCTGTTGCCCTAGAAGAAAAAATATAAATTAACAGGTTGGAATAGTACTTTGTTTGACACGACCTTTGTGAATCCCAGTGTGTGGGCTTGACAGAGAGGAGGCATTCATAAGAAGATCTTAAAGGAGTGCTGAAGTTCCTTTTTTGGGAAAAGCAGTTTGATGGTCGCAGAGGGAAAAAAGTGTTTCCTTTCCTTTTTCCTGTCCTGTAGAGAAACGCATTCCATTGCCATCTGAGCCAGATCCAATCCAACATCTTACCCAACCAGAGCTGATGCCAGGACAAACCCCCCCACCACCACCACCACCCCGCAGCATAAGGACTCTGTACTTTACATGCCCCTAGCAGAAGCTACTCAACTAATACCTCATCCCCCTTTCTAAACGAGAGGGAAGACACTTCTCCGAACGAAACACCACAATATCATCTTTAAGCAAAATGTAAATACTATCAGATTGTATGAAAGCCACGACAGACTACTTGGACCTACCACTGCCCTATTTACAGTTAGCCACTATCCCTATATCCTCTTGGTTTCCCAGTAGAATTAAATCTTTCAAAAAGGCTGGGGGTTGCCTGTTCCTGGTTGGATACCGGCTGTTGGGAAGAGAAGATGTACCCTTTACCAAAAGATTATCTCTGGTGGTTGCCACAGTCTGTCTCTCAGTGGCATTGTCTTGTGATGGCGGTGGGGAAAGGGGGTTGCTCCCCTCTAAAAGCTAGGTGCATCCAACTGTGATGAAAAATGCCAGCTGGGATTGCAACCAACTTTATTTATTTAACAGCTTTTATATACCGGCGTCCTGGCAACCCCTTGTACCATCCCTTTTACCCAAACTCAATCTCCAGGTTGTCAGGGTTTTATCCCTGTAGCATCTGTCACAGACCCTCTTCTGATGACCCTTGTAACATTCATCCCTGTCCCAGAGAGAGTGGAAATTAGTAGATGTGTGCATAGGAAAATTATATTAGTTTTGTTTCATTTTTATGGGATTTTTTGGGTTGCGTTTTTCAATTTAGTTTTGTTTCGTTACTTACAGTATGTGAGTACAATGTGTAAGTGCATTACACATTTGGATAAGCAGATAAAATCAATTTTATAAACATAGAAATGTATGAGGTCTATATTCACACATTATATGGCTAAAAATGTTAGCCAGATACACATATCCAGCTAACTTAGCCAGGATATTCAATGGCACGGCCGCATTGCTGAATATACCGGGATAACCAGCTAACTTAGTGGCCTCTGCTGCTTGGCCTTGCAACAAGGCTTGGGGCTCTTACAAACTGGCACCTTCCTTAGGGCCTTCAGCTTCCTGGTACAGTACTGCTGCACCTTAGGGACATATGACCACAACTGTAGCAGTTGAAGGAGTTGTGGCCACTTAGATGGATAAGTAGCCACACCCGGGAATGCCGCTTACAGCCCACCACTTAGATGAATAACTCTTTTAGGGATGTGAATCGTTTTTTGACGATTTAAAATATCGTCTGATATATTTTAAATCGTCAAAAATCGTTAGGGCCACGATACAATACCAATTCCCCCGATTTATCGTCAAAAAATCGTAAATCGGGGGAAGGGGGAGGGCAGGAAAACCGGCACACTAAAACCCCCTAAAACCCACCCCGACCCTTTAAATTAAATCCCCCCACCCTCCCGAACCCCCCCCAAATGCATTAAATTACCTAGGAGTCCTCCGTAGCGGCGGTCCGTGGCTAAATCGGGGAAGGGGGAGAGCACGAAAACCGGCACACTAAATCGTGAGGTCTTCAGCCGGCGCCATTTTTCAAAATGGCCACCGCAAAATGGCGGCGGCCATAGACGAAAACGATTCGAAGCAAGAGGTCGTTCCGGACCCCCGCTGGACTTTTGGCAAGTCTTGTGGGGGTCAGGAGGCCCCCCCAAGCTGGCCAAAAGTTCCTGGGGGTCCAGCGGGGGTCAAGGAGCGATTTCTTGCCGCGAATCGTTTTCCATACGGAAAATGGCACCGGCCATACGCGTATGGCCGGCGCCATTGTCCGTACGGAAAATGGCGCCGGCAGGAGATCGACTGCAGGAGGTCGTTCAGCGAGGTCCGGACCTCTCGCGAGGGTTCCGGACCTCGCTGAACGACCTCCTGCAGTCTATCTCCTGCCGGCGCCATTTTCCGTACGGAAAAAGATTCGCAGCAAGAAATCGCTCCTTGACCCCCGCTGGACCCCCAGGAACTTTTGGCCAGCTTGGGGGGGCCTCCTGACCCCCACAAGACTTGCCAAAAGTCCAGCGGGGGTCCGGAACGACCTCTTGCTTCGAATCGTTTTCGTCTATGGCCGCCGCCATTTTGCGGCGGCCATTTTGAAAAATGGCGCCGGCTGAAGACCTCACGATTTAGTGTGCCGGTTTTCGTGCTCTCCCCCTTCCCCCGATTTAGCCACGGACCGCCGCTACGGAGGACTCCCAGGTAATTTAATGCATTTGGGGGGGGGGTTCGGGAAGGTGGGGGGATTTAATTTAAAGGGTCGGGGTGGGTTTTAGGGGGTTTTAGTGTGCCGGCTCACGATTTTAACGATTATCACGATACTTTACACACACAAACGGCAACAATACGATTCCCTCCCCCTCCCAGCCGAAATCGATCGTTAAGACGATCGAGGACACGATTCACTTCTCTAAACTCTTTAGCTGGATAATTAGTTATCTGGCTAAGTAGTGATCGCTGAACGTGACCAAATACTTAGACACCACCACTTACCCGGATAAATCCTAAAATATCTGGCTAAGTGGCACTGAATATCGGGGCCTAGATGCATAAATTAACAAAACAGCCTTAGAAATGAGGCCAATGTGGAGAAGCAAAAAGTGGGAACTGTGGAACAAAGTTTCAAATGCCATAGGGCTAAGACCATTAGCTAAGGGCGTTAACTGGTAGGCCAGTAAGGCAAAACAGGGGTCAAAAACCTTGGACAATAGGTGTTTTTATAGACTGAACTGCATGGTCTGCTTCCCTATTTCTCTGGGGAAATATTGGACTGGAGTTTTTTTAAATTCAGGGACCGAAGTAGCGGAATGGTTTCAAGATGCGGGATTAGCTTTTCCTGTCCCCCCTATCTCTACCTCCCAGTCTTTTGGCGACGTAGTTAAATGGAGCAGATGGTGCCACAAGTCTCCACTTCTGATACCATGTGGTATGAACAGAGAAATGGACACCATGTTGAGCTGGAAAATGAAACTAACTTTATTCTCCTTCTCTCCTCTATTACCAGTCCTGCTTAGAGGCCCTGATACTTATACAACCAATGCCATAGATCAGTTGACTTGGGATGAGCTGGCAACCCTACATAAGACCCAAGGTGATCCCTCAAACTACTTTCTTATATCTTGGTTTTCTATTGCAATACTGTCCCAGATTAGCTCTTGCTGCTCAAAGCTGGGATGCATAAGTAAGTAAGCTTTATCCCACACATCTAGAAAGGATCCCATGGCATATTCAGTGGCCACCAGAACTTGTACAAATGCTGAATACCAGTGTACTACAAAAAAACCTGGCTTGCAAACTTGTACGTAGGAGAGTTGTTGAGGCCTAATTATAGCTTTGACTGCAATTTTATTCAAAGGCCTAGTCAGAAAATGACATTGCATTCTAAACTTGACTCAGACAAGAGAGAGACATGGAGGTGGTAGTATTTAAGTTCTGTCAAAAAAACCTGTTATTTGCATGAATGCACTATATGTTTACAATCTTCACTGGTGTCTTCGTTCCTCTCAGACTTTATCTTTTGCTTAGCTTCTCATCTAAAATCTTTGCCCACTTCCTTCTTACTCATGTGTTTCTTAACTCTATATTTAGGGGCCTATATTCTAAGCATTTCTCCTATAGATACAAAAAGCTCCATGGGGAGGGGACTGTCTCCTATGTGTATCTGCACGATGTTGTGTAGATCTTGGCACACTATATAAATGATTAATACTATAAGTAATAGTACCTCAGGTCCTCAATTTCTTTACTTTTCTTTAGGGGAAGCAAAACATTGGTACCTCCCAAAGAAGAAGCTTGTTCTGCAACTATTTTTCCCATAGACACATACGGGCCGATACAATAAATCCCGAGGTAGTGTCGGCGCTCCGAGGCGAACACCTGGTCTCCCAACGCACGCCCAGGCCATTCTCCTGAGCATGCGATCAAGTATTTAAGTGAGGTCCTGTGGTAAAAAGAGGTGCTAGGGACACTAGCGCATCCCTAGTGCCTCTTTTTTGACAGGAGCGGCAGCTGTCAGCGGGTTTGACAGCCAACGCTCAATTTTTCTGGCGTCGGTTCTCGAGCCCACTGACAGCCACGGGTTTGGAAAACGGACGCTGGAATAATTGAGCGTCCGTTTTCCGACCTGCGGGCCGCAGGCACATTTTAAATTTTTTTTTTATTTTTGGGGCCTCCGACTTAATATTGCTATGATATTAAGTCGGAGGGTGTACAGAAAAGCCGTTTTTTCTGCTTTTCTGTACACTTTCCTGGGGCTGGCAGAAATTAACGCCTGCCTTTGAGCAGGCGTTAATTTCTGAAAGTAAAATGTGCGGCTTGGCTGCACATTTTACTTTCTGTATCACGTGGGAATAACTAATAGGGCCATCAACATGCATTTGCATGTTGCAGGCGCTATTAGTTTTGGGGGGGGATGGCCGCGCGTTTTCAACGTGCTATTAAGGGGTAAAAATAGCGTGTCGAAAACGCGCGGCCAACCCCCACGAAACTAATAGCACCCGCAACATGCAAATGCATGTTGATGGCCCTATTAGTTATTCCCGCGTGATACAGAAAGTAAAATGCGCAGTCAAGCCGGTGGAGCGCACTGTAAGCCTGTGTTTGGCCACGTGTTTTCGACGCGCTATTACCCCTTACTGTAAATATAGCGCGTCGAAAACGCGCAGCCAAACGTGCGGCCAAACTCAGGCTAACCATGTGCTCCATCAGAGTGCACTGTATTATATCGGCCTGATAGCTGGAGAAAATTGCCATAGAAGATGGATCTTAATGCTCTCCCTGGCCAGAGATATTAAGGCACTGCATTCTTTTTTTTGTAATGAACCTTTCAGCAAGGGTAATGTTAAGGTAATGCTTCTACCATTCGAAAAAGGGGTGTCTATGTGCTATAATGTAGAAACCTCCAGCATTGGGAGCTTCCATGGGTGTGCATTCATTTTGTGAGTGATAGGGTGGATCTGTGTCCCAGGGTTATAAAGGTTACTGCACGAGTCAAAAGGGGGAGTCAATGTCCAGAGTAGGTGATGAGAGGCAGCCAAGGGGATGTGGCTCTCCAGGACTCCAGGGGAGGAAAGGGCAGCTGCCTCTCCCTGCCCGTCAGGGGAATGCGTTTCTCTCCTGAACTTGGTTGAAAGAATTACAGGAGGGGACCAGCTGTCTGTCAGTATCCAGAGGACAATTGTTCCTTAGTCCCAGGAAAAGACACAACCTTGTCTAGGACTGAAGGTGTCCACCGTGTAGTGAGTGCTATTTTCAAAGAGGATTTCCAAAAGTTCCAAAGAGGTTAAGGGAGAAAATCTCCAGGGGACCAAAAGGAAGTCCCACGTATCTGCCACATTAACTCAAGGCGCATGAGAAGTTACATCTTCCACGTATCCTGCCCAATTTACTCAAGGTCAACAAAATACGTGCGTAACCTCTGTTCCAAACGCAAACTATATAATCATCCAGAGGAACTCGGCAAACTATAATGCCAAAAATTCTTTATTTATACATAACAAGCCGTTAAGCCCGTTAAAACGGGCTACATCCCTCTGTCTCTCACCTCCCCCTCATTCTCTCTCCCCTCACTCTTCACCACCCCCCTACCTCCCTCCCTCACCCACTCCTCCCCACCCTCCCTCTCCTCTCACTCAGTCCCTCCCTCCCACTCAGTCTCACTCACTCCCTCCCCCCTCTCTCCCTCCCTCTCACTCAGTCCCACTCACTCTCACTCAGTCCCACTCCCTCCGTCCTCTCCCTCAGTCCCACTCCCTCCCTCTCCCTCCCTCTCTCTCCCTCAGTCCCACTCCCTCCCTCAGTCCCACTCACTCCCTCTCACTCAGTCCCTCCCACTCAGTCACTCCCTCCCCCCTCTCTCCCTCCCTCTCACTCACTCAGTCCCACTCACTCTCCCTCAGTCCCACTCCCTCCCTCTCTCTCCCAGTCCCACTCCCTCTCACTCAGTCCCCCCTCTCCCTCTCACTCAGTCCCTCCCCCCCAGTCCCTCCCCCTCAGTCCCTCCCCTCACTCAATCCCTCCCTCCCACTCAGTCCCTCCCTCTCACTCAGTCACTCCCTCCCACTCTCTCTCTCCGTCCCTCCCTCCCACTCAGTCCGTCCCTCCCTCTCTCTCTCTTCTCCCTCCCTCGCTACTGGCCGCTACCGCAGCCCGCTACCGCCGTCGCCGCCGCCGCTCACTACCGCCGCCGCCGCCCACTACCGCCATCGCTACCGCCGCCGCCGCCCGCTACCGCTGTCGCCGCCGCCCGCTGCCGGTACCGCTACCGCCATCGCCGCCCGCTGCCGGTACCGCCGCCGCCGCCGCCCGCTGCTGCCACTGGATGCCGCCATTTTTTTTCTTTTTGACGCTGGCTCAGACCGACGTGCTCGCCCGCACATGCGTGGTAGAGCTGGTCTCTACTGCGCATTTGCGGCACGTCGGTCAAGCTTTGTTTATCTAGTAAGATAATACATCAACATTTACATGTATTTAATTCAGGTCCTGCTATGTAACCCAAAACCCTCCTTACATTAAAAAATATCTCAGTCATGCTCTACCCTCCATTCACACCATTCATACTGCTCACACCACATAAAACCATAAAATTCAGTGCACTTATGAACTGGATACTAATACATATCACATAAGAAACAATGTGTATTAACAAACATTGTTATACATAAAGCTTTACATGCTTTAAACCTTGAACAATTGTTTTGGGTTACATAGCAGGACCTGAATTAAATACATGTAAATGTTGATGTATTATTATGTATAAAGAA
Organism: Rhinatrema bivittatum; assembly: GCF_901001135.1. Classification (NCBI taxonomy): domain Eukaryota; kingdom Metazoa; phylum Chordata; class Amphibia; order Gymnophiona; family Rhinatrematidae; genus Rhinatrema; species Rhinatrema bivittatum. The sequence continues at coordinate 540,440,268 of NC_042615.1, read as the reverse complement.
TTTTTGGCATTATAGTTTGCCGAGTTCCTCTAGATGATTATATAGTTTCCATTTACTCAAGGCGCATGAGAGGTTACATCTTCCACCTATCCTGCTATATTTATTCAAGGTGTATGAGAAGTTACATCTTCCACGTATCCTGCCACACTTATTCAAGGCACATGAGAAGTTACATCTTCCACGTATCCTGCCACATTTACTCAAGGCGCATGAGAAGTTACATCTTCCACGTATCCTGCCCCATTTACTCAAGGCGCATGAGAAGTTACATCTTCCACGTATCCTGCCCCATTTACTCAAGGCGCATGAGAAGTTACATCTTCCACGTATCCTGCCCCATTTACTCAAGGCGCATGAGAAGTTACATCTTCCACGTATCCTGCCACATTTACTCAAGGCGCATGAGAAGTTACATCTTCCACGTATCCTGCCCCATTTACTCAAGGCGCATGAGAAGTTACATCTTCCACGTATCCTGCCACATTTATTCAAGGCGCATGAGAAGTTACATCTTCCACGTATCCTGCCCCATTTACTCAAGGCGCATGAGAAGTTACATCTTCCACGTATCCTGCCACATTTACTCAAGGCGCATGAGAAGTTACATCTTCCACGTATCCTGCCACATTTACTCAAGACGCATGAGAAGTTACATCTTCCACGTATCCTGCCCCATTTACTCAAGGCGCATGAGAAGTTACATCTTCCACGTATCCTGCCCCATTTACTCAAGGCGCATGAGAAGTTACATCTTCCACGTATCCTGCCACATTTATTCAAGGCGCATGAGAAGTTACATCTATTTGATTTCAGGCTGTGTAACCATACAAACTGTTTCTTGTATTTTGGTGCATCCTATATTGTTTTACGTATTATTTAGACTTCAGTAAACTTTGCTTAAGTTTTGGAACTACATCCATTGTGTGGACTTTTGTTGAGACTGTGTCATGATCCCTTTGGGACTTGCAATATTTTGTCACTACCTCCCACTGGAGAACCGTGATCCAAAACAGCAATTTGTTTAATCCTGAAACATTTAAAGGGGAACCCTTGCCTGTTTCAGGGAGTGCCCTGAGAAAGGGGGTAACATATTTAAATACAATAACCAGAGACAGAGGAAGGGATTTCTTTCTCATTATAGAGGTAGAAATATCCATAGTCTGGAAGCCTGGTCAGTGTCTTTTCCCTCCTGTTTGCCAGCTCAGATTCACCCTAGACCAGGGCTTCCCAAACCTGTCCTGTCGACCCCACAGCCAGGCCAGTTTTCAGGATATCCACAATGAACAACCCTAGACCAGGGCTTCCCAAACCTGTCCTGTCGACCCCACAGCCAGGCCAGTTTTCAGGATATCCACAATGAACATGTTTGATATATATTTGCATATACTGTCTCCTGAGATGCAAATTTATCTCATGTATATATTCATTGTGGATATCCTGAAAACCCAAATTGCCATGGGGTCCTCAGGACAGGTAAGGGAAGCCTTGCTCTAAACAATGGGAGCTTTACCTATGGGGCAGCTTGGGTAATTGCCCGGGTCTTCAATGGGCAGGGCAGCCACAACAGGAGCTGGGAGTGATATTTTATTTATTTATTTTCAAATTTATAAACCATCTCTTCCACTGGGCTACAAGGATATATTATATGACCTCTTCCAGCAGGGAGTAGTGACAGCAGCTGTGGCATTCCTTCCTCCTCCAACTTACTCGCTCTTGCTGCACTGAGAAACCCGTCTCTGGTGGCACGAGGAGGAACACAGATATAGAAGCACCTGCCGCAAGACCCAGGAGGTGCGTGCAAGAGGCAACACTGTTCCATGTATCTCTGTTGCCTTGTGCTCATAAGCTGCTGCTACCATTACCTCTTCCTCAGAGTCTCTGCTGCCTCCTGCTGCCACGACTACTTTACTTCAGAGTCCTTGCTGCAGCCTCCAAGTTGGGAGATGAATTGCCCCCCCCCCCCCTCCCTTGAACTGCAGCCTGCCTGCTTAGGACTCAGGAGCCTCCACCATCGCTGCAGACTGCCTGCCTTGAGCTACCCTTGCTCTCAAGGCTGCAAAAGCCCAGGCCTGCTGCCTGTCTTCTTGGACTCCACCCCACCACCACCACCATTACTGTGGCCACTGAAGCTAGGGTGATCCTGCCTCGGAGTCCACCATCGCAGGTGCTGGGGGTCTGCTGCCCGCCAGCCTGTCACATCAGTAAACAACTTTAAGATTAAAGGACTGATGTGATTTCCTAGGCTTTTTTTTTTCTTACCGTAAACACAGAATGTGAGAGAAACCTTGGTAAATCTGATTCTAAGGGTCTTATTTGACAAAGATTTATTTCAATCTATAACAATTTGAACAATGTTACAGGCTTTAACACAATTAAGGACTGGAGCGGATTAGATGGAATTCCGGTGGAATCCTCCTGGTCTCCTGACTACAGGAGAACACTAAGCCATAACCCAATGATGAAGGCAGTGACCAAGGTGGAAACCTCTGCTGGTTCAGAGAAGAAATGTCCTAGAGTACCTCAAACAAAGCTCACTTCCCCACCCTCTGATTTGTGAATCATGGTGAGAACTTATTCCCAGTGCTGAAAGCTCTTGAGGTGAAGTATTCACCAGCTTGGAACTTGGAGCAGCTCTGCTAAAATGTCCTCCGTCTTGGGCAGGAGAAGTTCTAATTTCCATTTATCCATACATTCTTCATTAGCTCAGATAACTGGGTTCCCACTGGTTGGGGGACCTTTTGAGCTGGAGTTGGAAGACAGGCATCCTCTTCAGAAACCCAGATCAGCTTGCCCTCTCTCAGGGTTTCTGGTAAAGCTGAAGTGGAACATGGTGCCAATTATATTGACAACTTCCATCAAACACACCCCACTCCACAGATTGTGCAGGTAGCTCTTTCTGAATCATGATGTCCACCATGGGACTCTTGGACCTATGTGTCAATGTGCGCCACTCCAACATCACTGGTAGCACTCCAATCTGTTGTGCCAAGTATGTTGACTGCCTTGGAATGTAAACTCCATGCCGATGACATGGACATTACCATGGTCGACTCCATGTCCGGATAAAACAGGTAGCAGAGTAGCATGGGGCTCTTCTGTGCCATGAATGGAGATGGCACCTGTGCTGATGAGGCTATGTCCTGCCTCGGCATCAAGGAAGGGCCCGTTCCATTGAAGCCCTGTGCCAACAGGGTCCTCATGCCACTTAGGTGCTTTTCTTAGCATTTGTCCCAGTGCCATGGACTTCTGCACCATGCTTGTCCCCAGATCTGAGGTGGATCCAAAGACTGGTGCCATAGGGAGGAGCATTCCTGTGCTTGAGGGATGAAGAGGGGGATGCTTCCTGCCTTGACTTCTTGTGATGGGAGCCTGTTGACTTTTCGAGGAACAGTGGCTCTGCTGCTTGGCCTTGCAACAAGGCTTGGGGCTCTTACAAACTGGCACCTTCCTTAGGGCCTTCAGCTTCCAGGCACCGTACTGCTGCACCCTAGGGACATATGACCACTAGGGACATATGACCACAACTGTAGCAGTTGAAGGAGTTGTGGTCCGGATTCAAGTACTGATAACAGATGTAGTGTGTATCCATACTCAATATCCTGCCCCACCAATGCAGTTCTTAAACCCATTTACTGCTGGCTTCTTGGCCTTGGGCTTCTCTGTGCTCTTTGACGTTTCCTTTGATTTTTTCTGTATAATATATATATATATATATATATATTTTAGAATTTAAATGTTCTGTTTGAGGGGCTGCCAAGGCAGCAGCAACAATTTTGAAAAAGCGACAAAGTACAAGGCTAAAAGATAAAAAAAAATAAAAAATAAGAGATTGGGGCACATCTGTGCAATGGCTCAGACAAAGAAAGAATGAGGGGTTCATACGACAGTCTGCACACATGAGAACTCTCATACATGCTCAGCAAAGCCTTTACTGAGCTGTGAGATCTGGGTCCATGTTGATGCCATTGGATGATGTCACCCATGTGTAATAGCTAATTTATGACTGCTTGTCAATAAAGGATCATAAGATATGCATAAGGGATCTCTGAGGGAGCGATAGGAATTACAGAGCTGAGTAGTTGGTGTGGATGGGCAGACTAGATAAGCCATATGGCCTTTTTCTGCCATCATGTTCCTATATTTCTATGAGATTTGTTGAGTCCAGAAGAAACTTATGCCCTGAAAGCACAAGTGACTAAAGCTCTACAATACTATTTGTTTTCCACTAGAGTATCACAAACAAGTAGCTGCCATATTAGGCCTATATAAGTAGGGGGCAAGTGCCACACATGCAATACTTGCCAAAACAAGGCTAGGCAAACTAAAATCAATATAAAGAGGTTTTCATTACATAACCAACCCACATTTCACTTTCACAACAGACACTAGTCAGCTGATGTAAAAAAAATGAAGTCTGCTTACTTTGAAGTTCTTAGCCTTTCGTGTTTTATAGTTTTGATAGATTCTCTGCCCCCCATGCAAGAAGCAACTAGAGTACGGGTGGCCAACTCCAGTCCTCGAGAGCCACAAACAGGCCAGGTTTTCAGGATATCCACAATGAATATGCATGAGATAGATTTCCGTGCACTGCCTCCATTATATGCACATCTATCTCATGCATATTCTCTGTGGATATCCTGAAAACCTGGCCTGTTTGTGGTTCTGGAGGAACAGAGTTGGCCACCCCTACTCTAGATGTTTCTTGCATAGGGGGCAGAGAATCTAACAAAACTGTAAAACACGAAAGGCTAAGAACTTCAAAGTAAGCAGACTTCATTTTTTTACACAATCAGCTGACTAGTGTCTGTTGTGAAAGTGAAATGTGGGTTGGTTATGTAATAAAAACCTCTTTATATTGATTTTGACTATATTAGGTTTTTGGGCTGTTTTAAAGGTTGTTTTGGAATTTGTCCATCCCAGTGGAGAAACAATATTCTAAGTGACATATAGCCTGAACCCTCCAGAAAACACTAGAAATGGTTCTTACTGGAGCAGAGTAGAGACAAACTGGCAAAGTTGGCAATTAGGAATCTTATTATTCTGTGCATTTTGCCTACCCAGCCTAGAAAACTTAGAGTAGGCTGGTTAGCGGAAAATGTATCCGGGTAGCTTGACTTAGATTTTCAGTGGAACAGAGCCAGGTAAGTGTTCCTGAAAATACCCAGGTACAGGTAACTGAGTAACTTTAGGGCAGCTGTTTTGCCAAGCAGATCTAATTTTTGCTGAGTGGCACTGAATATCAGCGCTCACAGGGTTAAAGTTTAGCTCCCTGCAAGCCCGCCAGTGCCAGCTAAATTGTGTGTAGGCGATGAGTTACCCTGAAAATCTTTGGCCAGGAAGTGGGCAAAAATGTTTAAATCTTAGATTTTGTTGGGATATCCCAAAAGGTTACTGATAAACCATTTTCAATATCGACTTCTATGTTTTCAGCTCTTGTGAATCTGGAAAGTTCTCCTGAACCTCAGATTTAATGGAAAAAAATAGAAAGTAAAGGTTTTTTGTTTTCTTAAACATCCAGAATGCCAGGATACTGTTTCCAGCACTTTAGGAACATTTCTTAGTCGGCAATAGGTTGGGTTTCGTAAAGCACAACTTCAAGCGTTCTTTGGCGCCGTCTTCATGGTTTACCAGCAGAGCTTAGAACAGTCTTTCTTTGTTCCTTCTCACTGTAATTTGAGCATTATGTTTCCAAAAAGACCATTTTCAGAGGCCTGATGCTGAAACTTGGGACAACTAATAAGTGCACATCAAGTATTTTGACAAGAATAATTCCTATCCATTTATGAGGGGCTGACAGCATAAAAAAAAATGCATATAAGAAACGAATATTATAGAAAATTCACGACAAAAATATGTCTTTGCAATTTAAATTCATAAGAAATTGTACAGTACAGGACAAAAGTCAAGCTACTGTAATGAATTCTCAGGCATGCCCAGTCCAGGTGATTTCTCCTCTTTTTTATGCATTTGCTTTCCTCTCAGTGGTATTTGCTATTCTTGTCTCTCTCCTCTGCAGGAGGCATACAGAGGTGGCTTAGAGTACAGCAGAGAGCCTCCTCCAAGGTGCACCCACAGCACTGTTCTTTGACCACTCCTGTAGCAGCAGCAGCAGCAGCTGCCTTTCCTCCTTCTATCAGATGGCTTGTATCACCTCCACAGCAGTCTCAGACCTGGGACCAGCCCTACATCCACCCTGCTCACACCACTGCAGCCTTAGCCACGGGGCTGAGCTGCAATGTAACATAATAAATACGTCGACACGTTAAGGCAACTTGTGAAAAGATGTGCAGAATCCACATTAATTAAACAAAATGGCTTCTGTTTTTTTACTAGATCACAAATTTGTCTATATTAGCTCTGTGAAATTAATCTAAGACTGGCAGTTTCCACAACTTGTCTCCCTTACGCACTATAAAATACCACTTAATGTACTTTCTAAGTAAACATTGAATATGTCAAATAAGGAAGCCTAAGATGAATATTTCTTTAAAGGCATCCTTCTGACAAAAAGAATTACAGAATAAAACTTGTTCTAAATCTCACTTGCTGAAATTTTGCCTCCAACTTTTATTATAAGCTAAACTGCAGACAGACTTTATCTGTATGGGATCTTACTTCAAAACAGTATTCTAAATAGGGTTACTAGAAGACTCCGAGATCCATATTAAAAAGCATTTAGCTGGATAGCTCATAAGTTATCCAGCTAAATGAAGATTTAGACAGTTATTTGGCTAAATTCTAGACAGATAATAAGTTAGTCAGCTGGAATATACCTGGATAAGTTAGGGGCGTTTCGGGGGGGTCTGACTGGGAAGAGTTGAGTTAGCCAGATAAGTTATCTGGTTAACTCAGATATTCAGAATTAGTTGGATAAATTTGTCTGGCTTTATGATAGCTGGATATATTCAGTGGCTGTGTCTTGCTGCTGAATATATAGGCTAAATCAGTCAGATAAGTTTAACTAGTCAAGCTGCACAGTGCCTGAATATGGAGCTCTTCATATCTTCAGGGTCAGGCTTAGCCAGGCTGGCCTTGCACCCTCACACCTAGGGGTTTGCAGTCCTCTTTCTCTAACGGGAGGTGTACAGGTGTAATGCTAGTTTCCAGTACAAACTGAACTTGATTTATCCAAATTCAGGACTTAGAAAAATGAATGCTCAAAAGTTTATTTGCTGAGTTTGACAAACGTCAGTGATGATTATTCTTATGTTCCCAATAAATGCAACTTGGAAGCCTTCAGTATCTCAGAAAAAACAAAATCACAATAAACGCTCTTTACTTGCCTCTTAATACCAGCCCCACTCAGAATAGACCAATACATTATCAGCTTCTTTGCAGTACGCACGAGCCTCAGTATTCCTTTCCAGACATGCAGAGCCACACTCCTGATGTGACAAACTTCTGGATTTGGACACAGGACAGGAAAAAAAGGAAGTAATAATGCCACTGTACAGATGATTGGTGAGACCTTATCTAAAATATTGTGTCCCATTCTGCTGCCCATGCTTCCAAACAATAAAGGATAAAAGCATCAAAAGTCTGTGAGCAGGGCCGGATTTACCTCTGGCATGCGAGCAAGGACAGTGTGGAGGGTGAGGGAGAAAGCGTTCCTCAAAAGCTGCAGCACTGGGGTGAGAGGGAAAGGCCCTCACCCCCAAAGATACATCACAGTCAGTGGGTACATCTGCCTTCTTTCTGCAGACAACCCTCTCACCTTTCACCTGCCCCCTTTAAGGATGCACAGCATGATTTTGAAACAAGTCACCCCCTAGACAGCCGCCTACCACTGCGCCTTCTAAGCTGCACGCATGCGCGGCCGCGCACAACTTTTCTCGCAGATGCGCGCATCTTTTACTGCCTCGCACGAGAAGACTGGCAAAGCCGTGGTGGAGCTCATCTGACCGCGGCCTGAAGTAAAGAAGAGACCCCCTAAAAAGCTGGGTGCTCCTCTTCCTTCCTGCCTGCGCGGCTCCGGGAAAAAAAAAGTTGCCGGAGGAGCGTCAGTAGCAGGGCTGCCGCAATTCCATGCCGTGTAGCCTGAGGAGTGCCGTAGCAGGGCCACTGCAAATATCAAGGCCGCCGTGCGGCCCATCCTATGGTGACCTGCGAAGAGGAGGCCTGAAGGCGATAAGGCTGAGGCCCTCTAGAGTGTGTATGTGTGTGTGTGTGTGTGTAAACTCGGCATCGGTTTTCATAACCGGCCGTCTGCCAGTAATGAAAACAGACGCTATTCTTCATTATGGTCGAACCAAATTTAGTGGCAGCAAAAGTGGCAGTAGTGAAGGTTAAAGGCCGAGAAGGTGGGGGCATGAATGTAGGACTTACAGAAGCAGAGTTGCCAAAAGGAGGTGATGGAGAACTGGACACTGAAGAGGCTGGGTCACTAACTGGCAAGGACACCTGAGTCCTCTGGGTTAAAGCTGTTCTTGATCTCTTTATCCAACTCATACCCACTCTCATTATGGTTATCATCCACATAAAGCACCTTCACCTGTGCCTTTTCGCCAATTTGATATCAAACTTCAAATGGGTCGATCCAAACGTTAAGGTCCTGAGGCAGATCTCCACGAACAACATCAATATCCAAACCGCTCTCTCTGGCTGTTTGTTCTATTACAGGGGGCACTTTCTCCCCTACGTGAATACATCTAAACCCTGATCCTTTATATGGCTTGTCTGGATACCAGTGCCCTTCATATTTCTTTTTCAGATGTCTTTCCAGCTCTTCTCCAAAAATGTTAACTCGCCTTCTAGGAAGTTTATTTCACATTTCATTACTGGCAGATGGCCAGTTATGAAAACCGATGCCGAGTTTACCGGCGTCGGTCTTCATAACTCGGCAATCTGCCGAGGTATTTTTTTTTCTTTTTTTACTTAAGTAGTACAGAAAAGCTGAAAAAACTGCTTTTCTGTACTTCTTTTACATGTGCTCAGCTATTAACGCCTGCTCCAGAGACACACCCTTTTTTTTAATGCAGAGTGAATGAGTAATAGCCTCATTCACGTGCATTTGCATGTGATGAGCGCTATCGCATTCACTCCGCATCGGATGCGCGTTAAATAGGTGCAAATCCCCCTAGTGCATTAGGGGGTGGATTAGATTCTATTTAACCCGCATCGGGCCCCTGAGAAAGTGATTGTGGGAAAAAAAAGCCTGAGGGCAAACAATTAGAAAAATAAAATCAGACAACAAAGATTAAAAATAATAATAATTTTGAATTTTTATTGATTGGCATATGCTATTTATTTATTATTTATTTAACATTTTTATATACCGGGCTTCATGCAGGATTGCATATCAGCTCGGTTTACATTGTAACTGAAAAAAGACATGCATAAAGAACGCAATTTACATAGAACAGGGACTAAAAAACTTGGAACGAATACATGGGTAAAATTAACTTAACATAGTATAAAAAATGTGAAAACTGGAAATTATCTTGATTGTGAAGTGTTATGCTGTCTTTGGGTATATGCATTACATATTTGTATTTTGAAATTTCAGAATCTGGTTTCTCGGGCTTTCCATTTTATTTTTGTTTGTTTCAGTTTCTAATTTGTAGTCCCTTATTCCGTATTAGGTAAGGGTCTGTCTGCGTTCTGCACGTGTAAATGAACTTATGTTCTTATGTTCTTAAGTGCAGTATTTCTGCTAGCATATAGTTTTTCTGTAGGGCTTTGTTCTGTTAACCCCAGTAAGTGGTGTATTAGTGTTCTAGGGCATGATAAATTATTTGTATTGCTGCCATGTCATAGATAAGGCTGCTGTTTTTGAGTCCTGAAAGATTTGTGTTACTTCTTACAGTGTTTGGCAGTTTGGAAGGGTTTGCAGTTACGGAGAAGAGTGTGTGAATGGAAGAGGAGGAGAAATGAGTGAGTGTGCATGTATGTGAGAGTCTGGGGAGTGAATGAGGCATGAGAATGAGTGTGTGTGTGTGTGTTTGTGAGCATGCGCATGTATGCATGTGAAAGAGTATGAGAGTGAATATGCAAGTGTGTTAGTGTCTACATGTGAGAAAGTTTGTGTGCGTGCTGCTCAAATGTTCCCTCTAAGGATTGGGTTAATATGAACATAAAATTGATAGGCTTTTTGCATCAAATGAAGTAGTACTCACAGGGTAATGAAAACCAAAATATTGTGATCATGAGCAAAAAATGTTTGCACACAGCAACCCAGAGGGAACATTGCTGCCTACTCTGCCTAATGGAAAACTTGGCTATGGCAATGCGATGAGACTTATGTATCTAAATATGTATACACTAGAGGAATGGAGAGACATGAGGATTTCATAGAGACATTTAAATACCTAAAAGAAATTAAAATTGCACAAAAAGCAAACCTTTCTCAGGGGGAGAATATGTTAGAATGAGACTCCAAGAAGGCAGACTCAAGAGCAATATCAGAAAATATTTTGTCACATAAAAGGTTTGCAAGCATTGATCCACCTTCTTCTAGTGGAGGTGGTGGAAACCAAAATGGTAGTGGAATTCAAGAAAGCCTGGTAGAAGAACAGAAGATTCCTAGTTGCAAAGGGGAGATTCCAAAACTGACTGAGGTCTATGACAGTGCACCAGCAATGAAACTGGCCATTATTGACCTTATCTGCCATCATTTATATATTATATACTAACATTTTGATCTCAATTGAGATATTACACTGGTTTATGGTCAGGTATTTCTCTATCCCCAGAGGGCTTATAATCTAAGTTTGTACCTGAGGCAATGGAGGGTAAAGTGACTTGCCCAAGGTCACAAGGAGCAACAGCAGGACTTGAACCCTGGTCTCCTGGTTCATAGTCCACTGCTCTAACCACTAGGCTATTCCTCCTCCCTTATCCTAGGCTTTTCCTCCCTTATCCCTTATATCATATTCTGGTTTTCTGTTCGCAATGTGTTACTTATGGTGGGAGCTGGGGTTGTCCTATAGAGATTTCATCTTGTGCTCACACATGTGTTCCTTGAAAGTGCTGCTAGTTTTTACTTCCCTCTGTGCAACCCGCCATGGGATTTCATTCATTCTGATGTTTTGGTTTCTGCTTTCCTCCTGCTCTTCGTTTCACTATTACTAACTCCTGTCTGTGCTGCTTCCATTATTCATTGTGCTTTTTGCAAAAAACCAGAAATCCTTTCAAGTATCCGCTTTCAGCTCCTCATGTTGTATATGCACGCTTTCCATACGGCTTCTGGGTCATAACTGCCATCGTTTCTTTACGCTTTCACTTATTTCTCAAAGACAATGGGGGTCAAGATGTTTTCATCCTATTCTTTAGGCAGTATGGTGGTAAACAGTCAGTGGTTTCACATGCCCTTCTCATCAAGCCACACTGACATGTGGAGTCAATCCCCTTTAATTTTAAGAACAGAGTATTTCAAATATTTGTTCCATTCTGTTAAAGATGGCATTCAAATATTGAGTTAATCTGAACACTGCTATTCAAAACACCTACATTTGGTTCCTATGATTCTACAGTATTCCAGACATATAATTATTTATTTGTTAAGATTTTTACACCGCTATTCAGTCACGCCATCATAGTGGTTTGCATCTTTTTTTTTTAAAAGATTACAGAATACATACATAAATATAGCCTAACTAAAACAAGCAGCATCCTACATAAAATAGAGTAAAATAGTGTACTAAAATTATTTAAAGAAATGACAACTAAAGTATGATAAAAAGGATTGAATAAAAGAGACATTAACAGAGGCCAGCACATGTCCACACAGAATTCAAAAGCACCAACGCTGCACGTGCATGTGTTGTGACCTGCAGTTCAATACATCCATAACAGAGCTTGTGAAGTTTTAACCGAGAGTGGCACGATGACTAAAGGAAGGAAGAGCTATCGCAGGGCCGACAAGGAAACAGTGTGAGATGCGCTTAGATAGATACTTTGATGAAAGATGACACTATTATGATCATAATTCTGGCATTGTCAAGAGATATTTTTACAAGAAAAAGCAGGAAATTATCAACACTCCACATGCAGGCATGGTACCGCTGGAAACAGGAAACTACTTTTTGGCAGATACAGTATTCCTTTAGCAAACAAACTCACGGACGCTTTTAGGGGTATTTATTTGCAGGTACATCAAACAGGGTAACTAAATATTGCTGTCTTCGCTTGGCTCATCAGAACATTGTTTCCTTTCAATTTCCATGGCAAATATATTTGCACAGCGAAGTTCTGCACATATTTGCCTTCTGCGAAGTGGAAAAGCTGCTTAAGCCACAGCTTCGTGTATTTATTTATTTATATGACACATTTCCATGCCGCTTCTAACGGGCCTGCCGTTTGCACAGGCCTGCTTAGCAGGTAGGGGGCCCCCGGAGTCTGGGAGCAGATCTCTCACAGGCCTCCGAGATTCATTTCACACCCTAAACTACCGTTGAGACAAGTCGAGATGAACTTGGGATCTGTGAGGTGGCAATGCGAGGACTAGAAATAAAAACAGAGAGCCGTTTGGTGCCAACTTAGTACCTTGACGATGCTACGGCTGGGGTTTGCCACAAGAGGTCAACCTGAGTTACCAACTGCGCAGTGGCTCTGAAAACAAAAGCAATTACCAAAATGGAAAATTGTGTCAGTGGGTGCCCTGGCTGACTCTGCCACTTTCTGAACCACAGGCATGATATACAGGAGCCCTTTTCTCTCATCAACCCAATCAACAAATTTTGTTTAGCTGGCCTACAAAAGCCGTAAACATACAGGCTCCCAGTAATTACAGACGTGGGCTGGCACGCTGCTCTGAGCCTTCCTGTCTGGCTAGCAGACGCTCTCCCGCCATGAAAAAGCAGTAAAGGCATCCAGCACGGGATTTCTGGTTTATTTTTCAGTTTACCAATCTAAACAGTTTCACCTTGATAACTACTACAGAAAACAACATACACCTAAGGCACCCGTTAAATTGTGCACGGTTTCAAACTGAACAGCCACGAAAATGAAAATGTAATTCAGTTGTCACAATGAGCAGTTGCAGGCGTATTTTCTCTCTCCCTGCGTGGGCAGTTGTTATTGCTGAACAGTATCTACGTTTCCAAGTCTCTCAAAACAGCCAAAGGGGCCTAAAGACAGCCCCCTACCAACACAAATACACACACTCTCCCTCTCTCTTAAAAGTTACTTGTGGAATGGATAATAAAACAGGTATTGGATACTTCTTTCTATTCAGGTTTTAAAAAAATAAAGTGCATTAAAAGGAAATCATAGTTTTTAAATCACCAACATCCTCCATTATTCATATTAAAAGAATATTTTTCTGCTAAAGTTTTACAAGTGCTTTTATATTGTTTTATGCAGTTCTGAATGCCAGTCTGGGAAGTCTCTACTCAAGGAAAATGTATACAATCCATCATTGTGAGATGCACCATGTCACAAGAGCATTCTGTACTGTGAAGTAGTCCAGCTGGGAAATCTCCAGTGCCTTTGTAACCAAGAGCCTTGAAACAAAGAGCCCTGCAGAGCAGAGTGCATCTATTAACCACTTAACTAAACATCCATTCATGGCCATTCCATTAGGCACGCATTGCAAACTGTTTATAATTTGCATGTTGCCAGCTAATTATGGTGAGGACCAGACCTGTTTTTTACTCTGATCTTCCGGCAATGGGTTTTCATCCAATGAGGAAGGCTTCACACTTGATGTAAATCCATTTTCAGGTTAGCAAATTTGCTGGGCCTGAAGGAAGGTTGTGTGGTTTAACACTAACTTAGCAGAAAAGCAACAAATGAAACACAGGAGCAGAGTGGCAGAGACTAATAATCTATGCACTCATGACAGCAGGGTAACTATTTCATAGGAAAAAATGGCAGCAGGGGAGGAAGCTTCACAGCTGGGAAAACCAACTTTATTTCTCCAATGCATGCTATAGCACTCTCCTGAGCACAGTTTTGCATAGACTGCCTCTTATCTTAATCTTGTCATGCCCTTTGCCACCAACTAGATGCTGCTTCAAAAACATCCAGCTTGTTGCAGAGAGAAGATAGTCATGAAGGGAGAACAGGCCCGGGTTTAGGCATAAGTAGCACAGGCAATTGCACAGGGCACCTGATTTTGGAAGGTGCTAACTAATATGCAAACCAAACAGGAGCCTGCCTCCCTTTGCTTTAGGGCCATGTGCTAGCTCAGCTTCAAAAGAGGCACTGCTGTGGCACTCAGCCTACGGGCGACAAAATCTTAATTCCAGCCCTGAGACCGAAACAGTACCCCCACCCCCACCCCGGTCAACAATGGAAATTCCCTTTCACTAAAACCAAAAGTATGGTTTTCTCTTCAGTGGGAATGCTGTGGTTAAAATAGCACCAATAGTTCCTCTTCTTCAGGTGAGGTATGCTTGCTCTCAAGTCTGTGGCAATCTTAGCTCTGCACCATGTGTGAGGCACTTCTGATATAGTGGGAAAGCTTAAATTGTTTTAAGCAGAAAACCAAGCCACTGAAAAGTTTCCACTGCTCTTTCAATTCTGCTTTAAAACATGCACAGATGGGCTGGCCCAATAGCATTGCCATGCAGAAGGTCCCCTGTTCGTTCCCCAAACCAAGTCCTTCATTCCCTGGCTCCTGCTAAGACTGCGGATGCTACACAGGCAGTACTTACTTACAGCCCTCGGGGCAGGAAAGGCAGCCATGATCATTGTTCTAGGCTGACACCTAGTGACCAGATTTTAGTATCCCTGATTGCAGGACTCTGAAAGGACCCCTGTTACATAGACCCTGACTGAGGACTGTCACTGCAATGACCAGACTTGGGGTGTTCGTGGAGGGAGGGGAAAAAAAAATCCTAGGTAGTTGCAAACAAAGGCTTATGGCACCAGGACTCCTTAACTAGAAGCCCTAAGAAACAGGAGAAAACTGCTGGGTAAAAATTTAAAAAAGACACCTCTAAAATATAAAAAAAAAGAGTCAGATCACAACATATGTCTTTTAACAACTAATACGCCACTATTATGTTCTTCAACCTTACTAGCTGAACACCTCATCTGATCTTCTCATTGGGCTATATAAGGTATAATCTACTGCACCTTGCCTCACAACGGACTGCAGACAGTACCAGATATTAGCACCTTTCATTCATTCATTCATTCATCTACTGGTTCAATTCACTAATAAATGTGCACTGTTTTGGGAGACAGCAGCGACTGAGTAATCCCTGAAGTAGGCGATAAAGTTCACCGAAACAGGGGCCTATGTTATGAGTTCACTGGAAGTTAACAACAAGACTCTAAAATGTTGCGGTGTGGGAACTGAATGTTAAATACATTGAGATAAGTTGTTTGTACTTTTTGGTTAGTTGATATTTGTGATCGAAGGTATTTTTTTGAATTAGTATAATGAGTTTTGGGTAGGTAACTATGATCGTGCACATTTTTTAATGGATTGAACCAGCAGATGTATGGATTAAGGGTGCTAGCATCTGATCTCGCATGCAGCCCCTTGCGTGGCAAGAGGTGGCAGATTACATCTTATAGCCCGATGAGAAGATCTGAAGACCTATGTTTGTTATGCCTCTTTTTTTTTTTTTTTTTTTTAATCAAAATAAGAAAAGAAACATACAGAGAAATCAAAGTAGAAATCTTTGAAGGGCTCTGTGCAGAAAGTTAGAGAATTCCAGCACCACCAAGCACACATACAACACACCCACACACACACACACACACATATATATATAGATAGATAGATAGATAGATAGATAGATATAGATATATACAGTCAAAAGAAAATATGGCAAATAGATTACACAAGTGTTCCACTATACATACTGTATTCTTAAAAACTAGACTTTTCTTATAAAAAAGGATGAGCTTCTTTTTTTTTTTTATAATACTTTCAATGTAAAGATTTTTCTTTCTGTGGTCAAAAAATCCAGATCTTTCCTGATGTTTCATGGACTACTCAAGTCCATAGGAAACATTTTCTTTCTTTCAAGCACAGGGTTCTATATATTGAAGCAAGTTTTTTTTTCTTAAATTCCCGTGTAAATGTTTAGTCACCTACCAAAATAATACATTTGTTTTTCTTGATCCTTTACAGATCATTTTTTCAAGGGATAAAACACTGGGTATTCCTGTTGCTCTTTGCAATGATAAGTACGGTGATAGTGCTTGGCTGTATAATGTTAGCTGATTTCATCATGGTTCTATGATTACTTTAATGAATGTTTCTTCTTCCTTTTCCTTTTTTATTTCTCCCCCACTAATGAGCATTATAGAATTTGTAGGTATAGTTTTGGAAGTATTCCATGATTATATATTAATTCTTCCTTTTTCTTGTATTGTTTCATTGTATAAAATGTTATAACTGAATAAAAAAAAAACAAGAACACTAATCCATTAATTCAAATTACAATCAATTACAATGCATATTTATTAAGATAAGCATATATTAAATAAGTACAAAATGGTTTTTATATAGGTACAAATACAAATGCAAATACAAAGGTGACGCTGTAAAACATACACACCTAAACTCAATTTCATATAAATTAGTCTAAACAAGCTACAAAATTAATAAAGTCCATTGCTGAGGCTAAAATACCTCAAGCAGAAACCAATACTACTCCAAAAAGAAGGACAAAATCTGAAAGAAGTCTGTATTTATTTAAATCCTAAAATGGTCACTTATAATGTGGTGTATAAAAGAACGTTTTCATTCCCCTGCTTAAGACTTGATTTTCAGCACACGAGTTCCTTGTACCCCGACAAAGGCTTTTTGTTTCGCAAGTAATGGCTTCCTTGGAGGGGGGACAAGAGTGAAATTATATCAAGTACTCAAAAGTCTGTTAAATA
This sequence comes from Rhinatrema bivittatum, assembly GCF_901001135.1. Lineage (NCBI taxonomy): Eukaryota > Metazoa > Chordata > Amphibia > Gymnophiona > Rhinatrematidae > Rhinatrema > Rhinatrema bivittatum. The sequence goes on along the minus strand of NC_042615.1, from coordinate 540,423,483 downwards.
ATCACACACGGGTATAAAAATTAACTAAACACAAACTTAGAAATATGTCAAAACAATCAAAAAAGCAAAATTATTTAGAAGACCTAATATCTTATAAGTAGATACCAAAGGTATCTACTTATAAGATATTATAAGATACTTATAAGATACTTGTAGATACAATGTCAATCTCATTACTAGAGCATTCATCACATAAATTTTCATCTGAGTGTTTATCCCATCTAAAAACAGATTTACAGAATACGTTCTTAAAGGCCACCACCTGTTCTTCATGGCAGGGCCGCCGCTGATGCTGCTTTTTCGCGGCAGGACCGCCACCACTGCTGTCATCAGCGCAGAGCCACTGCACCACTTCTCCTTGGTGTGGCTGGGACACCACTGATGCTGCCGCTCCTGTACCGGATGTTGCTGCTTCTCCCTGGCATCCTCTAGGCGCATGCGTGAGCCTCTGTTGTGAATTTTAAGGGTCCGCAGTGGGAAAAGCCCCGCAGCCCTCTTTGATGATGTCATCATCTCGTCAGTCCAGAAGCCTTATAAAAGGGATCTCTGCCAGTTTCTCGGGGCCTTTGTTGGATCCTCGTGGTCTCCTTGTCCTGCAAGGTCTTCCGTGGTCATGCTCCTGTCTTGATGGTCTTAATGTTCCTCGTTGGATGCTCCTGGTCTCCATGTTCATGGTCTCCTTTTTCTTCGTGGGAGCTCCTCCATGTTCTACGTTCCAAGTTCCTGGTCTTTCATCAGTGCCTCATCCAAGTCTTCAATCAAGTTCCTGATATCCATGTCTTCATTCCACTGTCTGCTTTCTAGATCCTCTCTCATTCCTCCTCCAGGCGTGCCAGTGACGTGGTTCACAACCAGCCCATGGGGGGCTGTGTAGGGCACTTCCTGGCACAAGGCCTGTCTCCAAATCCATTTTCACTGGTTCAAGTCCTCAGAGTCCATCCTTGTTTTAGAGTTCCAAGTTCCAAGTCAAGTTTCAAGTTCCTAGTCATGTTCCTAGTTCCAGGGCTCGTGGAGATTGTCCAGCCAGCGGATCTCCATGTTCCTCATTTAAAGCCATGTTCCTCCTTCCAAGGGTTGTCCTGGCTCCCATTCTCATCCAAGTCGCTGTCCAGAGCCTGTATCACTCCCGCATGGTCCGCGACCAAACTGTGGCAGGTTGTGTACAGCGTGCAGCGGGACAGCGTGGTCCATGATCAGCCCACGGTGGCTGTGTAGGGCATGCTGAGGTGCAGTGCCCGTGGAACTGAACTCTTACCTGAAGCAGAGCCTTTTTCCAAGTTTCTTATCTCCAGAGCCTTTATGTTCCTTGTCTTCAGAGCCTTCATCCATGTTCCAAGTCTTCGTCCAAGTTCCTAGTTCTCAGCCAAGTTCCAAGCCTTCAGTGTCTTTGTCTATGTTCCTCGTCATACCATGTCCTGTCCTCAAATTTCATCTGTCCTGTTGCACTCACCATTCCAAATGGCAGGTCCAAAAGGGCTATCAAGTGATCGGAGGGCTACCTCAGAGACCAGCATTGCGTTGTTGGGTCTCACTTTGTGCATGCAGGTTCAGCAGAGACCTGAGAGTGATGTTCCAAGTCCAGCTCATGCCAGGATATGCCTATTTTGGAACCTTGCCCTGAGGTTGTGCCAGGTTCCAAGGGCTCACTCTCTCTCAAGCAAGTGACTGCACCCCGCACTCGCAACAGGTTTCTTTCCTTTCTCTCTTTGATTTATTTCTCTCCTGTCCCGGGGGGGGGGGGGGAATCTTGGGAACAGGAAGTATTATTATGGGTCTGCGAGGCAGATAAGAATTTTGTTTCAGGGTAGATAGTTTCCTAGCATTTTGGATGACTAAAATCTATTGACAGGGATGGTTTTGGGGGTTTGGTTAAGTGGCATTGAGGGAATATAGAGGAGGAGATGGGGGTTGGGAGAAGGATTGGGGATTGGGGAAGGAAATAGGAAGGGGATGACAGGAGAAGAAGTTGAAGAAGTTTGGGAGGGAAGGGAGAAAGTGAGATTGCTGTCTTGTTGGGCATGCATCAACCATTCTGGTTTGGCTTATTAATCTGGAATATGGTTATTGGAGGTGAGGGCCCAGCCTGAGGGACCCTTGCCTATAATTTTTCTCATAGAATGCATTTCATGCTTCTTATTGGGGATTATGGCTAATGGTTCTGTTAAAATTGTTTCCTGGAATGTATGTGGTATTACTTCTCCTATTAAATGACAAAAAATATTATCTGCATAAATAGGAAAAAAATACACATCACATTATTACAAGAAACCCGCTTTAATGATGTAGAGCATAGTAAATTGCAGTGCTGGTGGGTGGTCAATATCCGGCATGCATCTGCTTCAAATAGGAAGGCTGGTGTAGCAATTTTGGTGCACAAGACTTATGCCTTCACAGTAAAGCAGGTGCATAAGGATCTGGGATGGCATTTTTTCATACTGGAAGTCAATTTATTTGGGAAGTCCATTATTTTTTGCAACCTTTATGTAACCAATAATTATGATCATGCATTTTTTTCAGGAATCTCACGGAAACTATCTGGATATGATCCTGGGGCTGTTTTCAATGGGGATGGGCTGTTTTCATTGGGGGTGATTTTAATTGTGTCCATGATCCTGTATTAGAAAAGTCTGTAGTCCACCAGGTGCTCAGTTGAATCCTCAGAAAGGATCCCTTTAATAAATGACCAACTGCAGATACTGGATGCATGGAGGGTTCTTCACTCTTTTGAGTAGGATTATACCCACCTTTCCAGGGCACATGCAACCTTTTCTAAAATCGATTATTTTTCTTCTTCCTGCAGGGAGTCTGTCACAGGCATTGATGTAATTGAAATCTCGGATCATGCCCCAATGTGGTTGACATTGTGGTTGACATTGCAATGAGGGCAACTACCAAACACTCAGAGAAGCTGGCAGTTCCCAATTTATTTATCACATGATATTGCCTTTCAGGAATTTCTTAAATGTAAGTGGGACTTATTCCTGGAACAAATCAGGAAAATATTGCAAACCCCATTCTCTTTTGTGAAACTGCCAAGGCAGTGTTACGAGGGGATATAATAGCATTCTCTATTAAGTAGTGGAAAGATATTCATCACGCCTTATTGAGATTGAAAATCAACTTGGGAAGGCAAAAACCGAGGAGCATAGGGTATGTTATATTACCACACAAACTTCCATTAACATGTTGATATATCAAAGGGCAAAAAAAAGGTTTTTTAAATTATAAATGCAAGATGTTTCATTATGGAGAGAAATCTGGCAAGCTGATGGTGAATTTTATATGATCTAGCGTGGGCCCTAAATTTATAGCAACATTAAGAAATAGCCAGGAGTCTATGCCCAAAAAAATATGGAAATTCTTGCTATATTAAAATCCTTTCATAAAAATCTTTATTCTTCTCAGGAATGTAATCTGAGTCAAGCCAGGGAATTCTTAGATAAAATAATTCTCCCCAAAATTTAACTCTGATCATCTGGATCTGGATAAATGTGCCACTGTCACGAGCAGAGATACTTAATGGACTCATGACAGCTAGTTTATGAAAGACCCCAGGACCAGATGGGTTCAGCACTGAATTTTATAGAATTTTGGTAGATAGGTTAGTTGATCCCATGAAGTTATATTATGAAGCTCTTATTCGAGAAGGGAGATTCCCAATGGCAGCCAATTTAGCTTTGATTATAGTAATTCCTAACCCAGGGAAGAATCCATCTTGAGTCTTATCACCCAAGTTCATTGTTAAATATGGATATCAAATTATTGGCCAAAATACTGGCCGATAGGCTTGCTTTACTTCTTCCTGTTTTTATGTCAGTCAGCCAAGTTGGATTTGTAAGCACTGCTAATGTACGGCTTATTCTGGCTGCAATGGAAATGGTTAGGTGGCACAATATTCCCTCTCTGCTGATTAATTTTGCTGCAGAAAAAGCATTTGATTGCAAGAAGTGGGAATATTTGTTTTTCATCTTAATAGAAATGGGATTGTCTGGTTCCTTCTTACAAAGTCTTAGGATCTTGTATGCTGGACCCAAGGCGAAAGTAGTAGCCAATGGGACATGGTCTGCAGAATTTACACTTGGCCATGGCACTAGGCAGGGTTGCCCTCTCTCCCCATTGTTATTTTTGCTTTCTCTGGACCCTTTAATTTGAGTATTACAAGAAACTGAGGAAATTGCAGATATTCCTTTGGGTTCTGATGTTTTCAAGATTGCTTTTGCTTTTGCACATGATTTATTGCTTTTCATTGCAAATCCCAAATCCTCCCTGGGCTATTTGAGAGATATTTTTGACCAATTTGGGAAATTTTCAGGCTTTAATTTGAATATCTCCAAGTCTGAGGCTTTGGCTTTTCCAAAAATGATACGGACCTGTTGGGGAGAAGACTTTCTTTCACATGGGCTTCTGGCACTTTTAAGTACTTGGGCATTTATTTGCCAGAGGAATTTTTATAAAATTAATGTCTCTCCATTGCTAGAATATTCAAAGCTTAAATTCCAACAATGGCAAAATTTACCTCTTTCTTTGGTTGGATGTAAACTTATATAAATGGTGATTTTTTTTCCTAGGTGGCTATATGTTCTTCAAAGTCTCCCACTTCAACTATTGCAAAAAGATATTAAGAAATTATATACTTTACTATTAAATTTTCTATGGAAAGGAGCTAAGCCCAGAATTTCCTTCAAATGGCTGAAGATGGAATGAGATTTGGAAGGGGACTGGACCTTCCAAATCTGAAAATTTATAATGATGCCTGTCTAGCCAGAATCCTGAGGGACTCCTGTTATGTCAGTACTAGGATGGAAATAATATATAACCTGTTATATGAGGAATGTCAATGAGAGACCATGTGTACCTTCATACGATGCTAGAAAAAATTCTTTAGCTATCGTGTAGCGCTACTGCCGACGATAACATTACTAACCTTATCGCCAGCAGCAAAGACACCGCCGACTCCGCCCCCTCCCCGCCCCGTCTCCTCCCCTCCCCTTAATTTGCATATCGCGTGCGATAAGCCTTTAGAAAATAACCCTGAAAGTTAGCAGCCTGTGGGAGGCGAGAGGAAGCTGAGGGCAAGGAAATGACACCAAGCCCCCTTGGAAGAAGAGGAAAGGGGAGGGGAGAGGAGTGGAAGAAAGGAGACCCGCTGCCCGGGCTACGGATGAATTAAGCTTGGCAGCATGCTAGCAATCTAAGGAGAGAGGACACTCGCTGGCACCACAGTGTAAGAAGAGACCACTTCTGCCTGTCTGCTGTGCCCTTCTGAAAAGGGAAGGGCAACTACAGCTGTAGCTGTGAGTTTAACACAAAATGTTGGCTCAGACAGCCAATGTTTAAAGTTGAGGGATGGGAAGGGATGGTTGAGTTGAGAGAGGGAAGGACCAGTTGGGTTTGAGAAAGGAGAGGGGGTGGCTTAAGAGGGGAAAATCATCCGGAGGAGGGAGTTTAGGGGGAAAGATCGACTGAGGGTGGCAGTGTACAGGAAAGAATCAGCTGGAGAGGATTAAAATATGGGGGCTTGTTTGGATGGGATTAGTAAGAAGGATTGGCCAGAGAGAAATTTAGAGGGAGGATTTTACTGGAGGAGGGACCATCTGAAGAAATACTGAGAGGCAATATGCTTAAAAAGTGGTTTAAACCTAGCATCAGATAGACCTGCCAAGTTTCTTGAATGTGGCAGGAGCTTCCTGCCTTTGGAGTTTTTCTCCTGCTCTCCCAAATGGGAGCAGTAAACTTCTGCCAAATGGTGGAGACTCTGAGTAGCCAATGCAGCATAGGCCCAGTTGCTGTGTGCTCACTTCTCCCAATTTACGATGTTATTCAAATGTGTACAGAGCAGCAACAGCAGCACAGGCCACGCTTTCTCTGCTCTGTACTGCCTGTCCCTGCTGCCCATTTCCTCCCTCCATCTGTGCACTTCCAGTTTAAAGGAGGCGTGCTGCAGGGACAGGTAGTGCTGCACTTGCTCAGAGACTCTGCAGCGCTTGGGTAGCATAGGAGGGGTGGAAGAGAAAGGGATGAAGAAGGGAAGGTATAGACAAGAGATGAAAATAAGGGAGGGAGAGGTAGAGAATTGAAGAAGGAAGGATAGTGAAGGAGAAATATGAGGCATGTGTACGTGTGAGAAATATATATGTCAGTAGAGAAGGGAAGAAAGGGAGGGAGATCGAGATGGGAGAAAGAATGAGAGGGTATATGTGTGAGGGAATAGAGTATGTGAGGGAAGAAAAGTGAATGCATGAGACAACACAGGGTATCAAGATGTGTGTGAGAGAATTCAGGAGGGACATGTGCGAGGAAGAGCAGAGTGAGTGCACACTTGCGAAAGAGTTGGGGAGGGATGTGTGTTTCAAAGAGGTTGAGATGTATGTTTAGAGAACTGGGAGGGAGGGATATGCTAACAAGATGGGAATGTGATGTATGTGTGAGGAAGAGAAATGTATATGTGAGTGATGAAGGGGAGAGGGAGAAAGTAAGAGTCTGATAATTACCAGGAGATTGGATAAAGACACAGAGAAGTAAAAAAAAAAAAATGATACAGAAAAGAAATAAGATGTGGAAATTAGTTTTGCAAGAGAAGAAAGGAGCAACAAGATGGAAACATCTAGAAGAAAGTTAAACAGAATGACTAAGAAAGAAAAAAAACCCCAGAGAAATCAGTAGGGAGAGGAAATGTAGAAAAATGGAAAATTACTAAAATGAAAAGAAGAAGTATAAAAAAGAGAATAAAGAAGCATATGAAAGAAACAAGAAAGAAGCAAAAATGAAGATAAGGCGAATAAAAGCAAGAAATACAAAGGTTTGAAAATATTTTATTGAAAAATATTAGGGATGTGCACCTGGAAAATGTTTGTTGTTTTATATTTGTTTTGTTTATTCCATTTGTTTCAGATTTTTTTCTTATTCATTTCATTTTTGTTTTTGGTGTGCACTAAATCCATTTAGCACACACTATTTTGATTTAGTATGCACCTAATTCAATTTAGTGCGTACTAGAAACTGAAACTGAATTAAATGAATGCATAGCCTTAAAATTATTATATTACATTACAGGATAAATTAGCAGAGCAGGAGTACCAGGCGGTGGTGGCCTTAGGGTTGTTCAGGATCAGGCATAGGAGTTATTTGGTGCCCCTTAAAATCTTTCGATGACATACAAGCTAGGGATGTGCATTCGTTTGCAACGTATTGGCAATCCACAATGTATATGCCATATTCGTGTAGGCAACAATATGGGTTTAGACACCAGGAAAAGTCCAAACGGTTCTTTATTTGAGTGGAGACAAATTTGATACCGTTTAGACTTTTCCTGGTGTCTAACCCATATTGTTGCCTACACGGCTTTCTTAGACAACCTACCGTCTTGCTTCATCATGATGCCATATTCGTTGCATTCGTGGGGGTCACGAAACATATGGCGAACCCCCACGAACACAGCGTATCACTAACGAATAAACCTCCACCCTCCTGACCCCCCCCAAGACTTGCCAAAAGGGGCCGGCACCTGTAGCCCCTGTGACATAGTAAGGGCAAAGGCTATCGGCGCCATTTTGAATACCGGCTGCCGACGGCCCGAGTGCAGGAGATCGCTCCAGGACCCTCGCTGGGCCACCAGGGACTTTTGGCAAGTCTTGGGGGGGGGGGGTCAGGAGGGTGAGGGGGTTGTAGTTAATTAAATTTAAAGGGTTGGGATGGGGTTTATTTTGGGAAACGAATACATACGTAACTAACGAACAGATTGGGGTCCCCCGAGAACGGATGCAACGGATTTGGGACCCGACGAATACGAATACCGAATGGGACGAATCCGTCCCTGCTGCACATCCCCAATACAAGCAAGTTTGACGTTCTCAATTTCATTCACTTGATGCTACAATAAATGCTGTATCATGGATCTTTCTAATGGTCTTTGGAGGAATTAGTTAAGCAGCCTAGTGTTAAAATGCAAATAGAGCCACTTTCTTGCATAAATGTAACCCAACTGCAACATTTTTGGATTCTGTAAGATGTGGGGCCCTGGGCGGTTGCCCGGTTTGCCACCTCCTAAAGCTGCCACTGGTACTGTGGGGGTAAGTACTGGCCTGCAGGAAGAGTGCTTTGCTTAGTGCTGGGTCTATACTAGTGAGCTTGGTATATTTGATTCAGATTTTCTATTTTGAAAGTACTATATCATACATGGTATATGTTAAACTGTGATTATTTTTTTTTTGGGTGTAGCTCTAGTAGCCGTATTGGTCCAGGAGAAAACTAGAGTTTCTGTAGGCTGTGATGCATGCTTTTGTGGTCCTTTGAAAATAATTTCCTCAAAACAAGGAGGGAGTTTATAATATCTAACTTCTTTTAAGAATATGGATTCTGAGATAGAAAACCATTGCACATATTTAGATTTTTTAAGGGATTAGTCTGTCATGTTTCCTTAAATGCTTGCACAAAAGTCCCATCTGTTATATATAGAGATATTTGTGTGTAGGTGCTTGCCAAGGGTTTTTTAGTGCAAGAATGGGGTATAAAGGGAGAGAATATACCCACCGCACACATACTGCTCCCTTGCAAACTTTATTTAAACAATAGTACACACGCACACACAGCCCCCCCCCCCAAAATCAGAGGGAACATTGCTGGTAACTCGACATAGAGGGTGTCGCCTTATTACGACTTGAACTTATGATACCTGCAGTTATATTTTTTTTACACCTTTCTATACTGTCATCACAAGACAATATTTTCCTGGCTAGTTTTAATGAAGATTTGCCCTTCATAGGTACAAAATGGGAGCAAAACCTTGCGCAGACCTGCCGCTGTGACCAAGCTCTGTGTACACAGCTTTCATGGCGCATCTGACAGATTTGATTCATGTGTGGACTGATGCCTGTTTCAAAGACTTTTTTGGCAAGCAGACAGCTTTCCATGGAATAAGCATCACCTTGATATAATAGTCCATTAGCATGTGCCTTTAATGAACAGAGTATGCAACGAATTCCAGAAATTTCTTCTGCTAGTGGAGATATGGGGATACTTTTTCTAGGAATGTTATTGGAGTGAAAGTATATATATATATATATATATATATATATGTACACACATGCAGGCATGCATACATACATATACAAATATATATATTAAACCTGCAAAGGTTTACAGAGGCTGTTTGGAATGCCTTTACTGCAGGAGTTTGCTTAAAGCCTTCTTATGCCTGGGAGACAAAGCTAATATGCAGGAATTTCCTTTCTTAAACTGAACCACATGCACTGGCTAGAGGCAGAAGGGTTTGTCTTTTTTTCTTTTTCTCTGATTTTATTTTCCAGACACATACAATATTGTACACTTCCCAGCCATCTTTGTTTTCACAGAGCTATTGCTGGTAACTCAACATAGAGAGTGTTGCCTTATCACGACTTGAACTTATAGTGCCTGCTGTGTGCAAATTTTGTTTTCGTGTGAGCAACAATTTTTTTTAAACCAACAATTTTTGAGTGCCAGTATTAGAGTTGCATTTTTCTATATAGCACAAAGTAAAATGTATGTGAGTGACCATGTAAAACCTGTGAGTGACGCTCTGGAATGTACGAGCGATCGCCCATCTGCTCAGCGTAGAGGGAACTATGCCCACAATCCCTGGGAGAAGCTGGCCCAAGCTTCGGATTGTGGGTATAACATTTTAGGATAGTTATTTCTAGAATCTCTGGCATTTTTCTTGGAAATGTAAAAAAAATATATATTTACATGTTTTAATACACTGTTACATTTTTAATGTTCTTCATTAAGTTGGAGGTTATGGCATCCAACCTCCTATATTGTGTGCCTCTATAGTCAGTATAGTTCCTATCTCTATTTCTATTTCTTTTATTTTCTTTTCCTTTATAGAACATTTTTTTGATAACAGCAGCTTTTTCGTATGCATTACTATGCACAAGTTCATCACAGGTTCATAATTGCTATAGTGACTCTCTGAACGATAAATGCCTTTAATGTAATATTACACACCTGAAACTCTTGCTTTAATAATACAGCAAAACTGTTTCCACTGTGATTTCTGAAATTCAAAACAAGCAAAGCGCTAGCATAAGCACTGGAAGTATTCTCTATTCTTAATGCTTCCCTGCCTGCCTTGCCCCCCTCTGTACCAGTCCCAGAACACTAACATGGTACATGGGAAAACATTCATGACATGTCACAGATGCTTGGGACTGCACGGTGGCCAGCAGCCGCAGCAGGGCGACCTAAGGACCAATTTGTTCTGCATGTTCACCATGGCTCCTTGGCTTCAAAGATACTCCTACTGCCTCTTCACACTGTTCAGTCACTCACACTGGTTTAATCCGTGCAGAACCTGCACTGTCTAAGAATGCCATCGGTTCCTAGGAATGTGGTGGATGAGTGACAAGCACAAGATGCAGAAGCCGATATTCAAAGTCTTTGTGTGCATAACTTTTGTGTGCAAAAGCTGACTTTTGTAATGTTATCTCGCTAACCGCATAAATTTTGTGCACAGAAAAATTATCCAGATAAAAAAGGGCATTAAAGGAGACACGCCAGGGACAGGGTTAAACTTTGGCTAGTGCATGCGTACATTGAGCGCTTTCCAGCTAAATTGTGTGTACAAGTCTGGTCTGCCTGGATAAAGTTCTGCACATGACTTTGAGGATATTCAGTTGCAGACTTGGGTGCGAAAGTCCTGCTGAATACCCCCCTATATTTTTACCGCTTGCCGGCTTACTGAATATTGACCTCTCAATTCACACAAATTCTTTTTGGACTCTATTGGGAAAATAAGACATTCATATCAGAGAAAGGATTATAAGACTTATACTTATTGTAATGAAACGAGATTAAAAAAATAGCTTGCCTGCTTGTCTCCGATGAATTGATTTTTACTACTCACAGGAACAGGCAAACACCTCTTCTGTCAGTGAGAGGACGTGGCAGAGTGGGCCACAGGGAACATCGCCACTGATGGGAAGCAGCAGCTGGCGGAGTGGAGCTACAGGAAAAACCCACTGCTTACAGGAAGTAGCAGAGTGTCCAAACTGGGCTTCAGCGAACACCCTCACCTTCAATGAGGAGTATAGGGAGTGCCGGGGAACTAAGCTGCAGAAACCTCCAACCTTCTTGCTGCCAAAAAACAGAGCACCGGGAATATTCTCCCTTCAGAGGAGAGGAGCAGCAGGAAGGGTCTTGGGGCCTGTGAGTACAGAGGGGGGAAGGAGAAAAGATGAGAGTAAGTGGGGGGGACTAGAGGAAAGTGTCCATTCCAGATCTCTTTACAGGTCTCCTTTCTCTTGAACTATCATCCATGTTGAAGTATCCCTCTCCTTGAAGGTTAGGGTAACTGGAGTGTCGTTCCAGCATGCACTGGTCAGAAGTTAGAACAAGATCCCCACGCTCAAAAATATTGACTACTGTCCAATTGGTCAAAAATTCAGGGATGGTAACTTTAAAACAAGTGCGTGGGCATACAGGAACGCACGTATGCTGGCACGCACCCATGGACGCGTCCATTTTATAACATGCGCACATATATGCACGCATCTTATAAAATTGGCTGGATGCACGTAAATGTGCAGTTTCTACCACATAAGTTGGGGGGGGGGGGGTTTAACATACACGCGTGCCGACACAATTACCAGTTAAACCAGTTCGTTTCCACTTTGCCCAGTTATAGAATAGGACTTCCTAACCCCCTAGCTAACTAACCTCTCTTTTACCCTACCTGCCCCAACCCTAAAAACCCCACTGACTAGCCTAGGTTTTTTTTGTTTTATAATTTACACGTCATCTATAGCAGAAGTAAAGTTATGCAGTAGGGGACCCCCGGCGCACACTTGTGTGCGTGAGTACTGATGCACTGGTTTCCATTTACATTCCCCAGAACGCCCATGCCCTGCCCTTTTTTTGAACTTTTTCTTTTCTGCATGTAATGGCAGATACGCGCGTCCATGGACGCTTCTTAAAATGCACGTTGCGCACCGGCATGAGAGACACATGTACCTCCCTGATTGGGTGCACGTAGGGCTTTTAAGATCTATCCAGCTTTCCAAAACCGCAGGTCTCTTGAGTTCTCTGGTTAAGACTGTGTTAGCTCGAATGGTGAGTGGCTTGATAACAGCCAGAGGAAACACCACATAGACTCTGACTGTCACTTCAGTGCACTTTATTCACAGTGGAGTTAACTCAAACAAATCAGCAGCATGCCTTCCCTTCAGGAGTTACAACAAAACAATATAGCTCACCTTCTTTCAGGTATTCACAAACCTTTAGTTAGGTGAGGTCCTAGCAATCGGTAGCTCTCTCTCTGGGGCCGATGCAAAAAAAGTGCGCTTTTCTAATGTGCCCCCAGGCACCTCTCCTGGGAACGCGATGCAATATTTAAATTAGGGCGCGCGCTGACAAGGAGGCGCTAAGGGCGATTGCGCGCCCCTAGTGCCTCCTTGACAGCGTGCGCCCGAGAGAGGTCCGCTGTCGGTGGCTGTCCACCAGTTAGGCAAATGGAGGCTGAGTTTATCAGTTTCCGTTTTCCTAACCGGCACACATCCACGGTTAGGAAAACGGATGCTGATAAATTCAGCGTCCATTTTCCGAACCTGACTGTCGGCACCGTGCCTGACCGCCCTAAGCTCCCTCCCCCTGAGGGAACTTAGGGCAGGTCAGAAGGAGTGAATAAATCAATATTAAAGTGTCGGGCACTTAATATTAATTTATTCACTCCTTCATTTATTTCTGATTGCTCCATTCACTGTCAGTGAAAGGACCAATCCCCTTTCAAGTCAGCCTTCTGAGGAGGGAGGAAGCTTAGGGCAGGTCACACACGGCTCAGGCTGTGAAGGAGGGAGAAGATATTTTTTTTTTCCTAACTCTTTTGTTCCTCCCACTTAATATCGTCATGATATCGTCATGATATTAAGTCAGAGGAAGTACAGAAAAGCAGTATTTTCTCCGGGCAGGCACTAATTTCTGAGTGCAAAAATGTGTGTATTGGACACATTTTTTTTTTTGCATCGGAAGTGAATAACTAATAGCCTCATTCACATGCATTTGCATGTGATGAGCCCGATTAATTTCCCGATGTGTTAGACGTGTGTTGTGGAGGCGCTAATCCCCTTATTGCATAAGAGGATTTGGTTGTGCCTACACAACTCACATCCAACTGTGGGTTATACAGTGCGTTCAACTGAGTGCACTGTATTGCATCGGCCCCTCTCTGCTTCCCAGGGCATCTCCAAGCTCTCTCTGCCCTGCCAACTTAACCCTTGGCTAAAGGGAACTCCCCTGTACCAGAATCCCTTGCAGTGCTGAACTGCTGATCCTTAAGGAGTAAAGGGCTAGCTACCTGTGACCGGTCCTTTAAGGTGGTTTGAGGGAGTTTCTTAGGGACTCCCTCACAGAGTCTCAAAGTCACCCTTGCTTTTCTATTCATGCAGGCAAGAGGATCTCTGATTCCAGCCCATCGGCATCCCAGGACAACACCCTGCCCTCCAGACTGAATCAATTTTCTTCCAAAAGTCTCTTATCTACTCCAAAAATCCCAACTATTGATCAAGACCCCCAGGGAAGAGGAAAAGATCCAATAGGCAGGCTCCTACTCCTTCTCTAACTCTCCAACCCACTAGCTCCTTCCCATTGAATCACTGGGCATGCTCCAGGGGCTTTCATACTCCTCTGAAGACTTCCACCACAAAAGGTGGGGTTAAGGTAAGGGGAGGAATTCTAACTATGAAAACCCCTTTCTCACTGCCCATTGCTGGAAAGCTTTCTTGGGAGCAAACGTTTCTGACTGGCAAAGCCCTGTCACATGTGAATTTGTCTAAGACCCAACCTTGAGTAAATCGGACCCAAGAATAAAGGGACTCCAAAAGTACCAATGTTTGGCTACTTTTGGTTTCTCTCTGCCATCATTTGCAATATAATTATGTTATTTTTTCAGAGCATTTGTAAGTCCCACATTAAGAAGATATTGCTTATGTGCACTCATTTATGTGTTTTTATGGGCGCGTGCAAATGTAGTACTGTATTTTATAACTTCTGTGGACAGAGTGGGGCAGACTTTCAAAGGGTTACGCGCGTAACTTACGTGTGTAACCCCGAAAACCTGCTCCTGCACGCGCCGAATCAATTTTGCATAGGCTCGGCAACGCGCGCAAGCCCTGGGATGCGCGTATGTCCTGGGGCTTGGAAAAAGGGGTCGGAAGGGGGCGGTGGCGTTGGCGGACGCTGGTCCGGGGGTGGTCTGGGGTGGGTCCAAGGCCTCCGGCACAGCGGCCGTGCAGGGGGATGGTGTAAATAATGAAATAAAGGTAGGGGGGGGGGATTTAGGTAGGGCTGGGGGGTGGGTTAGATAGGGGAAGGGAGGGGAAGGTGGGGGGGACGCGGAAGGAAAGTTCCCTCCGAGGCCGCTCCAATTTCAGAGCGGCCTCGGAGGAAACGGGGAAAGCCATTGGGGCTCCCCTAGGGCTCGGCGCACGCAAGGTGCACAAGTGTGCACCCCCTTGCGCACGCCAACCCCGTATTTTAGAACATGCACCGATTAATAACGGCTTGATGGAGCCGTTATTAATTGGTTGGTATGGATCCCGATATGTGGTTTGAAGAATTTTCGGTAGCGATGGTATGCCATTGAAGGTACACATGAACCCAGCATATACGGCGGACAGAATCGGATGATTTTTCATGGTTTGAAGATAAGGAGAAAGAAAGTATAAGGAATTTTAAGGGTCACCATAAAATAGCGGTGGTGGACATGAACAGACAGTGGTAGGATTGGAGGAAGTGTTCTAGGAGTTTGGCGATGTCAATATAGAATTGATCTGGGAGTGCAAGTTATCCCCTGAGGAAGCTTATGCGAAGCAAGGGACCTTGTAGGGAGCATTGGAAAAGGAGTTCCTGCGAGTATGGAGAAGAATTGGTAATACTGAAAAAAATGGTTTCCAGCAAGCATGGAGAAGATGTGTATGTTTTGAAATAAGTAAGGAGAGAAGATCCCAGATATTTGAGAAGAGGAATTTCACCATCAGAGCAAGTGGAGGAAATTATCAGAACAAGTGGAGGAAATTTAGGCTCAACTAATAATACTGAGTCTTCTGGAAGTATGAAAGGTGCACTGTAGGTATTTTATGTTGGGTGGGTAATGAGGGGAGAATGTATGGGGGTTATATTTTAAGAAAATGTCTTTGAATATTACCGGCATGTCCACGAGATAAATATTTATATGAGCTAATGTGATGATGTTTGTAATAACTTTTGTATTATGTGGATGTTATATATGAATAAATAAAGCTGTGAAACATTTAGTTATGTGAATTAATATAGAGTCATATAGTAGATATATTTGAGATATTGTGATTATTGATTGTACACTTTAACAAATAATTGGTGTAGTGTCCCCTTTATATTTATAAAGAGTATTTAGTGTTGGGGAACAGTATTTCTCTCTGTGTTGTATCACCACCTATCATATAGTGCAATTTGATGGTCATTCTCTCTGATTCTTAAAAATCCCATTCTGTCACACATCTTTATTTGGATCCAGTAAGATTCAGTTGTTTTTTGTTTATTTTGTGGTTTTTAAAATAGCACATACTTGCGATTATACAATTTTGTGTCTGCAAGTGCTACTTTTACATGCGCAAGTTTTGAAAATTCACTTTCAAAAGTGACCTGCATGCTTAAGAAACAGTTTTGCAAAATATCAGTATTTCTTTATGCCATCATTCATTTAGCCTTTATTAGAGGAGCGTTGCGAAATTTACAGCTGTTTATTTCCATCTAACAGGAACCTTGGCTTTTCCAGAAAAGATCAGCATTCCTAATCATCAAGTTTTATTCTTTCTTTTATTGCTTCCACTAAAGATGGCAAAAAATTTCCAAACCATGGAGTGTAAACACATGCCCTGCCCACCATCCAGGACTGTGATTCAAAATCATATGAAAGTGATTAGGTAAATTTGGGATACAATGAAGAACCTGAGAAATTACAAATATTTTAGACCTCTGGAGGGAGAAATCACCTAAAACTGAACAACTGCTGTAAAATGTAGATATTCAGTGAAAACAGACCCATGTTCCTCATGGCTCACTGCAGTTGCTCAGGTTAAGCTGTCACTGGGTGGCTGATCACGTGCCTCTATAAATTCAGCATGTTATTCTAGCTGTCCAATGGTTTCACATGCTGTATGTTTAAATATCCTTTCATAATAGACTGTATCAACTATCTTGCAACAGAATTATTAAAACATGTGACAGAGTGTGCGAGTACTAAGAAATAAATAGAATTTCTATTGGGTCACAGGTGCTTGATGAGCCAATCTAAAAGGGGTGCTGAAACATCACCACCTATTCCATAGCGGCGAACTGCCCTCCCCGGGATCACTCATTCCTGTACCACGACTAGCCCTTGTTTCCCCCCGGACCTTTAATAGTGCAACACTAGCCACTGCTGATAGCCTGCATGCTGCCTCCTGCAACTTGGAATCTTTACCTCTGTTCTGCTCTAAGTTCCTGCTTCTTGCTGCCACTTGAAATGGCACTGAGCTGCAACCTGTTTTAGAGTTTGGTTGTTTTTTTTTCCCCCCTCTATATTGCTGCCCCTCCTGACATAGCTCCCCTACCCTTCTTTAAGAAAATAAACATGAGTGGTAGAGCCCCAGGGCAGTGTCCTGCTGCTGTGACCTATTCTTTTTCCCACCTGAGGAGCTTCTTAAAGAAAAACAGTACCCTTCACAAAAGTTAGTTTAAAGAAAATGCTCCCATTTTCCCCCTCTGGTTTACATTTATATACTTGAAAAGGCAGCCTGAGCAGTTAAGTTTACATTTAAGACCAAAGCAATTTTTTTTTCAGGAGGAGACCCAACCTTGGCAGGGGTGCACTATAAAAAATGTAAATAAATAACAAAAACTTAGTTGTACAGATAAGGCTTCCCTTGCCCTCAGAATTCACTGAACTTTTTATGGATTTCTTTTCAACTTCAGGAGCCAAGTGGCTTTGATTTTATACAGTTTTTGTAGCCCTTTGAGCTGCACTACAAATACTGCCTGCAATAGATGGTTCTCTCTTTCTTTCTTGTATTTATTTATTTAAAATAGTTATATGCCACACCATCCCTAGTCCTAGGTGGCTAGCAAGTAAAAACATATATTGGCAATAAAAGAAAACATAACTTAACAAAATGATTCTCTGCCACAACCAATATCTCCTAGCAGTGGTACGTATTACACTGCTTAACTGGTGACTGAAATAGAGTACCAGGGAGGCATTCCACATCAGAGGGAAACCACCTACTGCAGATTAAATGCCTCGCAGAAAAAAAAAGAGTCTTCAGCTGTTTCATGAAAAGTTTTAGAACACATTGCCAGGTAGTATGATGTACATAGCAGCACTCGCTGCGGCAAATATTCTGTCTCTACATTCAGCCAGTCTAATTCTTTTCACAGAAGGGACATTAAGAAGAAATCAATCTACCAATAGTCTGCAAATTCCATGTAGGCCTGTATATCTTAAGAAGAGAACTAGGTGTAACAGCAACCCATAATACTGGCAGTCTTGATTGTGTGACTATAGACGTCATAGTGGCGATGACTCAGCTTGACTTCTCTCCCTTCAACTCACTGACATCTCAGAGCTCATGCCTGTTTAGGGGCCCCATATTGCAGGAGAGTGGAGTCGATGCACTGAGACTCCTGCAGCTCTGTTCTCCCAGCAGAATGTCTCTTCTTGAATCCATATGCACTCCCGGATCTTTTGTATTTACTTTTTTTTTTTTTTAAAGTGAAAAAGACCCCACCAATGAATAGTCCTACTGAGCACCTACTCACACTATTTATTTGATTTTTCTTTGTTTAAAGAGCTAGGCTATGTTGTTATTGAATTTCGTCATACATAGCATTATGTAATGTTATGCTCACGTAATAAATCCCTTATTTTGAATATAAAGAAAGAGGAACACAATTTTTATTAAAATAAAATCTGTTTCTCCCCACCAGAGCTAAATAAATGTTTTGAAGGAATATCGATTTGATGAGGCACCAAATTATTGGCATGCCCAGGGTGTCCGACTGTCCACATATCTTGGTCCAGCCCTGCCTGGAATGCCCCTCCTGAGTGTACATAAAAGTATGTGCACAGAAAGCCCAGCTTTCAAAACTGTCTGCAATAAATCATTTGGGTACAAAAGTGGGCCAATGGAGATCTATGCTAGTATTTTATAAACCGTGTAGCGGGAGCTGCATGGTTTATAAAATACCGCCTATTTCTGCCCGAAAAGTACTTGCGTACATGCTTTTATTTGCAATACTTTTTCTACCCATTTTTTAAAATTACACACACATTTATGTTACTTGCGTAATAACTGTAACAATTCATGTGTAATAACCCAGAATTAAATTTGGGAGCAAGTATTTTATAAAATATGTGTATACTATACTCTGCTTCTGAAAATACTTGCACACATACTTGGAATCACCAACCTTCACCAGTTCACCCAGACCTCCCACCCATAACCTGAAGAGAAGAGACAAGTCTGATTCCAATCACGTGATTCAGCAGGCACAAAAGGATATGGACAAGTTCAGTAATGCATGCATGTTATATCGCTTGTAAAATAGCAACTTGCGCGTGTACTTCTGAAACCTGCCCCAGAATGCCCATACACAGCCTCTTCTTTTCTTTGTTAAGATTTATGTGCAACACTGCAAGTACAATACAAAATAGCACATACTCATGTACATGCTACTTACACGTGTATATGCTAATTATATGCAGACAGTACTCATGTATCTCTTTGAAAATTACCTCCGCAGAGTGTATGCATGTATTGTTACGCACATATCTGTCACACGGTTTTCTAAAGGGCCATTGCTATGGGTAAAGCTCTACTTTACTTGCAGAAATCCCTTTGAAAATCACTCTCCCTGTTATTACTTTCATTATTTCTTTCTTTATTTAAACATCCTATCTGCAAATCCACAAATTGTCCAACGAGGATTAAATTAAAACATACATAACAAACAATACACATTCATAGACCCAACATAGAACATGTTATTCATCTGCTAGTTTGCAATTTATACTCTGTGATAGAAGGGATATACAACAGGGTCTGAGAAGAGTCCCTCAAAGCCTGCTGTGTAGATAAGAAATAAACCTCTTACTAAGACAGTAGCCTTATGCAACAAAGTGTAATACTTAAAAAGTGAGTGTTGAGTTATGGGCAATCATAACTCTTTCATATATATTATAGTACTATCCCTCCAAAGCAACCTATAAATAAGCCTCACAGCTCAAAGCCGCAAAACCTTTATCAATTATTTTAGTAAACCAATAAACAAAGAATTACAATAGTCAATGGTACTAAGGACCATAGCCTGCATCACAACTCTAAAGTCCAAAAATGACAAAATGTTATGCAGAGGACAAACTAATTTCAGCCTATAAAATGCCTTCTTTACCACACTTTCATATGGCTCTTTATAGATAATCTTGAATTGATAATTACATCCAAATTTCAGGCTTCATCAACTATTTTCAAGCGATACTAACTAAGGACTGCAGTGCTTCCCTCGACCAATCCAAAGACTAGATGTTTTATCAGCATTCAGAATCAAACAATTTACAGATAACCACTCTTTGATGACTCCAAAATATCTAGTAAATGCCACATATGGAAACTGTCCTCTCTCCCTACAAGGGATGTAAAATTGGATGTCATCTGCATACATCCTGAATATCACATCCATAGTATTCAAGCAGAGCACCTAGAGGTTGCAAAAAAAATATTTAAAAGAGCTGCCGGTAACACAGAACCTTGTGGAACTACGCAACCAGTCGGGACCCAATGTGAAAGAGGAGGATGATATGGGAGTAGGGTGTGTGGTAACGGGCGATTAGCCACTTGGGAAACAGCCAGGAAACAAAAGAGGCAGGTCCTGGCTGTTTCTTGTGCGCACTTTTACTTACAGTGAAAGCAAAAACAGAAAGTAAATGCAGCTCACCTGGCAGTTCTGGTAGCAGTCAAACATCAAGCATAATATGTCTTCTCATAGAATGGCTTCCTCTCTGCTCCCTGGGGACTGTTTAACCCTTCTAGGCCATGAGTTCTGATACTCTGGTGAGGGGCTCCTCCCTTCACCTGGGATTTCTTGAGGGTCTGGATCTTAAGGAGGACCGGGCGGGACAGCTGTGCCCAGTCTCTTAAGGTAGTCTGAAGGAGTTTCTTATAGACTCTCTCACAGGGTGTTTCAAAAATACCACATAACACAGTATGTGGGAATTGTGCCATTTTTCTATTGTCACAATACATTTCCACCAAATATGATCAAATGGCTCTATAGAGCTTGTGTCAGTCTGCAATACCACTGGCATACACTCTTTGTCCTTGAGGGAGGGAATTTTGAAAGAATTGTCCAGGGTTTGCATGTGTAATAATAGCATTTTTTTTAAATTTATAGTCTGATTTTCAGACACTTCAAAGCAGATTGCGTTCAGGTTCTCTGCATATATATGTAAGTTGCATCTGTGCACATATATAGGGCTGGATTTTCAAAAGGTTATGCACGCCGGGCATATTTTAAAAGGGCCCAGCGACGCACGTAAAGCCCCAGGATGCGTGTAAGTCCTGGGGCTTACAAAAAGGGGCGGGGAGAGGCTGGGGAGTGGGTGGGGCGGGGCGGGGTCAGGCTCCCGGCACACCGGCCATATTTGCCGCTGTGCCGGGGATCGCGCGCCGGCAGTTGGCTGGTGTGCGCAACTTACTTCAGCCCCAGGGCTGAAATAAGTTTGAGATAAAAAAAAGAAAAAAGAAAAGGTAGGGGGGAAAGGGTGGGGGAGGTAGGGGAACGGAAAGGAAGGTGGGGTGTGGGGGGGTAGGGAACGGGGGAAGGCTGCGTGGCTCAGCAGATGCAAGGTGCATATTTGTGCACCCCCTTGCGCGTGCCAACCCCGGATTTTACAACTTGCGTGCGCAAGTTATAAAATCGGGTGTAAATGTGCATCCGCCCGCACGCAACCTTTTAAAACCTACCCCATAATGTTTTATACATCTCATGTGTATGTACGTACTTCAGTATCATGCATAAATTTTAATGGGAAGAAAAGGTATGCTCTAGGATGTTCCAGTCTGGAGTTCTGAAGTACATGCACAAGTTGCCATTTTGTAAGATGTATATATGCATATATTAATGAACTTGTCTAAAAAAATTTGCCATCTGCTGATTGACTGCGACTTGTCTTTTGTATGCAGTTTTTGGGTGGGAAATCGGGGTGAACTAGTAGTGGGTTCAGGGTGAAGTGCTAGAGAATCTATGTGAACTGGTGAAGGTCTAAATGAACTGGTGGAGATATCAGTCAACTGGTGATTTCAATTATGCATGCAACAACATTTTTCAGAAAATGTACGGGCATACTTTAAAATACACCTGCCTCCGTGGGCCCACGTTCGCAAGCAAATTGTGCAGCATGGATAGTTTTAAAAGCTGGGCTCCCAGTAAGCAAACTTTTTCTATTCGCTTGACCAATAGCTATTTTTCATATGCAGTTTTGCGCTTGTGAAATTTTATTTAAATTCATTGATAATGAATGATAATGAGGCACATTTATACAAAGCAGTATATTAACCATGAATGCATAGATAAATTACATGTGAGAAACCCTTAGCAAATGTGATTTCACAAAACAATTAACTTCTCGGTGAAATATAGATTTTGAAATTTTCTTTGGGAAAACTCTGCATCCTATTTAGCTACTGAGCGTATTTGCATATATGGCCCAGTTGCAAATAGTGCACTAAAATGGAACTAGTGCACACAATTCTGCACGCTTTAGTACATCGTTCTCCATATCTCGCTCATGCTGCAGTCCATGCCTGTGTCAGTGGCACTGCTGAATCCTGAACGCGCAGTGCTCCAGCTGCACTCTGCCAATGACAGGCAGGGTCAGTCTGGGTGAGGGGAGTTCCCTCCCGGCAGCAATGTCTGATTTCCATGGCCTCACTCGCTTCTCCTCCTCCTCCTCCTCCTTCCTTACTCCTCGAAAAGCTGGCCTCTCTCTCCCTGCAGGGCTCCACAGCCTCTCTTTCTCACTCTTCTCTCACCTCTTGTGGCAGCCTGCAGTGCTGGAGAGGAATGGACTTGGGGATGGAGGCTCTTTTGGTGTGTTTAATCTTAAGAACCAGTCAGAGACCTCTCAGAGCTCAAACTGAGATAACAATTCTTAGAGGATGGGCCGATACAGTACAGTGAGCTTCACACCGGAGCGCACTGTACTGTATCGGCCCGAAAGAGCAGCGTGAACAGAAACTGCAGTGCACCCTGTCCGATAAAGAATATTCCCCTCTCCCCCTCTCCAAGAAGCAGAGGGTTATCTACATATTTCTTAACTTTATTTATTAAAAATAGAACAGAGAAACAAGCTTGCTTAAAATGTTAGCATATTCCCAAGCAGAGAGAATTTTAGAGCATAAGATTATATTAAATTAGACTTAAAAAAACACACATTTCAAAAGTTTTTTAGACATGGACACAATTTTTTCAAAAATAAGACCATTACAAAGTTTTTTCCAGCTTCTTAGTCTATCACTTAATTTAAGCATTGCAGGAAAATACTGTACACACACACATTCATATATGTCTTTATGCATAGATGTGTGTGGGAGGTGTACATATACACACACCCACCCACACGCATACATACACACACAATCTATATACATCTAGTTCTCAAATCTCAAATCTAGCAAAAGTTCAAACACTGTATTCCCTATTTTAGAACAGAAACTCATTGAGGTAGTGCCATATGTCACCGGTGCCACTTCCTGAGTTTACAGTCTTCCTTTTCCTGTAGGGCTGAATCAATACACAAGCAGCTTTACTATGCCATAGGGCTTGACAAGTGCTGGAGAAGTGTGAACAAGCCACTCACACTTCAAAGACTTTAAAGGTGTGCTTTCCAACTACATTGCCACTCATAGGATTTGCGCTCATAACTGCCTTTCCACAGCACTGGGTGTGTGGGAGGGAGGAGTGTATGGGAGGGGGGTGGGTTCATCACTCAAACACACTATATTACAAAGCAACCATGTAAAAAAAACAAATCTACAGATAACCCCAATAGTTTTCCATGAAAATATCTCAGTAAATTAGACACTATAGGTTTAAAAGATCTACACAAATTAAACAAACCCCAATTGCAAATTAAATAATTACCACATAAATCAAATTGGCCAATTCTTAAATTGAAATCTAACAAGGAATCATGACATGATAAACAGAAGATGACTGGAGTTTTTAGAGTCATATGATGCCAAGTTAAGCTCTACAGGAAGTAATACTTTGTATTTTCCTTGGACCACCTAAATAGCCCTTTATTAGTGGAAAAGATCTACCAGAGTTTAAGAAAAGATCTAATGAGTTCCTTCTAGAATTATATCACTGACTCTTCTGTCAACAACAATTTGTAATTTATCTTTAAAATCTTCCATTGTACCTGAAGACTGGAGGGTGGCCAATGTATCTACAATATTTAAAAAGGGCTCCAGGGAAGATCCGTGAAACTATAGACCAATAAGCCTGACTTCAGTGCTGGGAAAAATTGTGGAAACTGTTATAAAGAATAAAATCACAGAACATTTAGATAGACATGGTTTAATGGGACACAGCCAGCATGGATTTACCCAAGAGAATTCTTGCCTCTGAATTCTCCAACATTTCTATGAAGGGGTGAATAAACATGTGGATAAAGGTGAACTGGTAGATGTTGGTATATCTGGATTTTCAGAAGGCATTCGACAAAGTCCCACATGAGAGGCTTCTAAGAAAACTAAAAAGTCCTGGGATAGGAGGCAATGTCCTTTTGTGGATTGCAGGTTGGTTAAAAGACAGGAAACAGAGAGTAGGATTAAATGGTCTGTTTTCACAGTTGAAAAAGGTAAAAAGTAGAGTGCCTCAGAGATCTGTACTTTTTAATATATTTATAAATGATCTGGAAAGGGCACGACAAGTGAGGTGCTTAAATTTGTCGATGTCACAAAATTATGCAGAGTAGTTAAATCTCAAGCAGATTGTGATAAATTGCAGGAAAAACATATGAGACTGGAAGATTGGGTGTCCAAATGGCAGTTGAAATTTAATGTGGACAAGTGCAAGGTGATATGCGTATAGGGAAAAATAACCCTTGCTGTAGTTATACGATGTTAGGTTCCACATTAGGAGTTACCACCCAGGAAAAAGATCTAGGCATCATAGTGGCTAATACATTGAAATCGTCAGCTCAGTGTGCTTTTGTGGTCAAGAAAGCAAACAGAAAGTTAGGAATTATTAGGAAGGGAAAGGTAAATAAAATGGTGGATGTTATTGCCTCTGTTCGCTCCATGGTGAGACCGTACCTTGAATACTGTGTGCAGTTCTGGTCACCACATCTCAAAAAAGGTATAGTTGCACTGGAGAAAGTACAGTCCAAAATGATAAAGGGGATGGAATGGCTCCCTTATGAAGAAAGGCTAAAGAGATTAGGGCTGTTCAGTTTGGAGAAGAGTCAGCTGAGGGGGGATATAATAGAGGTCTTCAAAATCATGAAAGGACTTGAACGGGTAAATTTGAATCGGTTATTTACTCTTTTGGATAATACAAGGACTAGGGGGCACTCCATGAAGTTAGCAAGTAGCTCATTTAAACAAATCAAAGACAATTCATTTTCTCTCACCACATAATTAAGCTCTGGAATTCATTGCCAGCGGATGTGGTTATGGCAGTTAGTGTAACTGGGTTTAAAAAAGGTTTGGATAACTTCCTAGAGCAGATGTCCATAATCTGCTGTTAATCAATAAGGATTAGTAACTTGGGATCTATTCATTTAGGGCCGGATTTTAAATGCCCTGTGTGCGTAAATCCGGCCGGATTTACGTGCCCAGGGCCCTCGTGCGCCGGCGCACCTATTTTGCATAGGCCGCCGGCGCGCACACAGCCCCGGGACACGCGTAAGTCCCAGGACTTCGTAAAAGGGGCGGGGGCGTGTCCGGGGTGTGTCCGGGGTCAGGGGCGGTTCGGGGCGGGACAGGGGCGTGGCGTCGGCCCGGGGGCATGGTCGAGGCCTCCGGACCAGCCCCCGGGACAGGTGATGGCGCGCCAGCAGCCCGCTGGCGCGTGCAGATTTACACCTGCTTTCCGCAGGCGTAAATCTGCCAACAAAGGTAGGGGGGGGTTTAGATAGGGCCGGGGGGGTGGGTTAGGTAGGGGAAGGGAGGGGAAGGTGCGGGGGGGTGAAAAGAAAGTTCCCTCCGAGGCTGCTCCGAGGCAGCACGCGCCAGGCTCCCCCCAGGGACTTTTGGCCAGCTTGGGGGGGGCCTCCTGACCCCCACAAGACTTGCCAAAAGTCCAGCGGGGGTCCGGGAGCGACCTCCTGCATTTGGGCCGTATTGCCAGTATTCAAAATGGCGCCGGCGCTACCTTTGCCCT
Source organism: Rhinatrema bivittatum (assembly GCF_901001135.1). Lineage (NCBI taxonomy): Eukaryota > Metazoa > Chordata > Amphibia > Gymnophiona > Rhinatrematidae > Rhinatrema > Rhinatrema bivittatum. The sequence goes on along the minus strand of NC_042615.1, from coordinate 540,398,049 downwards.
GTCACATGGTAAGGGCAAAGGGCCATCGGCGCCATTTTTATTAATGCAGCCGATGGCCTGAGAGCGGGAGGTCGCTCCCCGCGCTCCCGCTGGACCACCAGGTAATTTTAAAAGGTTTTTTTTGGGGGGGGGGGAGGCTAAGGGGGTCATTTTAAAGGGTCGGGTGGTTTTTTTTTTTATCGGGCCATCGGTGCCATTTATATTAGTGGCAACCAAAATGGCGCCGATGGCCCGAGAGCGGGAGATCGCGCCGGGACCCCCCTACTGGACCACCAGGTAATTTAAAACATTTTGGGGGGGGTTTGGGAGGGTGGAGGATTTGTTTTAAAGGGTTGGGGTGGGTTTAGGGGTTGTTTTGGTGTGCCGGTTTTCCCGCCCTCCCCCTCCCCCGATTTACGATTTTTTCACGATAAATCAGGGGAATTTCTATTGTATCACGACTCTAACGATTTTTGACGATTTAAAAAATATCTGACGATTTTTTTAAATCGTCAAAAAACGATTCACATCCCTACTACCTAGTAGTATTTCACTTTTAGGGTGTTTACAATCATTACATATATAGAACAGGTAAAAATATATGTGAATAAGCTACCAAATTTACAAGCATAAATTGCTTATAAAACAGCAATTTATGTAAGTGTTGGCCACAGTCTGAAACAGCCCTGGCCCACCCCTTTTTATACACGTGCAAGTATATGCTGTTTTACATGCATATTTGCTGATTTTTACATGCACAACTTTTGAAAATTTATCTTTTAAGAGTGCAGCAACAATTTTGGAGATGCGAACAGTAATGGAAAAGAACAAGGATTCCTCATGGCACTAAAATCCTGTAATACTGAAAATGCATTAAATAAAACATATGTAGAAAGACCAATCAGGAAACTTCTTATTGGCGTAGGGTGAAAGATTAGCAGTAGTTTATTTCACGTTTTTGATACATGCCAGCAGACAACAGTAACTATCATTTATATTTATCCATGGCTACTCTGCCATATGAAGACAATTCTGGCCTTCAGAGGTGTATCCATCACAACTGATAGTGATCATGAAGCTACCTTGTGAATCTACAGATCAGAGATTCGGCGGGGGGGAGGGGGCTGTGCCATTTCTTTCCCAATTTTCTGTGTTCCTACCATGATTTGGGGTATTCGGGCCCAATAAATTTCATCTGTTAATAACTACCCAGAACTTAGGCGAGGATCATAATCATGGATCACAAATTTTTTGTTCAATCTCTAATAGGTAATTTCAGTAACCATGCAAAACCTCTGTAAAAAAAAAACAACACAGAGGCCAATATTCATACCTGGGAAACTTTTGAATCCTGCTCACCCTGAGATTTCTAGGGGTGTGCATTCGTTTGCAATGTATCGCGAATCCGCTATGCATATGGCCGGATTCGTTGTATTCGTTGCGTCGCGAAACAATTTCCCATGAATACAACGAATCGGCGGCCGAATCATTCGGCCGTCGAAATGGCAATTTTAAACAACCCCCCGCTGGACCACTAGGGACTTTTGGGCAAGTCTTGGGGGAGACCCTCCTGACCCCCCACAAGACTTGCCAAAAGTCCAGCGGGGGGTTCCGGGAGCGACCTCCTGCACTCGGGCCATCGGTGGAAACACTGGAAACATTACGCGGGTAATAGCCTAAGTTTATGTTGCAAGCGGCCGGGATCACTGAGAACAGTGATACCAGCACAGAGAAGAGGGACCAGTTTTGGAGGTAGCATGCGGGTGGGAGGGTATCAGCCAGGGGTGGGGGAGGGGTGACTATGGGGAGAAGCAGAAGATTACAGTTCTGTTTTAGCGGAGAGGGAGTTGGAGGCCCAGGCCGGTGGCAATGTTTTTTAGGGACTTTTAAAAGTTTTACATATTTAAAGGTTCTTGGCAGCTTTTTTGGATCGTGGAGTGGGGAGGGGGTAGATACATGTGGTGGTGGGGGGGTGGGCATCGGACAGGAAAGCCTGCAACTTTTTTTTTTAAGATGCATCTCTGAAGATATCCGGGTAAGTAGCCAGTTAGCCAGCCACACGAAACTGGATAACTTTAGGCCTGCTCTGAAACAGTTATAAAGTTATCCAGCTAACCTAGCCAGATATACTGAACATTTGGCAAGGTTAGCCAGATAACTCAACCCCTCCCAGGAATGCCCCCAAAATGCCCCTGTTTTATCCATCTAAATTATAGCTGGATAACTTTTGTGTTATCCATCTAAAAGGCTTTGGAATATTGACTCACAGTGACCTCCTCAAGAGGGCATAGTGCAGAGTATAATCAGAGAATGGGAACTGTCAGAACAGTATGGGCTAGATTTTAAAAGCCCTGCGCGCCGGCGTGTCTATTTTGCATAGGCCGCCGGCGCGCGCAAAGCCCTGGGACGCGTGTAAGTCCCAGGGCTTCGTAAAAGGGGCAGGAGGGTCGTGTCCGGGGGCGGGTTGGCAGTTTGTGGGCATGTCCGGGGTCAGGGGGTGGTCTGGGGTGGGTCCGGGGGCGTGGCGATGGTTCGGGGGCGGGTCGGGAGGGCGGTCCTGAGTCCCCCGGCACTGCAGCCTGTGCCGGGGGATGCCGAGGTGGCGTGTGCAAGTTACGTCTGCTTCAAGCAGGCGTAACTTGCACAACAAAAGGTAGGGGGGATTTAGATAGGGCTGGGGGTGGGGTAGATAGGGGTAGGGAGGGGAAGGTGGGGGGATGCGGAAGGAAAGTTTCCGCCGAGGCCGCTCCAATTTCGGAGCGGCCTTGGAGGGAATGGAGGCAGGCTGCGTGGCTCGGCACGCACAGGCTGCCGATTTTGCGCAGCCTTGAGCGAGCCGACCCTGGATTTTATAAGATACGCGCGTATCTTATAAAATCCAGCCTACTTTTGTCGCGCCGGTTGTGCGAACAAACCGAATAGATTTGGGGAAACTATGATATCTCCACATACGGCCTGCTTTACTAGCGGGGTTTCCCCTTTCTGTGTCTATGGAGAAAAGTTTAGTAAATCAGGTCCATGTGAAATAAAGTCTGCTTTATACAGTAATAGTTCATTTTTAAATTTATGTTAGATAGTATGATCTGAATCAGTGGCAAATGGTTTATAACATGTGCTTTGATATATATTAATGCTGTATAAATAGAGATCTTCCTTGTCAGTTTTTATTATGTTTGTCCTGGGAATTTCAATTTTATAACAAAAGAAATAAGTGGAAAAATGACTGTTATAACACACAAGAGACTAATAAGTGGAAAAGTCATTTTTCCAATGGATCTTTTTTTTTTCTTTTTTTTTGTTATAACACTGAAATTCCCAAGGAAAAAAAAATAAAGAAGAATTTCTCATAAAGAAAAAAAAAGGTTCCAAAGTATAAATTAGCACATATTACTCAGGGGCTGGTTCACTAAGATAAGGTAAACCGCATTAAGCTTTTAATGTGGAAACCCGTGCTATTAATGTGTAACCCCTGCAAGGAGCACATAAAATAGAAAGCGTCCTGACGCTGGCACCAGCTCTGTCTGTTTAACAAAAATGGTTGGGTAAGATGTTGGATTGGATCTGGCTCAGATGGCAATGGAATGTGTTTCTCTACAGGACAGGAAAAAGGAAATAAAACACTTTACCCCTCTGCGACCATCAAACTGCTTTTCCCAAAAGGGGACTTTCAGCACTCCTTTAAGATCTTCTTAAGAATGTCTTTTCTCTGTGAAACCCACACCCTGGGATTCACAAAGGTCACGTCAGACAGTAAAGTATTATTCCAAAGTGTTAACTTGTATTTGTTCTTCTAGGGACCCAACAGTAAAATTTTGCAGCACTCACAAAGCAACAGAGGAAGAGGCAGGAACCTATTGCAGAAAAAAATCACCAGACAGCCTTGGGAAAACAGGTCCCAAATCTCTATAGCAGCACAGCCATTAGAACTTCAATAGCTGCTGTAATCCACATACGTGAAAGAACAAAACAGCTTGACCCATGATAAAAACCCGACATTATTCACCCACAGCCCTGAGTCGCTCATATAAAATGTTTAGTTTCTCCTAGATGAGTATTGCTCTGGTAACCAGGGATGTCCATCACTCTTCCTCCTAAAGTTCTTGATAGGCCACTAGGCCTTAGTGCTTAGGAGTGATTCTTTGGACCCAGGGCATCCATTGTAAAAGAGGCAACCTGTTGGATTTGCATAGCAAAACAAAGAGAGTATGATGCTGGTGAGGAAAGGGGAGACAGCTGATAAGATAGCTGATAGTTGATGGCTTAGCAACAAATTGTTACTGATGTTCCCCAGAGTTCTGCACTTTTTATTTAAATCCTCTCTATAAATTACTCAAAACACTGGTTGTAACCTGCAAATCGTATGCAGTTCTTCTTTCCTGTTACTTCATCCTAGCCAATGACAGTTAAGATTTTATTGATTTGTTTAGCAGACCTTAAGAAATAGCTTCAACACACAGATTGATACTGAATATTGAAAAATCTGAGCTAATTTTTCTTTGTAGATTTTCTTTTGATAATGATTCCTCACACTCTACATATGAGGGCCATGTGCTTTGTATTAAATTGCAAGCCATAAATCTTAGAATTATTGTAGATGCCTCTTTGCGTCCGTGTGTAAAAAGTGTTGCCTCATCAGCCTTAAACCAATGCTAGATTCACATGACTTTAGGTCTGTTTTATAGGCACTGATTTTCCCTTTACTTGATTATTGCAACTCCCTCCTCCTTGGTCTTCCAGCTAACATGCTGAGGGTATTCCAGTTAATACAAATTCTGCTGCCCAATACTTACTGGAATCCCAATGCATAAACATATTTCACTTGTTCTTCATGCCCTCCACTCGTTCCCTATATGGTGGAAGGTCAAATTTAAAGTTCTCAAGGTAATATATAATTTGACTAATAACTCTACCATTCCATAGATTAACTCAATTTGGAGGATTTATAGTCTGACTCGCTCACTCAGATCTGCCAACAAAGGCCTACCTGAGGTCCCTTCACCAAGACTTGCACATTTGTCTGAAACATGTGATCAGGTTTTTTCAGTGGCTGGACTTAAGCTTTGGAATACGCAGCCTGATCGTCTCCAGCTAATGTCAGACTTGACACAATTTAGAAAGGAATTAAAAACATATATTTTGTGAAGCCTTTCATTAGTGTAATCACTAGTGTCTTTCTTCTGTACCTCAACAATAATTTAACATGTCTCCCTTTGGGCATGCAGTCTGCTTGTTGGTTATTTCTGTTCTTAGTTATTACTTGTCTTTTTATTTTGTTGCCTTTTATTTTATTTTTATGTTTTTGTTTTATGTATGATGATTTTATAAATGTTTTCATTGTATTCCACTTTGACCTGTTGTAGAATGTGGGTAACAAAGATTTGTCAAAAAATAATTAAATAAATAATTAAATAAATAAAAAGTAACACACACATAAAACTCAAGCATACTATTTTGCTAACCTATTGCACTGCTGATAGTGATAATTAGCAATTGCAGCCTCTTCAGTCTCATTTGTCTACTGTCAAACCAGAGTTCAAGAAACACCATGGTTTTGTCTACTAGTGCAAATTAATTCCCTTTCTTCCTCTGAGCTAAACTCCCAGTATTTGGAAACAGTTCTGACCATGGTTTTTATTTTTATTTTATTTTTTGTTTGTTATGCATACTGCAGATTACAAACAAATTTGCTAAAACTCTGAGGGCTGAAGAGTTTCTCTGTGTTTAAATATTTAACTAGAAGAAAAGAAACAAAAAGTAATGCAAAAATTCTAGATCTGCTCCATGCTTTAGTCTCAGTGTTCAATATGCTGGCAAGTCTGTGTGATGATGTCAAGTGGCTTTCAGGCCCCTTTAGTCATTACACAATCGTTCCTCTTATGAAACCTGCTTTGAGCCAAACACCCAAGCAGTCTGCAGAGCCATCTGAAGAAGCTTTTGTGGGTGACTGTCCTGTGGGAGAAAGGCACTGAGATACTGGGTGGGCAGACAGTACTAGGCGTTCATTGACACTGGCAAACAAGAAGCTACTGTGTTTGCTTACATGGTACTGAAAGCAATGTAGCTGGAAAGAAAAAACATTCAGGGCTCCCTTTATGTGACAGTTTTCAGCTTAAATCCCTGGCAAGAACTTCATTAGATTTCCATAAGTCAGAAAGATAAAAAGGACTTTGCATTGCTGTCAAAACCACTGAGTCTTACAAATAAAAATTAAAATTAAAAAAACAAAACAAAAAACTCAGCAGAATAATTTAAAATTGCAAGCTCTTAAGTCTGCTAAAAATTCCTTCCTCAGGCAAAACCAGCCCCTTCTTAAGTTGTACCAAAAGTTTGCATCTTTAAACATTTGTTAGCTTTTTAAAGGTATCACCCCTACCCCATCATCATCACCGTTGTTTATTTATGACTCACTTTTCCAGCTATGGAGTTCAAAGCGTATTAAGATAGAACCGATAGAACCTAGCAATCATTTATTCAGTTTTTTGCTTGTTATTTTGACTGTTCTACGTTCTTTGTAAAGGCTATGCCTACCTATACCGTGGTTTTAAGTTATCTGTAAACCGACACGATATGCAAACGGTTGTCGGTATATAAAACATTTTAAATAAATAAATAAATTAAATAAATAAACCGATATGTATGGTGCAATATGCTCAAATAATTCCAACCACTTTGTTGGAATTGTTTTAACATACTTTATTTTTGGCAAACTGCTTTCTGATCTCTAGTAACATAGTCACAAAGGTTATGCAAAGTCAGTATTTAAAACCGAGATGGGCATGACTTCTTTGTGAAACTCAAACTCTGCAATTTGGGGAGGTTCAAGTTTTCACAGCCCGAACACAATCCAGAGCCACAGGTCAGGCACTTTAATCAGTTTTCCCTGATCTGAAGAATTCCTCCCTCAGCTCACTGGAACAGGAGCAGGGGTGAAAGGGCTGCGGGTGAGTCAGGGAGAATCCTTCCCTTTATAAAGCTGCAGTATGCTTGGCTGGGGAGGAGTGAGGCACACGAATGCATATTTGTTTAAAGTGAATTCACATTTCATAATGAGAAAGCTGCATTCTGCTTTGTTATAAATGGAATAAACTGAAAATCAGCTTACCCCAAAATATCTGAAATGTTTCACATATTTTCGAGTAGTTAACAAAGAAAGGGGTCTTCCCTGACTCCCTGGGGCTGAAACAGGGCCTCCCAAGAACCCATTTAAGCCTTCCCTGAAGTCTTCAGTGTAGAAAAGCCTCTCCTGTCTCTCTGGCTCCTGATGCACAGTGGCATTGCTTGGTACTGAGGCTGCCTCCATTTTGTTGTGCAAGCTTACAGCCATGCGATAAACTGGCACCGGCCATCCCTCAGACTGGCACCATCTTGTTTTATGGCCATATACTTTACAACCATAAAACACTGGTGCCGACTTCAGGGTCAGATGATATCATTGTGCACTGGAATCCAGTAGGGGAAGAAGCAACTGGGGATTACATCTTTCCCTTTCTATACTGAAGACCGCCATGGAAGGTGTAAGTGGGAGCCAGGGAGGCCCCAGCTCTGACTCACTTGCAGGGGTTGGGGGAGCAGGGGTCCTGGGAAAGCTCCAGGTCTTTTGAGGCAGTGGCAGCAGCGGTGGAAGAACCTGGGGGGAGACCCAGTTTCAGTTCTTGAGTTTTTAAATTTAATGTTTATTTTGGTTCTGCAAACAAACTGAACTGAACTAAATGTAAAAAAAAAAAAAAATAAACCAAAAAACACAACACCTGTATAAAAAAATCATCCCAAAATGAAAAACTGAATTAAAACAACATTTTTCCACCTTCACATCCCTAGTAAGTGATTCCCCTTGGCCAGTTCACGGCGTGGTTTCTTTGCAACTTCTACTAATGTTCCATCAATTGCTTTCTGGTTAACTGTATTTTAATTCTTTGAAATTAAGATGGAAAAAGTGATTAATGAAGAACCAACTTACCAAGCACAATGACGACGGTCTTCAGGAGGCTCATCATGGTATCCCGATTCCTACGGGGTCCAGAACTATGCCTGGACATCCTCATAGTCCTCTGCCGAACGTAGACAAAGATATGAGCATACAGGACCACCATGACTACAAAGGTGACCAGGTTAAAAATAGCCCAAAAGACCAAATAAGAGTCACTGTAGAGTGGTGCCATGTTGGAGCAGTGCGTGATGTCACAGATACAGTTCCAGCCCACACTTGGTATTGCACCCATCACAATAGCCATAGTCCAAATGACCACAATGACTACTACCACCCTTCGGTTGCTCATCCTAGTATGCAGCTGCATTCGAAAAACAGTAATGTGCCTCTCAATAGCAATGGCTAGCAAGTTGGCTACCGAGGCTGTCAGGCTAGTGTCAATAAGACCCTGGCGAAGAAGCCAGGTGCTCACAGTCAACCTCCTGGTATTGGGTCCCGTGTTAAACATTAAGTAAAAATATGCCAATCCAGCAAAGAAGTCTGCAGCAGCTAAGTTAGCCATTAGGTAATAAATAGGAAAGTGGAAACGGCGGTTGACGTAGATAGCCACCATGACCAGTAGGTTAGCCAGCATGATGAAGATGCAGACAGTAATTCCCAGTCCCATCACAAGCTTGCTGACTGTGTTCCATTCTGTAGCTAGGTATTTCTCACTTCGATTATAAAAAAAGGCAATTGTCTCATTGTAGTAACACTGTGGCTCATTCATGGCTGTGGTCTAAGAGATAAAAAAAAAACATAAACAAAATCAGATCTAAGTATTCAAAGACATTAGAAAAAAAAACGTTCTAATTCAGGAGTTGGCAAACCCCGCCCGCAGCACACATTCCAGGCAACCTCATTCTGCCTGCAGCACTGTAAGACTGATCTACAATGTTAGCACTATCATCGGCACTTTCATGATGTTCTAGTCACTTCATTTGGAATGACCCGCCAGGTGGAACAAACATTTAAGTAGCACATTTGATTGGGATTTGGAGGCAGTATTTCATCAGCTGCCTCCAAACCACCCTTTTGGAAATGTTTTGGGGGGTTTTGGCACTCTGTCACAACACGTGTACTCTTGTTTTAATGCTGCATTCCAGTTTTAAAGGGCAAACTGTGCCTTGGTGGGGAGTAAATGTATTCTAATTGCACAACCATGTGCAGCATGCTCGAGCTTCCTGGCAACTGAATAATGTGCATGCATGGAATATGAATGACTGTTACTTCTATTGTGCAATTTTGGAAAAATCAAGCAAAATATCTTTTTTTTTCAGCTTTGGAAAAACCTCATGGAGCAATTTTCAAAATTGCTCAGAGTTGAAAATTCTGCAGTGCTTTTACCCATACGTTTTTTACCATTTCTCAAAGGGATCATGCAAGTATATTTTCCTTTTGAAAACTGTCCTTGAAAATATACCCACCTGCTTTATCTGTGAGTATATTTTCCCTTGAACATAGCATTCATAGTTTTGAAAATGCAAAGCTACATGTGTTGCTGCCTCTCTTAATCTATTCCAGCCCTTGGTAAGCTTGTCCATGAATGGTGAGCAATTTTGAAAAAGTCCTTCAAGTTGAGTAAATAACTTTTGAAAATTGTCCTGTCCATGAAATATATCCAGATTTTTACCCATTTACATAACTTCAAATTTGGGCAAATTATAATCTACACCTGTAGTTCTCAACCCAGTCCTCAGGACATGTCTAGCCAATCTGGTTTTCAGGATGGATTTCCATGCTGAATATGCAAGAGAGAGATCTGCATACAATGGAGGCAGTGCATGCAAATTTATCTCATATATATTCATTCACCTGATTGTTTGGGTGTATCATGAGGATGGGTTCAAGACCCCTGGTGTAGTGGATCAAAGTCAATTAATGACAAACTGATTTCATTGGTGATGCATAGAGACTAGTCAAGTTAGAAAAATTTGGATTTGGCATTGGTTTTTGGCTGTTTCTGGTCTTCTCTGTGCTGCAGTGGTCTCACTCTCACTGTGCCAGACAGAGAGGCAGCACACTGCTGCTGATTTTGATTTTTCTATGCACTTGGGGAAGGTCAGTATGGGAGACAGTGTGGAGGCAGTTACAGCAGTGCTAATTATTTTTTTGCCTCTGTCTGGACCCCAATGAGATGAGCATTGGTCACTCAGAAACTGAAGAGCAGAATCATACCAGGCTTCGAGTCCTTTTGGTGCTGTCAGTGTTTAATAGTTTCTTTTGTGACCTAATCAGCAGTAATTCACACAGCATAGCACACATGTACAGTGTGTGTGTTGTGTGTGTTTGTATATGACAGACAGTTCTCCATACAATGAGTAGTATAGTGACTGGGGGTACAAAAACAGTATCACTAACTAAATTAATTTGTAATATCCAAGTCCCCAGTAGGCAGTGCACGTGAACAAATTCCATCATGTCAGGAAAAAGGAGAGAAAAGGATGTCAGCAGAGATAGAGGAAGTGGTGTAAAGACAGCCCAGTGAAGTAGTAGTGATAATAAGTCAGTCCTTCCCCAAAATTAAAAGACTTTTTTTTTTTTTTTTTTGCAGAGTGGCAAGAGTAGAAGGTAGCTCAAGTCCAAAGAAATTGAAATTTGGAGTGTATGTGCCACCACCACCTGTTCCTCACCCTCTTGCTTTGAAGCAGAAGGAAAAGGCAGGAGAGTCATCAATGGCAAACAGTAGCAGGGCAGGGTTATAGACTAAGACAGCAGAAATGCAACAGTCAAAATGAGCTGCATGCTCCTCTACATTGATTACTTCTCCTCAGGCAATGGAGACAGTATTTTCAACAACTGATTCTGAAGAAGAATCTTGTCTGAGATTCCCTGAATCAGAACTTGAGGAGCTAATAGATGAAGACATTTTTGGAGGATTAGTCAGCAGCATTTTAGTGTCCAATTCAGTGATGGGGGAGATAGGTGATACTGACAGTGATGAGAGCAACCCCCAGAAAAAGGTAATGCAGGAAGAGAGTGTGAATGATGCCCCTGGCATTTTTCCTCAGGATACACCCTTGACTTCAACTGCAGTGCCAGTATCAGCCCCCAAGGATGGCGAAAAAAATCCCTGATCTGGAGGTACTTTAAAGTGAGGGACCACCCATGTTTGCTTACTGTATTCACAGCAGTAAAGATATCAGCTCAGGAAAGAAAGTGGGGCATCTGACAAATGTTAGTATGCAGCATTATCTGGAGAAGCAGCACCATTAGCATTGGTATTAAGGAAGAGTGGCAGTACTAGCCTAGGGGCTCCCTTCTATCAGTCAAAGTAAAAGCCAGAGGAAAGGTATTGAATAGGGGAACACTTTGCCCCAGCTGATCCCACAGCCCATTCCAGCAGTCAGGTGGCAAGCCAGCAGTCTCCAGCCACCCACCATAGAGGAAATGGGGTGGTATTCCATAGCACTGTCTGAGGGCAAGAGTCAGGCAAGCTCTAAAGTAGTAACAAGGAGCATCAGGGAAATGATTGCCCTTGATGATCAGTCCCTGAAGGTAGTAAAGAACATGGGGTTTCAGCATCTGCTGCATGTGTTAGCCTCCAATTATAAAATCCCTTCCAGGACTACATTTAGTAAGAATGTCATCCCCATCCTGTCAACCAGTGCCGTAGTCACATACGGGTGCAGATGGCTAAGGCAGAGGGTAGTAGCATGCATTTCACAAGCGATATCTGGACCAGCATGAATGCTATGCATGCTTACTGCTCCCTCATGGCACATTGGTGTGACCTGGCTGAGGCAGGAGCTGGTAGCAGCTCTAGCAGAGACTGTGCATCAGGGTGCAAGTAGACTTTCCTGAACACCCAAATGATGCATCGTGCCCATACCTTGTTGAATATTCTATCAACCGTAAGAAAGATGCTGGAGGATTGGCAGCTAGATGGGGAGAGGCAGGAATATTCAGGAAAGTTTCTTTGAGACAGACAGTGGTGCAAACATGGCAAAGGAAATAGAAGATGGGCACTTTCTGGTTATTTGATGCTTTGTATACTTTTTGCACATGCCAGTGAGGAATGCCCTAAGACTTGGCACCAATGATGACAGGAATATATTCCTGAAGGATCTGATAGAGAGGTGAAGGAAACAGCAGGGCATTTCCATAGTAGCATAAAAACATGGTAGTTTGTGAGGAAGCAAGAAGAATTTATAGAAAATGTTCTGGAGGAAAGGTTAGAGGGTTTCTGTGAGCAGGAAGAAATGGAAGCAGAGGTGTTGCAGTTTTTGTACTCACTAAAGCAAGAATTGCAAGAGAAAATGAAACCTCTGACAAAAAGCTATACATACAAACTTGCTACACTTTTTCATCCATGGGTGAAAGGGAATCTTGCCCTCCAGTCCCAGAATCTCATATTCATGAAGGAGATACAGGTATTTAGAGTGAATAGGAGCACCAGAGGCAGAGGAACAGTGAAGATGTAGAACAGAAAAGAGTGGCCATCTCAGAGAGTAGTGCAAGCATGAGCAGCAGCCTGACAGCTACCAATCCCTCCCCCACCTCAATATGCCAAAGTCATGTTACCCATATAGAACCATCTCTCTTGACACAGACCATAACTAAAGCAGCTAGCAAGAGAGACCCTCACCTTACCTCAGCATAGTCGACCCCAGGACAATTTTCTGTGAAATACCATCTCACAAAGTCCATCGAGGACATGGACACAGATGTGCTGGCATATTGGGCATAAATGTCTGCATTCTGACCAGACCTAGCCAAACTGGCTCAGCAGTGTCTTTTATGTCCACCAACCAGTGTGCCCAGTAAACATGTATTCTCAATGGGAGGGGACAACATGAGCCTTAAGAACATAAGAACATAAGAAAATGCCATACTGGGTCAGACCAAGGGTCCATCAAGCCCAGCATCCTGTTTCCAACAGTGGCCAATCCAGGCCATAAGAACCTGGCAAGTACCCAAAAACTAAGTCTATTCCATGTAACCATTGCTAATGGCAGTGGCTATTTTCTAAGTGAACTTAATAGCAGGTAATGGACTTCTTCTCCAAGAACTTATCCAATCCTTTTTTAAACACAGCTATACTAACTGCACTAACCACATTCTCTGGCAACAAATTCCAGAGTTTAATTGTGCGTTGAGTAAAAAAGAACTTTCTCCGATTAGTTTTAAATGTGCCCCATGCTAACTTCATGGAGTGCCCCCTTGTCTTTCTACTATCCGAAAGAGTAAATAACCGATTCTCATCTACCCGTTCTAGACCTCTCATGATTTTAAACACCTCTATCATATCCCCCCTCAGTCGTCTCTTCTCCAAGCTGAAAAGTCCTAACCTCTTTAGTCTTTCCTCATAGGGGAGTTGTTCCATTCCCCTTATCATTTTGGTAGCCCTTCTCTGTACCTTCTCCATCGCAATTATATCTTTTTTGAGATGCGGCGACCAGAATTGTACACAGTATTCAAGGTGCGGTCTCACCATGGAGCGATACAGAGGCATTATGACATTTTCCGTTTTATTCACCATTCCTTTTCTAATAATTCCCAACATTCTGTTTGCTTTTTGGACTGCCGCAGCACACTGCACCGACGATTTCAGTGTGTTATCCACTATGACACCTAGATCTCTTTCTTGGGTTGTAGCACCTAATATGGAACCCAACATTGTGTAATTATAGCATGGGTTATTTTTCCCTATATGCATCACCTTGCACTTATCCACATTAAATTTCATCTGCCATTTGGATGCCCAATTTTCCAGTCTCACAAGGTCTTCCTGCAATTTATCACAATCTGCTTGTGATTTAACTACTCTGAACAATTTTGTGTCATCTGCAAATTTGATTATCTCACTCGTTGTATTTCTTTCCAGATCATTTATAAATATATTGAACAGTAAGGGTCCCAATACAGATCCCTGAGGCACTCCACTGTCCACTCCCTTCCACTGAGAAAATTGTCCATTTAATCCTACTCTCTGTTTCCTGTCTTTTAGCAAGTTTGCAATCCACGAAAGGACATCGCCACCTATCCCATGACTTTTTACTTTTCCTAGAAGCCTCTCATGAGGAACTTTGTCAAATGCCTTCTGAAAATCCAAGTATACTATATCTACCGGTTCACCTTTATCCACATGTTTATTAACTCCTTCAAAAAAGTGAAGCAGATTTGTGAGGCAAGACTTGCCCTGGGTAAAGCCATGCTGACTTTGTTCCATTAAACCATGTCTTTCTATATGTTCTGTGATTTTGATGTTTAGAACACTTTCCACTATTTTTCCTGGCACTGAAGTCAGGCTAACCGGTCTGTAGTTTCCCGGATCGCCCCTGGAGCCCTTTTTAAATATTGGGGTTACATTTGCTATCCTCCAGTCTTCAGGTACAATGGATGATTTTAATGATAAGTTACAAATTTTTACTAATAGATCTGAAATTTCATTTTTTAGTTCCTTCAGAACTCTGGGGTGTATACCATCTGGTCCAGGTGATTTACTACTCTTCAGTTTGTCAATCAGGCCTACCACATCTTCTAGGTTCACCGAGAAGTTGATTGAAAAGAGGTTCACTAGAGTTGATTGAAAAGATGGTCTTTTTGAAAATCAGTCTTCCTTTACTTGGGTTTCCAGAATTTCCATGTGAGTGGCAAGAAAACTGAGAGCATCTTGAAGGTCTTGCTGCCGCTTTGTCTACATGCCATCCCTCTGATATACCACCTTAGGGGTTTTACTGCCACCACTCTGCATACCCTTCCAGGCCCCAGATGTACCACTTTAGATGCCTTGCTGCCAAATGTCTACGATTTATGCCTGAGATGTACCACCTTAGGAGTCTTGGTACTACCACTTTACCTACTTACCTTGCCCTGGAATATCACCTTTGGATCATGTATCACCTTTGGATCATGCTGTATATATGCCTACCTGCCATACCTATTATGTATCAGCATGGGAGTTTGAATGCGTCTGTGTTTTTTGCTGTTTGGAGCTCAGCCTTGTTTTCCCACTCTGTTTGTTGGCTAAACTGGGGTGTTTTTTCCCTAGAAAAAAAATAAAATAAAAGCTTCTCCTCATATCCCATCTCTTTTCTGTTTCTCTACCTTACTTTTTGTTGTACATCTCTAGGATTTCAGCCTAGTTCTTCCACCATTCTTCTTTCTTTGTTATTCTGGGGTATGTTGTCCCCATAAGCCCTCAGTGAGAAGGAAGAAATGCAGGCACAAGAGAAAAGATGCACAGAAGAGAACTTTTACATGTTCTGAATGTGCTAAAGCTTTCAGTCAGAAGAGACAACTAATGCAGCACCAGAAAATCAACAAAAGGAAGAGACCATGTTCAGCTACAGAATGAGGAAATCTTTCTTAGTCAAGCAAACCTTGATATTAAAGAGTCCTTTAACAGCACAAAATAGGATACAAGCTAATAATCAGTTTGCAATTCCTGCACTATCAGAGTTTTGGAATAGTAGACTGGCCCATAAATATCTAGGAGAATTGGACATTGATGCTACTCTTGGTGCCACTTTGCCTCTTGTGCTATCTTTGAGGGTTCATGCTACTATTGTTGGATTCCTCTTTTAAAGCCTTGGGATTTTCTCCCTACTCTTGCTGCTTCTTTGCTCCTCTGATGGTGATTTGGTGAACTCCTGCCACTGCTAGTACCTCTTTGCCCCTTTACTGTGCCCAATCATGCTTCTTTTTGGAGCCATGTTGCCAGTTTGGATATGTTGGCATGCCTTCATCCTTCTGATGACGTCTACCCACCGGCTTCATTGGAATTGATGAGAAAATCCCAATTTTGGGGCCCATAGATAATGGAAAATGAATAAAACAAATGAAACACATTTTTTTTTGTTTGAAACTACTGAACTGAATGGAGGTGCCTTATGAAACAAATGAATGAACCAAAATGAAAATGTTTCCTCTGCACACCCCTACCTTGCATCTGATATATGTGGGGGAAGGAGGAATGAAGGCAAAACTACATGAAGACATTTGAAAATAAAATTGTATGCACATAGTTTACTCCTCCCAATCTAAATATGCCCCCAGGAATGGCTCATTATAAACCTGCTAAAGATAAGCATGCTATGGAAATATTCATATTTTTAGCCACTCTGAGGGGTATCATTTTTATTCTGAGGGATCTAGCCAGTTGATTGTTACCTTTCTCTTAAAAATTAGCCTAAACATATTCAGTTAGTCCTGTAAGATTCCAATAGATATTGTTCTTTCTAGCATGCTGCAATTTATTATGTGCCCTTTCATTCTTGTACTCAGGGCATAGAATCTTTATCATGTAATCCTTAATTCTTTTCCTTGCCATTAACTTCATACCATTTAAGCTTCATTGCCATAATTATGCCATAACCAAGAGGGTCAGAAAAGAAACTCTTGTTTTGAAACAATGTCCTAATTGACTCCCCTAAAGGTATCATTTTCAAGAGGCATCAAACAATTCTGTGCCAAGCTATGTTATGTTAAAGCATTTCAACATAGTTCCACTGAAATGTGAGCTACTGTATGCTGGAATGTTTCTGTGGAGTGTTATATGCTGTTTGAGATAAAAGTAATTTTCAAGATAGTGGGTGCCATAAATTTCTCCCTGCTCCATGCTGAAAATTACAGAGCCAAGAACTTATTTATAAGTTACCTGATCCTTGGTGTAGCACTGTGCACCCAGTGGGCACCATTCCAATAAAGTAGACATTTTGGTCAGCTACACTGAATATTTTGAATGTATTTATTTATGTATTTGCTCACACTTATTACACACTTCTCCAGTGATTGCCCAAGTTGAGTTACAAAAACAATAATAATCCATAAATGAACATAAGAAATTGCCATGCTGGGTCAGACCAAGGGTCCATCAAGCCCAGCATCCTGTTTCCAACAGAGGCCAAACCAGGCCACAAGAACATGGCAATTACCCAAACACTAAGAAGATCCCATGCTACTGCTGCAATTAATAGCAGTGGCTATTCCCTAAGGAAACGTGATTAATAGCCGTTAATGGACTTCTCCTCCAAGAACTTATGCAAACCTTTTTTGAACCCAGCAACACTAACTGCACTAATCACATCCCCTGGCAACAAATTCCAGAGCTTTATTGTGCATTGAGTGAAAAAGAATTTTCTCCGATTAGTCTTAAATGTGCTACTTGCTAACTTCATGGAATGCCCCCTAGTCCTTCTATTATTCAAAAGTGTAAATAACCGAGTCACATCTACTCATTCAAAACCTCTCATGATCTTAAAGACCTCTATCATATCCCCCCTCAGCCGTCTCTTCTCCAAGCTGAACAGCCCTAACCTCTTCAGCCTTTCCTCATAAGGGAGCTGTTCCATCCCCTTTATCATTTTGGTTGCCCTTCTCCATCGCAACTATATCTTTTTTGAGATGCGGCGATCAGAATTATACACAGTGGGGTAGATTTTCAAAAACCGCGATTAGGCGTACTTTTGTTGGCGCTCCAGGCGCAAACAAAAGTACGCTGGATTTCAGTAGATACGCGCGTAGCCGCGCGTATCCGCTGAAATCCGGGATCGGCGCGCGCAAGGCTATCGATTTTGTATAGCCGGCGCGCGCCGAGCCGCACAGCCTACCCCCGTTCCCTCCGAGGCCGCTCCAAAATCGGAGCGGCCTCGGAGGGAACTTTCTTTTGCCCTCCCCTCACCTTCCCCTCCCTTCCCCTACCTAACCCACCCGCCCGGCCCTGTCTAAACCCCCCCTTACCTTTGTTGGGGGATTTACGTCTCCCGGAGGGAGAAGTAAATCCCCGCGCGCCAGCGGGCCACTAGCGCGCTGCGTTTTCGGGGCGATCTGGACGCGATCTGGGGGTGGGTCCGGAGGGCGCGGCCACGCCCCCGGGCCCGCCCCCGGAACGCTCCCAACATGCCCCGAAAACGCAGCGCGGTTCGGGCCCGCCCCCAGACACGCCCCCCGACACGCCCCCTCCGAAAACCCCGGGACTTATGCGAGTCCCGGGGCTCTGCGCGCGCCGGTAGGCCTATGTAAAATAGGCTTACCGTCGCGCAGGGCCCTGCTCGCCTAAATCCACCCGGATTTGGGCGGATTTAGGCGAGCAGGGCTCTTAAAATCCGCCCCAGTATTCAAGGTGTGGTCTCACCCTGGAGCGATATAGAGGCATTATGACATTTTCCATTTTATTAACCATTCCCTTCCTAATAATTCCTAACATTCTGTTTGCTTTTTTGACTGCTGCAGCACACTGAGCGGACGATTTTAAAGTATTATCCACTATGATGCCTAGATCTTTTTCCTAGGTGGTAGCTTCTAATATAGAACCTAACATCGTGTAACTACAGCAAGGGTTATTTTTCCCTATATGGAACACCTTGCACTTGTCCACATTTATTTATTTATTTATTTATTTATTTAACACTTTTCTATACCGACCTTCATGAAGAAATATTCATTAAATTTCATCTACCATTATACTAAAAAACTAACATTATAAATACTAAAAAACTCATACAAATAAAACATAATCATCAGACAATGAGAGGGCAATTTTCAAAAGCCATTTCTGTGGGTAAATGGTAGGGATGTACATTTGTTTTAAAACAAATGGTAATCTGTTCATATTACACCAAAACAATGCACATTTGCCCTGAAAATCCTGATAATTTTCAGGTTCATTCATTTAGGAAAACAGCTTGCACTATATTTGCCAAAACAAATACAAATGAAAAAACAAACAAACCCAAAATAAAATAGCCCATTAAATGAAAAAACAAATAAAAAATGATCCAAAAACAGATAAAATGAACTGAAAAGAAAAAAGTGTCCATAAACATTCCTAGTAAGTGATTTATTTGGAAAATGCCCATCCCATCTCCTGCTAAAAATACACACATAGCTTCCACAACACACATATTTTTAATACCATTGTGCAACAACTTGCATAGTTTTATATTTCTAAAACTACTCACGTTGTTTTGTTTGGCAAAAGTGCCTGCAGAAAAAGTAAGTGCAAGTATCTGCAGGTACTTAATTTTCAAAGTGAAAGTATGTGCATACTTTCACTTTGAAAATTGAGACAAAATCCATTGTCAGAAGTACCCATAGACTTTGCATTAATGTGAGCATTGGAAACTTGTCCCCTACGTGGATAATTTTCAATAGATTTTACCCAGGCAATTAAGCAGCCACCCAAGTACAATGGGGGTAGATGTTGAAAACTGCACTCTTGCTTTGTGGGTTAAAGTATTTGCATTGTGAATCAGAATGTGCTTTCTTATCTACACTGAAAAGAGGTGAGTCCCATGGGCAAGGGGAGGGTGGAGCTTGCTGACAACACATGGAGGTTTTATTTCATGTTCATGGTTTAAGATGAAGTTTGCCCCTGCTGTAAACCAGGTGCAAAGTCTGTGGCTAGCCCCTGTATTTTCAAAGAGAAACTCTGTAGGGTGTCACACATGCCGTCCATGGCAGACCTGCGGCGCGGCCTTCTCATCTCTCTCCAGTAACTCCAGGATCTGGTCCCTTATCTCTGGTGGTGTAGGTCACCAGCTCCGTCCACCCCTGGTGCCTCCGGCTCATCTACACACCCTGGTACCTCCAGTCCAGCTACAGCTCCTGCTGCTCCGCGTCGGGCCTCTCCACGTGGCCCGACGCTGCTACTAGCCTCGCCCCTCCCTAGGCGCGTATGCATCGCTGTAACAAGTAGGGCCCGCGGCGGGAACTGAGCTGCGGCCCCGGATGATTACGTCAGCAGAACACTGGTATATAAGCCCAGGCTCTGCTCCCTAGCTTTGCCTTTGCAACAAGTCTCCTTGCTGGTTGAGTACTCGTTGCCTCCTGAGAGATTCGTCTCATTCCTGTGTTCCTGTTCCTCGTTGATTCCTGTTCCTGGTTTCCTCATTCCCGTGTTCGTATTCTTCAACCTATCTTCGGATTGCCTTCACGGCTTTGACTCTGCTTTACCTGACCACATCATTGACTCTCTCCAAGCCCGGACTTCTGCTTTGCCTGACCATGTTGTTGACTCTCTCCAAGTCTGGACCTCTGCATTGCCTGACTACTCCATTGCCTCTCTCCAGACCCAGACCTCTGCATTGCATGATTACTCCATTGCCTCTCTCCAGACCCAGACCTCTGCATTGCCTGACTACTCCGTTGCCTCTCTCCAGACCCATACCTCTGCATTGCCTAACTAAGTTTGCCTATCTCCATGCTCGGACCTCAGCCTTGCTTGCCACTACTTCCAGATTGCCACCTGCCCTGACTCAAGCTTGCTCTACAATGCCTCTTCAGCCCATGTCTTGGACTTGGCCTATTCAGGCTTCGGCCTGTTCCTGCTCGGGTTCCTTCTGTCTGACTTTGTTCCTTTGGCGCCCGGGTCTCCGGGACTCCACCTCGTCCAATACAAGGCTGTAACATACCCCTGCTGCTGTCTCTGGGCTGACCTCGATCCTTCCATCGACGACTACCGACGGAGGCCCACCTAAGTCCAGCTGGCCCCGGCACCCAAAGGCTCAACCCGAGGAAAATGAGGGCTGGTATTGGTGAAGTGCCAGCTGGCCTCTGTCCATCAGCCCACTTTGCCTGTCGACGGTGGGGACCAGTAGGACCCATCCTATGGGTTGCGTCAACCCACCTCAGCCCAAGGGTCCACCTCTGGCACAACATGGGGAATTTCCTTTTGAAAATGTGCTTGCTGGCCCATGAGGAAAATGCCCATAAAAGGGCCTACAAGTCCTATATGGGATTTTAAAATTGCCCTTATAGTTATATGTGATAAAGAAAAAGTAAAACTAATAAAAATTTCATTTTAGCAGCAACAAAACTTAAATAAATATGCCCTGGTCAAGCATATAAAAAAAGCATAAATTGAAAGCCTTTGTGTAGGTAACTTTTCAAGTAACACACACAAAAACTGAACTTTCAATATTTCCCCCTGCTGACCACATATATTTTATATTTAATTATTATATACCAACATTCGATCTGAGATATCACATCGGTTTGCATTCAGGTACTGTAGGTATTTCTCTATCCCCAGAGGGCTTACAATCTAAGTTTTGTACCTGAGGCAATGGAGGGTAAAGTGACTTGCCGAAGGTCACAAGGAGCGACAGCAGGACTCGAGACCATAGCCCACTGCTCTAACCACTAGGCTATTCCTCCTCCTCATCAATGGAAGTTTTCCATTTGTGGGGCTAAAATTTAGCTGATTAACACACATTATTCAGTGCTCTTTTACTAAAGTTATGTGAATATGACTGATCGGAAAAATCATAGTCATAAATTCATCCAGGTAAAGCTCTGAGCCTAACTTTGTTAAATGATATTCAATGGGAGACTTGGGTGTGTAAATCCTGATGAGCGTCCAGGAAAGATTATGCATGTAACTTAACCTGTATAAATCTGCCACTTGCATATCCGGAATTTTACCTGGATAAATGTGTCATTTGCCTGGGAGGTTAATACCCCAGCAGTATCACATAAACCCTGACAGCATCACAGAAAATCTCAAAAAATCAATAACAGAAATTTAACATTAATACAACCAAGGAGGATAACTTTCAAACAACAGCATGCAGTGATATATGCATGTATGTGGCTTTGCATAGTTTTACCATAGTATTTTATAACATGCGTATCACAAATGTACATAGTATAAAATGCAAGTATATTTATCCCACAACACACATACTTTAGCCACCAATTTTAAAAATATACGCACCAATATTTTACACATGAAAATAAACTAGGACTTAAATGCATAAGTCGGTGAATTTTAAAACATGCGCTCATTGAAGAAATTAACCAGTTTACCATGTAATCCACAAGTTTGCCCATTCCTTCTCCAGGTCATCAAGACATTCCTGGTTCTTCAACATGAACCACCCCACCCAGTTTACCCAGACCTTCCACCTACTCAGTGCTATACATTAAACAAGTTTCATATCATTTACAGCAGATAATTAGCAGGTGTATAAATACAGTAGACTATTTCCCATAAACTCATCAGTCATTAAATAAACAAAGCCTTAATGTTACAATATTTTTATTATGTGATTCATTTTTATAACATTTTAGATATTTACATAAAAAGAAAATGACATAAGTAAGAAAAATGAACATTCGAATAAGTTCAAATATTGTAAATTAATTGATTCAACTACCATCACACCATAAGTTACTGTTTTAGAATCACAGTGAGACTGATAACATCAGCAAACACATTACTTTAAATGCTCAAAAGTGCTAATGCCTTTTCCCCTTCCTTCCATCCAGTGACCCATCAGTATCATGACATTAAACAAACTTAAGGAAGTCAAGTCCACTAGATTTTTCTGTTGTTCTAGTTTTATACATTGCTTTTTATGTCTTGCTCTCTGAAAGTCACAAATGGAAATACAAATAAGCTTACTGAGCTGTTTGTACTCAAATTTTTACATAGCAAATCAAGACTTAGTAAAGACTGTAGGACTATGGAGAGTAAATTAGTTTTTTCTTTTTTTAACAGGAAGTTAAAATCCACAGGAGACAAAGATCCTCTTGGGGCTATGATTACAACCTCCACAAATGGTCTAGAAAACCAGAGAGGATGTTGACTTTCCCTCCTTACATATTCATTGTGAATTTCCAAACAAAAGAAACCTGAAAATATCTATTATGCAACAAAAGGGTAGTTTGCAGAATATATTGTACCCCAATTCCCACATCTCACAGCAAATGTAAGCAGTCACGTAGTTTAGAAGAAAACATTGCATTTTTAAAAAATAAACAACAACAAAAAAAAAAATACACTTTCAGGCTTTCCTTCTAAGTTTATATATTTTAAACATTTGATTAGACAGCTAATTTCCTAAGAGCTCTAAGTGCCATACAATAATATGGTTATGTATGCACGGTACTACATAACAAATCAGAAAATATAAAAAAATACAGAATAATAAAAAGAACCATGTTGTACTGCAGGAAAGCATATGACCAAGGCAAGACATTCATTCAGATTGGCAGAAAACATGATACAGGGTTAATGCAACCAATATAATGAGAAAGTGTACCTCAACAAATGTTTTTTTCCTCCAATGTACTAGACTGGACATTATATATTAAGAAAATGATGTTTCAACCTACTTTTCTTTTTTGTTTTGTTTTGCTTGCATTTTAAAGGGATCAAGTAATGTTGATGTTCTCCCATTGTAAAGTCTCAACATGTGCAAGAAGCCTTGTATTTTCTCTTCAGCAGTGCAGGACCTGCTTTGAGAAGCTCTTTCAGAGTTACAAAAAAGCTATAAAAATTGGATTTGGTACTGGTAAAGCATTCTCTCTGATCTTCCCTGCTGTACTAATCTCACTCATTGTACCAGAAAGACAGAGGCAGTAGCACTGCTTCTTTTTCTCTTTACTGGAGGAGGGTCAGGATAGGAATGTGAAGATTGTTGCAGTGCTAGTGAGTTTGTTGCCTCTGTCTATCTGAGCATCTGAGATAGGACAGCAGTGAGGTTAACTTAGTACCCTGACGTACTGAATGGAAGAAGATTCTTACCAAGCTGCCACTCTAAGTTCTTGGCTCTGTTTAACTAACAGTTTTTTTGTGTGTGGAAGGTGTCAGTCAGAACTGAGCACAAACAATATACACATAGACTATACACGAGCGTGAGAGTATGTGTGTGTGTGTATGTCTGTGTGTGTGTGTGTGTGTGTGTGTGTGTGTGGGCATGAGACAGGCAGTTCTCCATACAGTAGAGTGGTACTGTGAGTGGAGGTACAGTATCAATAAATAAATTCCTTTGTGATCTCCAAACCCCCAGTAGGCAATGCACTTCAAATTCCATCATGTTATTCAGAGGAAAATGGAAAGAAGGGTCTGGCAGCCTTGGCAGTGGTAAAGGATATGCTGCAGAGCCAACCCAGCCTAGTAGCAGTGATTAAAAAGGCAGCCCTACCCCTAAACTGAAAAGAGACTTCTTTAGCCTCAGAATGGCAGGAATAGAAGGTAGCTCAAGGTAGAAGCAATTGAAATTTCAAGAGCATGTGCCACCGCTGCCTGTTTTCTCTCTTGTCTTGGAGCAGATGGAGAAAGTGGAAGAGTCAACCAAGGGTGGCAATAGCAGGGCAAGGGCAGCAGAAGTGCAATGCCCAAAACTAGCAGCATATTCCTCTTTGGTTATTGCTTCTGAGGCAGTGAAGACATTATTTTACTAACTGATTCTTAGTAAGAATCTTGTCTGGGATTTTCTGAATCAGAAATTGAAGACCTAGTAGCTGAAGAAAACGGAAGGATTAGTCAGTAGTATTAGCCTCCAGTGTGGTGATAGGGGAGATAGATGATATTGACAGTGTTAACAGCAACCCCTATAAAGAGCAGGCAGTGCATATAGAGAACATGAGTGATGCCCCTGATATGGAATCACTTTGACGTGAAAGAAAACCCACGTTTTTCTCAATATATTCACTGTAGTAAGCATATCAGACGAAAGAAATAGGGCATCTTAAAAAAATGCTGGTATGCAGTACCACTTGCAAAATCAGCACTTGCTAGCATTGGCATCAGGGAAGGTGACAGTGCTAGCCTGGGGACCCGTTTTGCCAATCAAAGCAAAAGCCAGAGGAAATGGGTTCAAAAGAGGAAGACTTTCCCCCAGCTGATTACACAGCCCCTTCCACCAGTCAGGTGGGAGGCCAGCAGTCCCCTGTCATGTATCTGCAGTGGCAAATCACCATAGAGGATATGAGGACAAGAGGAGGTAGCATCTAAAACAGTAACAAAGAGCATCGGGGAAATGATTGCCCTGGATGAAGAATGTGACCACTAAGTATCTGCTGCATTACAAAATCCCCTCCAGGACTACATTTAGTAAGCAGGTTATCCTCACCCTGTACAACCAGTATTGTAGTCACATGCTGGCTAAGGCAAAGGAGAGAAGAGTGCATTTTACCAGTGATATCTGGACCAGGGTGAATGATCTGCATGCTTACTTCTCCCTGATGGCACACTCGTAAGACCTGGCTGAGGCAGGGGCAGGCAGTAGTTCTAGCAGAGACCAAGCATCAGGGTGCAGGTGGGTTGTGCTGAATACCCAAGTGATGGATAGCTGCTATACCTCTGGAAAAGTCTATCAGCCATAAGAAAGATGCTAGCGGGTTGGAAGCTAGACCAGAGAGGTAGGAGTCTTCAGACAAACTTAGTTGTGGCAGTGGGATAAATATGCTAAGGGCAATACAAATTGGGGGTATTGGAATATCCAATTCTTTGAACACTTGCTGCACCTGACAGTGAGGGATGTCCCAGATCTGTGGCCCTAGGACCATGATTATCTATTCCTGAAGAATGTGATAGAATGGTGCAGGACAATAGCAGGGCATTTCCATTGAAGCATGAAGGGTAGGCAGTTTCTCCCTGAGAAGCAGGAAGAATTCAAGTTGACTCAGAAGTTTCTGATTCAAGATGTTGGCATCCACTGGAAGTCCACCTACAGAGGTTAGTGTTGCGGAAGACACCCCTTCATGATCTGTTTCTAGAAACAGAGATAGGTGTGGATTGCCCCCTGGGCATCATGATTGGGTAGTGATGATGCAACTAGTAGAAATCCTAAAACCCATGGAGGATCTGAGTTTCAGAAGCACCAACATAGGTAGCGTCATCCCTATAGTAAGTATTCTGGAGGAAAAGTTAGTGAACGTCTGTGAACAAGAGGGAATGGATACAGAGATGTTGCAGTTTGTGGGCTCCTTGCAGTAGCAGGTGCAAGTAGGACTAAAACCCCTGACAGAAAACAATACATACATGCTTGCCACACTTTGTGATGGTGGAAGGAAGTCTCGCCCTCCAGTCCCAGAGACTGGCATACATGAAGGAGATGCTGGTAGCTAGGGTGCGTGAACAGGAGCATCAGAGGCAGGGGGGATGTAGCACAGGAATGAGTGGCCACTCCAGAGAGTAGTGCAAATCCAAGCAGCACCCTGTCAACTACCACTTCCACACCCACCTCAATACGCCAAAACCACATTGCCCACAAAGAACCATCTCTCCTGACGTAGGCCATAGCTAAAGCATCTGTTAAGAGAGACCCTTGACCCACCCCACAAAAGAGACCTCAACTCAAATTTCTGTGACGCACTATCTTGCAGAGCTCATCGAGAAGATGTACACAGAGGTGCTGGCAAACTGGGCATACAATTAGGCAGTCTGGCCAGACCTAGCCAACCAGCGAACCTAGTGAATGTGTCTTAATGGCACGGCATATGGTGAGCCCTTATAATTTAAAGCTGGTGTCAGACTTGATGGAAACATTGGTGTTTTTAAAAATCATTCTGCCTTTGCTTAGCTTCCCAGAATTTCCATGTGAATGGCAAGATGATTGAAAGTACCTTGAAGGTCTTCCTGTCACTCTTCCTATCTGCCATGCCCCAGATACACCACATGGGGGTCTTGCTGCTAGTATACCTACTTGCCATGCCTCAGATATACCACCTTGAATATCTTGTTGCTACTATGCCTACCTGTCATGCCCCAGATATACCACCTTGGGGGAACTGAGTACTGCTCTGCCAATCTGCATGCCCCTTATGTACTATCTTGAGAGTCTTGCTGCTTCTATGCCTACCTTTCATGCTCCAGTTATACCACCTTGGGAAGCTTTCTTCTACTCTGCCTACCTGCCATAGCCTTGATGTGTCAGCTTGGGGTCTTCTTGCTACTATGCCTACCTACTATGCTGCAGATATTAGGGGTGGGAAGGGGGAAAATTTTGTTTTGTACTTCATTTCATTTTTGGGGAGCTTTTTCACCTACAAATATTGTTTCATGTAATATTTATTTCATTTCTTTAGTTAAAAAAAATGGAGCATCCAAGGATCTCCTATGCCCCTCACCCATCCCTCCCACTCAGAAAAATGCTGGAGCCAGGATCCTCCCCGGCCACTACTTACCTGGACTGGGGAGATTTGTAGATAAGGCCTAGGCCCTGGCCCAACCTGGAGCCTTGTGTAGGGGCCCAGGCTGAGGTCGCGGTGACCTACTGTGGCCTAAACCCAAGCAAGGCCAAGGCTTCAGCCTGAGCCTAGGCATCAGGGCCAGCTGGTCCCAAAGTCTCAGCCTTGCATAGGTCTAGGCCACGGTAGGTTGCTGCAACCTCAGCCTAGGCCCTATGGAAGACCCAGGCTTGGAGACCTGGACTCGATGCCTGGGGCTCAGCCCAGGCCAGGGCCCAGACCAAGGCCTGACACTGTGGCCTGGCCTGGACTCTGGGTCATGATACTGGGGCCTTGGCCTGGATCCAGGTCCAACTCCGGGGCCCGGCATGGAGGATGGGTCCCAAAGCTTGGGTCTCAGCACAGGGTCAGCCCAGGCTTGGAGCCCAGGACTCAGAGCTCCATTTCAGTGTCTTCTTTCTATGGCTATTCTTTGCCAAATGATGTCATCCACTGGGGTCATTGTGTCGGAGTTATATATACCCCCAAGGTGGTATATCTGAGGCATGGCAAGTAGGCATATTAGCAACAAGATGCTCAAGGTTTTATATCTGGCAGGTAAGCAAAATAGCAGTAGGTCCCCCAAGATGGTACATCAAGGGCATGTCAGGTAGGCATGGTAGAAGCTGGACCCCCAAAGAGGTATTTATGGAGCGAGGCAAGTAGACAGAGTAGCAGTAAGATCCCTAAGATGGTATATCTGAGGCATTGCAAGTAGGTAGACTAGCAGTTAATTAACTCTGGCACATCCTCCCCAGAGGAGGCACCATTTTGATGGCTTCAGGTCTAGGCCTAAGCCAAAGTGCCAGAGTTGCGCTTGGGCATAGGCTGGGGCCCCTGCTTTGGATCTTGGCCTACTTCATAGGTGAAGCCTAGGCCGGCCAAAGACTTTTATTTTGAATAGATTTTTAAAACGAAACAAGATTCCGACAAAATTTCATCAGAATGGAACTTGTTCCATTTTGAAAACAATCCAAAGCAAAATGTCATCTCATTTCTATTTTGTTTTTCCTGAATGCCCATCCCCACCTTGAGGGACTTGCTACCGCTCTGTCTACCATCCATTTTCCACATATACCACTTTAGGGGTCTATCCGCTACTATGCCAACCTGCCATGCTGCAGATGTGCAAGTCTTGCCTCACAAATCTGCTTCACTTTTTTGAAGGAGTTAATAAACATGTGGATAAAGGTGAACCGGTAGATGTAGTATACTTGGATTTTCAGAAGGCGTTTGACAAAGTTCCTCATGAGAGGCTTCTAGGAAAAGTAAAAAGTCATGGGATAGGTGGCGATGTCCTTTCGTGGATTGCAAACTGGCTAAAAGACAGGAAACAGACAGTAGGATTAAATGGGCAATTTTCTCAGTGGAAGGGAGTGGACAGTGGAGTACCTCAGGGATCTGTATTGGGACCCTTAATTTTCAATATATTTATAAATGATCTGGAAAGAAATGCGACGAGTGAGATAATCAAATTTGCAGATGACACAAAATTTTTCAGAGTAGTTAAATCACAAGCAGATTGTGATAAATTGCAGGAAGACCTTGTGAGACTGGAAAATTGGGCATCCAAATGGCAGATGAAATTTAATGTGGATAAGTGCAAGGTGATGCATATAGGGAAAAATAACCCATGCTATAATTACACAATGTTGGGTTCCATATTAGTTGCTACAACCCAAGAAAGAGATCTAGGCATCATAGTGGATAACACATTGAAATCGTCGGTTCAGTGTGCTGCAGCAGTCAAAAAAGCAAACAGAATGTTGGGAATTATTAGAAAGGGAATGGTGAATAAAATGGAAAATGCCATAATACCTCTGTATCGCTCTATGGTGACACCGCACCTTGAATACTGTGTACAATTCTGGTCGCCGCATCTCAAAAAAGATATAATTGCGATGGAGAAGGTACAGAGAAGGGCTACCAAAATAATAAGGGGAATGGAACAGCTCCCCTATGAGGAAAGACTAAAGAGGTTAGGACTTTTCAGCTTGGAGAAGAGACAGCTGAGGGGGGATATGATAGAGATGTTTAAAATTATGAGAGGTCTAGAATGGGTAGATGTGAATCGGTTATTTACTCTTTCGGATAATAGAAAGACTAGGGGGCACTCCATGAAGTTAGCATGGGGCACATTTAAAACTAATCGGAGAAAGTTCTTTTTTACTCAACACACAATTAAACTCTGGAATTTGTTGCCAGAGGATATGGTTAGTGCAGTTAGTATAGCTGTGTTTAAAAAAGGATTGGATAAGTTCTTGGAGGTGAAGTCCATTACCTGCTATTAAGTTCACTTAGGCCACTGCCATTAGCAATGGTAACATGGAATAGACTTAGTTTTTGGGTACTTGCCAGGTTCTTATGGCCTGGATTGGCCACTGTTGGAAACAGGATGCTGGGCTTGATGGACCCTTGGTCTGACCCAGTATGGCATTTTCTTATGTTCTTATCTCAACTCTGCTCTCACTCCCAGCCCTTTCCCTTTTCATAGTAAGTGTGGCTGCTGTAATACAGCAAATGTACATTTACCCACATTCATGGAGGTGCAATTTGCAAATGGCATTTTCTTTCTAAGATAAACCTTCAATCCTTTTTCCTTGATTGCATTGATGTTGAGGATGTTGGTAGGACTATTTCTAACAGAATCATTTCAAGAGGTAGGATTGATTAAAGTACCTTCTCTTCAATGGCAGACAAACGTACATCTGACTGATCTGGGAAATCAGTATATGAACTGGGTGTGCTCTAGAACAGTGACTTAAAAAAATGCTTTAAATACAATGGCCTCTATAACAACCTAGATGTAACTAAATCCGCCTCATGGTTTTCATAGAATTTGAAATTTTTGAAAAAGAATAGAAGAAGGACTGTGACATAATTGCTGCTCTGAGTGATTCAGATATGGTTAATTGCAAAGTTCATATGGTGAGGCTGTGATTATGTCTGCCAAGAAAATATATTTTTTTTCAGAATTTGCATCAGCTCAAAATAGTTTTAGGGAACTGTTTAAAATAGTAAACAGTCTGATACATCAGCCTATGTCTCACTCATCAAATGACTCTTCAGAATGAGATCATGAAAGCTTTATTGAGTTCTTTGCTAATAAGATCTACAAAATGAAGACAAGTTTAGACAAAGAAAGTACAAAGGATAATTGGGAGGTTGGTATTATCCAAGTTAGGGCATCTTCATTCTGGAGCTTTGATACTGTGGATGAAGATTATGTAAAGAATATCTTAGCAAAGATGTGTTTCAAGTATTTTGTAGAAGCCCAAATCCATGGAAGGGCCTCTCAATGGAATGATATAAATCATAAATTTATCATTAGCTCAAGGCGTGATTCCTGTTATAATAACAAAAGAAGTGATGAATCACCCAATCTTAAAAAAACAAATCTCTTGGTGCCTTTATATATGATTGTTTTAAACTGGTGTCTAATTTATCTTTTTGAGTAAAGTGATCTAGCGTGTTGTGACCTATTAGCTGCAAGTTTTTCGAACTGAATTAGACAAAATCTTGAGTAATGTGTGTAATTCTGCTTGCCCCTTTTACCCCATTTCAAAAAAAGATAAACCGGAACTAGAAAATGTAGAGGCCAAAAAACATAATGATAAAGGAAATGAAGCGTCACCCTTATGAAGAAAGGCTAAATAAGTTATGGCTTTTCAGCTTGGAGAAGAGATGACTGAGAGGGGATATAAAATCATGAGTAGGGTGGAACAGGTAAATAAGGAATGATTATTTATTTTGTGAGTACTAAAACTAGGGGACATGCTATGAAACTAACAAGTAGCAGATTTAAAACAAATTGTGAAAACTAACTTTTCACTCAATGCATAATTGAGCTGTGGACTTTGTTGTTGGAGAATATGGTCAAGCCATCCACCATAGCAGAATTTAATAGGAGTTTGGACAAGTTCCTAGAGGGAAAGTCTGTAAACAACTGTTAGCCAGATAGACTTGAAAAAGCTACCACTTTTCCCTGGGAGCAAGCAACAAGAAATGGATCTACTCTTTGGGATCTGTAGGGTACCTCCTCGTGATCTGGATTGGATATTGTTAGAGATAAAATGCTGGGCTCGATGGACCTTTGGTCAGACTGAGAATAGCACATGCTGGGGTAGATTTTATAAATTTCTGCGCGTGCGTACTTTTGTTCGTGCACCAGGCGTGAACAAAAGTACGCTGGATTTTATAAGATATGCGCGTAGCCGCACGTATCTTATAAAATCCGGGGTCGGCTCGCGCAAGGGGGTGCACATTTGTGCAACCTGCGTGCGCCGAGCCCGGTGCATGCTGCCTGTTCTTTCTTTCCACCCCTCCGCACCTTCCCCTCCCTTCCCTTACCTAACCCACCCCCCCCCCCGGCCCTATCTAAACCCCCCCTACCTTTGTTGGCAGATTTACGCCTGCGGAAAGCAGGCGTAAATCTGCGCGTGCCAGCGAGCTGCTAGCGTGCCATCACCTGACCCGGGGGCTGGTCCGGAGGCCTCGACCATGCCCCCAGGCCGGCGCCACGCCCCCGGGCCCGCCCCCGAAATGCCGCGTCACTCGCGGCACACCCCCCAACACGCCCCCGACACACCCCTCCATGCAAGCCCAGGGACTTATGCGCGTCCCGGGGCTTGCGCGCGCCACCGAGCCTATGCAAAATAGGCTCGGCGTGCGCAGGGGGGTTTGGGGTAGGTTTTCGGGGGGTATGCGTGTATCGTACGCGTGTACCCCTTTGAAAATCTACCCCTTTATGTTCTTAGTACTTAGACCCTTTTCAATCAGGTTTTAAAGGTCATGGCTGTTAAATGGCATTGGTTGCATTAGTAGATAACCTCATCATCATCTTTATCATGGGAGTTTGTCCTTTTTGATTACTCTTGATCTGCCAATGGCCTTTGACATGATCAATCAAAATATTTTATTTGATATATTATTGAATCTGGGGTGGAATGGAAGTTTAAAACTGGCTTAAGTCTTTTTTTTTTATCAGAGAGAATGCAGAGAACTATGATGCATAAAAATATGTCAGAAACCAAGGATCATCTTATTTGGAGTCCCTCAAATATCTAATCTTTCCCATATTCTCTTTGTTCTATCTCCACATTGTATATACATGTTTCATTATTACACTGCCCCCCTGTGTCATCTTGTGATATTGCACAGCTTAGATTTTCTGCAGGGTTTTTACGTCCTTTCCGTTATTGTTAGCTGCTGTTTGAACGTTTTAAACTTCCTTATTGTACCTGTTCTTGTATTGCCTTCTCTCTCTCTCCCTCTCTCTGTGTTCTCTCTCCTCTTCCTATTGATCACTTGACCCAAAGCATCCTCGGACTGTTTACTGCCTAGAGGGATTTTCAGTTGGGGAAAAGATTCTTCAAGCTAACAGCTCATCCTGAGTTCTCCTACAAGCTCCTAGAAGCATTGTTCTTTCACCATCCACTAGCTTCTATAGCTTCTATTAAAGCTGTAGTTGTCTTCCTCTGACTAATGGGCTTCCAGAGGCTTATAACAGCTGAATCAGGCTCTACTGTCTGTACGGCTATTCTTGGTACCTTGCCATTCATAGTGAGTAGTGTTAAATTGTTTATCATTCTAAAAAATGTTGTTTGGTACTCAGGAGCTATGTTTCTTTGGTATCTGAAGCTGGGGAAAGGTTTAACTGGTTGTCTAGGAATACAAGCTAAGAAACTGTATTCCGAGGGCAGCACATTCTTAAATATTTAAGTACAACTATTGGGGGAAGTTATTAAGAGATATGGGTCTGCTACCAGTGTTTTTTAGATGGCATTCAAATCTGCAACTCTTTGGGGAAGAACTATGCAGGGGCAGTTGAAGGTGGCTGTGGATAAACAAACTTAAACTCAGACAAGACAGAAATTTCATGAGTGAGTAAGATAGAATTTCAAAATGTGAAGGTTTTACCTGTGGATGGTGATTTAATCCCTGTGCTGAAATGGAAGTATGCAATTTGAGAATAGAAAATGAACAGGACATTAGTAACAAATAGGGATGTGCATCATTTTTCTGATGGTTGAAAATATCGTGCGATATTTTCTAATCCATCAAGTATCGGGGGGTTCCTGAAATCGATAGGAAAACCCCACGAAATTTTCGTGCGGTTTCCATTGCTCCTACAAGGGGCCGGTCAATGGCACCGATAGCCCCTGTCACATGGTAAGGGCAAAGGGCAATCGGCACCATTTTGTTTACTGGCAGCCGACAGCCCGAGAGCGGGAGATCGCTTCCGGGATCCCCGCTGGACCATCAGGTACTTTAAGAAAGTTTGGGGAGGGGGGGTCGGGAGGGTGGGGGATTCTAAATAATTAGATTTAAAGGGTCGGGGTGGGGTTTTTTTTTTCAGCTCAGGTCAGCCGAAAAAAAAAGCGGTCAGAACGTTTCCCGCGGTTCTACGAACATGATACCGGAAACAATTCCGGAACCGATACACATCTCTAGTAACAAATAATGGATATTTGAAATCAGTTGATCCAAATGTGAATTTTGACCTGGCTATGTAAAAGTTAGCTGGACAAATGTATTCCGCTACATTAATTGACTAAGGGGTAGATTTTAAAAGGAGCTCACGCGGCGTACATGTGCTTGCGCTACCCTGCGCGCACACATGTATGCCCGATTTTATAATGTGCCCTGTGTCGAAGGCCTCTGGCCCCACCCCTGCCCACCCATGGACCGCCCTGCCCCCGGTCCGCCCCTTTAATAAAGCCCCAAGACTTATACGTGTCCCGGAGCTTTACGCGCGTCGCCGGGCCCTTTTAAAATAGGCCTGGCGTGCGTAACCCCCCTACGCATGTAAATCAAGGCCATATATCTTGTGGAGAAAACGGACGCTTGTAGATTGAACATCCGTTTTCCCAATCCGCTTGACAGCCACCTCTCCTGTGCACCCGATGCTGAGTTTTGAGCATCCCTAGCTCCTCCTTTTTTGCGTGACCCCTAATTTAAATATTACATCACACACCTAGGAGAGGTGGCTGGGCATGCATTAGGAAAATGGGTGTGCAGCATTGAGCGTCCGTTTTTTGCACACAAATATTGCATCAGTCCCACAGTAGTTATTTATTTATTTATTTATTTATTTAAGATTTTTATATACCAACGTTCATCAAAGATATCACATCGGTTCACAGTGTAACACAAATTGGCGCCTGGGGTAGCGCTTTACATCGAACAGAGGTAACTTTACATCGAACAATAGTAACATGTTAACAAGTATACAAGACTAAGGAAGAGGAACCTTAAAACAAGTAAAGTTTCTAACCTCGATGTTAAAAGATCCAACAAATGACTAATGTGGGGAGGATTGTATTGTGCCTTCACTCAGTTAAAGCCTACTGAGAACAGAAAATGCATAGAAGAGCTCAGGCTCGCCAGTTAGCAAAGAACTCAATACAACATGCTGCAAGGATATAGTGAAGTTATTTCTAAAGAATGCTTTCCTAATATCTGTAGTTCTTTCATGCTCCATGCATTTTAAGGGTAGCAAGTCATCCCTGTGTTTGTTAATCCATGCTGCAAGATGATGAAACATGATTCAGCTTTACTGAGAGGTTTTTTTCTACTATTCATTGTGTGGTAGATTTTCAAAACTAACGCACACACGTCCATGTGCGCACGCTACCCAGCACACACACATGGACACACAATTTTATAACATGCTTGCGCCGCTGGGCGCATGTTAGAAAATGGGGGGTCGGCGCGCGCAAGGGGGTGCATATTTGTGCAACCTGCATGCACCAACGCCCGCGGCCTTCCCCATTCCCTCCCAGTCCGCTCCAATTTAGGAGCGGTCTGGGAGGGAACTTCCCTACCCCCATTCTAACCTTCCTACCCCTTCCCCTAACCTTCCCGCCCCCTAGCCCTATCCTAACTCTCCCCAAATCCTTATCTTATCTGCTGCGCCTGCTTGGAGCAGGCGCAGGTTGCGCACACCGGCACCCTGCCGGCACGCGATCCCCCGGCTCAGCAGCAAATGGCCACTATGCCGGTGGCCTCTAGACATGCCTCCTTACCAGCACACCCCGCCCCCTCCCCACCCCTTTGCATGAACTGAGCTTGTAAAATACTGTATACAGTGGTTTTCTTCCGCAGATCCGCTGGCACAGAATTCCTTCGAGAATGATCTGCGGAGGTCCAGTAAGCTAGTGTCGCCTGTTAAAATGCCGGTAACCCAGACTACCCGGTGACAATTGCAAGCATTTGTCTTAGCCTTGCAGTTATTTTGGAAATAATTGGGTCATGGTCTTGGTGTTGGACCCAGTCCCCTATGCTTAACATGGTTTACTATGGGAAAATCGGTTTTGACCTAAGTCGTTCAAATTAAGGTAACAGTTTTCAGGAACCAGTTGTGACTTAAGTGTGAGGATGGTTTGTAATGTCAAACTGGGCAGTATGCAGGGTCCAACGGAACTATGTAGGTTGGCAGTATAACAGAATAAGGTACATTCATGTACAGGTCCATATTCAGCAGCTGCGAGTGGCTCCGCTAGTTAGCCGGTTATACTTTACCAGTTCACTAATACTACTGCAATTATTCAGTAGCACAGCCTTGCTGACGAATGTACCCAGCTATCTTAAAGTTAGACCGTTATGTATAACTGGTGAATCAGCCGGTTAACTCCGAATCCAACATGACTCCTCCCCGATCCGCCCATTTCCCGCCCCTGTCATAGCTGGCTAAAAACCCGGCCGGCCAAACTACTTATCTGGCTAAGTGGCACCTGCGGACCATAGCCGAATACTCAGCAGTGCCACTTAGCCGGCTAAGTGCCATTTTCAATATCGGGTTCGTAGTATTCTGTTTTAAAAATGAGGGTTTTAATTCACTGGAATATTTTTTTGCCCCCCCTGGAGGGAAAATAGCAGGTTCTCCCCGACCCATCCAAATAGCAAGTGTCATAGCACGGAATATTCCGGACACTAAAAAGGAAAATATTCGTGGATTGAAAAACTGCATTTGAAGCCAGAGGAAGGAGCCAGCACCAACAGATGCTCTATTAATACCCTCCAATCGACCCACAACTATTAATTCTCCTAAATACAACCTCATCTTTTATACATCTCTGGCTCCCTCAGGTCCAATATGCTTACTCCCGCTCAAGACTGGCACAAGTCCAGGTCGCAGCACTGCTGCACGTTGAGGGCAGACTAAGTAAGTTATCTGGATAAACTTATCCAGGCAACTTATATACCAGATACTCTGACTTATGCAGCTTAAAAGCATAGAGGGGTAATATTCAGAAAGCCGGTGAGTGGCCAAGTTAGCCAGATAACTTGTCCCGGTATTCAGCGGGATAAACATCATGGCTGAATATTCTTCCCTAAAGTTATCCGGCTACCTTTAGCCTATTAACATTCAAATCTAACCAGTTGTGTTTGAATATAACTGGTTGAAAGCTATATGGCTGTGTGTAGCCAGTTAAGTGACTGAAATTTTTTTTTTTAAAGAAAAAAACATTGGGGGCCTTCTGGCCTTATATACCAGTCCCCACCCTGGAAAACATTTTAAAATAAGTGTGGACATAGTGCCTGATCACCCTACTCAACCAGCCCACCTAATTAAAAAAAAAAAAAGCATCAGGTGCTCGCATCCTTCACTGATATCTTCTTGAAAATCACAATTCCCCCTCCTGCTCCCCACCTTCCCCAGCTTCTATTTCACCCTCCCCTCCCCCCCTTCGCTCACCCCAGTCCCCCACCTGGGAGTGCGGTAAACATCTCACCCATTCTTGGTCGCTCCCAGCATCGGTCTGACAGCAGCATCGTTACTGTGCCCTTCCCGAGCTGCTGTCGGAGCAATGCTGGACGCGGCCGGGAGCGCAGTGAAACGCTAACTGCCCCCGCTGCCCGGGCTATTCAAAGATCCGGACGGAGTCCTGGGGCGGTAGGGTGCAATAGAGGTTGTGAGAGGGTGGGGAAGCTGAAGGGGGGAGGGGGGGCAGGATCAGGAAAAGTTCCGAATTTTCAAAAAACAATTAGGGAAGAAGGTGGGAGCTGTCCTCAGGGTGCTAGCACCCACATTTTTTTTAATTATTATTTTCTGGGCCGGGATCAGCTCTGAAGGCCGCGGCTTGTTTTTCTTTTTACTGCCACTTAACTACCTATATTTTGAATATAGGTGATTGAGTAGCAAGTTATGCAGCCTCACGTGGCCAGATAACTTTAGGGCTACTCAGAATTAAGCCTACAGTTTCCCGGCTAATTTAGCTGGATACTGCTGGATATCGCCTAAGTTAGGTGGATAACTTTGCTTGCCTCGGAACACCTCCTGCCTACCTCTTTTTTTTTATTGGGCCACATTTTAGCCGGATAATAACTTATCTGGCTAAAACTTTGCTGGCCAGTGTGGGGACATATTTAAACCTCAGCTTTTTAAGGCTAAATTTGGGACTAACCTGGTGAAATCCTTTTGAATATTGACTTCTTAATTCAGCAACGGCGATTGGAGCAGTAAATTTTATACTCCTGGCTTATCCGCCCAAGTCTCAAATGTAGCCAGCTTAACCAACATCTGCTTCAACGGCAGGGGACCAAGACTGATACTTCACTTTCAATGCATAGCCAGCATGGCTCTCTGCTTCAACGGCAGCGGAGAATGAATAAAGGTGGATCTATATTCAGGCACCAATCAACAAGGACTGAATTACATAGTCTGGATAAATAGATAAGCATGGGTGTAGCTTGCTTATTGCGGTGGTTAATACCCCTAACTCATTAAGCTATTTCACTTAGATGCAGTTCCAACACTGCTCTCTACATTAATGGCGGGGGTGGAAGGGAAATAGAATAAAAAAGCTTACTAAGAGCCAAGAGAAACATAAGTATGTGAGAGACAAAAAAAGTGTGAAAGCTTGCTGGGCCATTTGGTCTTCTTCTGCCGTCATTTTGATATTTCTATGTTTCTATGTAACCATCTGAATATGGACTTCAAAGTTCCCACTATTTCCAATGGGAATTATTTTACCACTTTTAAACCTTTTTTTATTCTTTTGGAAAAACTAGAATGCTAACTAGAGAAACCCTTTTCTAGGACTATCAGATACATGTGCCTAGAAAAAAATTAAAACATCCTTCCTCTATTTTTAACTGTAGTAAAGATTTGATTTCCCTGGCACAATCACTTTTAAAGGGCCGGTACAATTTTTCCTGCAGAGGGTGGGAGCACTTTTCATGTAGAAAACACTTTGTTATATTCTAAGGAGTGGAATTTCATGCCAACTGCCTCCCTCATTCTAACCTAAATCTAGCTTAATTTACATTCACATCTTTATTCCAACTGTCTCTTTCACATACTCATTTAATCACATTGTACACAAACACAATTGCATTCCATATATAAGAACATAAGAACATAAGAAAATGCCATACTGGATCAGACCAAGGGTCCATCAAGCCCAGCATCCTGTTTCCAACAGTGGCCAATCCAGGCCATAAGAACCTGGCAAGTACCCAAAAACTAAGTCTATTCCATGTAACCATTGCTAATGGCAGTGGCTATTCTCTAGGTGAACTTAATAGCAGGTAATGGACTTCT
This sequence comes from Rhinatrema bivittatum, assembly GCF_901001135.1. Lineage (NCBI taxonomy): Eukaryota > Metazoa > Chordata > Amphibia > Gymnophiona > Rhinatrematidae > Rhinatrema > Rhinatrema bivittatum. The sequence continues at coordinate 540,359,653 of NC_042615.1, read as the reverse complement.
CCTCCAAGAACTTTTCCAATCCTTTTTTAAACACAGCTATACTAACTGCACTAACCACATCCTCTGGCAACAAATTCCAGAGTTTAATTGTGCGTTGAGTAAAAAATAACTTTCTCCGATTAGTTTTAAATGTGCCCCATGCTAACTTCATGGAGTGCCACCTCTCAAACACCCAACACATGCCTCTGTGACAATATATTCCTGGGACAGTGCAGATATCAGATGGCATATACAGCAAGGACTAGGAGTGAAAATATTTGGAAAACTTGGACATTCATCATCAGCATTTTTAGGAGCCAAGTGAAAAAAAAAATGTTTTCTACAGCTTGGGTTTTTTCTTTCCTTTTTTTTTTTTTTTTGTCTAATATCTGAATTTTGTGTTTTTCCTTTTCTTAATTATTTTTCCTTTCTCCTTACTCCCTGATGCCTCTCTTCTGTGTGGAAAGGAAATAGTCCCTGGTCATGACAGCAGCAGTTCCTTCCAAATCCCAGCTATTCATAGCAGTGGTGGCAGTGTCTCCCAGCTCTGGCTCAGGGCCACAGTGGCAGCAGCTCCTCCTGGGCTTCAGCCCATGGCGGTGTCTCCTCCCAGGCTGGGTCTGCACTGACATGGTGGCTTCTCCCAGTCCTTGGCCTGCCACAGGGACGGTGGCTCCTGCTGGGTGTGGGTCAATGGCAAGCATGAGGCACCTGGGCTTACACAAGGGCAAATAGGTGCCAGCGGAGTCAGGGGAGTAGCCACTGCGGTCAAGGAACCTTTTCGCAGTAGACTGTTATGGAGAAAAGGTGCATAGCTGAGTTTGAACATATTTAAAAAAGGCAGTATGGTGACCGAAGTGTAAACAAGTGGTTTTTGGGGGGTTATTTTGGCTTTTTGCCCTTAGTTTGAGCTAATATTAACAGTGGGAATATGCTTAGATAGCGTCCTCTGACCAATTCCAGATTTCAGTGATGTCAGCAGCATGACTACATACCTGGAAAGGGTCAAAAAGGGTCATGCATATTGTAATGAAGGTAATGGGGGTTGGTGTGAGCCCTACATAAAAAGAGTGTATTTGCTTTTCCAAGATATACAGGGCCTAGCATTTTTTCAAACACAATGGGATTCTTTTCAGCCACTGAAGGTGCCAGCTTTTCACAACTTTTTAAGTCCCTGACTTGATTGCATCAGGCTCCCAAGAATCTAATTCCCCACTCTACCCCCCACCTATCCTTTTCCATGCAATTGTCTTGAAGATTCCCACAAGGGGTAGGGGGCACATCCTCTGTTGCCCTGTCTTTGAAGTCTGCCTCCCAATCCTTCCAGGGCAAAGCTTATCTTATCTAGCCCTTTGTTTGTTATCTTTTGCTTTAAAAAACAAGACTTAGCCTTGCAAAAATACTTCCTCCACATCTTTTCTAGGCAGGTGACTGAGCTTTCTGACTTACCAAGGTACCAATCAAGCTATTACACTTTCTGGAGCACTGGGAAGAACTCAGAGGAGGAAATTGGTTAGTGAAAGCAGTAGGAGCTTGGTCTTTCTAAGAGCTTGTCACCTGCTTTTTCATTAATCATAAAAATACTTTACACTTTTTTGTAAATTGTTTTTATTTCTTTAAGCAACAAAATCAAATGCCTGAAGTATTTGTTCATCTAACAAAAAAATAAAACACAGTCACTATGGTGACTATGCAATAAAACATGCACAAAAAAAGTTTTAGACTATGCCTCCATAAATTCTTTACGTGCATGCTAAAATGGGATTTAACATGCCATGCAGTTCAATTGCCCAAGGTCATGCTAAAAATCACCCTCATTTGTGTGGGCATGGCAATGGCATGGATGTTAATGCAAAACAAAGTGTATCAGGGTCATATCAAGAGGCAGTCTGCAGTGCATAATGAAAATGTAACATATGGTCTGAAGCAGGTATTAAATGTTTGGTATTAATGAGCTCACAGCAAATAGTGAGTGAAGGAGAGTATACCATGCTATTTACTGTGTGTCCACTAAAGCCTCATTTGTGTATGACACCCACTCGTTTACATGCAGATAGGCACAAATTTTAGCACATCCCCACTAATAGCAGCAGACTCTGGTTTAGCGTGCTTGGAAAGCCTTGAATTGCGGTGGTTGTCAATCCAGTCTACCTGGTCAATCTGGTTCTCAGATAATGAATATGCATGAGATATATTTGCATGCCCTGTTTCCAATGAATGCAAATACCATATACATATTCATTAGCAATATCCTGAAAATCAGACTGGCCAGGAAGTCCCCGAGGACCAGTTTGAGAACCATTGCTTTAATACACAGCTCACTAATTTTAGCATGTTCAATCTCCCTAAATCTGCACACTATCCTTTAGTGCCTACGGCCCTAGGTGGGCTTAAGACTGAGAATTAGCACTACGATATTTAACAGAGCTTTTCATTTGCCATACTTATACCTTTTAGGGCACAATAAGTGGGCGCCAGATTCAGTCTTGTACTGAAAATCTCTTCCTGAGGTCAGCTTCCAGCATGGCTGCCTTGCTAGTATGCTGTGATCAAACTTAAGTTTTATCATATTTTCTGATAGCGATCAGAACAGTGAGGCTAGGAAAGCAGGAGGAGCTTTTTTAAAAAAAAAAAAAAAGAAACATTAATTTTATCTCCTACAAAATTATACAAAATCTAGAGAGAAAAGGGGAAAATCTTAAATTTTCCATTTTTCTTAATTGCCTGCTTGAAATAGTCAAATTTTGGGGGATAATGGAGCTCTAAAATTTAAAGAAAGCTGGCCTGGAGCTGTAGGTTGGCATTTTGAGTGACCAGAACACCCAGGGGTGATAACTGCTGTGCCAAAACCTTCAGGCCTCCTCCAGCTGTGCATCTTGCCAACTGGACACATTTCTACTGGAGCTATGAATCAAACAGAGCACAGGCAGAGAACAGAGGGGTAAACACAGAGGGCTCCGTTTTCAAAAGGCACGAAAACAAATGATTGAGCAAGGGACCACATTGTACATTTGCATGCTTACCTTTCATCGCTTGTTCATTTTTTAAATTCAGACATGCCCATACACTAATGAATCTGTGCACTTCGCCATTAAAGAAACAAACAAACCATGAATCAGGTGAAACATTTGTTTTGCTCACGTTTCATCATGACTTCTGTAATGAACACCTGCCTCCAGGTCAAAAGGCACGGGCAAGTCAGCAGGCCAGGATTTCAACTCTTGACCAAGGATTTCATCTTGCAAAATTAAATTCCCCTAAAGCAAGGGGTGGCCGACCTTTCACACATCAAGAGCCAAGGATTCAGAATGCACAGCACCAGAGAGCCTCACGTTTTTGAGGGGGGTTTCCAATGAGGACACCTAATCCTCAACAATGTCCCTCTCCCTGCCCCCACAGTCCCCCCTCTCTCCCTCCCTCCCTCCCACCAGTCAGCCTCCCTTAGTCCCCCTGCCCTATTCCCACCAGTCTCTGTCAATCTTTCCACTCCGTTCCCTTTCTTTATCCCCCACCCTGTTTCCACCACTTTCGATTCCCCCGTGTCTCTCTCTCTCTCTCTCTCTCCCTCTCAATTCCCCACACTGTCCCCACAAGTCTCTCCCAATCTCCAACCTCATCCGCACCAGATTCTCTCTCTGCAGCCGCAGCACAGCACCCCCATGCTGTACTATAACAACGACAGGGGGGCAGTAGTTGCGACATCGCACCTCCAGCCCTACCTTTTATACTCTTTTGCCTCCCTCTCTCCTCACCCTCTGCCCAGCATCAATATGTCCCTTGTCACCATCCCTTTTCCCCCTACCCCATGCCCAGCATCGTTATCTGTTCAGCTCGCCTCTCCCTCTCTTTTTCTCTTGTCTCTTGTCCCCATCCCCTCTCACTCAAACACTCCACCTTCCCAATCCCACCTCTGGCTCTCATCCTCCCCCCCCCCCCCCCCCCCCGCTCCCCCCATCACTACTTCCATCTTTTGTTACCCTGCTTTCCCCTTCATTACCTATGGCAGTGTTTCCCAACCAGCGGGTCCTGGCACTCTGGTGTGCCCTCACCCCTGATCAAGTGTGCCACGGAAAAATCACCGCTGCTTGCTGCTGAGTTCTAGGCCAACCCCTGGGCTCTGCTCTCAGCACTTTGCTGAGATACCAGCAATGGTTCTTAAACCTGTGGCAGCTCCTTCCTGATAACATGTGTAATAAACATGCATCCCTCTCCTTCCCTGTTACAGCAGGAGTCTTGGAGTGCGATAATTAGTGGGCAGCACCCAGGGCTTGGTTAGCTGGGACTCACTTTCTGCCGCACACTCATTGCTCATTGTACCTCCTCATCTTTCCATCTTTGAGTCCTTCCAGGTTCTGCCTTTTTCCCAGGCTGATTGAGACAGGGAGACTGTACCCTGAGCACTGGATGGGCCTCACTCTGAGTGTTAGGTGCATGCAGCAGCAGCGAAGGAGCTCTGACAGCAATAAGTATACAGACTGGGAGGTGGTCCATTGTGATAGGCTCATCCCCTCTCTCTCTTTATGTAAAAAAATACTGGAAAAGAGAGTGATGGGGTTTTAAGTGCTTTCCTTGTTTTTCTTTTGGCCATGAGTCCTCTCCCATGTCCACGCTGGCTGCTGCTGCATGGAAGTTGGTGTGCCACACAACATTTTTGTTATTGAAGGGTGTGCCTTGAGCGTGAAAAGCTTGGGAAACGCTGACTTATGGCTTTGTGTTACCCATCCTCCCCACCCAGCCCTCCTTCACCAAATGGCTCTGTCACTTTTCCTCCATCTTCTTCACCTCTGACTCTCTCTCTCTCTCATACCCTCATCACCACCTGTGCTCCACTCCCACCTTGACACCATTCTGGCTCTTTCACATATCCCCCTACCCACCCCCACTTCTGGCTTACTTTCACATATCCCCTCTGACTATCTTGCAGCCCTCTACTGCCTTTCCCCCATTTTTTGTTCTCCATCCCTGGCTCTCTCTCTCTCTCATGTCCTCTCAATTCCCTCCACACTTTTTGAAATAAAATCCCTCTTCCCACCTGGCTCTCATGCAACCTCCTATCCCGGCCATCTTTCCCTCCCTCTATTCTGCCCCCCCCCCCCCCCACTACCACCACTAGCCCTGGTCCACTCCTACACGCCACAGAACATGTGGCAGTGTGGACCTTGGGGAGAAATAAGGTGCCAGACAGTCCAGTTTGCATTGTTGACTTCAGGGAGACACGGAGGAAGGTAACATTCACCCCCTCTTCACCCCCACACAAAATTGTCTCCTTGTGCTGCCCCCAACAATCAATCCCCTTCCCTCCTCACTTCTTCCCAGCATTCATCCCTGCCTCAACTCTCTCAAAATTCACCCTTTTTCATGTCACTCCCCCAAGAAGTATTCAACCCTGTTTGCACTGCTCTTTGCCACAGCATTCACCACTTTTCGTACTGCTCCTCCCCAGGTATTCACCCCCTTTCAGCATCTGCCTCCTTTCGCTCACCACAAATCATTCTGGCCAGACTGGAGGTCTGGGTGACTTTCTCCTCCTACCTGCAGTCAGCTGAATCACAGCTCTTGGGAGCACAGTGACCCTTCTGCTGGGTCTAGATCAGTTGTCATTCCAGCTTCTCCCCTTAAGATAGCAAAACAGAGGAGAAACCCTCTACTCCAGACAGCAGGTGGGGTGGGGATAGATAGGAGGATGGGGCAGGTGCAGGGAACTGACTGATTCTTTTCTGTTCTGTTAGCTCCAGCCTCACCCCCTTCCCTTCTGTCCTCCAGTGCTGCTGGTTGCAAACAGAAGGGGAGGGGCATAGCAGTAATGACCAGAGAAAAGCTCTGCCTTCTTCCTGTTTCTAGTGCGGTCAGTAGCACAGTTAGAATGAGAAGGATGGGGTCACCAGAGCAGGGAGAAGGGGCAGTTCTGTTTTATTGGGTCTGCTTTCTGCTCCAACTCCTCCCCTCTGCAGTGCTGCTCAGTTGCCATGGGAACATGAGGGCAAGAGCCACATTTTACACATGAGAAAGCCGCATGCATCGCTGGCCAGGCCACCACTGCCCAGGATGGAGCTAGGTCGGACGCAATCCAGAGAAAGGCAACTAAAATGGTGTAGGTCTGAGACTTCTAGAGGGGACTGAAGGACCTAAATATGTAGACCATGGAGGAGGGGAGAGAATGGGTGGAAAGATATGATACAGACTTTCAAATACCTGAAAGTGTGTAAATGATTCACAAAATCCAAATCTTTTCTGATGGAAAGGAAGATGTAGAACAACGGGTCATTATCTGAAACTCCAAGGGGGTAGACACTCAGGAACAATGCCAGGAAATATTTCTTCATAGAAAGGGTGGTGGTGAAGACAAGAACAGTACTGGAATGCAGAAGGGCAGGGGATAAACAGAGAAGATCCCTAATAGCTAGAAGTTGGAAATAAAAAGGGGTACCCTTGGGCTAACTTTAGGTGTAACATTTCTGAATGGGGGTAATCTGCCCGAAGCAGCAGTTACTACCCTTAACAGAAGGCATGGGCAGGGGTGTAATCCACCTGGAGAAAGAGTTACTACTCATGCAACTTGCTAGACAGACTGAATGGCATTAAACCACTTGAGTCTTTATCTGACATCATTTACTACACAGGAGTTTGAAGACTGGCTAATTTATTTCTTATGACCTGGAAGTGAATGGTCACCATAGGTAACTAACAGAACAGCTGTATCTAATTAAAAATAAAACCTTCCAGAGTTTGCTTTCAGGGTAAATATTTATTTTAAAGAAACTCCTTAATACTTTAAAGTTTATTAATGCTTTCCAAAAGGAAGGAAAGACTGTGATACGCCAGGCATGTTATCACCATAAAGTGTTGATAGAAGCCACATCTCAACACAAACACTTTCAGTCTGAACTCAACAGGTCACATCAGGACCTTAAGTGTCATTTTGATTATAAACTCAAGAGCGAGAGCAACTTTTAAGGTCACAGCTGCCAGGTCCTAAAATGAACTGTTCTGTCATTAGCCCTTCCCCCTGATTGTGATCCCATAATCTAAAACGTAGAATCACAAAGAATGTTGTGAGTTATCGATTTAGATTATAATTAAAAAAACAAGCCTTTAGGGCAGGGGTCAGGAACCTTTTTGGCTGAGAGAGCCATAAACGCCACATATTTTAAAATGTAATTCCATGAGAGCCATACAATATGTTTAAAACTAAATACAAGTAAATGTGTGCATTTTATGTAAGATCACACTTTTAAAGTACAATAAGTCTCTGAAAATATTACACCAGGCCTTAAGACACCAATACATCTCCTATTAGGAAAACGGACCAAGTCAGGCTGCTATAGAGTCCTACACAGAAACTACACGCCAGCAGAAAACCTCACCTGAATCACGTGCTGTCCCTCACCTAACATAGAATAAAGAGACCAAAACGCATAACAAGAAGCATGCAGACAAAAACTGAATTGGAAACTGCAACAAGCCAGAGTCTCTGTATGCAGTGTAACAAAGGAAAAAAGAAACATCACACATCCTTATAAAACAAATCAAGAAATATAAAATCATCAGCAGTAAAACTGTACTAACAAAAAGAACATATTTCGAAACAGCTGATGAGTGGAATATCCAATAATTAAAAACTCATATAAAACATTTCCAGATACCAACAAAATATTTCAAAATAGCAGACACAAAGATCCAGTAATGAAAAATAATAAGGATACAAAAATTTTTTTGCTCTGCATACCTGGGAACGTTTGATATCCAGGTGTCCTGAGATTGTTCTGAATTAGCAGGAGGTGGGGTGGTTTGCTTGGAACTTTCTCCTCTCTCAGTCACATACCAGCGCTCTCTCTCACACTGGCTCTCAATGACACACCTATACACACATGCTCTCAGTCACTCACATATACAAATGTTTTTTCTCTCTCACTTATATAGGCTCTTAATTACACATTTACACACATGCTGTCTATCTTTTCACGCTTACACACACACAGGCTTTCAATCACATAAATACATGCTGTCTTTTTCTCTCACACACAGACTCTCATTCACATGCTTACAAACATGTCCTCTCTTTCTCTCATTTACACACAGGCTCTCAATCACATACTCCCTCACCTAAATCAGCTCTCAATCACACACATACACACATGGTCTCTCTCTCTCATTTAAACACAGGCTCTCAATCACATACTCACATGCTCCCTCACCTAAATCAGCTCTCAATCACACAGACACACATGGTCTCTCTCTCTCTCATTTAAACACAGGCTCTCAATCACATACTCACATGCTCCATCACCTAAACCAGCTGTCAGACACACATGATCTCTCTCTTACTTATACACACAGGCTCTTAATCATACATACACATGATCTCTCTCACACACAAAGGATCTCAATCATACACACATACTCTTTCACACAAACAGGTTTTCAATCACAAACTTACACATACAGGTTCCCAATGGTAAACTTACATTCATGCTCTCTCTCTCTCACAGGCAGGCTCTCAATCACAGACATACTCTCTTTCACATATACAGGCTCTCAATCATTCACATACATGCAATCTCTCACTCACACACACAGGATCTCAAACACACATGCTTGCTCGCTCATTCATTCACTCTCTCTCTCCCCCTTCCCCCCCCCCCCCGGGAACTCGCGGCAGCAGCAGCCTCCTCCCAACACTAACCTCCTTCATTTTCAGCCCTCGCGGAGGCGAAGGCGGAGTCCCATCGGCCGCGGTTGAAGATTTTCATTTTCCTCCGAGCCGCGCTGCAGTCTTCTTCCCGCGCAGGCACCCGATGCTCTCCACTTCCTCTTCCGGGCCGCGGGAAGAAGAGAGCACCGGCGTGCTCTCTTCTTCCCGCGGCCCGGAAGAGGAAGTGGAGAGTATCGGGTGCCTGCGCGGGAAGACCCGCGCAGGCACCCGATGACTCCAGCGCTGACACCCGATGACTCCCGCGCAGGCACCCGGATGACTCCAGTCGGCGTGCTCTCTTCTCCTCCCCCCCCCGCGGCCCGGAAGAGGAAGTGGTGAGCATCGGGTGCCTGCGCGGAAGAAGAGACCACGCTAGTGTGGTCTCTTCTTCCCGCGCAGGCACCCGATGCTCTCCACTTCCTCTTCCGGGCCGCGGGGGGGGGGGGGGAGGGGAGGAGAAGAGAGCACGCCGGTGCCGCTGACTCCAGCTGTCCTGCCGCGTTCCGCCCGGGCTGACAGCATTTTAAGCCCGGGCGGCGGAGGACCGGGGAGCAGCTGGGTCAGCGGGGAACCGCGAAGTATGGCGACACTTGTCTGCGAGCCAGATGCAGCCCTCAAAAGAGCCATATCTGGCTCGCGAGCCATGGGTTCCCGACCCCTGCTTTAGGGGTTTAGTGGAAAGATAAGGATAGCCTATTACCTTAGAGCCCCAAATTGCCACGCACATTGTCCAGTCTACTGGCTACTATGAAATGAGACATTTTCTTGAAAAGTCTCCATCTATTTGTAGTCCAATGTAAAATAATTCCTTCGATGCCAGATATGCTGCTGTCAGTCACCTCCTGTTTGCTGATGGCTGCATTTTTGTGGTGATAAAACAAAACAAGGAGAGCACTGCCGGGTATAGGTCAAGATGAATCAGCCTTTGGCTGTTTACATCTGTTATGGGAAGGATGTGTCTTGATTCCTCTGCAGTTAACACAACAGTAACATCGGCTTCTGAGGAACAACCTCTAATCAGTGATAATGATAATACGATATGCGTTATCCGGGTCATGTGAAAAAAAAAAGGAAAGGAGGCTGAGCTTTTTTATCATACAGAGAAAAACCGTATGATGCCAAGCGAACAGGATATACAATCATCCTGCCTTTAAGTCTGGTTGTAAACACAAAAAAATTAATTTTGACTGAATTTCATGAATGATACACATAAACAGACATAGGATATTGGAAAAGGGAGTACAGATGGAGTAGTGCATCATCATCTCTCTATGCCTGCCCACGTCTCATTTTTATCTTTCCTTCTGCTTATTCTTCCCTTCAATCTCTCCTCCCTCTCTGATCCTGCCAAGTTCCTCTCCATCTCCATTCCTCCAGATTCCTCCCACCTATCCTCCCCACCACCATTTTTCTCTAACTCTTCTCCCTCCCTCAGTTCTTTTTCAACTGTCCCTCTGTTCTTACAGACAGCTCTCTCTGTTTCTCTGTCTTCTCTGCCCCCTCAAGTTCCTCTCTGTCTCCCCATTTCCCACACATGACCCCCATGTTCTTCATTTCCCACACATTTCCCCCCATGTTCTTCACCATCTTCTCCTTGTCGCCCCTCTCCCTCTCCCCCAGTCACTCTCCATCTCCTCCATTTCTGGCCAAGTCCTCTTCATCTCTCCCTACTCTTTGATTACTCCCTATCTCTTCCCTTGGATCCTTTCTGTCTCATGCCTCCTGTCCCTTAAGTTCTACTTCATCTCCCATCCCCATCCCCCCCCACCCCCCACCCCCAGGCTCTTCTCCATCTCCCCCTCCTCTACTTCAGGTTCATCTGAGTTTCTTGGGACACAGTACTGTGGACAAAATAACAGCAGGCTAGGAACATGATAAGTGTGTGCTCCCTTTCCTCTCAGCTGCTCTTCCCCTATAATGATGCTTTCTTTGTAATCAGGAAGTATAGGAGGTTAAGGGAGAGCAGCTGCAGAAGCTGAGAATTGTGTGCTTACTATGTCCCACACTACTGACCTACCACCACTGACACTGATCTCACTACCAGGCCAGATGGGAGGCAGAGGAGGTCAGCTTTTTAAGTGTGGTAACATTTGATACAGAGTTTACCAAGGGGACAGTCTGAATTCTGGGGATTTGTCCATAACCATCCCAGTGAACCTACAAATCCATGCTTACATGCACCGGAGAAAAACCAGGACTGAACCAGCCTGTCCTGAAAACTGTAGAGCCTATGAGTAGCCTTGTCTCTCTCATCCAGAGCCTCCCCCACCCCCAAAAATTCATCCATAAGCATTGGAAACTCTGAACAAACACCAGATGCCATATTTTTTCTCTTTCAACAAGCATTATCAACACATATTTTCAAGACATTTTCTAACAGTAACATAACTCAGACTCAGGAATTTGTCATGTGGACTAAATTTTTACAAAAAATATTTGAATATCATTTAGATTCTAATTTGTATATGCAAACTTTTTTTGTTCTAATTAGCCTATCCCTATTTTTTGGCACCTAGCTTCAATGGCATCCCCTTTAAGCGATTATCTATGGTAAGGATACTCGTTTTCATCTGTATGATGTTCACAAACACTGAAGGGTCAATTGTCTCCCAGAGATTTGGGCTTTCTACCTTAGTCTACCTTTTGTCTATATAGCTGCCCTTATTTCCTACGAGAGGAAAAATGAATTTTAAATTTTCTTTTCCTCCCACGGAAAATCAAGCGAGCCAGCCTATGCCACTCTCTTTCCTACACCCTAATCAATTTCATTGGGATGGAATCAGAAAAAAAAAGTCCTAGGGAACAGTCCTGTTTGGAACAACTCTTCGTCATTTTTAAAGACAAAGGGCCTCATTTTCTAATGCTAGCGCAAGCTTGAGCTATCAGCGCAAGCCTGCGCTGCTAGCGCAAACGTGTGCTAGCGTCATCGGGGCGGAGTCGGCCCCGGAATAGGAGGAGTCGAGGCGTCACCGGGGCTGACCCTGCGAAGAAGGCGCAGACAGCGAAAAGGTAAGGAGCCTTTTCGCTGCCTATTTCACGCCCAATGACTATACCTTTTATGGTGTAGTTACTGGGCGCGACGCCAGCAGCGATCGCACTGCGGAGGTGCGATCGCTGCCGGCAAGCGCAGGACTGCCCCCACGTTTCGGCCCCCCGCCCCTCATTACCGCATTTTTCTAAAGTACCGCAGGCCTGTGATACTTTAGAAAACGAGGCCCAAAGTCCTGGAATAGCTGTTGCACTTTTGCATTATGAGAGAACTGGCTGAAGGAAGGGGGTGATCACAACACAGCTGAAATACATCCCTTGCTCATTCTCACAAAAATAACAACAATCTATATACAGTAAATGGAGCACAGAGACGCTGTTGCTTTCCTTTTTAATTTGTCTAACTAAGGGCTCTGGTTAGAAATTAGTATATTATTTTTTAGTTGTATCTCATTATTTTCTAAATGCTTTAGATACATTTCTCAGCAGTCCTAGTGTGATGTCACAGTTGCTGGATGCGTGGAGATCCCACAGTGACTTCTGTGCATTCCATGTTGACTGGGGGATCACCTTGACTCATAGAGAAACAGCTTATTCTCACCAAAAATGAAATTTAAAAAATCCCTCTCTGTTTTGAATAAAATCATGATATTTCTTCCAAATATTCGCTATAACTGTCTGCTACTAACAAAAACTATGCAACTATCCTTGCTCTGTTCTGCCAGCTGGAAATAAAATAAAACCAAAATCTTTCTATAAATTAATTTGCACAACTATTCTTGGCAAAACTAGCCAGAGCTTAGTATTAATGTTTCCTGCACTAAGAAACTCATCTCCATTATTGACAAGCAATTTCTTTCCAAGTTAAAATTCACTAAAAAAAAAAAAAGTCCTGCACAAAGAAAACATTTTTTTCTTTTGTTCTCAGCAGTCAAACATAGGCTGCAAGTAATCTCTTACCTCTCTGACTCTACTTATGTCTGTTTGAAACAAAGATAAGCTCATCTCTATATATCCTACTCTTCAAAGAGAAAATCACACAATCAAAAGTCAATCAGATTTGTCTGACCTGATCGTCCTCTGGTAAAACCGTGTTGCCTTGGATCATGCAACCCATTGTTTTGCAGATAGTTCACTATTATTTCCGTCAGAGGTATCTTCATTAGTTTTCCCCACTAACAAGGTAAGGCTAACCAGCCTGTAGCTTCCAGGCTCCTCCCTGCTACCATTCTTGTGAAGCCAGACCACGACCACCCTTCCTCAATCTTACGGCACCACTCCCATTTCCAAGGATCTATTGAATAGTAGGGATGTGCACTGATGTTTTTTTTTTTGTGTCATTTTCATTTTGGGTCATTATCTGTTAGATTTCATTTTTAAAATAGTTTGGGAAGTATTTATTTCAGGTTTCCCTAATTTTGGAGTCAGTGTGCACTAGTAGGACTTAGTGCATGCTAACTGGTCGTTAGCGCGCACTAACTAAAATGTTACTAATAAGTTAAAAAGTGTCAATTGGGGAGCAGTTCGTTAGCTAGAGATATGATTTGCAATCTCATTGGCTATCTTCTTAGTTACTTGATTGGGTTCCCAAGGTTGCAAGGTGGTATTTGTGGGGGAGGGGGGGGGGGATGGCCAGTGCCTGGTTACTGCTAGGTCCGTCGGTCACAGACGGTTGCGACCGCATGTACTTACTTCCTGCACCGCTCTCCTGCCCTCCTTGGGGCTGCTCGTGGCTTGGATCAGCCTCCACCACCGCACTCCCCGGGACTCTTCATGGCGGCCTGGATGCCGCTGCCACTGTCTTTGACTTTGGGCCTTCCTAGGCACGAGCGCGTGCCACAGGGCCCTCCTTTGAAGCCTCCGCAGCGGGAACCTTGGGTGCGTCCCTGTTTGATGATGTCATTGGACCGGTGTATTTAAGCTCCACCTTCACCCTCAGCTAGCCAACTTGGCAACAAGTTCCGTAAGTCTTCGACTACTGCCTATGTGTTCCTGTGACTACGCTATTGGGCCTGTGGACTTGGACCCTGTCTGGTACCTGGTCCTCGGGGGCCAGTGTGCGCATTGGGGATTCACACTCCTCGTCTACCCTGCTCCTCAAGCTGGCTCTGTATCTCCTGGGTTCTAACCTGCTTGGCCTTCTGTTCCTCGGGACCAGCTCTGGAATACCTTTGCTATCTGTGAGTTCTACAGCAGGGTTACCCCATTCCTCGGGGTTGTGCCCGCAGCCTGAACAAGACCGAGCTTACATGTTATTCAAGTGACTGCCAGAGCTTCCCCGCTCCTCGGGGTTGCGTTCTCCAGCTTCTCTGTGACTATCTACACTTCCCTGCTCCTCGGGGACGCGTCTACATACTATATCAAGACTGCCAACACTTCCCCGCTCCTTGGGGCTGTGTTATGTCACCACTAGAGGCTCAGCTCGGGATTCCCTGTCCTGTGGGTTGGCCTATGGCTTTACATCATCATCCTCTATACTGTGCAGCTCCTCCCCTTGGGGTTGCCTCTCCAGAGTGCCTCCTGCTTGGCCAATCTCGCGCCTCCCGCTCTGCGGTCTGTCTGGCGCTTCTCCCTTCGGGGTCCCTGCCCAGGTATTGCCTCCAGCCTGACTCTCCACTGGGGACTCTCCTGGCTCATCAGGACCTCTACATTGCCTCACCCAGAGCTCCTCTCAGTCTCCAACCTCGCCTCCAGATGGTGCAGACCTGTGGATTTCTAAATCCCTTGTTTACCATTCAATTTTAATTGCCCTATTACAAGTACACCTAGACTATATAAGAAAAACAAGCATCAAGGATGGATGGGGGATGGGGTGGAAGGGCTTTCAAGTGTCAGAGCATTTTAAATTCAAAATAACTTTCTTAAATGCTCCTCAATCACATTCTCCAAAATGTGTCTGAGCAGCATTTAAGATAGATGGATAAAATATATTATAAGACATTTTTCCTCATAGTTTCTGGGCTCTAACCAACATTATTAGTAACTCATTTTTATAAATCTAAAAAAGTTCCTCAATGTCAACCTCATTTCCAAAGAAAATAGTTATTTGGTCTTTTCATGTATAATTTCTCATGAATCGGCTTAACCATGCGATTCACCATACATTTATATACTTGTGATGTACGGGTTGAAATTTTCAAAATCTGTTATTCATATAGGGGCAATTCATATAGAGGACTGCAAGCACATTTTCAAAGGGAAACCCTACATGGGGTGTGCCTTTGAAAATCTATCCAGCAGGGGGACAGGAGGACCAGGGTGGCCACATTCATGGACACCTGCTTAAACCAACTGGTGCAAACATGCAGAAAATCCATGCAGGGCTGTGCAGGCTTCTCTATTCTGATGGGTTCCTGCCCCAATTTTGCCCCTTTGGAGATGCGGGTAAAAGTACCCATGCTGTTCACAGCATGGGTACTTTTACCCACAGGGAAGGAAGGGAAAGGGGTGGACAATTTTCAGCAAGGGTTTTCCCATGGGTAAATAACTGTTTACCCGAAGGAAATGCTTTGAAATTTGCCCTCATAATACAGATTATGAAAAAAAAGATTGTAAATTTCAGCAATTAGTGCAGACTAATTTATCTTTCCATGTCTCTGTTTTATCAGTGCATAGCATTGGTTTTTGGATCTGTTCTAAACTAAATAAAAATACAAAAGAAAATAAAGCGTTCACTACTGCATTAAGATCCTAAAATGAAACAGAAATGAATATTTTCCAAAGCTGAAAGAGTCATCCAGTTTTCTTTCATGCTCAGCCAAGTAGTGCTGAAGAAGTATTGAGCATGATTCCTCTCTGCAGTGAGTGCAGGAAGACCACCAAGTTTTTCATCCTTGACCTAAACTGGATTTCAGTTCAAGATTTCTCAAAATCAAAATGCACGACATGCAGTCAAGTGCATTTGTGCAGGATAAACATAGTATGCAAAGAGTTATTAGGGTTATCATGGTTTAGTAAATGTTAATATATAAAATTGTTAGTCATGTGGCTATTTTAAATTCCAAAATAATCCTGAGAAGTCTTCTAAATGTATCCAAATGAAATTTTATGTCTTTTAAAAATACATAACTACCTGGACTCTCAAGAGTGATTATATTTATGAAGCCAAGATTATTGAGTTTGCTTGCTGATAAGCCTCCAGATTGAGCATGGCTCATAAATATTAAAAATGAAAACTACTCTGCAATAAGGAGGTGGGATGCTCTTCCCATACATGTTTACAAGACACAATATGTCCAGCTGGAGCTTTGGGGCAATAATGGATGTTATGTCGCAATTTCTTAGTCTTAGAAAGAATACATTATTTATTATTTTTTTATGAGGTTGTTATCCTGAAGGGGTGTATTAAGGAGTAGAGGAAGGACACTTATCAAGCCTAAAACATCTTGCTTCTTCCTTTCCTATCTTCTTTCTTTCTATGGTACAGCAGAAATGGCACACGATTCCTAACTGGTACCAGTATTCAAGGGAATCTCTCTTGCACACCATAAACAGGTCCTGCCATCTGTGTAAATACAGATGTGTCAGTTCAACCTTCAAACTCTTAGGTCTCCTGATCCACGTAATCACAGACTTTAAAAAAGAAAAACTCTTCCCTGGCTGTGCCTGGGTCTGTTCAACTCACGACAGTCTACACAAAGAAAAGCCTGTTCCTTATTCAGCCTGTGCTCGCCGTGCCAGATGTTGTAAGAACTACTCACACCATGTGGTCAGAAGGAAAGCAACATCACTCAAATGCAGATGTGTCTTAAAGAGCCAATTTGCCCGGGAAAAATTAACAGCAGCAATGCAGCGTTGCTTAATTTAAACTTACTTTGAAAACTGTAGGTTAGCAATGCAATTTTGAGTTAGGTTGTTCTCTCATTTTCTGTAGAAAGGGCAAACAAAGCTGAATTACAAATGCAAAAAACACAAGAGAGGTGTACGGAGGGTGAACAGAACTGAATAAAACACATCTCGTGTTGCTTTTCCCCAACTCACACCGACCCACTCTTTTATACAAAGATTTTTTTCATCACACAGGAGTCCACCGCCACAAAAATAAAAATAAAAAAGCAATACAATCCATTTGGAAGTAAACAAGGTCACAAATGATGTAGGAGGCATATAACACAAGGCAAAAAGTGTTATGGCTGCTTACTGCTGAGGGGAAAACAGAGACTTAATGATCCTCCCCTATTGGCAAGGAAGAATAATGACCTTCACAGACTCTGTGCCTGCAACTTCTCAAAAGCATTTGGACTGGAAAGCATTAAGTTTGTGGTATTAGATTTAAGGGCTTAAGATATTTACAGCACATGTAAAACCAAAACAAACAACAACAAAGAAACATGGATATGTGTCTGGCAGGCTCTGACTTACCTTATCTGGTTTGATTATAACACCATAGCATCCCTTTTCAGGTCTTGTTCTTCTATTTTATAGCTATTGAAAACAATCCCTGTAATAACAGGGTTTGAGTTGATTTGAGGCAAGCAAGCTAGAGCAGGGATTGGGAACCCCTGGAATGCGTGCCAAAGACCTCTCTCCCAGTATGCCACTCCCTCTGCAATGCCCGTGCCATGCTCATTTTCAAAATTCATCCACTGGCTCTGCTCTGCTAATTGCACAATGCCTGCAAGTTTTGAAAATGCGGTGCTGGCATAAGAGAGGAAGCAAAATGATTGTGTGGGAGGCATGCACAGGATTTCACTGGCATCCCATCCTCCCATGGATGCATTTACTGGATAGCATCCCTTGCCCCATCCCTGGAGGTATTAGTCGGCACACCAACATCTCCCTGAGGCATGTGGGTAAGGCTCAGCATGTACAGGCGGAGCCACAAGTCGGGAGGGTATGGTCATGGGCCAGGTGAGGCTTGAGCCACTCCCTGGCATGGCATGATATTGCATCATATAACTGATGGGCAAGCATGCACAGCCCTGAACTCAGCAAGACCTGAGTTCTGATTTCCTACCACATGACATGGGTGGGTTAGAGACCCCAGGAGCAGCAACAGCCAGTCCATCTACAATAAGCATGTCTGGAGGGTTTAGCCAGGGCTAATTCTCTGCCACCATATAGCACCAGGTGACACTCAACAAGAAGAATGAGGCGAGGAGTCCTGGACAAAAGCAGAGAAAACTCTTGATAATCCCTCAGTTTTTGCAAGAACATTGCTCCAAAATTAAACAAAAAAGTCAAAACAAGGAAACATCTTCTGGCTTTGAGGGAAATGACTATAGACATTCCTGCCTTAAAACACAACTTTACACCCAAGTCGTTATTGCTGCAGTATTTTTAAGCAATTCCCCTAGAATATCACTGAGCCCCAGAGAGAGCATTCAGGTTCAGAACAGTATTAGAAATTGTTGCACATGGCAGGAAATTTGTGTGGCTTCTGCAATATATGATGTCATTTATGGTATAGCCATGATCAAAGTGATCTAGTGATCATAAGGTCACTTGTGATTCATTTACTAATATGGTTGCTCCCAGAGATACAGGGAACTGCTGAGAGGAACTGCTTACACGTATTAGGGCAAAAACTGAAAAGAAGACCATGAAAAAAATGAGAGGAGAAAACCTCATCAAGAAACATGTGGGCTGATATTTTAAGAAATCTAGCTGGTAGCTATAGCACAGAACAAGGGGCTGAATTCCCTAATGTGCACTATTGTTAATACACACTATTGTTAAAACCTGCTGGGTTTTTTTGCATGCTTTAACAATCATACTAATCTCCAGTAAAAATTTGTGTGAAACTGATAAATCATCACTATGATAAAAATGCTCATCATAGCGCATGCACATTTTGAAAATAAGGAGATAATAAACTCGCTTAGCTCATATCTCCTTAGTCAAATCGTGTAAAGTGGTAAACTTTTTTGCAGATCTGATTCAACGCTCATAACTGTTTGCCTCCTAGCCTGCTAATTTGGTGCATTAGCCCCTTCTCATCAACTTAGTTGGGACTGGGATCTTTTTTGAAAACCCCTCAAGGCCATTTGATCCATACCAGAACCCCCTTCCCACTCTCTGGACCCCCTGATCTCCCAAGTCATCTCAATGCCCCACCTACACTCTCCATACCATTCCAAAGAAGGGGGATTATAGTATGGAACAGGATATGGATTGGGGGGGGGGGGGCTGGGAGGAGCCTCACATTTCTCCCATGTGAACTGAGCCAGTAACATTAGCATAAGGGTCGAACATTTCCACAATAACAAGGGCCCAACCCCTATTAACACAGGAATATTTGTGGTGCTCATTAGCATGCCCTCATCTCAGGGTATGTGCACTATGCAAAGGTGTTATTTATGTACAGTTATCTGGGGTAGCCACTGAAAAATAATACTCTTTAGTGAATTGATCCTATGGTGGCAAAACAAAGACAAATCCATATTTATGCAAAACAAAATGGTTCCTTCAGAATAACATGTTTGCAGCATGTATACCTCCTAGATCAGTGTCCTAGCACAGGAGACCCCGTTCCAGCTAAGTATGCACTCACCCCTGCTTCCCCATTGATTACTCCAATCCATGTTTCCTATTGGTTATAATGGAAATGACTTCTCATAACATGTCTCCTAAAAATATTTCAAACCCAGCCTTACATTATCTCTATCTTTTTTTCTGATGTCTCCTGGTTTATGAATCACTTTACTGTAGAAATTGCTTCAGAATAGAAGACAGAAATATAAGTTCTATCCCAGTGCAAGCTAAGAGATAAACTGGCAAAAAGTCAATTATCAGTACAGAATTGGAGCAACATTATTTGATTGCTAATGCAGTGTGCCCTAACATGTACATTAGCACCAGCAAATGAGTATCCGGGGGGGGAAATAGGGTTGACAACTGGATCCAGATTTTCAGGACAGGCTGATCCAGTCCTGGTTTTATCCCACTGCATGCAGGGACTTGTAGTTCTGACTTCCCTACTGTATTTCCTTAGAAGAGCAAGACTACAAGTTCATACATGTAATATGGTAAAACCAGGATTGGATCAACCTGTTCTGGAAAATCTGGAGCTAGTTGGCAGCCCTAGAGGGCAATAATCAATGGGAGAAGCTGATTATTTGAGCTTTAGAAAAAAAGTGAAAGCTAAACTCTTCCAGCAAGCCTATGAACGAGAGGCTGGGATTTGGCTGTAGTTGCATTTTAGAGTACTGCTGATATTTTATTTTATGTAATGGCTGTCCTACTTATATTTTAATTTTGTGTATGTCTTGATTAGTCAATATTTCACAAATGTACTGGCATAATCCATGCTGAACAATTTTTGCTGGACTTTGTAGGGTGTAAGTGTAAATAAACAAATTAATTTAACCCTCCACCTTGGGACAAATTCAACATTAATCACGGACTTTGCACTAGTTTTCAGTGGGAAAGTATGAGTGAACCTTCACTTTGATACTGGCTGTGGGGAGGAAGTGCCGGCGGACATTTGTGCCTGCTTTTTAGGGTGGGTACTTTTGTTCTATGGAAGATCAAGCACAGAGAGTTGGAAATGTGCTTTATTGTTCTTCTCCTGCCCAAAGTATTTGACCAGGAATGCCTCCCAATAATGCAGCCAAACTTACAGCATGCCTCCTTTTGTCATAGTGACAGAAATTGTTTGCAAACAGATAATCTACACATGTAAATGACTGAAAATTGTTCTCTGAATTAAAACAGAATAATGATTTCTAATAGGCAGGGGGGTAGGTAACTCCAATCCTGGCACTCCAGGCTGCAAACAGGTCTGGTGTTCTGGATGTCGACAATTAATAGGCGTAAGCTATATTTGCATGCAATGGATTGCAAGAAACTGGATTGCAAGGGACTTGGGGTAGAGAAGAAGCATTGTGGATTGTCCTTAAAAAAAAGAAGATGGTATTTCCATTTTTACTGATGTGATCTACAGGCCACCAATTCAAACAGAAGAACTGGATAGAGAACTCATAAAAGACATCCAAAAGGTTGGAAAGAAGGGTGTAGTGTTGCTCATTGGAGATTTTAATCGCTGGATGTGGATTGGAGTATCCCTTCTGCGAAATCTAGAAAAGCAGAGAGTGGATGCCCTGCAAGGAGCTCTGCTCAAACAAATGTTAATAGAACCCATGAGAGAACGTGTGATACACGATCTGGTGCTTACTAATGGTGATAATGTCTCTAATGTTCAGGTAGGAGCTCACTTGAGCACCAGTGATCATCAGACTGTATGGTTCAATTTTGCAAATAAGATACAGAGAAGACACACAAAGACGAGAGTTTTGAATTTCAAAAATACAGACTTTGCTGAAATGGGGGATTTACCTGGAGGAAGAACTGGAAAACTGGAAGAAAATGAGTGAGGTGGAACAACAGTGGGCCAAATTAAAAGGAGCTATTACAAAGGCAACAACTCTATATGATAGAAAAGTAAATAAGAATAAGAGAAAAAAACAAACAATATGGTTCTCTAAGGAAGTGGCTGATAAAATAAAGGCAAAAAGAACAGCATTCAAGAAGTATAAAAGATCCCAAAATAAGGAACACAGGGAAGAATATCAGTTAAAACAGAGGGAGACAAAGAAAGAATTAAGGAAAGCAAAAGGTCAAGTGGAAAAAAGGATGGCCAAAGAGGTAAAGCAAGAAGACAAAACATTTTTCAGATATATCAATGAAAGAAGGAAGGTCAGAAATGGTATAGTGAAATTGAAAGTTACAAGGAGCAAAGTGTAGAGAGTAACGAAGAAATGGCAGAAATAGTAAACAAATATTTCAGTTTGGTATTCATTAAAGAAGACCCTGGAGAAGGCCCATTGCTGATTAACAAGACTATAGATGGGGATGGAGTTGATGAAACTCTGTTTACAAAAGAGAATTTATGGGAAGAGCTAGGCAAACTGAAAGTGGACAAAGCCATGGGGTCTGAGAGATACACCCCAGGATATTGAGAGAGCACAGAGATGTGCTGGAGGGTCCACTGAAAGATCTGTTCAAGAGATCCCTGGAAATGGGAGTAGTACTGTGGGACTGGAGAAGAGCAGTGGTGGTCTGCTTCACAAGAGTGGTAACAGAGAGGAGGCCGGAAACTATAAGCTGGTTAGCCTCACCTGGATGGTGGGAAAATTAGTGTAGACTCTGCTGAAGGACATGATAGTGAATTACCTACAATCCAGTGGGTTGCTGGACCCTAGGCTGCATGGATTCACCAGTGGAAAGTCCTGTCAAACAAATCTGATTGATTTTTTTTATTGGGTGACTAAAGAACTGGATTGAGGAAGAGTGCTAGATGTGATCTACTTTGATTTCAGCAAAGCTTTTGATACAGTCCCACATAGGAGGCTTGTAAATAAAATGAGAAGCTTGGGAGTGAGCACCAAGGTGGTGGCATGGATTTCAAACTGGTTGACTGATAGGAGACAGAGGGTAATGATAAATGGAACCTACTCTGAAGAGAGAACTTTGTTAAATGGAGTGCCACAGGGATCAATGCTGGCACTTGCTCTGTTCAATATCTTTGTGAGTGACATAATGGAAGGGATACAAAGTAAAATTTGCCTATTTGTGGATGATACTAAGATCTGCAATAGAGTGGGCATCCCTGAAGGAGTAGAGAGAATGAAAAGATATTTACGAAAGCTAGAAGAGTGGTCGAAGATTTGGCAGCTGGGACTCAATGCCAAGAAATGCAAAGTCATGCATTTTGGATGCGATAATCCAAAAGAGCTGTATGTGATGGGGGATGTATGACTGATAGCTAAAGCCAGAAGAATGCTGGACTACATGAATAATCAGTAAGAAAAAGGAGGTGATAAACTGATAATGCCCTTCTACATGTCCTAGGTAAGGCCTCATTTAGAGTACTGTGGAGTCCATATCTGAAGGGGGATAAAGATGGGATGGAGGCAGTCCAGAGAAGAGTAATCGAAATAGTGTGGGGTCTGTAACAGAAGACCTATGAGGAGAGGCTGAAGGATATGAATATGTATACTCTGGAAGAGAGGAGGTGCAGGGGAGATATGATACAGACCTTCATATACCTGAAAGGTTTTAATGATGCACAATCATCAAACTTTTTCCGTTGGAAAGAAATCAGTAGGGATGTGAATCGTTTTAGGACGATTAAAATTATCGTCCGATAATTTTAATATCGTCTTAAACCGTTATGGAACACAATACAATACAGATTCTAACGATTTATCGTTATAAATCGTTAGAATCGTGAGCCGGCACACTAAAACCCCCTAAAACCCACCCCCGACCCTTTAAATTAAATCCCCCACCCTCCCGAACCCCCCCCCAAATAACTTAACCTGCGGGTCCAGCGGCGGTCCGGAACGGCAGCGGTCCGGAACGGGCTCCTGCTCTGAATCTTGTCGTCTTCAGCCGGCGCCATTTTCCAAAATGGCGCCGAAAATGGCGGCGGCCATAGACGAAAAAGATTGGACGGCAGGAGGTCCTTCCGGACCCCCGCTGGACTTTTGGCAAGTCTCGTGGGGGTCAGGAGGCCCCCCACAAGCTGGCCAAAAGTTCCTGGAGGTCCAGCGGGGGTCAGGGAGCGATTTCCCGCCGCGAATCGTTTTCGTACGGAAAATGGCGCCGGCCATACGCGTATGGCCGGCGCCATTTTCCGTACAGAAAATGGCGCCGGCAGGAGATCGACTGCAGGAGGTCGTTCAGCGAGGGTTCCGGCGCCTCGCTGAACGACCTCCTGCAGTCGATCTCCTGCCGGCGCCATTTTCCGTACGAAAACGATTTGCGGCGGGAAATCGCTCCCTGACCCCCGCTGGACCTCCAGGAACTTTTGGCCAGCTTGTGGGGGGCCTCCTGACCCCCACGAGACTTGCCAAAAGTCCAGCGGGGGTCCGGAAGGACCTCCTGCCGTCCAATCTTTTTCGTCTATGGCCGCCGCCATTTTCGGCGCCATTTTGGAAAATGGCGCCGGCTGAAGACGACAAGATTCAGAGCAGGAGCCCGTTCTGGACCGCTGCCGTTCCGGACCGCCGCTGGACCCGCAGGTTATTTAAGTTATTTGGTGGGGGATTTAATTTAAAGGGTCGGGGGTGGGTTTTAGGGGGTTTTAATGTGCCGGTTTTTCGATTTTTCGATTTTTAACGATTTTTAACGATTTTTCACGATATTTTACCCCCCCAAACGGCAACAATACGATTCCCTCCCCCTCCCAGCCGAAATCGATCGTTAAGACGATCGAGGACACGATTCACATCCCTAGAAATCAGTAGAACTAGGGGTTACGAAATGAAACTTCAGGAAGGATAGCTCAGAACCAATGTCAGGAAATATTTTTTCACGGAGAGGGTGGTGGATGCCTGGAATGGCCTTCTGGAAGAGGTAGTGAAGGCGAAAACAGTGAAAGAATTCAAAGGGGCATGGAATAAACACTATGGATCCCTAAAAACTAGAGGATGGAAATGAAGAAAAGAATGCATGAGGTTAACTTGCTGGTGCAGCGGTTACTAACCTAAACCAATAAGCCTCCATACTGTTAATGCAACTCCATCATCGTTCTCTGCTTCAACGGCAGGGGAAAAGAGGAATGGGATTCAGACAGTAACCAACCAGGGCCCCGACTTTTATGGACTGGGGAAACAAATAAGCATGGGGGTTAACTTGCTGGTGCGGCAGTTACTACCCTTAACCAATAAGCCGGATACTTTTCATGCAACTTCAACATTTGCTCTCTGCTTCAACAGCAGGGGATAACAGGGAATTGGATTTAGACAGTAACCAACAAGGGCCCTGACTTTTATGGTTTGGGAAATTGATAAGTATGGGGGTAACCTGCATGGTGCGGCAAATACTACCATAAGCTTGCTGGGCAGACTGGATGGACCGTTTGGTCCTTTTCTGCCATCATTTCTATGTTTTCATGCCAGCCCCACGTCTCTGCCCTGCCTTCAGCTCCACAGTAAGGAGGGGGAAAGAGCTTGGGACCAGAAACCTCTGGCCTAATCAACTGCAAGCATTTTGTAAAATGTGCAGCTTTACTTCTCAAAGGAAAAAAGGAGAGACACACAAAGATTTCACAAAAAAAATAAATGCTTCCTTATTCAAAATGGAAAACCCTCTAACATTCACAAAGGCTACAAAAATAGTTCAGTCATATGGAATACGAACAACATTTATTTCACAATCAGTATATTGTATTTTACAGATAGTTAAAAGGCAATACCATCCACGCTTACACTGTAGAACAAAGCAAAACAGGCAGCAATATAACATTTTCATACACAAGCATTTGATAGCAAAAGAGTTTTCAGTGTTGCAAAAAGCTAGGTATATCATATATATTACAGAGAAGTTAAAAGCTTATAAGTGTCGCAGTGTTACCTGCAAAATAAAAGCACAGCTTCTATAGGCACATAAAAAAACATGGGAGACATCATATTCCTTGCAGTCTCTTTACTGGTAGCACACATTATCCACCCCACTTCAAGGTGACAGCTTTCTCTTGTTGTCTATGACTGTTTGAGAAGACTCTGTTAATGGAATGAAATGCTTTGGATGAGATCTCAGTATTTACTGCTAGGTTATCATCAACTCCTTCACATTGATTTGAGTAATTACAGTCATGGCTGTGATGCTGTCTCCAATCTGACTGACGATGTGTTATGTCTCCACCAATGGTGCCATGGAGCTATCTTATTTCCCTTCTGAGATCCTCATATTGCCACTGAGGACTTCAAATTTATATTGGAATGCCATCCAGAGGCACTCAAGCTTTTCAACGATCATTCTTTCCATTTTCCTGGTGGAGAGATGAGGAGCAGCAGAGCAAGAGAAGGATGAATGAGGGATCTAGTCAGCATCATTGGCAGGACTAACTTGACTCATGGCCTGTGGCAACAGATCTTTTGACGTTTTAGATGAAGGCTCCTGGCTGAACTTCTATTAAGCTTATATGGTTAGATTCAGAGAAAATTAGTTTGATTAATAGCTTGTGCGGAGGTATACAGAAAACCCCCCAGAACATCTTAAAGGACCAGCTCCAGAGATCTGGCCCAGTTCACCTTAAACCCTATAACAGCACGGAATCCTGGTCTTGGGGTGTTTCCCTAGGGAGAGGATTAAATAGCCTACGGAGAGGAAGAAAAGGAAGCCTAGGGAAGGCCAATACTGCTGAACTGTGAATTATGTTTCTGTCTTTGTTTTGATAACTACTAAGGTAAGCAGAGCTGCTTCTGTTTTGGTTTTTTGTCATTATTAAAAACTTTACGAGAGAACAGCCAGAATACAGCCTGAGTCTGTTCGCTAGCCAGCCCAAGAATACTTGCGGTGTCACCTAGTTGTAAAATATATGGTTACAAGCACATGCAACAAGGATGGTAAAGAACTAAAGCAGAAGATAACAAAAACAGACTTGGATAAGGAGTGATACCCAACACATGGTCAAAGTTCCGTAAACTATCTATAGGGAATTATTAGAAAAGGAATGGTGAATAAAACGGAAAATATCATAATGCCTCTGTATCGCTCCATGGTGAGACCACACCTTGAATACTGTGTACAATTCTGGTCACTGCATCTCAAAAAAGATATAATTGCGATGGAGAAGGTACAGAGAAGGGCTACCAAAATGATAAAGGGAATGGAACAGCTCCCCTAGGAGGAAAGACTAAAGAGGTTAGGACTTTTCAGCTTGGAGAAGAGATGGCTGAGGGGGGATATGATGGAGATGTTTAAAATCATGAGAGATCTAGAACGGGTAGATGTGAATCGGTTATTTACTCTTTCGGATAGTAAAAGTTCTAGGGGGCACTCCATGAAGTTAGCATGGGGCACATTTAAAACTAATCGGAGAAAGTTCTTTTTTACTCAACGCACAATTAAACTCTGGAATTTGTTGCCAGAGGATGTGGTTAGTGCAGTTAGTATGGCTGTGTTTAAAAAGGGATTGGATAAGTTCTTGGAGGAGAAGTCCATTACCAGCTATTAAGTTCACTTAGAGAATAGCCACTGCCATTAGCAATGGTAACATGGAATAGACTTAGTTTTTGGGTACTTGCCAGGTTCTTATGGCCTGGATTGGCCACTGTTGGAAACAGGATGCTGGGCTTGATGGACCCTTGGTCTGACCCAGTATGGCATTTTCTTATGTTCTTATGTTCTTAGCATAGACTGGAATAACTAGCAACCCAAATGAGCCATTTTATCTTAAACTGCCCTCATCTACTATTTTATTATCATTCCAATGAAGGTGTGGAAGCTTATTATATGATTGATATGATGCCAAGAATAAGATCACCACTAGAAGCAGATTCACGTTCATAAGGGTACTCTGTCAGGAACACCTTAGCCTTGAACCGGTATCCCATGGGTTCTGTATCACTATGCTTCCAGAAAGAGTTATTGCTGTGTAGCTCAGTTAGCTTAGTGTTTTCCTGTGTTCTGATTGGCCCAGCAGGGGCCAGCCCTTATTGGCCAGGGTATTTCTTTCCTACCCTGGGCTATGTTATCTGTTGGTTCATTGACTGGTGGTGATTACTTCTTCCATGGTAACTCTGCTGTGCTGCTTGTGTCTCCCCCAGGTCCTAGAGTCGTGCATCAGACATTCTTTGTCCTATAAACCTATGCCTCGTTTCTTGGACCTTGTAATTCTTCTTGGACTTTGTGGGGTCCGTATTATTCATAGGCATTTAGACAGATAAATAATGCTTGAGTTATCTGGCTAAATGCCAACTTTTGATTATTTAGGGACTTTATCTAGATATATTTCAGCTAGATAAGTCATTATCCAGCTAAAATATAGCCAGGGGAAAAAGAAGCATCATGAGGGTGTTCTGGAGCAGAGTTAAGTATTCCGGCTAACTTAGCTGATTTTCAGCTATATCTAGCTAAGTTATCCAGACAACTTTAGGCCTGTCACAGAGCAATCCTCAGTTATCCAGTCACATGCGGCTGGATAACATAAGACTTAACTGGCTATATTCAAAAGAATATAGCCGGTCGAGTGGCACGGTGCTTGACAAATAAAGTGAAGCAAGGGAATTTGCAAAGCTATGAGTGCTATGAGCACTGCCATCCTGGCACAAGGATGAGTTGGGAGAGTCAGGACAGAGGTAGAGGGGATTATGATGGGGAGCTGGGGGGGGGGGGGGGGGAGAAGAGGATGGGGAGGGGGCTTTCTGTTACTATCTTTGGAACCGGAGACGGGAGGAGGGAAAGGGGGATGCTGCCCAGCGGATCCTACCACATTTCTTTATGAAATGCTTTTGGAGGAGTTTAGGGGGTAGGGAGGTCCCATTTTGAAAATATTGGGTGCATGTATAACAATCAAGCCATAGGCCCACACTTCACTTTTTTTTTATTTTTCAAACATTGTGCCACTTAACCCCCCTACATTCTTTTGAATATATCCAGTTAAATCTAAAGTTATCCGGCTACCAATAAACCTAACTGGTGATATTCAGAAGATGATAGGTTAGGTTTATTTAAAGATATCTGACTAAAGGTAGATGGATAGCTTTACTCGGGACATTTCTCCCTAAATATCTGGGATATCTGGCTAACTTTAGCTGGGTAAGTGGGCTGTTTGAGGCTTAGCCCTGGGGTTCCCTGACACAGTCTGACAGATGCTTCATGAAAATAACTACTGCCTAGAATATTGCTTTATAATTTATAGAACGCACCACCCCCCTCCCCATTACCTTTCACTGCAAACACATCCAGCTGGCGGATAAACTACACACATGAGGTAACTAGGTAGCCTATCCCAGAACAATTAACCATCAGGTTACAGAATTCCATCCACTTATAGATGCGATTAACCTACTCCAGATGCTGTTTCATGACAACGTGCAATCGACCGAGCTGGAAGCTTTATTTATTTTAAAGTTCATGAAGCAGAGTGTGCTTAGGAAAACAGATTGCAAAGGATAAAAGCTAACTGCAGTAGAAATCTGCAGTCTAGACTCTTCCACTGCATATATTCCTACAGAGCTATCAACCTACATCTACACAGAATGTGTTAGAGACATTTACATGTCGTGACTGTACGTTAGTGCACCACTTTCAGCTCACTCCACCAGTTTAAAGGAGAAAAAGAACACGTTTTGTTTTTTTTTTTCCTTTTTAGTCTTGGGCCTGTTGCATTAATTGCTGACATACTTCAAAAGTTACATGACGGCATTTCTTCCTGTGGAAGAATTAAAGTGACAGGAGCTGTAGCATAGAACTTAAAGAAGGGAATGTGAATTCAGTCAGAACTATGTGGGTTCTGTTTCTGCCAATGTCCATGAACTCCTGGACCTGGATCAGTGATTAGCATGCCTCTCTCCCATTTAACCTCTGTAATATTCACAACACTGTTTCTTCTTACCAGCAGCAACCTCTAAGCAAGGAGCTTGCCCCCTCCCCCCATTCCAGCTGCCTGATCCGCATTTATTGGTTGTAGAAAAAGGCACTTGGAGCTTGCCCATCCTGAAATTCACTGTGGCCCCCTCATGACCCCCATACAAACATTTCTGGAGCTCCCACTACTTCTCAGCTTCTTACTGCGTCTTTGAAAGCCGTTGTGCACATCAACATTGTAAGCCAAACTTCCCTGTCTAGTTGTACCTGAAGGTGTGTTTCTGAATGCCAAAGCCTACATAAGGGTTTCTGGTATTCAGCCCTGGAAGGGAGGATCCAGTGGTTGTTTTTCATGAGTAAGGCGATCAGAATCACCATAGTGTCTGTGACCTTTTCTTTGGCAGAATACTGTGGAGAATTTTGCCATTACCTTCTACATCCCACAGCACTTGGTCTTTTTTGGTGCTTCCTTTGCCCAGGTCCTAGCCAAGCCTGACCCTTTTTAGCTTCCAAGCTCTCATAAATTCAGGCTCTCCCAGGGACCTTGGATCAAGCATCATCATTATCTAGACTGTTCCACTGCATATATTCCTACAGAGCTATCAACCTACATCTACAGAATGTGTTAAAGAGACATGTGTGTGGAAAATTCAGAGTGAACCGAAAATCCATTTTCGAAAAGTAAAAATCGAATAAGATATCTTACAGATATCAATATATTTTATTGTGTAACATCTTCTATGTAATAAATAAGTAGAGCTCCAATATAACCACTCTGTGGACTATTACTAGAAAGAAATTTATGTCAATACAATATTTATTTATTTATTTATTTATTAACTTTTATCTACCGACATTCATGAAGCACATCATGCCGGTTTACAATGAACTCAGGTGGGAGATACAGTATAACAATATGACAATAAAACAGTATGAAAAAATTAACGCAAGAGCAAAAAACAAACCAAAACCAAATACAACAAAATAAACAATAAATGGAACCAAGGAATAGAGATTTGAGGGGGGGGGGGGGGGGGGAGAAAAGGGAAGGTGTAGGAGGTGGGTGGGAAAGGGGGATAAGGGGGGAAGGGGGGAGAGGTATAGTTAACAGAGGTAAAGGGAGGGAATAAAGCGGAAAAGAGGAATACTATGTACAGATGACTAATGTACAGGAAACATTTGATTAAATAGGAATATGGAACAATTGAAACAGGAGGTAATTGCTGGGAATACAGCATTATACAGATTAAAGTTTTAAATTAAATAGATCTATACCCTTAGAGGTAGCCCCATATATCAAGAGGCACTTAAATACCTGTGTGCCGGGGTATGTCTGCCGGAAAACCAGCACTTACTGGAGTTGTACCAGGATTACTGCTGTTCCCTTGACTTTTTCCAACTCTGACCAGGAATAACCGGAGTTTCGATCCTGCTACAAGAATGAGGCAAAAGCCATTGTGAAAGCCTGGGCACTACGCAGTGCTGAGGAGGAAGGGGAAAGAAGGGGAGGGGAGGGATGCAATTGGTGCGATGCCACTGGGAATGGGTGGCCGGCGGAGTTGAAGTGGGGGGGGGGGGGGGGGGGGAGCTTGTCAGATGGCCCGGCTGGGACGACTAAAATATGCCATACAGTAAAAACAACGGCAAAGCAAAGGAAAGGAGACAGGGACAGGAAGAAGAAGAGGAAGCTGGGGGAAGAACAAAGGAGAAGAGATAGGGAGGGATTGGGGAATTGAGAGCAGAGATGGAAAATGAAACAAGTGGGAGTCAGTGTCATGATTTTTGTTTTTTAAGACTGTTTTTCATTTCTCTGGATACAGGATCTCAGGGAAATCTCGTTCCCATGTTACCATGATGCCTCAGTCAGGGACACTGTCCAATAGTTTGTACAACTGAGCTAAGCCATGTTGCTACATGTTGACCTTCACTTTAGTACAGTCTGCCCCAGAAAAATTATATTTAGAAAGAGCTAAGATGTGAAAAACTTTACCTAATGCACTGATTAAGCAGACTTGTGTCAGCAAAGCATTTATTATCCCGGGGTACTTATTTTATTTTTCCTAGCATATCTCATGAACTCTGAAAAGAATGGAAAATGTCTGTAATATTGAGTTCCAGTGACAAGGATCAACTTCATTGGAGAGGTTTCTTCATCTAGCATGACTTATTTTCTTTGGAATTTTCTGTTAATGCTCGATATGATTATACTTTTATTAATCCAGATGTATTGTTGTTGTTTCCTCTAATTTCAAAATGTAGGGCTTCTGAAAGCATATTTCTTGTTCAGGCAGTCCTACTCGCCACCTTTTCCTTAAAAGTGATGATGTGAGGGAGCCTTCAGGAAATGAAACTACGATGTTGTGGAGCATGCTCTTTCCAATGCCTCACTTCTACCAGAAAGTTATATGTCTAGCAAAGGGATTGTCTCTCAAAAACATTAAAATTAAACTATACCTTTAATCACTATTCTAGAGTTCCTGCCATCCATTATCCCCCAACAAAGCCTAACTCTCTATGCCTTCTTCAAAGAGATACAAGACTGGAGAGTCTTCTTGTTTCCAGTAGTAACTGTACTCTACTTTCATACTCATAGGCAGATTCCACTGATGTTAGGCCATTGATTGTGAACTCCTTATAACCCTTTTCCCTTACTAATTCTCCAGTAACTTGAATACACTCAATAGCCAACACAGAAAATCTATTTGATGTATGTATTTGTGCAAATTTGATAGATCACCTTTTGCCTTTCACTGCAAGATATAAACAAAGAATAAAGGGGTAATTTTCAAAGCTATTTACATACCTAAAACCCACTTTTATGCATGTTAATGGCCTTTTGAAAATTGCTTTAGGGGGGTTGTGTGCATAAAAGTATGCACAAAAGCAATTTAGTTATGTCTTAGTATGATATATCTGTCTTATTTATATTTGTTTTATCACTGAAATGTTGATATTTTGCTTATTATGTATTGCTTTTATTATTATATTGATATATTTATGGATGGTTTATCATGAACTGCCTAGAAAGGTTGATATTGTGGATAAGAAATATTTTAAATATATCAATAAATAAATACTTTTTTGGGCACTTCAAAAAGGCATTCAGGGGTCACAGCTGGGGCAGGGAAAACATTTACACGCACACGTGATTTTCAAACATCGCACAACATTTACACCTGTTCCCAAGAAGATGTAAATATGTGTGTATTTTGGCACCTTTCCCCTGTATATATGGGAATTTTCAAAGTGGATTTGTGTGTATGTCTTCTTTGAAAATTGGGCTAAAGTCTGTGTGTACTTTCTACTTGCAGACTTCAGTCCTATGGGGGCTGCTGAAAATTACCTCTAAAACCTTATACATTTAAATCAGTATATTATACTGCACATACAGCACAGTCTACAAAACTACATCTCAAATAATAATACATGAGAAAAACAGAATTACTCTCCCTCAAGGAAATTCAAGATCAAGTAGCTCCTCCCACCCATCAGCCCCAGCCTGCTCATAGCCCTGCTCATACAGCCGCATCTTAATCTTTCTTCAAAATATCATTGTTAGATAACTACTTTCCAATTGAATTTCTAGAGATATTTCATTTCGAAGCATTGGTGCAAAATGACACATTCAAATCAAATGTACTGCAGATGGCCTTGAAATTTCTAATAAAGTTTGATTAGCCCACCTCAAACCCTTACAAGCTCATAGTGCACTAACAGATCTGCAAGATATTTCAGCATTGCGAAATGTAGGCATCTAAATATAAACAAACATACTTTAAACTTCAACCTGAAGTCATTCAGGGGCTAATGCAGTTTCTTCAGAATAGGTGTCATATGATCTTTACTCTTCTTTTCTCGCAGAAGTCTGGCAGCCATATTCTGAAGGAGCTGTAAACATTTGAGGCTTCCCAGAGGTAGACCCTCCTATAAAGTATTACGTTAATCAATCTATTATACAAGCATGTATATAACCATAGCTAGGTCTCTCCTTTCCAGGAAGGGATGAAGCTGACGGATTTGCTGCAATGTACATCCTACCATATCTGAAATCTGAGCCTCCATAGTCAAACAGCCTTCGGCTTTAATTCCATTCCGGAAACAGAAAGAAATGCAGCTATCTCTTACCCATATAAGCTCTGATTTTGAAGGGTTAAACTTCAATTTATTTTCCTCCAGGCAATTCTCCACAGCCCCTAGACATCAGAAGACATTTTTATAGTCGGGTCCAGAGTTTCTAATACCTGCAATTCTGCTAGAACATCTAATTCTAGTTATCGTCACTAAATTATTCCTGCATCTGACCTTACCTCAACTCTTGTACCAAGTGCCTCCTTTTCTTCCCACTGTTTCATTTCCTTTCATTTATTATTGATTTGATATACCGTCTTACCAGGAACTAGCCTGCTCAAGGCAGCGAACAACAGTTAAAAAAAACACAAAATAATTCAAAACAGCAACCATACAAATAAAAACCCATCCCGTTCCTCCAGCATCAGCCTCTCTTCACCCCCAAACACCTCCAGCAACCATCACAGCCTTCACCTACTGCCATAATCACCACTCCCCCACAAATCTTAGCACCGCCTCATAAGTTTCATCGGTTCTTCACCAGCACGCCAATGCAATAAAGTGCACGTAAAAAAACGCACGCACATTCACCTCTCTTGGGCGCTTGATGCAATCGGCACACGAGCCACCGCACTAAAAAGGATGCACTAGGGATAAATTCTGCCTCCCTAGCACGTCCATGGCATCGGGCATCCAGGAAATGTGCCTGGGCGTGGGTTAGGAAAACAGACGCTCGTAAAATTGAACATCCATTTTCCTAACCTGATCGCCATCAAGACGTTTTTTTTTTCTTTCAGTTTGCTGCTTTATGTGGTTCCTCCTACTTAGTATTGCAATGATATTAAGTGGGAGGAACCACAGAAAAGCAGTATTTTCTGCCTTTCTGTTCAGGTCTTGGGGCGCCTCAAGACTTAAAGCCAGCTACAGGGCTGGCGTTAATTTTTGAGGATTAAAATGTGCATGTCGTGTGCACGGTTATTTTTTTACATCGGGGGTACTAGCTAATAGCCTCATCAACATGGCATTTACATGTGTTGAGCGCTATTAGCTACATGCTAATCCTCTTATAGCATCAGGGATTATGGACTGCGGGTTAATCTGTGAGCTAGCCTGAGGGCATGATATTGCATCGGCCAATATGATTGCAAGATCTTTGGGCCCAGGAACTCGCTTCCCTATTTCACCAGTATATCTTCTTGTCATAATCATTCTTCATATCCCTGCACTGACAAATGTTTACCTTTAACATGACTGTGTGCACACTGTCAGTGCCACAGAAAAATAAAATCATCATAATTCTAATCATGATGATGAATTCCCTGCAATGTTTACAGAAAAAATGGATGTATTTTTGGCTGACTGCATACTGTGTGTAGTAAGCAAAAGCTGACGCATAATGGTGAGTAATTTCTTCTGGGGTTAGCTAACATCTAGAATTCCTCGAACCATGTTAAGCAACCAGATACCTAAATCAAGACATACACAAAACTTTAAACATTGAGTTGGGAGCATTTCAGTCAGTATGACAGGAAAGCAAAGCTTTCACTCTCTAACCTCTTAATAATTGGAAATATTTGAAGAGTTGCTTGTCAATTTTTGGAATTTCCAGCCTTATATTCTCTTGCTCCTTATTCTAATGCATTGCTCTTTGTGATCTTGGCCTTGAACTGTTTTTGATACATATGTGTAGTGTAGTCTGAATCTGAACACCTACATGCAATATTGTGGGCTAAGCTTTCAAAGGGTTCGTCAGGGATGGCTGGGGCTGATGTAATAAGACCCACGGTAAAATTGCCGCAATTTTTCAATGCATATTTTGTTAGCGCACGTGGAAGAAATAGGCACCTCCGTGGGGTATAATAAGGGGATGGCATGCAAACGAGATACATGCAGAAAATCCACACTAAACAAATATCCGTGCTGATATGCACGCTACAACGTGCGCTGAAGGCCCTATGCAGTAAACCGTGCAGAAACCCGCATTAATGTGGTGACTCATGATTGATTATCAGTTGAAACCCTTTAAGACAATAGTGAGTTAGTAGTCCGGGAGTAGGACTGAAGTTGGGTAGAACAATGTCTAACCCCTTCACGATCCATCACAGACGCATAGGAACTATAATGGCGGATGCTGGAGAGTGGGGGAAATGCAGCAGAGAATTGGAAGGGACTACAAAAGCATCCATCATTTCTGATATGTGCCTGTTCCCTCTCCGATCTCTCTTCTGTCTTCTGATGGTTAATTTTTCGACCTCCAGACAGGTGCTTAAACTTAATTCCTGCCCTGACTCAGGTGCTAAAAAACCTGCTTAATAAAACCTGCTCTAACACCAGTGCGGCTCTCTGCATTGCCTATGAATAGTTAATTGCCTCCTTTGCATGGTATTAGCATTAGCATGGACTCGCGCTAAACCAGCTACTGCTTTTTTTAGCAGGTTTGCGTGTATGTTTTCCCTGCTAACTGCATTATTACATAAATGTGTAAAATTGGCGTACGAAATCGCGCATACCACACACACAAATTCACGGAAGGTCTACCACAGCATATTACATCGCCCCCTATGTGTGTTCAATAAGGAGTACATTTGCTGAACTTGCATTAGTACACAGGGATTCAATAAATAATAAGTTTAAACTGTTTGGAATCTTAGGTTCACCTTGAGGTTGATATACAAAGCCTTTGGGTAACGTTTGGAGTTACTCAGCCAAAAACCAAGATTTTGAAAGTTCTCCCCACTCCCTGGTTAAATCTTTTTACAGGTATCTCCAGGTCTAGGGGCCAAGGGCTTTCCAGGGGCGGAGCTAAATTTTAGCCCATGAGCGTTGATATTTAGTGCTACCTGATTAAACTTAGCCAGGTAAATGTGGTTGGAAAAACAACTCTGCTAATGTTAACCGGGTAACTTTAGCCAGGTATATTCAGAGAAACACTTATCCAGCTGTGTTCTGCTGAATTTATGAGTAAAATTACCAGGGTAGCTTTCCTGCTTACTTTCCTGATGAATATCGACCTCTCTAGTTATTGACTCCCCACGTAGATCAGTCACCGGAAAGTAGAGATGTGCTTCGGGTTGGTATAGCGTGTCAGGCTTCATTTCAGGCCCCCTCCCCCCCCCCCAGGGGAATTTCATTTTTCCTGCAGTTCAGGGTTTGTTTTTTTTTCAGGGGCCCCGATTTTTGGGTTAGTGAGCACTAACTCTCGTTAGTGCACACTAACCCGAAAATGAATTTTTTTTGAAATTTCAGAAAAAAATTCAATCGTTTTTCGGTTCTCCCAAACCATTCCGAATTAGGCAATTTTGTTGAAATTGCCTAATTCTGGAAAAATGATTGCACATCTCTACCGGAAAGTACTCAAATTCTTCCATGATGTGCATGCTTTTAGCTGCATTGTAAAGAGGCCTTTCAGGAGTTGAGGGAGATGCATGGTTTGAAACCACACATGGACATTTAAGTTTGACAAATGTACAGTTGGCATGTTGCTAGCATGCATACTTTACACCATGATTCAACACCAATGCATGTACTTTCAGCCACATAACAAGCTTATTGCAGATACCTTGTGTTTACAAATGGTCTGGATTTGCGTGGGATGAGAAGTATGTGTATGCTTGCTTATGCAGTTAGGCACTCCATTGAAAATTTGCCTCTTTAAGCTAAGGAAACATGTTGGATCAGGAAAAAAGGTTTTGTCTTCTTGTTACCACTATTACATGATTATGGATTTTCCGATTCATACAGGTATAATAGTTTTGCCTCAGTTATCATTATTTCCAATAACAATTTGGATTTTTTCAGCCCCCTTCCTCCAAACAGGACATCAAAGCAATGGACAGACAAAGTGTTTTGGAAACTAGTAGGTAGCCACCTCTAGGGTGTAAAAGATGTGCCACTTTGCCAGCATCTGCAAACTGTAGAGGGTAATAAGAGGGGAGAATAATCAATAGTATTATATTGTATGAAGAAGTGCCACACATACCTGGCAATGTTAGCCTTCTGGTCACCCTGCTGCTGGTGTGGATTAGTGGAGGAGAAGGTGATGTATGTACACATTTTCTCTCCCATTACCACTCAGATTGGTGTTGATCAGCATGAGGGCTGGGGGTTGGTGCAATTAACTCCCACTCTTGCCTCAAATTAGTGTTCATATGGGGGAAGCAAATTATTTCCCCCACCTTGACTCATTGGCATTGACTAGAGAGAAAAGGTGTGCACGCAAATTCTGCACCCCCCCCCACCCCAATTTAAATTGGCATGGATTGATAGGGAGAAGGGTGTGTGAACTTTATTCCCCTCCCAGAGTCACTCATTCACTTTCTCTCTCTCATACACACACACACACACACACACACACACACACACAGGGCCGGATTTAAGGTTATGGCACTCATAGGCAGAGGGCTGGCCATAAGGGTTCTTGCCCCCGGAAATCAAAAAGCTGCAGGAGGAATCCCAGTTGTTGGCACCTTCAAAATTTCGCACCCTACGCACATGCCTATGGTGCCTATTATTAAATCCAGGCCTGCACACACACGCTCTCAGACCACCTTGGCAGGCTCTGCTTTTTTTGACTCCAGGTCCAACCTGTTCAGCTCGTTCCCCAACACAGCATTCTCCTTCTGGCTCACCCAGGCTGATACAGCTTCCTCCTCCTTCTGGCCTACATGAGGCAATGAGGCACTTTCTCCTCCTTCTTCCAACCCACATGGTCAAATGCCAATAAGTAGAGCTTTCTAGTGTTCCTCAGAAGACCCAGCAATTTATGCAAATTCCCAGGAAAAATCTCAATAGTTCCCAGGTATGGTGCCACATCTGATTATTGCTCAACTGTAATCTCACAGCCCCATTAGAATATTAGTTTTGAAATATAGTAAGGCTGATGGCTGTAATTCATTATGACCAGTCACAAAAGACGAAATATAAATCAAAAATTAAAAAAAAACAAATTAAAAAATGATTGTGATATGAAAACATCTCTTTGTTAAGAAGAAAAATGCAATTTTATACATAAAATTCAGTCAAGATAGATTATTCTGCATTTGAAATAGGAACAGATAACCTATTAATCACATCAGAACCACATCCAACCAGAGGGCAGAAAGCACTAATAGATAGTCATGTTGGGACAGGCCGCTATTCAAACCCCTATAAATCCTGATCATTCTTGAAAATTTAAATATTCATTTTCACTTGATTTGGGTCTTTTTACCCAGATTGATTGCACACATTTGCAGATTTTTACTTATATTTAAGTTTTAAGAGCCCAGCTTTTAAAAGTTGCGCACCTAAGTGAATGTGCAAAGATTTATGTGAGCATTTTATAAACTTGGTAATGGGTGTCACCCAGTTTATAAATTATAGTGCATATATGCCTTGAAAATACACCAGTATATGCAGGTAAACACACATGCTTACAATGCCTATTTTATAATCAAAGGCACGTATATAT
This sequence comes from Rhinatrema bivittatum, assembly GCF_901001135.1. Taxonomy (NCBI): domain Eukaryota; kingdom Metazoa; phylum Chordata; class Amphibia; order Gymnophiona; family Rhinatrematidae; genus Rhinatrema; species Rhinatrema bivittatum. The sequence continues at coordinate 540,321,218 of NC_042615.1, read as the reverse complement.
TTGGCACACAGAAATATATAACCTGTCTGTCAAATAACCTTGATTTAAATGTGGAGGCAGGCATATTATAAAGTATGCATGTATATCTGTTATGGACTTTTCCTCCAGAAACTTGTCCAAACCTCTTTTAAAGCCTGCATTGATCACATTCTCTAGCAACAAATTCTACAGCTTGAGAGTGCGCTAAATGAACAAGTCCTGTCTATAGTCTGTTTAGAATCTGCTGGTTTTTAGTTTCATGGACTGTCCTCTTGTTTCCGTATTATTTGAAAGGGTAAATAACCATCCTTTATTTACCTGTTCTACCCCACTCAGGATTTTATAAACTTCTATCATGTCTCCTCCCAGCTGTCTCTTTTCTAAGCTGAAGAGTCCTAGCCTGCAAGGCCTCTCATCAAAGAGAGATGTTCCATCCCCTTTATTATTTTTGTCACCCTCCTCTGCACCTTTTCTTGTTCTGCTATGTGTTTCTTGAGATGGAGCAACCAGAAGTGCACACAATACTGAAAGTGTGGTCGCAACATGGCTCGATATTCTCCATTCCTTTTTGGATCATTCCTAATATTCTGTTTGCTTTTTGACTGCCGCTTCATACTGAGCAGAAGATTTCAACCTATTGTCGACAAGGACTCCAAGGTCCTTTTCCTGGATAACCTTTCCCAGTACAGAATCCAGTATTGTGTACCTGTATTTGGTATTTTTTGTCCCTACGTGCATAACTTGGTATTTTTCCCACATTAAACTTCATCTGCCATTCAGTAGTCCAGTCTCCTAGTCTCACAAGATCCTTCTTCAGTTACTCACAGTCCACTGCCATTGAAACAACTTTGAATACATTTGCACATCTGCACATTTGATCAGTTCACTCATCATTCCCTATTCCAGATCATTTATGAATATGTTAAACAGCACAGGTCCCAGTACTAAGCCCTTTCTCTTTTTGGAAAACTGACCATGTATTCTTACCCTCTGTTTCTGATCATTTAACCATTTACCAGTCCACAACAGAACATTACCTTCTACCCCATGACTTTGTAATTTCCTGAGAAGTCTCTTGTGGCAGATTTTGTCAAATGATTCTGAAAATCCAAACACACTATATCAACTGGCTCACCTTTATCTACATGTTTATTTACACCTTCAAAAAATTCTAAAAGATTGGACAAAGCGCAGTTGCTTACCTGTAACAGGTGTTCTCCTAGGACAGCATATTATTAGACCTCACAGATGGGAGACATCATCAGATGGAGCCTGGCACAGAAAACTTTCGTTAAAGTTTTTAGCTTTGACTGGCACACTGAGCATACCTAGCATGCCACTATCTGCGCATCCGCATGAGATCCCCTTTCAGTCTCGTAACATTGCAAAAATTCGAGTGAAAAAAATAAAACAACAAAATGCAGGATGATCCAACTCCACGGGGTGGTAGGGTGGTTTCCTGAGGACTAACATCCTGATGTCCTAGGAGAACATCTGTTACAGGTAAGCAACTGCGCTTTCTCCTAGGACAAGCAGGATGGTAGTCCTCACAGATGGGTGAATACCAAGCTCCACGCTGCTCCCGGCAACAACTAAGACCAACAGTTACAGAACAAGGTGCCAACAGGCTCAACAACAACTGTGGTGCTGCTGGTCATCAGGGGGGCAGCCTGGTTCCAATCAGGGGCCTTAGGTAGGAAGAGTGGGTTTTAAACCTGGAAGAGATTGAGGAGGACAGATTGGCCGAAGGCACTGTCTTGTCAACCATCCTTGTCCAAACAGTAGTGAGCAGTGAATGTGTACAGGGAACTCCATGTTGCTGTCCGGCAAATGTTGGCAATGGGAACCATCAGCAGGTAGGCTACTGATGCCGCCATGGCTCTCACAGAGTGAGCTTTGATTCGGCCTCCAAACTTTAGGCCTGCTTGTGCATAGCAGAAGGCAATGCAGTCCGCCAGCCAATTAAATAGAATCTAATTGGCTGGTGCAACTCCCAGCCTGTTGTTATCGAAAGACACAAAGAGCTGAGTGGATTGCCTGTAAACTGCTGTGTGTTCCAAACAGAAGGCCAGAGCCCTCTTGCAATCCAACGTATGAAGAGCTCATTCCCCTGGATGGGAATGATGCCTCGGAAAGAAGGTGGGTAAGACAATGGACTGACTAATTTGAAAGTCAGTCATAACCTTAGGCAGGAACTTGGGGTGCGTAAGCAGGACCACATGATCATGAAAAAACTTTGTGTATGGCGGGTATGTAACCAAGGCCTGAAGCTCACTAACTCTATAAGCCGAAGTAATCACCACTAGGAATATAACCTTCCAGGTGAGGAACTTCGGGTTGCAGGAGCTCAAGGGCTCAAAGGGAGAACACTTGAGCTACACCAGGACAATGTTGAGGTCCCAGGACACAACAGGAGGCTGGAGAGGGAGCTTTAGTTGAAGCAGACACCTTATAAAGCGACCTACGATAGGCTGCACCGATATGGGTGTGCGAGCAACACCCCGGTGGTACACACTAACCAAACTTAGATTAATCCTGACCAAGGTGGTTTTAAAGCCAGACTCGGAAAGGTGCCACAAATAGTCTTGGAAACTGGGAAGGGGGCATGTGAATAGATCTAAGCCATGCCCCGCACACCAGGTGGAGAACCTCTTCCCTTTCAGCCTGTAAGACTTCCTGGTGGAAGGCTTTCTAGAAGCCACCAGCACCTGGGAGACACTTTCCGAGGGGTTAAGGGGCTGAAGGACTAGGCGCTCAACTGAATCACTGGGGTGAGCCTCAGAAGCAGGGCTGCCCTTGGGGGGGGGGGTGAACAGGGGCAATCACCTTAGGCCTTGCACAGCCATAGTAGTCCCATCCTCAACACTATAATGCCCTATCAGCTAGCATTCCAGGGCCCCGCTGCATTCATTTGCCCTGGGCCCTGCACCCTCCTAAGATCAGCCCTGCTCAGAAACTCACTTTGGTAGGGGATGAAGAACCAGCTGCCTGAGGAAACCTATAGCCAGAGTTGTGTACGAAGGGACAGAAGTTCTTTCCTGTTCTCCATTAAGACTTGAAGTGAACCACAGGTTTTAATGGGAACTTGGGAGGAAGATTCCTAATGTGAAAGATCTTAAGCAACATAAGAAGTGAGCAACTTCTTTTTAAACTCTTTTATACTATTTAAAAAGCTATTTCTTTTGTAAAGATGTGGACTGTATGCTGATTTTTCTGACCTTGCTTTTATTATTGCTGGACTAAGAACTAGGAATCTTTAATTGTTCCTGCTTCTTTCGAACATCGGGTTTTCTTTTTGTGTAATTTGGGATTCCTTGGGCCTTGCAGGCAGTTCTTTCTATTCACACAGCATAAATCTATGCCTGGTTTTCCAGGGGCTGCACCAAGTGGATCATTTCTCCACGGCCTTTGAAGTTGTCCCAGTGTGACAGATTCTCACCTGAGTAGTTCTGATGGATTTTTTTTTTTCACAAATATTTTGAAAACGTAGTAGTTCTTCTGCTTCAGAAAACATATCAGTTTTATAGAAAGACTGGACGTCCTACAGGAAATTATTACAGAAGAGTTGTGAAACTGATGGTAACAAGAATGCAATTACTGGGCCAGCTCAGAAAAATCAAGTAATAACTATCCAAACTAAATAGGAAAAAAACATATGCTAGCAAATGAATGCCCTGGGTATTTCTGTTTTTGTACTAAAAAGAGCAATGATATGACTTAATCATGCACCCACGAAAAGGAGGTAAGAATAACCAATATGCAGTGGTAACAGGGCTTTGGTACATTCTCTCATATAAGGGCTGATGCAATACAGTGCTCTCAGCCGAGCGCACTGTATAACCCGCACTCGGACATGGGTTAAATAGGCGCTAATCCACCCCCTAATGCAATAGGGGGATTAGCGCCTATTTAACGCGCGTCCGATGCGGAGTGAATGCGATAGCGCTCATCACATGCAAATGCATATGAATGAGGCTATTACTCGTTCACTCTGCATTTTAAAAAAAAAAGGGTGTGTCTCTGGAGCACATGTAAAAGAAGTACAGAAAAGCAGAAAAAACTGCTTTTCCATACTTCTTTTTTTTACTTAAGAAAAAAAAAAAATACCTCGGCAGATCGCCAAGTTATGAAGACCGACGCCGGTAAACTCGGCATCGGTTTTCATAACCGGCCGTCTGCCAGTAATGAAAACGGAGGCCGATAAGCAAGTTTACTGTTGTCGGTTTTCGTAACCAGCAGCCGTGACCCCCTAATTTGTTTATAGCATGACGCCTCCCTTGCAGGCGCCATGCGCGCGTTAGGAAAGCAGGCGCTGAAACGTCAGCACCCGCTTTCCGCGTTTAATATAGCATCAGCCCCATAATTAGAGAGAAGGTACCAAAGAGAGAGATTTCCTAGCATGGGCAGCAGGTGGAATTGGCTACAGTTCCCAGCTATGGAGAAAAAAAAAAAGGAGTGATCTCAAGCTTGTGTGGTTGAGAACTAGGTGATATCCTTATAGCAATGGATGGTGATATGGGCAGGAAAGGGTGATGGCTAGGATCGTAGCCAAACTTATATCACCAACAGCTGGGAGATATACTTAAACAGAGCATATGCTGGCAGGGACAAACCAGGCAGCTTGGGTGAGTCTCATGGTCTTCATCTGCCAGCATCTACTATGTTACTGTTATGTTAGAGTTGTGAATCGGATGCCGGAATCGTTTCTGGTTTCATTTTCGTAAAACCGCAGGAAATTTCGTATCTCCTGCGGTTCGGTATTTTTTTTTCGTGGTGAATCATTTTCAGTTTAGCGTTAGTGCGCGCTAAACCGAAAAATGATTTTTTTTCTGAAAATTTGTGGAAAATGCAATCATTTGTCAGTTTTACTGATCCATGACGAATTAGGAAATATCATTAGAATTTCCTAAGTCGTCAAAAACAAATGCACATCCCTAATGGAGATACAATTTTTTTTTTTATAATGGAGAGCTCAGCTGTTAATCTGAGAACCAACAGAGAATCTGCACCATATTCTTTCCTCTCTATCAGCATTTATGTTCCATCAGGAAATGCCAATTAGGTTACAGAAGTTCTCAGAGTCATGTAGCAGAGATATTAAGGGCGATTGAAAATGTTCTTAGTATAGTCAAATACATTTAAGAAAATTAAATTTGCATGAAACTGATCACACTTTGAGATGAAAGGAAATGTTGTGGTAGAGAGGAGAGAGATGAAGAGCTCTTGAAACCTCAGGGATATAGAGTTTGTCACGTAGATAAAAAGCAGCCAGGCCACCACTGAAGCTGTGCTCTGAAGCAGCTTTCAATTTAGTTGACATGCATAAACTGTAGCAAATTTTATTAAACAACTGGCATTTTGCCTCATGATTCTACACCGAAATCTACAATATCGGCAGCATAGTTGTTCCCTAGGGAAATTTTAAGAGTTAAAAAAAATAACAAAGGAGATAGGCAGCAGTCTAAAATCAACCAAAAATCCTTGGTGGCCACCAGTTCAGGCAACTAATTTTTTGTGTCTGGTACAGAAATTCCTGCTGCAGGTGTAAACAAATTTGCAGAAGAAGAGAAGTTATAAAGGACTTTTGCAAATGGATATAGCTATCAGCAAATCAAGCTGCAACATCTTTCTAAAATGTTATCCTGAGAGTAACTTAAGAATAAGCAAATAAAAACTTAAACTGGAAAAGATACTGAGGCTTAGTGCTCAGAATTTCTAATGGCAGGTGATAGCTGATTGAATAAACATGCAGATTTAAGCCCAAAATTAGTAATATATGATCCATACTTGATCGTTGGAGACTTTAATATGCCAGATGTAGACTGGAGAATCCCATCTGCAGAATCTAATAATAGTAGAGAAATAGTAGATGCCCTGCAAGTAGCTTTGTTCAAACAAATGGTAATGGAACCCACGAGAGAAGGAGCTATACTCGACTTAGTGCTCACTAATGGAGATAATGTCTCAGACGTCCAGGTGGGTGCCCACCTCAGCACCAGTGATCATCAAACGGTATGGTTTAATATCACAAAAAGGACACGGAAAAGAAGCACAAAAACCCAAGTTTTGATGTTCAAAAACACAGACTTTGATGAAATGGGGAAGTACCTGGAGGAAGAACTAAAAGGCTGGGAAAACGAGAGAGATGTGGATCAACAGTGGACCAATCTAAAAGGAGCAATCACCAAGGCAACTAATCTATATGTTAGAAAAGTAAAGAAAAGCAAAAGAAAAATGAAACCTATCTGGTTCTCAAAGGAGGTGGCTGACAAAATAAAGGCTAAAAGAACAGCGTTCAAGAAATATAAAAGATCCCAAAAGGAGGAACACAAAGAAGAATATCTGGTAGAACTGAGGGAGACGAAGAAATTAATCAAGATGGCAAAAAGTCAAGCGGAAGAGAGGATTGCCAAAGAGGTAAAGAGTGGTAACAAAACATTTTTCAGATATATCAGTGAAAAGAGAAAAGTTCAAAGTGGTATAGTGAAATTGAAAGGTGGAAAGGATCAATGCGTGGAGAGAGACGAAGAAATGGCAGAAATATTAAATGAATACTTCAGTTCTGTGTTCACTAAAGAGGACCCTGGAGAAGGACCGACACTAGTTAACAAGAAACTGGAGGGGAATGGAGTAGATGTAACTCCATTTACAGTAGAAAATGTATGGGAAGAGCTGGTGAAACTGAAAGTGGACAAAGCCATGGGGCCTGATGAAGTTCATCCCAGAATACTGAGGGAGCTCAGAGATGTGCTGGCAGGTCCGCTGTGTGACCTATTCAATAGATCCCTAGAAACGGGAGTGGTGCCGAATGATTGGAGGAGAGCGGTGGTGGTCCCGCTTCACAAGAGTGGGAACAGAGAAGAGGCTGGTAACTACAGACCGGTTAGCCTCACTTCGGTGGTGGGAAAAGTAATGGAGTCACTGTTGAAAGAGAGAATAGTGAACTATCTACAGTCGGGAGAATTGCTGGACCAGAGGCAGCATGGATTCACCATTGGAAGATCCTGTCAGACAAATCTGATTGACTTTTTTGACTGGGTAACCAAGGAATTGGATCGAGGAAGAGCACTCGATGTCATCTACTTGGATTTCAGCAAAGCTTTTGACACTGTCCTGCACAGGAGACTGGTGAATAAAATGAGAAGCTTAGGAGTGAGTGCCGAGGTGGTGGCCTGGATTGCAAACTGGTTGACGGACAGAAGACAATGTGTGATGGTAAATGGAACTCTCTCTGAAGAGAGAGCGGTTTTAAGCGGTGTACCGCAGGGATCGGTGTTGGGACCGGTCCTTTTCAATATCTTTGTGAGCGACATTGCAGAAGGGATAGACGGTATGGTATGTCTTTTTGCGGATGACACTAAGATCTGCAACAGAGTGGACACGCCGGAAGGAGTGGAGAGAATGAGACGGGATTTAAGGAAGATGGAAGAGTGGTCGAAGACATGGCAGCTGACATTCAATGCCAAGAAGTGCAAAGTCATGCATATGGGGAGTGGAAATCCGAATGAACTGTATTCGATGGGGGGAGAAAGGCTGATGTGCACGGAGCAGGAGAGAGACCTTGGGGTGATGGTGTCTAATGATCTGAAGTCGGCGAAACAATGTGACAAGGCGATAGCTAAAGCCAGAAGAATGCTGGGCTGCATAGAGAGAGGAATATCGAGTAAGAAAAGGGAAGTGATTATCCCCTTGTACAGGTCCTTGGTGAGACCTCACCTGGAGTATTGTGTTCAGTTCTGGAGACCATATCTCCGAAGAGACAGAGACAAGATGGAGGCGGTCCAGAGAAGGGTGACCAAAAAGGTGGAAGGTCTTCATCAAATGACTTATGAGGAGAGATTGAAGAATCTAAATATGTACACCCTGGAGGAAAGGAGGAGCAGAGGTGATATGATACAGACTTTCAGATACTTGAAAGGTTTTAATGATCCAATGACAACGACAAACCTTTTCCATAGGAAAGAAATCAGCAGAACCAGGGGTCACGATTTGAAGCTCCAGGGAGGAAGATTCAGAACCAATGTCAGGAAGTATTTCTTCACGGAGAGGGTGGTGGATGCCTGGAATGCCCTTCCGAAGGAAGTGGTGAAGACCAGAACTGTGAAGGACTTCAAAGGGGCGTGGGATAAACACTGTGGATCCATAAAATCAAGAGGCCATCAATAAAGAGTGGGTGGCTCGCCAGAATGATGGCTACTGCCTGGAGATAATACCCTTATTCAATAAACATACACATGGTTACTGTGACTCCAACATCACTCTAAGCTACAACAGCAAGAGGAAATGTGGAAAAAAGGATTCGCACTCACAAAGTGGGGAGTAGCTGGCTTGTTACGGCGGTTACTACCCCAAACCAAATAAGCCTGATACTTCACTTTCAATGCATATCCAGCATAGCTCTCTGCTTCAACGGCAGGGGAGAAGAAAAACTGATACTTCATGCATATCCAGCATAGCTCTCTGCTTCAACGACAGGGGAGAAGAAAAACTGATACTTCACGCATATCCAGCATAGCTCTCTGCTTCAACGGCAGGGGAGAAGAAAAACTGATACTTCACACATATCCAGCATAGCTCTCTGCTTCAACGGCAGGGGAGAAGAAAAACTGATACTTCACGCATATCCAGCATAGCTCTCTGCTTCAACGGCAGGGGAGAAGAAAAACTGATACTTCACGCATATCCAGCATAGCTCCCTGCTTCAACAGCAGGGGAGAAGAAAAACTGATACTTCACGCATAGCTCTCTGCTTCAACGGCAGGGGAGAAGAAAAACTGATACTTCACGCATATCCAGCATAGCTCTCTGCTTCAACGGCAGGGGAGAAGAAAAACTGATACTTCACGCATATCCAGCATAGCTCTCTGCTTCAACAGCAGGGGAGAAGAAAAAAGGATTCGCACTCACAAAGCGGGGAGTAGCTGGCTTGTTACGGCGGTTACTACCCCAAACCAAATAAGCCTGATACTTCACTTTCAATGCATATCCTGCTTCAACCGCAGGGGAGAAGAAAAACTGATACTTCACGCATATCCAGCATAGCTCTCTGCTTCAACGGCAGGGGAGAAGAAAAACTGATACTACACGCATATCCAGCATAGCTCCGTGCTTCAACGGCAGGGGAGAAAAAAACAACCAATAAGGGCTGAATAACACAGTCTGGGTAAAACAAATAAGCATGGGTGTAGCTTGCTTATTGCGGCGGTTACTTCCCCTACTACCCATAACTAATCAAGCTTGATATTTCACTTGGTTGCAGCTCCATCACTGCTCTCTACATTAATGGTGGGGGTGGAAGGGAAATAGAACCAAAGAGCTAAGAGAAACAGATAAGTATGAGAAAAAAATGTGAAGCTTGCTGGGCAGACTGGATGGGCCGTTTGGTCTTCTTCTGCCGTCATTTCTATGTTTCTATGTTTCTATATGTACTTATGCAGCTAACAAGATAGAAGTAAAAGACATCAACATGTGTGGGGACATAGGGAATACAGTGAGATGACTGAGGGCTTTAAGGATGATTTATAAAAATTAATGCATTATAGACCAGATAATCTTTTCCTACAACAAAATATTACCAATATTAAAAAAAATTAGGGTAACTCTTTTACAGTAAAATTAAATATATTTTCTTGTCCAGTCATGCAAAACTGCCAAAATTTAAAATCTTATGACCTCATTGTGAAGGAGTATGTAAGGAATTCCTTCAGAACACCTTAAAGTGCCAACTCAGCAAGGGATTCTGGGATAGGATGGAGCCCTGAACTCGGGGATAAGACTCTAGGGCCAGAGGGATGAGGGAGGCCCAGGGGGAGAAACAGAAGACTCGAGAATAAGAACTGTAATTTACAACTGTTTTGTTGAAGTGCTCAAACCAGCTAACTGTTTTGTTTATTATTGCTTGACAATAAAGATTCTTGTAAAGATTGTGGCCAGAGTCCAGCCTGGAGTCTGTTCTCTGGCTAGTCCTGACCGCTCGGCATCACATATGGTGAGAGCAGTGGGATTGCTTGCCTAAGTAGGAAGCACAGGCAAAGCCCACATCCACAGCACAAAAAAAACCCAACAAACCCTACAAAGTTTTTTTCTCTTTCTTCTGGGACCTTCCACTTTCACTCTCCCAACTGAAGCTACAACAGGCTAAAGTGGTTAGCTCTGCCTGTGCAGTCAGGGTTCCAGCAGTGAGTCAGGGACGAAAGGGCCAGCAGGATTTTTTTGTTTTTTTTCTCACTTTCCTGTCTGGAGAGAAACCCAGTGGGGAAGTTAACACTCAGAAAGCAGGGAAGATGGAGCATATGATTCAGATATGACAGCAGCAATTGCATAATGACAGCAGCAATTGCATAACTCTATACATACTCCATTTGACCAGCAGCAGGCACTGCAAGAATAACTTCTACAGCAAAATGCAGTATTAACTCAGGTAGCACAGGCTGTGCAGATCGCTGTGTCTGATTTAGCGCAGGCAAATCTATTACCTCACATCCTGTGTAAAATGAAGGCAGGTGAGGACCCGGAGGTCTGCACGGGTATATGCAGGCTGACATCAGCTTTGAAATCTGACTCCGTCTCCCATCTGTTATCAGGAGAGCACAATACCCATTGGTCCTGAGTCCATCTGGCTACACGCTAGGAAATACAGAGTTGGTATGGACATGGTCTTTGTGGAGTGCATTACTGGTGTGCAGGAAGAACCCCTGTGAGTAGAAAACCCTAAGGGCATTGAAAAGAGTGAACCCCCCGTGGGAATCTCAGGAGGTTATGGGGCCATGCGTGAGCCGTGGCACTCCCCATGTGACACCCCCCCCCCCCCGCCCCCCGTGCCCAGGACCAGAACGAGAAGGGGGGGTTATACAATTAAAGCCAGCACTACTTGCTCTGTAGACCATCAATCAGCACCAGATGAAAGCTTCTGTGGTCAGAGTCGGAGGGAGGAAGGTGGTAAAGAGCAACAGCAATCACAGCAAAACCTGTCCTGAAACCACACAAACCAGAGGAACCATCAATGCTTTAAATCACTTCCTGTTTACAGCCAGCATGTTTACAATCAACCTGTCCTGAAACCACACAAACCCGAGGATCCATCAATGCTTTAAATCACTTCCTGTTTACAGCCAGCATGTTTACAATCAACAGCTGCACCAAGCATTGCTTTTCACTACGGCTTTGTTTATTTTTATGTTTTAGGCTTTATGTTTTTAGGTGCTTTTGCTCACTTAGTGTTTATACCTCTGCCAGGACCTGAGTTGCTATCTTTCAGTCCACTGTTCCCAGGATTTTAGGGAGCAAGGTTAACTTTCTCCTGAAAAGGGAGAGCAAAGAAAAGTTATAATTGCTAATCCATGGCCTCTTTTTCTTCTTTTTCCTCTGCCAGCCACAGTCATTGAAGAAGGAAGTGTTTGATAAACTGTAGCGCTTCTTCTATTAAGTCACGCCTTTCTTCATTAACACCCCCATAACTTGTTCTTTGCTCCACTCCCTCTAACTGCTGCAGCCTCCGAGGCTTCCCGGGAGCTTTTGGTGCCTTTTATATTAATGTAGCACAGGCCCTGCCTCAAGTCCTTGCCCCTAGAAGGTTTGCTCTTTGACAAAATCCTAAAGGATGTCACTTAACTTCTACTTTTGGGGTACTTGTGGTGTGCACTATTGCAGAGGCTTTATCATGGGGACCTGTACATTTCTTTAAGGGAATGCTTTGAGGGAGAACCACTAAGGGGAATAGGCTCGGGCTTAATAGAAGCTGGTGCCCATTAAGATTTAGGGAGAGACTGAATGAGTTTTCAGGCAGGATGCTGGAAGTGGAGCCTTGGTAGGGGAGTATCGCTCTCTTCCCTGCAGTCCACCAGGCAAAATGACCAGAAAGGCCATGTTTCCAGAATTATCTGACTAGATTTCTGGGAAGTGCCACCTGAGTGGACTGGAGAGCCATGGATAAGCAGCATTGCCATGGGTCCACTGGACCATTCAAATCTCTTCCCTTCCCCAGGAAGAATTCTGTGGGAGGATGTGAGTAATGAATATTTGTATTTACTTTATGTATTTATTGCAATATTTATATTCCACCTATAATACAATATACTAAGTGGAGCACAATCACATAAAAACAAACATCATGTAAAAATCATATAATCAGCTAACAATAAAATAAAATAATTTCATCTCTTTTGAGGAAAAAAGGAATAAAATGTTCATCACTATGGCAGAGATGCAGAAGTACAAGGAGGCAATCCTAACTTTGTTTTTGCGGTATAGAACCAGTGAACCCAGATGTATCATTGAGTTTTTATGACTTTTCTTTGACTGTTGGAACCCAAGGGAAGAAAATAAAAGTTTACACATTTGAAGATTCCTTTTGAATGAGACCTTTCTTAATCCCAGGGCATGGGTTTGTGAGAATAATCTGCTGGTCAAGAAAGGGGGCGCTTAAGGACTTGTATTAGTTGGGGTGAAGTCAGATGGGTCACGGAGGGGAAAGTAGTGTTTTGGGTGTTATTTTTCCTGTCCAGTATGAGAAATATAGAACTTGCGTCTGGGCCAGGTCCTCTACACCATCTGCTTGACAATGTTTATTGATCTGAATCTACAAGACTGGTGCTCAGGTCTTAAACAGGCATCAGAACCCCTACCATTTTATGTGCCCATCAAAGGAGTTATATTAAGATAGCCTGATCAAAGAATTACACTAGGGCTTGCTGCTGAAAAACCTGGCAACCCTGGAGGGAGGGGTGAGAGCAAAGGGGGACATGGAGGTAGAGGGAGGGGAAAAGACATATGGGATATGAGGAAAAAGGGAAAGAGGGGAGCCACAGGGGAGTGCAGGGAAGGAACAGCTGAGAGGAGCCATAGAGGAAGGTAGGGATAAGATCACAGGGAGCATGGAGGGAGGGGAGTGGGAGAGAGAGGGGATATAAGGAGAGAGGAGAAAGGGTCAGAGGGGATCTACAGAGGAGTGTAGGGAGTCAGAAGGAAGGGAGGGAGGGAGGGAAGAGATGGCAGAGAGGAGCCATGAGGAACAGAGGAGCAGAAGGCATGAGAAAGAGGAAGGGAGGAAGGAGACAGAGACAGAGGCGAACTCTACAGAAGGAAAAGAATAATGACCGAGGGAGCATGAGGCAAGGAGAGGGTGAGAGAAAAGCCACAGGCGACAGCAGAAGGGAGCCTTGGGGAAAGGTGAGAGAGGGCAGGAGGGAATCACAGTCAATATGGAAGAAGAAAGAGGGGGAACAAGGGGAGGGAGAAAAAGTAACAAAGGGGACACAAAGAGAGAGAGAGAGAGAAGGTATAAAAGGGTAGGCAGCTCTGGTCCTCAAATGCCACAGACAAGTCTGGTTTTCAGGATATCCATAATAAATATGTGTGCAGGCTCTACCCGCCACTAATATTTTTCCTGCTTTTCAGAAGTTTTAGGGGTCCTCCCTTTGCCTTATCCCCACCTTTTTGTCGGTTGTGGTTTAGGGGTATAAACTGCCCTGTGAACATGCTCAGAGCCAGAGGGTTGGGATATACTGGAGAGGGCAAGGAGCTTGCAGGATTGTTGGTCCTTTCTCTAGCCCAGAGGATTTATCAAGAGGACTCTTTCCACTCTCTGGTGGACTGACCAGGCTGAAGGGTCTTTGCCGCTTGTTAAGAGGACTGACCAGAGGGTCTTTGCTGCTTCATAGTGAGCTGACCCAGGAGTTGCTGGAGAAGTGAAGTGAGGTGTTTTGAAGCAAGAAGAATTTTGGAAGACTTTGAGGATTGCGGTTTTTGGATCTTTTTGGACTTTGGATCAGTGACTGACAGAGGGGCACTCTCTCCTCCCCCACCCCCAACTCTTGAAGTTATGCATCTTGGGTTTTTCCTTACCTTTGTGCTCTAAAAATAGCAGAGGAGAACACCTAGATATTATTGATGTTTTTGAGAAACGTTTTTAAGTTATCTGTTTGTCTACAACAGAATTTCCCTTATCACCCAGCACCTGGTTAATGCAGGAGAGATAGAGGGCCAGGAAGGAGTGAGTGAAAGATAACTGAGTGGGAGCGAAAAACAGGATGGGGAAAGCTGAGATGGGGTGTGGAAGAGCAAGATGAGAGATATAAGGGTGAGAGGAAAAAAATGTATGACAGGCAAAAGAAAGAGCGGTGTTACATGCTGCTGGATGTGAAAAAGGCAGAGAGGAGAGAAATGGGGAGAAGTGACAGGTAAGATAAACAATGTCAGCTGGAAGGTGTGAAGGGTGGTGAGGGTGTGAGCCCCTTTGTGCTGCGAGGTTACTGAGGCAGCCTCGTAGATGAACCGATGAGGCCTTCGCCGGCAGCTAGCGGACATGCCTCGTAGCGGGACAGACTGGAACTTCACCGTATACCAGCTGCCTCCCCCTCAGGTTGAGCTCTTGGGTTCTGGTGACCAGCAGAATCTTAGGCAGGTCCCTAGGGTGATGAAGATAACTAGAGCCCTAAGGTATGCCAGAGTCAGGGCAGGCTGCAGACAACTAGAGTCGGAATCAGGCCAAGTTTGGGGCAGGTGGTAACAAGAATGGGCCAGGTCCAGGCAAAAAGTTAGGTCAAAGCGGCAGACAATCATAGTAAGGTCAAGATCCAGAGAATCAGTCCAAGGGTGGATGAAGACACACAGAAGACAATGGACGAGATGGGCAGGACAAAAGGCAAGCCTGGGCAAGGAAGGTTGGATGACGAGGCAAGGCAAGGCTGGAAGACAAGGCAGGATGAAGAGACAGGAACCCAGGACACAGGAACCAGGAATACTGGGCAACATGCACTACAAGGCAGAAGACCCGTTGCTTAGGCACTGCTGATAGTCCAAGGCTGCCTTAAGAAGTATGAGCGGGTGATGTAATTGGAAGGTGCCAAGTTCGGGTTTCCCATGCTGGGCCCTTTAAGCATAGGTGTGCACCATGCACGTGCACCTAGAGCAAGGTCTAGGAGGAGGAGCAGAAGCCTGGCGAGGCCTGGACGCCACATCTGCGTGAGAGTCGCGTGGCGCGGCCCTGGCAGGCTGCCGCATGCGGGTTGAGGCTGGCGTCGGTGGTAAGATGGCTCATGGGGACCTTTCTACGAGCCACACATCATAACAGTAGGACAGCAGGAAAAAAAAGAGAATCATAGAGGAAAGATGTCAGAAGAAGCCAGAAGATGAATCGAGAGGAGAGAGTACAGTAAGGATTGGGGGGGGGGGGGGGGGGGGGGGGGAGGGGGGCGGAATGGCAAAGGTAAAAATGTTTTAGTTTTGTTTTTTTCAATTTAAAAATTTGATTATGTGACTTTGAACATTTTAACTTATTATATATAATTATTTTACATTCCGTCCGCCTGTATGTGCAGTATAGTTTCTTTTAATTTTTTTACTTATACCTTTCAAGGCAAGTTGTATTCAGGTACTTCCCTGTGCCCAGAGAGCTTACAAGCATAAGGGCTTGCTTTACTAAGGCTTTTCTCCCATTCTGCGACTATGGGAATAATATTTAGGAAACAAGGCCCTCAATTTGCATCTGAGGTAAATGGAGGGCAAAAAGTAATTTATCCAAGGTCACAAGGATCCTGGGTGGGATTTGAATCATGGGCT
Organism: Rhinatrema bivittatum; assembly: GCF_901001135.1. Lineage (NCBI taxonomy): Eukaryota > Metazoa > Chordata > Amphibia > Gymnophiona > Rhinatrematidae > Rhinatrema > Rhinatrema bivittatum. Next base: position 540,305,681 of record NC_042615.1, on the reverse strand, counting down.
GCTCTCACCACTAGACTACCCCATTGCTCAAGCATGCACCACCTGGCAAGCTTCAAGGGGGTGATAAAATTGCTTTCTGCTTAGACCCGTCCCCAGTAGTGGGGAGGCATTATCAGGAGGAGGCTAAGGGCTAAGGCTTTATCAGAAATATTTTCATCGTGGGGGGTGGGGGTGCCCAATTGTGAAGTCGCCTAGGGCCACCAGAAACCTTGCATGGCCCTGAGATTATAAGAGGTGCTCCATTGTCCGAAGGCACATCCAGTTTGTACATGGCAATGGCATAATGATATTGGCTTGTATGCTTTCCTGGGGGTTAGAGAACAAAGACCCTGCTACATTGTTGCTACAGTCAAACTGATGCCCCTAGCAACAGAAAATGCCCTATCATGGAAGTAAAGTCATCAACCAAGAGCTTACAGCATCTGGATTTTCTTCCTGGCCTGGAGATGTGCGGTCTTTGACGCATGTCAAAAGCACATAAAATGCCATTTTAAACCCTTACATAGGCCTTTTGAAACTTACCCGAGGGATTTGTACACCTAAAAGAACATGGACGCGACTTCATGCTTCTCTTTCTATTCCTGGAAGTATGCACGTCAGTGTACGTGTGAACATTTAGAGAATCATAGAGGAGGCTAAAGTCTGTGGGCCGGATTTTAAAAGGGTTACGCGCAAAAGGTACGCGCGTAACCCTTTTAAAAGGCCCCTGCGCGCGCCGAACCTATATTGCATAGGCTTCCGGCGCTTGTAAAGCCCCGGGACGCGGGGACGCGGGGACCAGCCCCCGGACCGGAACATGGCGCGCGGCAGCCGGCCCTGCGCGTGCAAAGTTACGCCTGCCTCGAGCAGGCGTAACTTGTGCGTCAGAGGTAGGGGAGGTTTAGATACGGCCAGGGGGGTGGGTTAGGTAGGGGAATGGAGGGGAAGGTGGGGGGAGGCGGAAGGAAAGTTCCCTCTGAGGCCGCTTCCGATTTCGGAGCAGCCTCGGAGGGAAAGGGCAGTGCGCGCAGGGCTCGGCGCGCGCATGCTGCACAAATGTGCACCCATTTGCGCGCGCCGACCCCAGATTTTATAAGGTACGTGCGGCTACGTGCGTATCTTATAAAACCCGGTGTACTTTTGTTCGCGCCTGGTGCGCGAACAAAAGTATGCGCGCGCTGTGTTTTAAAATGTACCCCAGAGTGAACTTTGTACACCCAGACACCATTCCTAAGCGCCATGTTATTAAATTGGGCTCTTAAAGATTTTCTGAATAAAATTATAATTTTATGAGCTGATGGGTTCCTATGGTTTTATCTATTCGTGGAACGAATGCAATGTGTTTTTCTCAGGCTTTTTTTTCCTAGCTTTCTACTTTTGTAAATAGTAATACCATGTAAGTTGACTATTATGTCAGATGAATTTTGACTTTTCCCAAACTCAGCAATAATGCTTATTCAATTTTGCTGTAAAAGTTCTACATGAATGCTCAAATTTCCTGGGAATTAAATCCATACAGGCCATTGCCCTAAAGGGCTGGCATTAAAAAAAAAGGGAGTGCAGATGAAAACCAGTTGAGAAGTCATAATTAGTTTAAGATGAATGGAAAACAGTATGGGAGCACTGAAGGTGTGGCTTTAATTCCCTTTTTCCCCTCCTAAAACTATGTAAACATCCCTTCAGGAACCTAAAATGATAAACACTGACATATCTGATCAAAGAAAATAATTTTATGTACTTATTTTCTGCCCTGTACACCAAAGAATCTCTTCCCCTGCCTGAGGATATAAACCACAGATTTTATCTCCGAGTGTTCCGTTTCCTCCAAATCAGGATGGGAATCACGAAATTTTAAAGGGCACATTCCGGCCATCGTTTTGCAGGTTAGCAACGTTACAGGTTACTGAGAAGTCACAAGTAAATCATTTGATATCAGTATGGATTAAAATGTTTTGTTGCCTCACTAGTTCCAAGGAAAAACTGGATACTGCGACAGTTGTGATAATGTTTTATTGGACCAACAAAAAAATGCACAGATGTTATTGCATGGTATAGGATGTCTCTGCAGTCAGAACACATACTTGTATAGCACTGGAAACGTCACAAGTTCATTTTTGAGGGCAGTCTCTCTGGTACATATGGCAACTACTGTCTGGTTAGACTTCCTGTTAAGATGATAAGAAGTGTCTTTGTAATTAGGCGAAAGACTCCCCTATCTGTCTGAGAACAGTTTGCTGCAGTTCTTTAAACAGTAGAGCCCTGTTAAGGTAAATATGTACATCGCTCTTCACATCCGCACAACAGCTGTTCTATTGGGCAGACTGAATAAATGACCACAAACAAAACAGTCCTCTGAAAATCCCCAGTCCTGGGAAGCCCACAAAATTACATAAGCCAAACCAAAAACCTCGTAAATTCCAATTGTGCTCTCTTAATATAGAAGTACGGTGGCCTATGAATGGATGAGTCCAAATGCCTTTATCTGAAACTGAATTTCCAGGCCTCCTCTTCCGCCAGGAGTAACATCGAAGGTCAGCAAAAGTACAATGTAACTAAAAAAAAACAAACTTTCACATTCAGAATTCAGTTTGCACAGCTCCTTTGCCTCCATGTCCTCAAGAAAAAAGTCTGGCTTGTAGAAAATCTTTTCTGAGGCAAATATTTTCATTCCAATGCCGGCTTCCACCCTGCCCATTAGCATAATTAAAGGCTATACTTTCCAATGGCTTTCTCCCATGGACAAAATCTTTGGAAAACACTAGTGGCCCATGTGAATCAACACTTGTGCTTAGCATTAGCATTAGCAATTACTGGAGAACAATGGGCTAATGTTTCCTAGCCACTTATATAGCAGTTATTCTTCCCTTTAGGGCCATAAACACACTTATCTGTTGAATATCTGTGGCCCAAGGGCAGCATTTTATCATTAATCCTTTTTTTTTTTTTTTTTTTTGGTTTGTCTGAATTTTTCTCAGCATTTTTGGATTCCAGATTAAAATTTTAATTGCATATAGTAAAATATTGAAACCTCAAAAAACCTTTCCATACACAAAAGACTGGTGTATGATTGATTATACTGTGGTTGCTTCAGCCATGTGTTGGCTTATAATCTGCATATATTCTGATACCAGATGATCACTAAAATCGAAGCCCTATCCTGTTCTTGTAGTCCTGTTTGTATTTTTTTTTCTCACAGGAGGGTTAATCATCCAGCTTTGGCAACGATGGCAAGGTTTTCCTGGCCCCGGTGGCAGGGCATTAACCCCTCAAACTGCCCAGGTTCTCGGTTGCAATCAGAAAGCCAATAAAATGCTGCTCTCTGTTCGGGGCTCAGGCCTTACATTTGAACTGAGCCAAAAAAGAGGCTGAGAAGAGAGAAAGCAGCAGCAGCTTACCAGCACAGTTCATCAGAAAAGAAAAAATGCATCACTAACTCCAAATCGGAAGTCAGGATAAATGATGAGAGACTTCCAAGGCAGGCTCCTCTCTTTGGGTTTCTTCCCATAATTCCTTCTAGGGGGCTTTTCCCCCAAAACAAGTTAAGCCCTTAAGCCTAGGAGTAGAGTGTAAGATCGACTCGCTCCATGGAAATATGTGCCTCCCTGGGTTTCTGCATCAGGGAGCCAAAACACAATACTCGTGGAGAAGTCTCAGGCAAAAAATCTGAGCAAAACGGGCACAAGAAGAGACAAGATCTACACTCAGTCATTGCAAATCTCACCTTTTATACCTGTGACAGGGACACCGGTCCTGTCACCAGTAAGACCTGGATGAGCCCTTGTTTAGCTAGAGAGAGAGAGAATAGGTGAGAGTAGAGGGAGGCTCCATTCAATTACGGCTCCTCCCTTTGAGGTGTCTGGAATGGCCGTCCCCCTGAGAGTCTATTTAGGAGCTCTCCACTGTGAACTCGGGAGGCAGTCCTTTTAGGTTTACAAAGACTACAGAAGTGTAGAGAAGTTTACCTTTTGTTATTCTTTCCAGGCTGTCAGCACAAGCAGGTCTAGCCCAGCCTGTGGGTCCTGACTGGGGCTCAGGAGGGGTTTCCTCTTCCAGTCCACAGCCAGGCTGCTTAAGATTCCCCCTGGGTCTAATTTCAGGGATTTTGAGATTTGTATTGAAGGAGGCCTCATGGGACACCTGGGCCTGTCTTGTCCACAGGGACTCAGGAACCCTGTGGGTGGTCCCACCCAGGGATAGGGAAGATTGCCCCTGAAGTGGTGATGTCCTGCTGTGAGGAGGGGACTCCGCTATTTAGATTCTGTTCATTTTGGGGGAAAGAACACTTTTGTTAGAAGTACCAGGGGGAAGTTTGGCTGCCCCTTCCTTCTGTTTGTTTGGAGAGGGATCCTCAATCATCAAGGACCGTGCGAGTGAGTACTAAAGAGACTGTAAAAATAAAAGAAGATCAGAAGATCTCCTAACCGAGACTAAAGGAAAGCAGTATCATTGGGGGACATCCCTCCGGTGATCACCGCCCTGGGGAGAGAAAGAGAGGATTTAATCTCTGTGCCAAAGACTCTGTAACATGTTTGTCGGTTTCGAAGGGGTTTTGTCCAGCTTAAAAGACCCTGCTCATCTGGGAGCTCCACCTCATTTTTAACCCAAGAGAGTGGCACAGATAGAGGAGAGAGACTGTAATAATTGGAAAAGAGAATTCTCTGGTGCTGCAGTTTAAGTTTTCTGGCATTCCTCATCAGTATTAGCAGTAAAGACTTTTATTTTAGACACTACCAAAGTGACTACAGGGTATTCCTTCTGCACTCGCTGCGCCCACATCGGGGACAACCATCCTCCCCAGGGGAAACCACAAAGGGAACGTGTAAAGAAAACACCCCTGGGTCACAACGGGCCCTGCAAGTTGACCTCCGTGCCCCCCCCCCCCAATCTACAAAGGATCCGGCCTTGGGAGAAAGAACAAGAGTTCAAAAGCTAGCCGGTGAGAGGTTCCAGCCCCAAAGAGTAATAAATACTTTTGTGTGCCCACCTGTGCTGGATCTGCACAGCGGGGTGGGGTAACAAATCACTAGATGTCACCTTATGACCTCACCCAGACTTAAAGGGACAAATACCATCCACCAGAGAAACCAATATAGCCCACTACCTTTTATGAGTAGAGGTTAAGCTTGGATTAGGCAGAGGTTAAGGGATGAAAATATTAATGGCATATGGGCCAGAACTGGGACCTAAATTTAATGAGACTGTTCCCCAAACACTCAGCCTCATAGGTCCCCGTGGCCTTTCAGGACAATAAACTACCACCAACATGCTGACACTGATTCGGCTGGTTTATTGGGAGCTGAATCCTGCTGGTGCCCTCCTGGTTACTTCATGACCTGTGCTGTCATTAGATTGTACTTCTTATATCTGACCCTGGTTTTCTCCTTATTTCCTTACCTAACCATCACCAACCTGCCAGCACTGGACCAGTAGATTTCCTGGAAGTTGTTGCCTGCTAGTACCAGTTTTCAGCCCAGATACGCCATGGCCTGGCAGGTTTTGAGGGGTTTTTTTTAATCAGCTTCTTGTTTTCTCTTGCTGAATTTGTATGGTGATCAGAAAGCAGAAATTGCTAAGTGTGTGTTTGTTGGTTTGAGGGAGTACTAGATTGTACAAAACATTTTAGAAGAATTGTCAAATGAACGTAAAACCAAAGAGATAATGCAATATGGCTAAGCAGGAAACAAGGAACCACAGAACGGCAAAGTCCCTGCGATCTGCCCCTTACTCTTCAAAGAGAAGAGCATGTTTCCAACACGGAAAATGTCACAGAGGCAGAAGACCAGTCCGTGCTTAAAGTTAGTTTGAATCAGGTTTTCCAAAGCTGTGCAAAATAAAAGCAAATTAATTTGACTAGTGGTACTACCATAAAAGCACATACAACACAATTACATATTAACAAAAAAAATGGTACAATGTAAACGGGTTTTGCTTCGTAAAAAAAAAAAAAAATCCAGTTTTTTTCCTAATTGCAGAACCTCACTAATGCATATTCTTGTTGGAATTTTAAAATAACAACAGGCTACGATAAGTGTTCAGGTTGCCAAACACATTGGGTTTGCCTCCTTTTGCAAATAAACCTCATGGTATTTTACTATGAAACTACATTGGAAAGTAATGCCATAAATCCAGGTTTTAAACTGCCTGAGGGAAAAAGCCTTCAGTCCTTCAGCAAGGTAGCCATCTTGTCCATTGATGTGCAACATTGGGCTGACTCAACGGCTCTCTACTTTTAATGAGGATGTATCAATCAACTGAGAAGGGCAGCCCATGAGAGCTTATGAAAAACAGCCACAAAAGGGCACCTCCTCCCAAAAACTCATTGCAGCTGCAGCCCATCTATATGCACCTTTGGCTAATAAGGGAAATACAGAAAATATCCCCTGTCCAGAAACTGCATTGGCAGATAGTTAACTAGCACGGTGGTTCTCAACCTTTTTTCGGCCCGGACACACCTGACATGGTTCTCACATGCGTGAAACACTGAACATGTGACTGTCACGGGGATAAATGTAAACATGCACTCTGCATCCACAAGGATCCCCTCAACCCCCAAAAATGGGTGCAGAGCAGAACTAGGGAATTATCCGTACAACTCACCATACAAAAAAAAGATATTCTGGTTCTGATGACATCTCAGTAAAAGCAAAACAAACTCCCTTTACCAGCAGACACAATAGCCTTCCTTATGAAAAGACAGTAATTTACCACTACAAATATTTAACCAGGCCCTAAACACTAATGCACCTCCTATTAGGAAAACAGAGCAAGCCAAGCTGCTATAGATAGATCTCACTTAGAAATAATTGTAAAACTATACTAATAAATGTTACAAAACAGCTGATGATCAGGATAACATCCACCAATTAAAAACTCATAAAAATTATTAAAAATTGTCCAAATATCAATAAAATATTTCAAAACAGCAGACACATCACATAATACCCAATAATTAAAATGGCAGTCAATCAAGAAAAATAAACTTTAAAAGCCTCCTTTACTTACCCTCTCCAGCAACTCTCCTACTCCTTTCCCTTGCAGGCCAATAGCACATACCAGAAGCAGCAGAGGCTGCTGAAGCTCTGCTCTCACAGTCCTCTTCCTTAGGGCCCACAACCAGTCACAACCAGTCTCTGTCTCACACAGACCAGTAACCTCCCTAACTAGTATCTCTTCCTCACACACACACTCACCAGTCACCTCCCTGACCAGTCTCTATCTCTCTCACACACACACCAGTCACCTCCCTGACCAGTCTCTGTCTCTCTCTCTCTCACACACACACACACACACCAGTCACCTCCCTGACCAGTATCTGTCTCTCTCTCTCACACAGTCACCTCCCTGATCAGTCTCTGTCTCTCTCTCTTTCACACACACACACATATATACACACCAGTCACCTCCCTGACCAGTCTCTGTCTCTCTCTCTCTCACACACACACACACACACCAGTCACCTCCCTGACCAGTATCTGTCTCTCTCTCTCACACAGTCACCTCCCTGATCAGTTTCTGTCTCTCTCTCTTTCACACACACACACATATATACACACACCAGTCATCTTCCTGACCAGTTTCTCTCTCTCTCTCTCTATCACACACATGCTCTGTCACTTACAACCACACACACACACACACATTGCCACTCATGCACCTATTGTACCACAGACACACAAGCTCTCACTCATGCACCCAGGTACCCATTCTACCACACACACAAGCTCACATGGAGCCTCTTCTCATTGTTTGGCCCAAGAATCCTGGCCTCCGCTTATCAGCCGCCGCTGGCCTGACCTCTGGAGGTGTGCAGTGTCTCTCCGCTCTTCAGCCCCGCCCCCAGGGAGAAGGGAAACACAAGCGGGGCAGTGGGACACCGGGAGCCGCGACACACCGATTGAAAACCGCTGCACTAGCAAATCCAGGCTGTGAGGCTCATGCACTTGTAAAAACCAGGGAGAAGCTGAAGCATATGTAAAACAGCAGACATTTATCTTCCATGTAACCTCTGGGCTAGTATCCCCTCTCAGGACCCCAGAGACTACATCTGAAATAAGGATTTAGCTGTTACTTCTCCTCTACTGATGTTAAACCAATCTGAAAGTCCAGAATTCCCTGTCCAGGAGGGCTGGGGGTAAAAATTATTTCCTGGGCCCTGAGCGGTGTTCAATAGTCAAATCGAGTATGAAAGTCTCTTATACACACTACAGCACTAACAATCACACTGGAAGCAACTGGTAGTTTCCAACTTAACTTTTACTGATTAAAGCTGAAACTGCAATGACAATATTAAGTTACAAGTACTTGGTATTAACAATCCATTTTACAGCTTCAGATCTTCTAATAAAAATGTGACTTTCAGCTTCCAATTAATGTAGCCTTTTACTCCAATAGTTTTCTTATCTCTAAACCATTCCAATTAAAGGGGTAATTTTGGAGCGTCCTTTCAGAATTTAGTGGATAGGCTAATCTCTTCCCAGTTTAAGTGTTCTTAAGTAAAGTCCTATTTTTCATCCCTTAGTCCAGTTGTTCAGTCTTCCCTCTTCTTCCCTTGTTTATACCTGGATGGTACCTCCATACTCCCCCCCCCCCCCCCCCATCTTTCTATATCTCAAGATGGGTGCCACATTCCCTCGTCCCCTGTAATGAATCCAGATTCATTCCTCCAGCAGGACATCCAACAGTCCGCCTGTGCTCTCTGGCTGAGAGACACCACTCCCTCTAGATGGAATACACTGAGCCCCTGGGCCCTAGAGCACTCGGGCATGCGGGGAAAACAAACCGTCTTCAGAAAGGGAACCCACAAATAAAGAAAGGAACGGTGGAAAAATGTCATCCTCCAAAATCAAAAGGTTTCCAAAAGGAGATGTTAAGGTTAGGCAAAGGCACCCTATTACTTTTCCTTAGAGATCCAAGGGCCTTCCCAAAAACAGGAGACAGCATAGTGACGTGCTGCCCCCTATGAGGGACAATCCTGGGGGGCAGCTAAGTCCTACAGTCTCACTACTCCTGATCCCCATGGGACAATGGAACAATTTTCTTTAGTAGAGATCCTTAGGCTCTCTACATTCGTGTTCTCAACTGAATACTGGGTTTAGTGCATCATAAACTTGCACAGAATTCAAGAAGCACCAGTCCTTTGGTTTTTTCATGGTTTAAATGACCATTTTGATAAAGCAAAGGAAACAGCAATACAAAGTCAAAGGGAAACAGCTGCGGCACTGCTGGAAGTCATTAGCTCATTTGCAGCAGGTTTTGCACCAAGGCATTAAAGGGATAACACTGATGCAAAAAAAGTTAAATTGCATTAACACCCCAGAACTAACACCATCAGCAACTGGGTTTAAAGAGCTATTTGTAAAAGGTCTACGAATTGGGGCCTGACAGCATGTCTTACTGGTGTGCTGACATGTATAGATGAGCATCTCGCTTACCGAATAGTCCATACATTAGTTTCCTTGTTTGTAGTGCTTTTCCATACACTTTGCTCATCGGAATATGAGTACAATACACCACAGAATTTGTTAGTACTACCATTTTATAGCTAAGATTATTATATGGCAGGCAGTCACTGTGTGGTTATGGAGAATAATTGCTGTTTTCTATAGACTTGCCCTCGGCTTCTGATTGACTAAGATACTTAATATAATGTAGTAAACGACAATAGATAAAAACTAAAATGGTCCATCCAGTTTGCTCGGTAGAGATTAATCAAATTTAGATATACGGCACCCAAAACCTCTTATGCAACCCAATACCATCTCCCTCCTCCCTCCAAGTCTTCCCTGTCCTCAGAGCCCTTTTCTCACCATATCCCGAGCAGGCCCAAAATTTGCTGATGGCCTCCACCTCTTCAGCTAGTAGGTCAAGTCAGGCCCTGCCATCCTCAGCCTTTTTTCTCACAAAACAAATACCCAAGCCAGTACCTCAGTGCAATAACACCAATAAAATCTAGCTGAATGAAAAAGAGATGTTCCAGGGGCATTCTGAGCTGAGGGAAAGTTATCCGGCTAACCTTAACCAATTTTTAACTAAGTGGCCGATGTAGTGAGCTGCGCTTAACCCGCCATGGGTTTTTGCGCACGTAATCGCACATAGTTTTCCGCGTTAACCTTATGCGTGCATGTAATAATGTATTCAGTACGGAAAAAAACATGAGCACAAGCCCACTGAAAACCCGCGGCAGGTTTTGCACGAGTGCATGCAAATGGCATGCAAAGGAGGTAATTATCTATTGACAGGAAATCCAGGGAGCCGCACCAGCAGGGAGATTGGTTATTGTGGGGGGTTTTAAGCAGATTTTTTAGCACCAGGGTCAGGGCAGGAGTTTAGTTGAAGCACCTGTCTGACACATAAACCATGCCAACTTGTAACTAAATTTTGCTGCATAACGTCTCTGAAACACTGCTCCAGTCCATCTTCTGAACTGATTACTGGGAGAAATGGCTGGCTACAAAGCTCCCTCGGAGCTGAATGCGAGCTCCGCGTATCTTTGTCTTCACTAAGGAGTGTCTGTCACTTACCCAGAGATGCAGAGGGGCTTCTTACACACACACACAACCTTTTTTTTTTTTTTAAATGAACTCTGCAACATTTTCCCGTTAGCGTCTATTTTAGTGGCCATTCTTCCCGTGGCTTTCTGCATATTTGTGCGTATCTCATTTGCAGGCCGTTCTCTTATTACATCCTGCGAGGCCTCCTGTTCTTGCCGTGCGCGTTCCGTAAAAAAAAAATCTGAACAGAAAAATAGCGCTGATTTCAGCGCAGGCCTTGTTACATTGGCCCTTAAGTTATCTGACCTCGTGTGGCTGGATAACCTGTCACTTAATTGGATATCTTCAAAAAGATATCCACTGTAAAGAAATAAAAGCCAAAAGCACCCTGTGTGATCGGATAGCTTGCTCAATTTATTTTTAACTCGCCTTTGTGGAACTGTGTCGAGATCCTTAGTGAAATCCAGGCACACTACATCCAGGGCTCTCTCCTGATCCAACTCACCAATCAGAGAAACAGACAACAGAAAGACAAATTTTATTACACAAAATTAAAGTAAAGTTATCAAGAAAGATAGCTACTGAAATGTAAGTCATGAGTTTTATCTCTAATATGCATCCACACCCTCTGGCTCCTACATACTCTGCGCTTTCTACTTCTGAACTTTAATGGACTCTTCAGCATTTTCAGCCTCCAGCGGTTCGTATGATTTATCTGAGCCTTCAGCAGTTCCCCAAACAGAATCCCCTCTCCACCCCAAAAAAACAGCTTCAGCAGAGTTCTGAAAGTCGTTGGAGCCTTTTTTTCTAGCAGGATTTGTTTTGCCCTATTTCTCATTTCATGTAATAAAGCATTATTTTGCTGTGATGAAATCCGTCTCTTTTCGTGTCTACCATATCCTGGCTATAAAACAATATTTCTCTAATCCCTAGGTCTGTTACCATTAAAATCAACATTTTGGAAAATGTCATTGAGAATGCAGTCAGTTGCATCATAGACAATGACAACAATCAGCTCGTCTGGCTTCTAAAAAAGAATCTAGGACTGTTAGCTATGTGCCCAGTTCCAAGCTTTTGGTCTTGGTTTAATAGCTTTAAAACACACTTAGGCCTGGATTCTCTAAGGTCGCAGACCTTAGAGAATCCAGCAGTAACGGGGGGGGGGGGGGTGGTCCTGAGATAGCTGGCAGCGATCGCAACTCCGCTGTGTGATCGCTGCCGGCTTTCGCGCCGAATCACTACACCTTTTATGGAATATGGTTGACGGTGGTTCCAATACCTTTCTTTTCAGCAAAATACTGGTCAAAAGGGATCTCCGTTGCAAATCTAAAATGACCAGGGGCGATAACTGGTCTTCATCAACCTGCATGCAAAGGAGCCTGTAAGGAAAGCACGCTGTACAAAATAGTCTGATAAACTTCAAACATCCAAGTTGTTCTCACGTACAACAAGAAGCAGGATGTTTTCTCATACCAAGGTCACACAGTCCCAAGCTAAACCCTGGGTATAATAAAACAAGACATAAAAATGACTAGGTCAAACCAGAGTTGATAGTAAAAAGTATCAGTTATCCACTACTGGTGGGTAATTTAGCATCTGGTGTGTATGGAAACCTCTGGGATTTGTTACTTTGCTACCTCTTTGCTCTTTCACTGACAGGAAAAGGGAGGGAGGTTGCCGGGGCCTACTTTTCAAACATTTTGCCATGGAATGGAAGAAACTCTTCTAGAAACAGAACTCACTACAGAACAATTTGAATGGCAAGGATATCCTGGAGCTACTTCTGCTTCTTTTAAAAAGCAATCCTTCCTAAAGTTTAATAAAGAGTGTTTATAATGCTTAGAAAAATATATGCCAAAGAAGTCCAGTGATTAGATGCAGAGCTAAGAAAGCTGGCAACCCAGGTATGAATCCAATCTCTGCCACTCACCGAGGGACCTTGAGAGAGGCACTTAGCTGCCCTGTGCACACAGAATATAATGATGAAACATGATGCTTTTACAGCATTCAAAAATACTGATTTAGTTGAAAGTTGTATTATGCAAAAATTCAAGCATAAACAGGATACAACACTTCCTGGTTCTTCATATCCTGGCTCTACCATCTCTCTGTGTGATTTTAGGCAATTCCTTCTAATTCCTGGTGCCCTGGTCTATTTATAATTGGAAAATAATAATCTATGGGCTGGCTGATTTGGGCCTAAGTCCCACCCTCTCTGTCGTGGAGAGGGGCAGACAGGTTAATTCTGTTTTGGTAGAGTTTTAAATATAAAACTCCCTGAGCCATTGTTGCCATCAGCTTACAATCAGCAAAAATTGGTCTTGGGGTCGTGTTTTTTTTTAAGTTTAATTCTTTTTAGAGTTGCAAGTTGCATAATTTTGTGCTTGTTCCGGAGTTTTCACACCACCCTGTCTGGAAGACACTTGCCTACTATGTGCTATATGCTAAGAGTTTGTTTATTTATTTATTTATTTAAAATGTTTATTACCTGCCTATCATCCATTCTAGGTGGGTTACAAATAAAACATTCATAAATATTTATCAGTGACAACTAAGAACACAAGAAGTGCCATGTTGGGTCCATCCAGCCCAGAATTTTGTCTCTGGCAGTGGCCAATCCAAGTCACAAACAACCATCAGATCCCCGATAGTTGATCTATTTCGTGCATCCCACTCCCAGGGATAACCACTGGCTTTCCCACGTCTCTCTGGCCAACAACTGTTTATGAACTTTTCCTTCAGGAACTTGTTCAATCCTCTTTTGAACCTCCACTATGTTAGTGGCCTTGACCACATCCTCCGGTAACAGATTTCAAAGCTTAATTGTGGGCTGAATGAAAAAAAATATTTCCTATGATTTATATTAAATCTGCCAGTTGCTAGCTTCATGGAGGATCCCTTAGTCCTAGTGTTTTCACTCCATTCATGATTTTATAAATCAAAGTCATATCCCTTCTTAGTAGTCTCTTTTCCAAGCTAAAGAGTGCTAATTTGTTTAGCCTTTCTCCGTAAGGGAGTTTTTCGATGCCCTTTATCATTTCTGTCTCCTGTCTCTGTAACTTTTCTATGCCCGCTAAATCCTTTTTAAGATGGGGAGACCAGAACTGCACACAATACTCAAGGTATGGTTACAGCATGGATCTTTACAATGGAATTATATTCTCAGTTTAGTTCTCTATTCCTTTCCAAATAAATCCTAATATTCTATTTGCCTTTTTGACTGTCGCTGTATGCTGAGGTGAAGATTTGTATTGTCCACAAGGACTCTGAAACCCTTTTCCCTGGGTGGTGACTCCTAACGCAGAACCCAGCATCGTGCACCTGTAGTTGGGATTATTTTTCCCTACGTGCCTTACTTTGCACTTGTCCACATTGAATTGCATCTGCCATTTAGAAGCCCAGTCTCCCAGTCCCACAAGCTCCTTCTGCAGTTCCTCACAATCTGCTGCTGTTTTCTTGGAGTCACAGTAGACAATACTTTGAAATCTTTGACCCAGTGTGCAGCGGCAGCTAAAAAGGTTTAAGCTTTATTAGGAAAGGAATGTAAAATAAAACAGAGGACATCATAATGCCTTTGTATTGATCCATGCTCTGACCACACCTTGAGTACTGTGTACAGTTCTGGTTGCCCCTCTCAAAAAAAAAAGTTATTTACCCTTTCTAATAGTGCTAGCATGAAGCTGATAGGTAGCACATTTAAAACAAATTGGAGAAAGTATTTTTTTCACTCAGTGCACAAGTAAACTGTGGAATTTGCTGCCAGAAGATGTGGTGAAAGCAGTTACTGTAGCTGGATTTAAAAAGGGCTTAGACAGGTTCCTGGAGGAAAAGTCCATAAAACACCATTAGCCCTGTAGGCATGGGAAAGCCACTGCTTATCCCTGGTTATGAGCAAGAAGGATTGGATCAATTCTTTGGGATCCTGCCGGGTACGTGTGTCTTGGACTGGCCACTGTTGGAGACCAGATGAACCCTTGGTCTGACCCAGGCTGTCATTTCTTATGTTTCTTATGTGAGGTATTAGACAATATTTCAGGGCGCATTATCACCGGGAAGGTGTAATATTGCAGAATGCAATTTATTGTTGTATGTTGCAAAAGAAAATCTACTACAAAAAAAAGAAGAAGCGTAATTTGTATAAACATCCCAACTCTCCTCCTCCTGGAAGGGGCCGGGTTGGGCTTGTTTTGAAAAACAGCGTTGTTTTCTTTTCTGGTGAGAGCTGGGAATGCCGTGCCGCAGTCCAACTACTCTGAGGTCTGCATCACTTTCCATGAGCTTCACTGATACTTCTTAGAGTGCCAGATCATTTTACAAACCCAAATTCCCATTGTTGCTCTTGCAATCCATCACAAGACATTTTATTTCCTCAGAATATTCGCTAAGAGTTTATTGAATTTATTTCAGCATTTGCATAATACTTTACACCAAGCTGCTGTACAACAAATTGCATACAGAAATGACGAGCCCCTGTCCCAAAAAGCTTATAATCTAGGTGGGTCTTTTGAGGCAATAGCAGACAAATGTGACTTACTGGGGAGGGTCAGTGGGAGAATTTGAACTTTGGTCTCCTGGTTCCTAACCCATTAATTTAATAAATGCCACCTGGCCACTCTCTTTCAGTAATGATACTGTGATTCTTGTTAACAAAGGGTCCTGGAACTAATAAACTAGTTATAATGAAGAGTTGTGCCTCTGAGATCCTGTTTAAAAAGCAGATATTTATTTTAATGCTTGCTTTCCCATTCAATAAATTAAAAAAAAAAAAAAGGAAAAAAGAAACTCCTGCAGCAATACAAACAATTCAGTTCCACCAATTAAGGAGGTGTGGCGGTTTCTTTCCATTCAGAGTTAAACCTGTGAAATCCTGGAACTAAAATGCACACAGCCCTTACTCTCCAAAGAACAACAAGGCTGGCAACATTGGCACTATTGTATTTAAAGAGCTGTAAACTAATGGATCAGACTTTGACCTGGTTTAATTAACCACGTCATTGCTTAGAATTCCCTGAGGTGATTCTCTCCTCCCTCTTATTTCCCCCTAAACAAGATCAAACACATTAAAGTGATGTTTTTGTTGTCGATCACATGATCTATTGGAAATCAAGCTATATACCTAGTGGATTGGTGAATGAGAAAGAGACAGACAGAGAGAAAGAGGTGTATGAGTGTGTTTCCAGGGCAGACAGTATGGGTTATGGGGGTCAGAACAAATCAACCAGGGAGCACTCCATGAAGTTAGTAAGTAGCTCATTTAAAACAAATAGAAGAACATTTTTTATCTCTCAGCACATAGTTAAGCTCTAGAATTCATTGCCAGAGGATATGGTTGCAGCAGTTAGTGTAGCTGGGTTTAAAAAAGGTTTGGATACGTTCCTAGAGGATAAATCCATATACTGCTATGTCAGTAATTAATTAATTAGCAATAGTAGCTTGTGATTTATCTAATGCTTGGGTTCTTGCCAGGTACTTGTGACTTGGATTGGCCACTGTTGGAAACAGGATGCTGGGCTTGATGGACCCTTGGTCTGACCCAGTATGGCCTGTTCTTATGTTCTAACCTGTATGTGCCCATCTGGCAACATTTCCTCCACCCCCCCCCCCCCCCAGTCTCTCACATTCCTCCCTCTCCTCCCTCTTCCCAGCAGAAAGACAGGAAATCTTCCTACCTGGGTCTGCCTCCTCATCTGCTGGATTCAGTCTGAAGGCTAAAGGTGCAGGGTGGAGAAGCAGCCTAGGGGTTAACCATACTGGGCTACCAAGAAGGGAAACCAGTGCTCAGATCCCACTGTTGTTCCTTGTGATGTTGGGCAAGTCACTTTATTGCTGGGTCCAAAATTAGATTGTTATCTCTCTGGGGGTGGGGAAATAGCTCCTATACCCACTTTGAAGTGCCAAAAAGTGTAATTTAAAATAAATGTGGATCCATGCAGGATCTCTAAGTTCCTCACAGCTTGAGGGGCTTCCTTCTCCTGCCCCCACAACAGGATCCACTGTTTCTGTCTGAAGTCCTTGCATGGCTCAGACTTCAGACAGAAACCAGCAAAAGAAAAAAAAGCAGCCACAGATGGAAAACACTGTTTTCTTTCTGCCAGTGGAAGGGGAGGGAGAGAGATGATGACGCGTTGGGGAGGGCAGGGACAAAGTGATGCCGATGAGGGAGGGTAGGGGAGAGAGAGATGATCCTTGTGCAGGGTTCCAGGGAGTCCTGCACAGTCTGGTTCACCCCCGGGCCCTGCTGCATACTCCTAGGTTAGCCCTGGCTGGCAAAAGGCAGAGGCCACTGCAGGGAAGAAGCGCTGGGCTCCTCCTGCCAGTGGCAAGAAGACGACTGTGCGGACTGGGGAGGAGGAGTTTGAGGGATGAAGAAGATTGAAGCACATGGCCCCCAAAAGCAAGGACTCCATGGTGCTCCCCGCACATACACACACTCCCAGGGATCCTCATGTGTATTTCTCCCCTCCCTCTCCTGAATACGGCACCATGAGCAGCAAATCGTGCACTCTTTACATTACTTTAGATGGCATTCAGGAAAGCTTGAGATAGGTGCAGAGGATCCTTAATGGCATAAAAGTGGAAGGACAGTCGGAGATCTGTTAGGGGTTTAGGTCATTGTTTAGGTAGACTAGATCAAGTCTTATTGCCCTTATCTGTCATCATATTCTATGCCTTTACGTTTGCATCCCCTTATTGGCCTTCAAATCATTTCTATATCACTGGTAAGGCAGAAGACTCACTGAGATCTTGTCAAGGCATGCAGCGGTCCATATATTCAATGTCCTCGGGCCCATGCTAGCTTTTACCATTTAGAACCTTTAGTGAGATTAATTACAAAGGCAGAATCCTCAGTTTCTGGCAGATTCTGATGCAAAATCCACCATTTACATTTTCCTCCTGCCCAGTCATTCTGTCTTCTGCTCTGTCACTATTCCTGAGCTTCCACATATTCTGACCCTCCTCCAGCCTTCACCTCTCTCCCCAAGAACATCTTATGCTCGGCACTGCCACCACGCACTCGCTTCTCTCTGTCTCCTCCTCCTCCTTTCAGACAGAGACACCAGTCCCAATCCTGGCCCTTCAAGGCAGCTGTCGCCCCACCTGAATACTTCAACCCATCACCCATCCATCCTTTTCCCTCCTTCCTGCTCCTTCTCTCTCTCTCTCTCTCATGCCCTGTGGGATGCCTGCTCTTCTTCCAGTAAGCTTGCCTGCATTCATGATCTCTTTACCCTTTTATCTCTCGTTCCCTTCATCTTCTTGCTTTGACTGAGACCTGTGGCTTTCCCTGGAGGACCCTGCTTCTGTTGCTGCTCTCTGTCATGGAGATTAGCATTTCTCCCATGTGCCAGGGCTGTGGTAACAGGCTGCTCCTTTCCTCCTCCTGCAAGTTCTCAACCCCCTTCCTTCCACTTTTAGGTCCCACTCCTTTTCTTTATATTTTGAGGGCCCAATCAATTCATCTTTTCACCCCACTTTTACTCCGGATGACTACCGTTTGCCTGATCAGTCAGTCCCTCTCCTCCCTCCTTGCTGACGTTGATTCTTGGCTTTTCTTCGTAATTAATTATTTTATTTATTTAAAATATTTATATTCTGCATCATCTGGAACAATTGTTCTAGGCAAATTCCAAAAGAACATATGCAATAACACAAATTAAAACTCTTATAAAATAACTAGTAAAATAACAACAAAACACACCAGTGCAGCTTGAACATGAGCATCCATCCAACAAAAAGCATTTAATCCTGGCAGGGCTCCATAAATAATATTACTTTTAACTACTTTCTAAAACACTTGTAGTCCTGCGACAGGCACAAAACAGCAGGACTGGGGAAATATGGTCCTGAATGGGGCCTTGTAACATCTTCCCTTCCATTTTTCTCGGGGAGTTTAATCGCCGCATGGATGAGTCCTCTGACTCTTTTGCCTCAAAGCTCCTTGCCTTAGGGGTCGATTTTAAGACCTAGGCGCGCATGTCCATGTGCGCACGGTTCCCCAGCGCGCTCACATGGGTGCGCCAATTTCATAACATGCCCGTGTTGGCGCGCACATACACACCAGATTTTAAAATCTGCGCGCGCACGTGTGGGCGGCCCGCGACTCGCACACGGGTGGGAGGGGAGTTTTACAATGCAACACGTGCCAACGCGAGTAGGGCTTCCCCAGTTCCCTCCCAGTCCGCTCCAATTCAGGAGGGATCTTCCCTATACCCCTATCTAACCTTCCTACCTTCTCCCCTCTCCTCTCCTCCCCGACCCCTACCACCTACCTAACTCTTAGACGTTATTTATTTATTTTTTAATTTTTCACTTTGTCGCTCTTTCGAAGCAGCAGTAGATTCCGGTCAGCACGCGCTTCCCCGGGTCAGTGGCTAATAGCGCTGTCCCGCCTTCCCCCCCCCCCCCCACCCAGACCATGGGTCCCGGCCCACCCCTTTCAGATAGGCCGGCGCTTCGGCGCGTATCAGGGGGATACGTGCATGGCCGGGCCCTTTATAAAATTGTGTGCGGCGCGCACGAGATCCGGCCACACGCGTAACCCCTGAAATTTACACGTGCGGCCTTTTTCAAATCAGGGCGTTAATGCCCTCTTTTGGCCTCCCAACTACACTGTACTGCTCCTACCAGCACGACAACTGCCTTAAGCCTCGCCTTTCCTCCAGCCACTCTCTCTCTTAGGATTCTCCACCCCTGCTCATCCCCTTTATTCTGACCATCATCTGATAACTTTCACACTAAACTACTCTCCCCCCCCCCCCCCCCCCCCCCCCCCCCCCACATTCCTATCCAGTCACCACCAACATGCATTTATGGAGAATATTTACCCCTGGTAGGCTTTTTGAATTAGGTAAATTAAAGTATTCCACTAACATGTTAGTCTGGCTATTCATCACAACTCTTCTTAATTTGGTTATTAAGCTCAATAAGAAATGTCACAGCCGTCTGCTAAATTATTTTCACACTTTTCTTGGCCAGTGAGCACAATTGTCTTTTGTTCTTGTGCTACTAATACTAAGCTGATTTCAGTTCTTTCTATTTGCCATAATTTTTATATTTTGTAATTTTTATAAGGAAAAGCGAATGCAGAATTGCAGTGTTCAGGGTACAAGAGGGATACGGATCTTACAAGTTTCATCCTCTGATGGCCCTAGTTTTATATTCTGCTTACACTACTGGGTCACATATTCTAACCAGAGCCCTTGTAGAGAAAGCAGTGAGACGCATCAAGCATGATGAAGACAGTGTAGATGACTGAAGAGTTGATTTATGGAAAAAGATATTATTTTTGAACAATACCAAGGGGCCTAGTCATAGTAAAAGGTAGGGATCTTCCATTTAAAATGTTCACATATTATTAATTTCAGACAGCAGTTAAAAAGTTATCTAGAAATAGAAAGCAATAAAGTTAAAAAACAAAAAGCAAAAAGCAGGTAAATAGATAATGGTAAAGAATTAGCTAGCATTGCCCTTTTACAGCTGCACAGTATAGTATACACTGCAGGGCCAACAGGTCACTGCTGCAAAATGTTTAATGGGAAACTGAAATGTGATTTCCTAGCTCCAAAAGTGATGCATTATCAGCAGACAAAATAGCCCTGCAGTAAGCTAGTTTGGAAGAATAAATGTAAACTGGCTGATACAGCTAATGCAGAATAACTTTCCTCTCTCTCTCTCTCTCTCTCATTCTGTTTTGGAGTATTTCAGATTTCGTCTCATATTTCCCAACTAACCCTTCTTATAAAGGGCGATTACTAGTGCTGCAGGAAGTGACTAAGTCAGAAGTTGGCTCCCTCTCTGACAAGAAGGTAGCGTCTTTTCAGAATAGCTCTGGATTTAACCAGCACTGTATGACCAGAAGTGGACCTGTTCTAAGGCCAGATGTGTTCATCATTTTCCCCATAGACAGACGATAGGAGAAAAGCTTTGGTGAATCAGGTCTAAATGGTTACATTAAAAATAATAATAAGAAGAAGAAGACATGTGAGGAAGCTGGTTCATTGTTCTCAACACGGGACCAATTATAATCCATTTTTAATTCATGAAAGGTAATAACAACATGAATGGCGTTCCATATAATTCCAGTTGTAATTTATACAGCAATCTAGCACAGATTTACACTTAGAAGTATAGAATACAAAGGTCTAAAAAACAAAGTTGTAATGAAATTACCAGCAGATTTACCAGAGACCAAGCAAAAACGCCAGGAAAGGCAGTTCCCCATACTTATCCCACCGGTGTCCACAATCCTTCCGCCTCTGGCATAACAAAGGGACGAAAGCATCCGTAATTTCACTATAAGGAACAGTGGAGAATGCACTGGGTTCACTTCTCTTTTTTTTTTAACTTTAATATTGGCAGAGATTTTGTTAATTTTTAAAAACCCGGTTCTTTCGGAAGTCATATATAACTCCCAAAGCCAAATCTTTTGGAAGTTTAAAAAAAAAATGTGATTTGTGTGTAATGTTGGAAGAAGTCAAATGTTCCCGCGGTCCAACAATGGGGCAATCGGGGTGGGGGAGCCAGACAGAAAGATATCAAAAACTACCCACTTGAGTTGTAAGTATGCGAGTAATATCTGTAAGGGGGCAAGGCAAGAGGCGGCCGCTGAAAGGGTTAACCCCCCCCCCCCTTCACATAGCAGCAGCCACCTCTGTCCTGATGGGAGTCATAAGAAGTCCGGGCTGCGGTCACTAGACGTCAACATCAAAGGCGAGAGGGCATGAAAGACAGGCGCAAAACAAACTTCAGATCATTAGAAACCTATCCCAGGGGAAGATGTACCTTACGCAGCAGTCACAGCACTGCCCACTGAAAGGCAGGCGACCCCACACCTCTGGCTTTAATGCCTTCTCCCTTCTCCCCGGGATCGCGTCAGGCATTCCCAAGTTGCAGCTAAGACTTGAGTGGAAAATGCTAAACCTTACCTTTCCTGCCAAGAACAGCCAGGACAGAAAGTTACGTAAAAAAAAAGTGCAAAAGGCAAAAAAAAAAGTGCAGGATATCTGTGAAAGCTCTGCGCGCCCCTCCAAGAAGTGCAGCGGGTTTTATAAGGATCCACCTTGCTGCGTTTCGAGGACAATCAATCCGGCTCCCCCCCTTGTTGCTAGTGGCTCATACTTCAGAGCAGCCAAATAAACTCGCCTTGCTTTCAGCCTGGAGGCACTGGCCCCTCGCTGTCAGGTTTTCCTGTCCCCAGCATGCGGCTACCCGGCAATAAAGCATCCAGAGATAATCAAAGGCAAACTAGCCCAGAGCAGTTTTCTAGACCTCGGGTTAAAAAATGAGAACGTTGAAATGTAATTCGGATTTTTTTTTTTTCCTTATTTCAAACTCTTTCCCCTTTGATTTCATTTAAGTTGTTGTTGTTGTTGAGCCACAGCCTGGTTAATCTCTCGGATCAGCCACACAGCCCTAGTTTTACAGGGGGGGGAGCATGAATGGAAAACTGGACTTCAGGCATTTGGAATTCACACGTAAAGGAGCTGCCGCCCCCTTCGCCTTCCGCCCCAGGCACCCCCTTCGCCCTCCCCGCTCTCCCCTTACCTGGCGCACACCCCACTCCTCTCTCTCGCTGACAGAGCCTCTGGGAGCCACTCGGACACGGGAGAGGCGCGGATCGAACACCCGTCAGCTGCTTCGCTTCCTTTTTTTTTTTCTTTCCCCCTCGGATGATTCAGTGCAAATCAATCTTCCTTTTAAAAAAAAAACTTGCAGTCTTCTTTCTTCACTTTCCAAACTCACCGCTTTGGCATGCACCGAGGGGCAGAACAAGTATCATTGTAAAAGGCGCTCTGGTCTGGTCTGGTCCCCCCCTCCACTCGCCTGCTTCAGGAGCAGCAGAAGCCAAGAGAGAGAGAGAGAGAGAGAGCGAAAGAGGCGATGGCTCCCAGCTCCTCTGCCCCCGGGAAGAAGTGCAAATGCGCCTCCCTGGCAGTGTTTCAGTTCAAAAACCCCCAAGGAGGAGGGGGGGGGGGGAGAGAGAAAAGAAAGAGGCCAGCCGGGGGCGGAGGAGGGGGAGGGGGCCGCAGAGTGTCAGGCTTGTCCGTCCATCCGTCCCCTGAGCGGCTGTGCGCGCCGGGCTCCTCCGGCAAGGGATGAGGATGGCAGCCCCCGGCGCTGCTCCCTTCTGCCTGTGCGTGCACTCTGAGGCTGCAGGGCAGGGCAGCAGCCTCCCCCTCTCGAGCGGTCACTCCCCCCCCCCCCCCACTGCCTGCCTTCTGCCTCTGTAACCCAAGCTCCGGCGGCTGCTGCCTCCTCCTCCTCCCGTCCTGCAGCTCAAAGTCCTCGTCCTTTTTTCATCGCCTCTCTCTCTTCGCGCTTGTGTGCACAGTGGGAGCGCCTCTCGGTGCCGGCTGCACGGAGCCGTGCGTCTGTGATATCCCCGGCCCTCCACGCAGCCCGAGTCAAAACTGCTCCACCACGGGCTTCCAAAGGTCCCAGCTGGAAGGAACAAAAACACCGTGTACGGAGTTTCTCCTATTAGCCACAGTCCTTTCTATGCAGATGTGTAATGATCCTTTTTGTATGCTTGTGAGCAGTCTGCTAATCCAGCTCTGCACGTACACGTGAATGTATTTAAAAGGGTGTTCCACGGTTTTATTGGGGAAAATCATCTAATGATAACCAATTTTTTTTTTCCATTTACAATGTTATTATAAATGAACTCTGCAATCACTTGCTATACAGGAGGCTGTGATTTTGGAACGAGCATCCTCTCTGTTTTAAAAACCCGTCCTCTCTTTTTACTATTTTGGAACATGGCATTTGTGATTGATTCCCATAGAACCCTTACAGAATTTGGCGTCTGTCTGATACCGCTGCAGGAATGGAACTCCCTATATTGAATCGCAGTAGCATCACTGCAGGAATTTCAGGAGTCCCAGTAACTTTAAAAGTGTCCACTTTTTTTGCACTTTTGAAAAGATGATGCAATTTGACAGTTACAGCAGCAAAACAAGGGGTCTACTCATTTGACATGTTTGCTTTTATCCTGAGAAACAGACCACTAGAGCCAGATAATGAAGTATCACAACAATGAAAGAATATCTGCTGTTTTTATCTTTTAGATAATCACAACTTTTTAGAAAAATGTGTAGATCGAATATAGAACTAATGGCTAGTTAGTAGTTACCATGGACAGAGAAAGACCAATATTCAGCCACTAATCAGTTGAGCAATTTATCCAGATATTGATAAACTTATCCGGCGAACTTAGCTGAGATATCAGCAGCGCGACTGCTCTGCTGAATGTACTTAGCTATCGTATAGGTAAACTGATAACTGTATCTGGCTAACTATAGGACAGCCCAATAGCTTTCCTAGTCTTATTCAGCTAAATAAAGCTGAAAATTGACCAGATAAGTAGTTAAGTACCTTCATCCTGAATACCTCTCACTTATTGAGCCAACTGTTTAGCTGGATAAACAGCTGACTGAGTGGTAGTTCCTCAAACAGTGCCATTTAGGCAGCTATGTCAGAACTTAATTGGCCATATAAAGCTGAATATTGACCCCTATGTCTCTTTATATGAACATCCCACAGGATGCAGCATTAAAGATAGTTGAAAAGGTGCTTGAACGGAGACCAAAGCCATAGCATACATCGTCTCAGTTTTTTGTATCAATAACAAGAATGGCTTAGGTGAAAACTATTCTTGTTTTGAAGGGCAGTATTATTTGCAAGTTAAGGGCACTACCATGGATGCAACCATGGCACCATATTTGGATAATATATATGTGACTATATTTGACGAAACCTTTTATATAATTTTTCATTGTGCAGTAACATCACTTGCTGGAAGTGTTATTATTATATATAACTTAACTCATCTAATGAGCGGGATGGCTCATTAGATGAGTTAAGTTCATTCTACAAATGGATTAAATTGCAGGATGAAAATGTACATTTTATGATGTCATATAGTTTGACTGAAATACTGTTTTTAGATATGTGGATTAATACTTCTACATAGAAACATAGAAATGATGGCAGAAGAAGACCAAACAGCCCATCCAGTCTGCCCAGCAAGCTTCACACTTTTTTTTCCCCCTTCATACTTATCTGTTACTCTTGGCTCTTATTTATTTATTTATTATTTTTTATATACCGACATTCATCTCAATTGAGATATCACACCAGTTTACATCCAGGTACTGTAGGTATTTCTCTATCCCCAGAGGGCTTACAATCTAAGTTTTTTGTACCTGAGGCAATGTAGGGTAAAGTGACTTGCCCAAGGTCACACACACACACACACACACCCATTAATGTAGAGAGCAGTGTTGGAACTGCATCTAAGTGAAATGTCTAGCTTAATTAGTTAGGGGTAGGAACCGCCGCAATAAGCAAGCTACACCCATGCTTATTTGTTTACCCAGACTATGTAATTCAGTCCTTGTTGGTTGTTGTCTGTATATAGATCCACTTTTCTTCATTCCCTCCTGCCGTTGAAGCAGAGAGTTATGCTGGATATGCATTGAAAGTGAAGTATCAGACTTTCTCCCCTGCCATTGAAGCAGAGAGCTATGCTGGATATGCGTGAAGTATCAGTCTTTCTCCCCTGCCGTTCTGCTCATAAGGAATTTACAACATTATATAAGAAAACAACTGAACATAATAATTTGTTACCGTTTGAGAATGGACAACCTCGTAGACTCAAAATGGGTTTCTCAATCAGTCAGCAATGGACGGCTGGCGCCATCTTGTGCTCCTACCATGTGACAGGGGCTGACCAATGGCACCGGTAGCCCCTGTGACATAGTAAGGGCAAAGGCTATCGGCGCGATTTTGAATACCGGCAGCCAACGGTCCGAGTGCAGGATATGGCTCCAGGACCCCCGCTGGACCACCAGGGACTTTTAGCAAATCTTGGGAGGGTCAGGAGGGTGGGGGGTTGTAGTTAATTAAATTTAAAGGGTTGGGATGGGGGATTTTTTGGGAAACGAATACATATGTAACTAATGAACGGATTGGGGTCCTCCGAGAACAGATACAACGGATTTGGGTCCTGACAAATACGAATACTGAATGGGATGAATCTGTCCCTGCTGTGCATCCCTAGTTTTTTTGTGTGCGTGCCTGTGCCCACGAACAACTTCTGCTCCCCCCCCCCCCAAGCAGGAAGGCTGTTGGGCCATGATGGAGTTCATCCCATCATGGCCCGATGACAGTTGGAGGCCCTGTATGTATATGTGTGAGCTTGTTTGTGTGTGTAAGAACATAAGAACATGCCATACTGGGTCAGATCAAGGGTCCATCAAGCCCAGTATCCTGTTTCCAACAGTGGCCAATCCAGGCCATAAGAACCTGGCAAGTACCCAAAAACTAAGTCTATTCCATGTTACTGTTGCTAGTAATAGCAGTGGCTATTTTCTAAGTCAACTCCAAGAGTAAGATCATCTGTGTGTGTGTGTCTGTGTGAGAGCCTATGAGTGTGTTTGTGTGTGTCTGTGTGAGCATATATGTGTGTGTATGAGAGCCTATGTGTCTGTATGAGCATGTGTGTGTGTGTGTGTGTCTGTGAGAGAGCCTATGTGTGTGTCTGTCTGTGTGACAGCCTATGTGTCTATGTGAGAACATATGTGTGTGTGAGAGCCTATGTGTGTGTTTGTGTGTGTCTGTATGAGAGCCTATTTGTGTGTGTGTGTGTGTGTCTGAGTGAGAGCCTGTGTGCTTGTGTGTGTGTTTGTGAATGTTTGTGTGCCTGTGAGAGCCTATGTGTCACATATAGGCTCTCACAGGCACACACATACACATACATAATGTATCTGTGAGGGAGAAGGAGCTTGTGTATGTGAGAGAGGAAATGTGTGAGAGAATGAATGTGTTTTTGTGCATGTGTGTGAGAGAGAAGTTAAACATTTGTACGGCTCTACCTCCCCCAATCCACGATGATCTCAGGGTGACTGGAAATCAAAAGATCCTAGGTATGGAGACCAGAAGATTTTTAAATCCTTATTAGTTTTAATTATTGGGTGTAATTTGATGTTTCTACTTTTCTGAAATATTTAATGTTTTTTTTTTGGGGGGGGGGGAATAGAACATTTTTTAATTATTGGATTTTTTTATTCATCAGATGCTTTGAAATAATTTATTGGTGTTTGGATACTCATTCATTAACTGGTTTGAAATATTTATTCTTTTTATGATTATGATTTTATTATTATGATTGTTTTATATTTCTTGATTTTATTATTTAATATTTTATGAAGAATGGTAATATTTCTGTTTTTCCATTGTTGCTCTGCATGTAGAGGCTGGCTTGTTGTGGGTTTCTGTTGATACTTTCTGATCTCTTCATTCTGTATTTGGTCAGGGTCTCTCTGTGTTCTGCATATGGGGCTGATGCAATAATCTTCACGGAAAGCGGGTGCTGACTTTTCAGCGCTCGCTTTCTTAATGCATGCATGGTGCCCATAAGGGGAGCGCCATGCAATATGTAAATTAGGGGGTCGTGCTAGGAAGGAGGCGCTAGGGTCGCTTGTGCGAACATAGTGCCTCCTTGCTAACACAACCTACCACAGCTGCCAGTTATGAAGACCGACACTGGTAAACTCGGCCTCGGTTTTCATAACCAGACTGTCTGCCAGTAATGAAAATGGCCGCCAAGTTTATCGATGGCCATTTTCATTACTGGCAGATGGCCAGTTATTATAACCGACGCCGAGCTTACTGGTGTCGGTCTTCATAACTCGGCGGTCTGCCGAGTTATTTTATTTTAATTTTTTTACTTAAAAAAAAAAGTACAGAAAAGCAGTTTTTTCTGTACTTCTTTTCAATGCGCTCAGCTGGAGCAGGCATTAATATCTGAGCAATAAATGTGCTTTTGGAGTGAATGAGTAATAGCCTCATTCACATGCATTTGCATGTGATGAGTGCTAACTCATTCACTCCGTGTCGGACGCGCGTTAAATAGGCGCTAATTCCCCTATTGCATTAGGGGGTGGATTAGCGCCTATTTAACCCGCATCCGATAGCAGGTTAAACAGTGCGCTCGGCTGAGCGCACTGTATTGCATCGGCCCCTATGTGACCGAGATGAGGGGGTGGGGGCGTGTCAGTTTTTAAAAATATAGATTGCAGGAGGTAGCTGGGATTTATTTGATGGGCTGAGCAGAGGTTGAATGAATTGTGTGTGTGAGATTGTTCACACAGAGCAGCAAAAACCTAGCACCGGCCATGATTGGAATCCTTTCATTGGCTTCCAGTTTTATACCTAAGTCAGTACAAGTTAGCTGTAATCATTCACACTGTTATTCACAATATTCATTTCCCATGGATTCCTTCAGCATTAAAAATTCATACCCCTTCTAGATCACTGAGATCCTCCAGCCAGGGTCTTTTTGATATTCCCTCCCCAAAAGCAGCCCGTCTTGATGAAATAAAAGAACACACTTTCTTCTCCGCTGTCCCCTTCCAAAAGATCTTAGCACTCTCCATGAAACAACATTTTTTAGGAAAGCTCTAAAAATGCATCTCTTTCAGGAGGCATACCAGAATCAACCAAGGAACAAGATATAGCCCTGGGATTCCTATCTCAATTTGTTCTCCTAGTAATATTGCAACTTTCATGTGTTTTTATTATCATGTATATTTTTCCATATTTTTGTACTGTTATCTTTTCATATAGGGGTAGATTTTAAAAGAAGCGCGATCAGCCTACTTTTGCTTGCGCATCAGACTCAAGCAAAAGTACGCTGGATTTTAGTAGATACGCGCGGAGCCGCGCGTATCCACTAAAATCCTGGATCGGCGCGCGCAAGGCTATCGATTTTGTATAGCCTGCGCGCGCCGAGCCGCACTGCCTCCCCCCGTTCCCTCCAAGGCCGCTCCGAAATCGGAGCGGCCTCGGAGGGAACTTTCCTTTGCCCTCCCCTCACCTTACCCTCCCTTCCCCTACCTAACCCACCCCCCCGGCCCTGTCTACACCCCCCCCTTACCTTTGTCGGGGGATTTACGCCTCCCGGAGGGAGACGTAAATCCCCGCGTGCCAGCGGGCCTGCTGCGCGCCGGGCCGCGACCTGGGGGCGGGTACGGAGGGCGCGGCCACGCCCCCGGACCGCCCCGGGCCGTAGCCACGCCCCCGTACCCGCCCCCAAAACGCTGCCGACACGCCCCCGAAACGCCGCGACGACCGGGCCCGCCCCCCGACACGCCCCCGACATGCCCCCCTCCGAAAACCCCGGGACGTACGCGAGTCCCGGGGTCTGCGCGTGCCGGTAGGCCTATGTAAAATAGGCTTACCGGCGCGCAGGGCCCTGCTCGCGTAAATCCGGGCGGATTTACGCGAGCAGGGCTCTTAAAATCCGCCCCATACTGTGTATGTTTTGCTGTACCCCGCCCTGAAAGTAGGAAGGGCAGGTAAGAAATACTTTAAAATAAATACAAATAAATATATGGTGCAAGCTACTAAAATTGCCACAGCCTTTTACAAACATTGGAAGGGATTGCAATTGCATTCGATATTCAGAGAGTTACCATGCATTGCTTATAGCAGGGGCAAACAATGATAGCTACATAGCACAAGACAGTGGACATTCAGTCTGTTATGCATGTACTCTATGCCGTAATACATAATAGGAACGGCATGGCAGGACCCTTGATCAGAATGCATTATTAAGCTGAGAAGTAGAACAGCTTGTACATCGAGCAATGTGATTGTATGTAACTGTCCCCAAGATTATGTTGGGAGGACCAAGAAACAAATGAAAACATGAATAATAAGAACCGCAGGAGGATAACTTTCAAACAACTCTGCATGGCCCCATATATGTGCGTATATGGCTGTGCATAGATCTAGTACAGTATTTTATAACTTGCGCGTATCAGGCATGTGCAGATTATAAAATGCCATCTGTCTATCCCCTAACATAAGCGCATATGTATGCTTATGCATGAATACCTGTAATATATGGAAAAAGTATGTGAATGCATTGAATACTCGTATTTTTCCTACCTATTTGAAAAACATACACACATATAGTTTATGTGTGAAAAAAATACAACTTGCTCACGTAAAACCCTGAGTTATGTGTATAAGTTGTTATATTTTGAAACTTGTCCATGTAATTGAAATGAGCAGTTTTCTGATTCCTCCACCAGTTCACCCAGTCCTTCTCCAGGTCATCGAGATCCTAGTTCTTCAGCCTGAAATCCCTCCAGTTCACCCACCCCAGCCAGTAATTGACAACAGACCCGCATGATATCAATTGTGCAAAAAAATTAGTAGGGGTATAATTGCATGAGTAAGTTACTAATTGTAGTCACCTAAGGGGAAATATGGAAAAGAGGATTTGCATTCAGATAACAACCAACAAGGACTGAACTTCACAGTCTGGGTAAACAAAGAAGCAAGGAGATAGCTTGCTTATTACGGTGGTTACTACCCTAAACCAATTAAGTCTGATACATCACTTTGAATGCATATCAGCATTGCTCTCTGCTTGAACGGCAGGGGGAAATGTGGAAAACAGGATTCACATTCAGACAACATCCAACAAGGCATTGATCTGTGCAGTCTGAGTAAACAAGCATAGGGGTAACTTGCTTGATGCGGCGGTTACTACTCTTAACCATTAAGCCTTATGCTCAGCTTTGATGCAACTCCAACAATACTCTCTGCATCAATGGCAGGGGATGGCAAGAAATTTGAATCAAACAATTACCAACAAAGGCCCTGAACTTGGTGGTTGGTGAAACAGATAAATATGGGAAAATAAGTGTGGGAGCTTGCTGGGCAGACTGGATGGGCCGATTGGTCTTTTTCTGCCGTCATTTCTATGTAGGTATGTAAGTCTTTTATAAAATAGCAATTTACATGTAAAACTCATGGCCTCACCCCAGAACACTCTTAGACCATCCCTTTTCTACTTTTGTATATTCGCAAGTGAAAGTGAAAATACACAAGTATGTTTGATGTTTATAAAATAGCGTGTACACGAATACAAGCTATTTACGTGAATGTGTGCTCATTTTTACGTGCATTACTCTTTGAAAATTCACCCCCATAAATGTACCAACAACCAGAAGTACATCTTTGCAGAACATTTGGTCATTCGTTTGAAGAACTACATTGCACAGTATGCAAACAAATAAAGACAGTGGCGTGGAGGAGACCTTATTGCTAAACTCAGTTATTTGGATTCATTCATTAAATAAGGTAGAATCAAATATAAGGAGATAGAATAGAAGAGGTGAATATAATATCTGTATTTGGGGCAATTTGTTTGATTGGTAGATGACCATTATGTAACTCAACATGGAAGAAAGTGAACGATGAGTTGGGGTAAGCTGACCAATAGAAGTTTTGATTCCTTAGAGACTTATGAGGCTGCATGACAACCGAGCAGCTTAACTGACACTGAATGCTGAAAACTGGCAGCAGACGGCAGGGTCCTCGTCAGATATAATGACATAGCAGGTATATTTGGAGTATATGTAGAAGATAGTTCTGGTCTGAGGTATTTTGCTATATGTATATAAGTTTAAGTATGTACAAAATGAACTCATAAAATGTGGATATGCTGTCCTGCTTTTTTAGGTTGTGATCAAAAAGATGATTGCAAGATTATAAAACAATAGGCCCTGATGATGAACTCTGGTTTAAAACACTTGGCCAGTATTAGTACAAAGTCAGTTACAATGTCAATTACCTATGAGAAACTATTTCTTGACATGATATAAGGAGAAATTAAGATAAATGCACAAATTCCTGGAAGAAATTCTTGTAAGCAATGACTTTGCTTGTATAAGTTTACTCTGCAATTCCACCAGTATGTGCAATTTTCAAGAAATTCATATGAAAACATTTAAAATAAAGAACTGATGATTATGCAAAAATGAGGCAATTTAATTGCCTTCCTCTTGATAGATATTGGCAGGACTGTGGAGAAATTTTTCCACATCTGCTGAACATGCCCGGTTATTTAAATAAACTGGTCAGAAATTATCTCATGGATCTACTATATATCTGGAGTCCAATTAAAAACATAAGAACATAAGAAGTTGCCATACTGGGTCAGACCAAGGGTCCATCAAGCCCAGCATCCTGTTTCCAACAGAAGCCAATTCAGGCTACAAGTACCTGGCAAGTACCCAAAAACTTGATTAATAGCAGTTTATGGACTTGTCTTCCAGGAACTTGTCCAAACTCTTTTTAAACTCAGCTACACTAACTGCCCTAACCATATCCTCTGGCAACACATTTCAGAGCTTAATTATGTGTTGAGTGAAAAAGAATTTTCTAGGATTTGTTGTAAATGTTCTACTTGCTAACTTCATGAAGTGCCACCTAATCCAAGTATTATCTGAAAGCGTAAATAACCGATTTATGTTTACCTGTTCTAGTCCTCTCGTGATTTTGTAGATCCCCATCATATCCCCTCTCAGCCGTCTTGTCTCCAAGCTGAACAGACCTAACCTCTTTAGCCTTTCCTCATAGGGAAGCCATTCCAAACCCTTTATCATTTAGTCACCCTTCTCTGTACCTTCTCCAGTGCATCTATATCTTTTTTGAGAGGTGGTGACCAGAAGCGAACACAGTACTCAAGGTTTGTCTCACATGGCGCAGTACAGAGGCATTATGATATTCTCTGTTTTATTCATCATTGCCATTCTAATAATGCCTAACATTCTGTTTGCTTTTTTGACTGCCTCAGCATACTGAGATGACAATTTCAATGTATTATCCACTATGACCCTAGATCTTTTTCCTAGGTGGTAACTCGAAACTCCTAACATGAATCCTAGCATTGTGTAACTACAACAAAGGTTATTTTTCCCTATATGCATCACCTTGCACTTGTCCACATTAAATTTCATCTGCCATATGGACACCCAATCTTCCATTCTCATAAGGTTCTCCTGCAATTTATCACTTTCTGCTTGTGATTTAACTAATCTGAATAATCTTTTGTCATCTACAAATTTGATCACCTCACTCATCATTCCCCTTTCCAGATCATTTATAGATATATTAAAAAGCAACGGTCCAAGTACAGATTCCTGCTGCACTCTACTGTTTACCTCTCTCCACTGAGAAAGCTGACCAAATAATCCTACTCTCTGTTTCCTTTCTTTTAACCCGTTTGCAATTCACATTGCCTCCTATCCCATGACCTTTTAGTTTTCTTAGGAGCCTCATATGTGGGACTTTGTCAAACATCTTCTGAAAATCCAAATACACATCTACCAGCTCATCTTTATCCACATGTTTATTAACCCCTTCAAAAAATGTAGCAGATTTGTGAAGCAAGACTTCCCTTGCATAAATTCATGCTGGCTATGTCCCATTAATCCATATTTATAAGTTCTGTAATTTTGTTCTTTAGAATAGTTTCTATGGTTTTTCTCAGCATTAAAGTCAGGCTCACTGCTCTATAGCTATCTTTAAATCCTACTGTTATCCTTCTTGGCCTACCATCTGAGTGAATATTACCCACTGCAAGAGGTAGGATTAAATTACTCATCTATATGTTGTTAGTTGCTTCAAGGTGTAATGTAAAGTTTAAACTGTCACTGGAGATCACCCTCAGCTCCCTCAATAGCTTCCTGGTTGCATTTATATTTAGAAATATGTTCTCTAGAGATCATAATATTCTAAGTTAGAGATTTCTATTATGAAGTTCTGAAAGTATGGGAACCCTTTAGATCAAGTGGCTTTGTTGTTTGTTCACATGCATGATGGGGATAATTGATATGGTAGAGTAGAGGAAATGTCTAAATATGCCTAGGGACTAGGGATGTGAATCGTTTATCTGATGATTGAAAATATCGTCCGATATTTTCAATATTGTCAGATATCGGGGGGTCCCCGATAGCGATAGGAAACCCCACGATTAATTTAGTGGGTTTTCTTATCGTTATTGGGGGGGGGGGGGGGCGGGAAGAAAGGACACAACCTAAAAACACAACCTGACCCTTTAAAATGAGTTTGTTAGTATCCCCCCACCCCCCGGCCCCCCCCCCCCCCAAAAAAATGTTTTAAATACCTGGTGGTCCAGCGGGGTTCCCAGGAGCATTCTCCCACGCTCAGGCTGTCGGCTGCCACTAATCAAAATGGCGCCAATGGCCCTTTGCTCTTACCATGTGACAGGGGCTATCGGTGCCATTGGTCGGCCCCTGTCACATGGTAGGTGCACTGAATGGCCTGCGCCATTTTTAAAGATGGTGCCGGCCATCCATTGCTCCTACCATGTGACAGGGACTGGCCAATGGCATGGATACCCTATCACATGCTAAGGGCAAAGGGCCATCGGCGCCATTTTGTTTACTGGCAGCCGACGGCCTGAGCACGGGAGAATGCTCCTGGGACCCCCGCTGGACCACCAGGTATTTAAAAATTTTTGGGGGGGGGGTCCGGAGGGTGGGGGGTAACTAACAAACTCATTTTAAAGAGTCGGCTGTATTTTTTGGTTATTGGCTCAGGCGCAGTCGATAAAAAAAACCCGATCGGACTGCAAGATAAAAATTTCACGATGTGAATCGTAACCGGAATCCGAACCGATACAGGTTCCGATTCACATCTCTACTAGGGACTATGTATATGTAGGTGTTGAGAAATGGGCTATTTGGGCCTTAAATATATTAGTAATAGTAATCACCTGTATTTCATGATTATTCCTAATTCAATACAGGGTACATCTCCTTAAGCTCCTTGATAGATCTGTTTTACCAGTTCAATACATCTTTTACTAGTTTGATTATTGTGATTTTTGTTTTACATAGAATTGTTATATTATGTTTACTGACTTATTGCACTTACACAGAGTATCATTAAAGTATTCTTTAACTGAAAAAAAAAATCTCAGTTGCCTCCAGGTGTGATGGTCCTTGAAAAAAGTGAGAATTATTTAAAAGAACAGCAGATATTCTTTTATGATTGTGCTTTTATCTTAATACCACTTTCGAAGACAGGAGGCCTGCACAGATACATATGCACTTTTTCAGTTGTTACTACAATTTGCAAAAAACACAAACATCTATTTCTCTTGTTATATGCCAAAAAAATGATTATCTTTTAAATAATTCAAACATTCCTGTATGCTGACTAGAAAAAATGTCTATTTGTCTTCTTCTTGATTCTGTTGCATCCTTGTTTGGCCTTATTCATATGTCTCATTGCAGTGCTTTCAGAACAACAATAGTTTGAGGCTCATTCATATTAGTGTCAGCGCTGTTGCATCCGTCGGTCTCAGACGGCTTCGCCCGACATGCCTCACCTCTATTTCAGCCTTCTCCACCAGCCTCGGGAGAATGGCGTCCATAGCATCTCCTTGCTGCACCTTCCGGAGTCCCTGGAGCGGCTTTGGTGCGGTGTCCCACCATGTTGACCTGAGGCCTCCTAGGGCGCGCGCACGCACGCCTCATGTCTTATAGCAGTGTTGGTGCGAACCTCGGGGGCGTCCCCCTCGAGTGACATCACTGCTTCCAACTACAAAAGGTTGCCCATTTGCTGACTCTTGCCGAGTTAGCAACAGATTGGATGTGCTCCGGTCTGAAGCTGCTCTGCTGCTTCTGCTGCTGCTGGAAGCTATCTTACCCTCTGGGGTTCTACTAACTTGGGTACCCGCTCCTCGGGGGCCCTTTGCTTATTTCCAGGTGCCTATCTTGAATCCAGGTACTCACTCCTCGAGGGCCTGTGTGTCTATCCTGGTGCCTGCTACCAATTCTTCTACTTGCTGGAACACTACCTATCAGCTACAGAGAGTGAGTACTACTTCTCCCAGTCTGTTCATCTACAGCTCCTCATTGTCTATCTGCATTGGGCCCTACACCACCATTGTGGAATGGGACTCCTCTGCTGAGGATCACAGACTGTTGCTACTTATCCTCTCTCTACTGCTTATTGGGAACTCTATCTACTCAGCTACAAGGGAGTGTGTATTGTGTAATAACATCTGCCAGTCTGTCTCTCCTACAGCGCCTCACTGGATATCTGCATTGGGGCCTTATACCACCATTGTGGGACGGGTCTCCTCCGCCGAGGATCACAGACTGTTGTTATCTAATCCACTCTCTACTGCCACCTCTGGTGAACCATACAAGCTGCATAATAAAGATACATTCTCTGTGGGGTAGATTTAAAAAAAATGCGCGTTCGCGTACTTTTGTTGGCGCACCAGTCGCAAACAAAAGTATGCTGGATTTTAGTAGATACGCGTGTAGCCGCGCATATCTGCTAAAATCCAGGATCGGCGCGCGCAAGGCTGCCGATTTTGGGCAGCCGGTGCGCGCCGAGCCGCGCAGCCTGCCTCCGTTCCCTCCAAGGCCGTTCCGAAATCGGAGCGGCCTCGGAGGGAACTCTCTTTTGCCCTCCCCTCACCTTCCCCTCCCTTCCTCTACCTAACCCACCCCCCCCGGCCCTATCTAAACCCCCCCCTACCTTTGTCCGTGGATTTACGCCTCCTGGAGGGAGAAGTAAATCCGCGCGCGCCAGTGGGCCGCTGGCGCGCCGAGACGCAACCCGGGGGCGGTTCCAGAGGGCGCGGCCATGCCCCCGGACCGCCCTGGGCCAAAACCACGCCCCCCGGGCCCTCCCCCAAAACGCCCCGCCCCCAAAACACCGCGTCGATCGGCCCTGCCCCCGACACGCCCCCCACAAAAAACCCTGGGACTTACGCGAGTCCCGGGGCTCTGCGCGCGCCGGCAGGCCTATGGAAAATAGGCGCGCCGGCGAGCAGGGCTTTTAAAATCCGCCCTTATGTTTGTGCATCTGAGTCTAGCCTGGTGCTACAGTTCCCTACGGGGCTCCTCCCCATGGGAGTCACTATCACTGTTGCCCCTAAGAATCCACCAAACACCTCGATATCATAACAATCGCCATTTTCATTATTCTCAAATAACTTAGCACTGGTGTTGATACTTTGGGGCTCATTTATTAATCCTAAATTTCAATGCTAAACCTTTAGCATAATGCTAATATTTATTTTTTTGAACAATTTCACCAACCAGATTGCCCTGTGTCTTGATTTTAATGTTAATAATCAAGGTGTGCAATCAGTAATAGCATGCACATCACATTTCAGAAAGGGTTAAAAAAAAACTGGTAGAGGCTCAGAGAACTGCCTACTGAGATTTATCAAAGGCGATTCAGTTCAGGAAATGCCTTGGTAAGAAGATACCAGCTCTGACAACCGGGAGCAAAATGGAAAGCTTCACGTTTACAATATCCATTAGACATTGTCAAGCATTTACTATAGCTAAATGGAATTAGATGTTTGCAGCTGTTTTAATATTGCAGTCAAATAATAAATATTGCATTATATTTATTGTCATTCAATGTCCACCATGCTATTGCCAGTATAGTAAAAGCTAAAAATACAAATTGCCTTATTTTGGATCCAAGGCACAGACTTGTTATTATTCTTTTTAAATACTTTTTAAAATTCTATAGCTGTTTTCACTGCAGGTCTTCTTTGCAACACATATACAGAAATTTGTTTAGACCCTCGGTTACAAAGACATTTAAAAAGTGCATCACGAGGGCTGGCTAGCGTTACTCAATGCCAGTGTGCTCCCAGATCTGGGGTGCCTAACTGTAATGGTCTATCCTGAACTCAGGAGTCCAGATCCCCCACATCAGGACTTCCAGGCCCAGACCATTGCTGGCATAGCACCATAGACTATCATTAGCCCCAGATATGGGTGTTAACTCCACCGCAGATCCAGGAGTTACATTTCCAGCATTAAATGAGTTAAGCCTTTAGGGTTTTAATGCACCTTCCTCTATAGAGGAATAATAGCTAATGCCTTCACTAACATAGGATTTGCATGGAGGTGCATTAATATGTGCTCACATTTTTATTCACATTTGTGCATGTAGGTTTTGTGTGCTATAATCCTTATTAAATTGTGAGTAAAGTTACACGCACAAATGAGAATTTAAATATGCGCTCAGCCTAGTGCACTTATTCCATCAGCCCCCAAGGTGAATTAATGATAGTGTTCTAAACAAAGAGGGGGTCATTTACAAAGCTGAATGCAGTGCTAAATACTATTGGCATGTGCTCAAGGTGCAATATTTTTTCCCCAGGTTCAAATTAAGAATATGCAGCCATATACCAACGCTGTCTCCAAAGAATCAACTCTCTGTTTAGGACTGGTATGGGTCTGCCCAACAGCCTGTTATGGGCAACAAATAGAGCGAATATAAGTTTGTACTCCCCCTCGATCCTTGTTACGAGTGTGGCTAAAAAAAAAAAAAAAAAATCCGTTTAAATAAATAAATAAATTGCGAGGATGAGAAAAAGCCAAATTGAAGTGTATTTATATCCCACCTTTCCAAAAGCAGCTCAAAATGCAAGAAGAAATTTAGTGCGACAGAAATCTCCTTTCTGATTGAACTCTTGTCTAAAATGTGAGTATAAGATCTGTCTATCGGCTTCACTAAAGACTACAGGGTCTGAAAAAGCCAGAATCCAGCAAGGCATCTTAACAGTATAAATGCTGTTGGGGAGTGCAGAACAATCACAGTGTCTGGAAAAGATGGAGCAGTATCAGACAACATACAAATGGGAAGCTGCCTCATATCTGGAGAGCTGCTCTTGCCATAGGTGGAGGCCCCATCAAAATGGAAGAACTGACCCTCCCCTGCTTAGAAATTCCAGTAGAAGCCACACTAGCATTAGAGCTTGTCGGCGGATTAAATGAGCCTGAATGGTGAAAATGCCAGCAGTGGAACAGCAAAGAGATGTTATACCCTAGCCCCGATCCTGTGTGCAGGCAGTAACGAAGGTGTGTGTCTTTTTACCTCCATTATATCTACGAATCTCTATAGTCCTGAGTTGCCATGGTCACATGATTTATATTAATGCATACTACCCAGGCATCAGCGACGGAGTAATGTTATCAAATTGTGGACATGATGGAGCTAAGGAGCCATCCAGTCAGGAGGACCAGACGGTTGTTTGTCACTTTACACCATAGGGAAGGACTCCTGTGGACTTGGGACAATAGTGGAAATGCCGGGGAAAACAGTGTGAAAAGTCATCGGGATCTCAGGGTAATGAGGCCTCTTGAACTCCCAGGGCAAACATTCTATATTTGGAGCTAGAGATTTAAAATCCTCAAACAACCTCTTGAACTCTTAGAGTGGCCGATGTAATAAGCTGAGTGTTACAGCTGTTTGCTGAAATTCAAAGCCCAGTGTCTGAAAGCATAAGCTGAATATTTTTAAACTCCTGATGCATTAAGCTAATGGTAGGCTAATGCATTCAGAGATTTAAAAAAAAAAATGCACCGACCCGAAAATGTGCATAAAGGAAAGAACTAGCATTCAGAAAAACATGATTTTTATGCAGAAATCATACTTCATGCACTCAAAACATGGTTTATGTACACAAATGTTTTTTGGGCATAAAATAAGATTCATGCATCCAAAAATGTTTTTAGTGCAGAAAGCATTTTTTGCACATAAATCATATTTTATGTGCAGAAAATATGATTTTTGTTTGCAAAGCATGTATTCTGCACAGAAAATCCCAACTACAGGTTCTGGTTGAAGAACCTCAGCTTCACCCAAAGGCTAAAGGAAGGCGGTCCGGGCTTGTCCCGGCCCGACGCAGATAACATGGGCTTGAGCAGCTGTGAGTAAGGGATAGGATTAGCAAAGGCAGGTGGGGGTGGGGGAAAAAAGGGGAGTTAGGTAACCAATAGCAGCATCAGCAATTTGAATGCTCTTAAGCTATTGGTCAGCAGTTAAACAATAGGCTGGAGCAGAGCTCAGAACGGCAGTTGGGAATTCAACAGCAAGCAGAGGGCAGGTTTTTGCTTCCCTCCCGAAATTTTATATTGCTGTTAATCATCTTATGAGTGTTTGTATTATATATGTCGCAGTGGAGGCGGAAAAACCCGAGCCATATGTTTAATGTATTATTTGGAATTGTAAAGGACATTGGAGGGGGGGGGGAAATGCTCGTGTAGTTTGGGGCTGCTACACGGGAAGGCCTAAAGAGCAAGGGGGGGGGGGCCAATGCTCAGGCCGCAGGCTTACCCTCGCTGGTGCCATGGCGGGGTGAGTGATGGGGGGGGTGCCTAAAGTCGGCGGGGGTGGGGGGAAATGCTCGTGTAGTTTGGGGCTGCTACACGGGAAGGCCTAAAGAGCAAGGGGGGGGGGGCCAATGCTCAGGCCGCAGGCTTACCCTCGCTGGTGCCATGGCGGGGTGAGTGATGGGGGGGGGGGGGGTACCTAAAGTCGGCTTACCATTGAGACGCGGTGGTAAGCGAAGAGGGGCATGGGGGCGGTGGAGGTTTGGGGGAATTAACTTTGGAATTTTGTATAATTTGCTGGCTCGGGTTATGTTTTAATAAACTGCGGCCATTATTTAATGCCACATTGTTGTTATGCGCATTTTGTTCAGGGAGAGAGGGGCAAGTATGTGTATGTATGCACGAACAGCTAGTATCAAGTCCCTATGTTACTCTAGCACTGGAAATTTTTACTTCATCTTTGACCAGATGTAAAATTTCCAGCACTAAGACAACCTGAGTTAAGCCAACACACCTCTCCACATTGGGGAGTAATGCCTTCATTCTCATGAAATTTCCATGTGAGGGCGCTAACCTGGGCGCATATTCTTGTGCGCACATTTTATGTGCACAAAACCTGCTGCATCGGCATTACAGTTTGTACACAAAAAAAATGTGTGTACATTCACAGCTAAAATGGTCCACTCTGTTGACTGTACCCTATTACACTGGACTAAGTAAGAGGAAGCTGTTAAGGCATACAGGAGATGGTTACCTGAGGAAAAAAAAATATACTACACCTGGATGGCACCATAAAGGCAAGCTTACCATAGCTGAGGTCATCCTTATCCTCAGCTGTGGAAGGTTTCCAGGATGGAATAAATATGTCTTTATTGGTTCTACAAGCATGCATTTCTTATTTCCTAGCAAGTTACCAAGTGGTCGGTAATGCTTAATGACTCTTGCAAACACACATTGCTTTCTTACATACTGCACAGAGAAGCCCTAGAACTGTCTACCTCCATGTTCAAAATGTCCCAATCCAAATTGTTAGAATTGTAATGAGGTGATCATGGGGATCTTTAACTTAACAAATATTGTTTCAATTCAGCAGGCCATCCAAAATTGTATGGTATAAGTACTGTGTGTATACAGCCTTTTCAGCAGAGTAATGTAAATGAAACTGGTTGCTTCCCCGTGTTACACCAAATCATCTATCATTAGACAACTCTTTTGTTGCATCCGCAGTCGGTGTGAAT
Source organism: Rhinatrema bivittatum (assembly GCF_901001135.1). Classification (NCBI taxonomy): domain Eukaryota; kingdom Metazoa; phylum Chordata; class Amphibia; order Gymnophiona; family Rhinatrematidae; genus Rhinatrema; species Rhinatrema bivittatum. Next base: position 540,264,989 of record NC_042615.1, on the reverse strand, counting down.
CCCACACAGATGATTTATATAGCGGTCATCCAGTCTTTGTCTATTAGAACCATGTCATTTTTTGGTTACTCTTAATTCTAAAGGCTTACATGATAAGATCCTTTCTATTTAGGTATGGAAATTAGAAGTGCATGGCATGGCGGTTCAAATGTATACATACGTTGCATAACAAAATATTAAATTTGGTCTGAAGTAGTACTTTTATTTGTCTTATTTCTTCTAAAGAGGGTGGGACAGGTGAACTGCCAGCGAAAGGTTGCTCCAGTTGGCTTTCATCCAGAGCCATAGTATGGCTGAGGACCGTATTAAAGAAGATAACACGGACCTGAGCAGGGCTGCAAAGAAGAACATTGCTAAATAATATCTTTCTCTTATTTCCTGCTCTGTCTGTATTGGCCACAATTCAAACTTTATCCTTTACAATATTTTCACTATCCCTTTTAACTTCCCTCTTACTCTATCTGTAACCACATCCTGAGTCCAGAAATAATGCTGATGTCTGAATACTTTTCCTCTCCCGCCCCCTTTCTCTTTTCTCTCTGTCAGCCACTGTGTGCTCAAGTTTGGGGCTTTTTTTCAGGCATAAGGGGGAATAATTACAAAGGTTTTCTTCCACCTGGAGGTCCATATTCAGACATAGTCCGGATTGCAAAGTTAGCCGGAAAAACGTATCTGGCTAACTTTAGAAGCATATTCAATAGTGCAGCCGCTTTATTGAATATACCAAAACAAGAATAATCCATGCAGGTGAAAGGAAATAATAGCATATAGCCACAGGATTCACCTAGAACAGTGATGGTGAATTCCAGTCCTCAAGTGCCACAAACAGGCCAGATTTTCAGGATATCCACAATGAATATGCATGAGATAGTGGTGTAGCTATGGGTGGACCTGGCCATGGCCCACCCACTTTGGGCTCAGGCCCACCCAATTGGGAGTCGAGCAGGGATGGATTAAGAGGTGGACCAATGAGGTGCTGAGCTGAACAGTGTCATGCAGGCAGGGCCTCGACTTTTTTTTTTCCAAACTGCAAGTATTACATTTTCTTGTGCTGCACTGTTGGGGTTTCCACCCCCCTGCCAGCACTGGGTTGTGATGGTGGCACTGGGTTGTGATGCACTGGCAGTGGCTCCCACCCAAGCCAACTATTAGAGACCCTGCAAAGCACCGGATTATGATGCCCTGGCGGGATTCCCACCCCCTCAACCAGCGATTAGAGGCCCCCAGCATGGCAGTTCTCAATGCATAGTGGTGTCCTGCCAGCGGGCTTCTTACTCCACGCCACAGGAAGGCGGACCAGCTTGGGGAAGAGGTGAGTCACATGACGTGACTGAGAGGGAAGAGGAGGGAAGAGGAGGGAGTGAGAGTGAAGGATGGGAAGGGGAGAGGGTGGTGAGTGACTGAGAGGGAAGGGCAGTGAGTGATTGAGAAGGAAGAGAGATGAGAGAGAAGGAAGGGGGTTTGAGTGACCTGAGAGGGAAGGGGAGGGGGCACTTGGAGGAAGGATGTGAGATACAGAGAGGGAAGGGGTGAGAGTGAGTTAAGGGGGTATGAGTGATGTGGTTGGGAGGGAAGGGAGGTGATAGTGGGAGAATGGGGTTGAGTGACTGAAAGGAAGAGGAGGGAGGGAATGACTGAGAAGGAAGGGGACGGAGTGACTGATAGAGAAGAGAGGGGTGTTTGAGTGCCTTGAGAGGGAAGGGGAAAGGGGGAGGGAGGCAGGGAGACGGGGTGACAGTGAGGGAAGGGGGTTTGAGTGACTGGGATGGGAGAGAGAAGACAGTGTGAGTGGGACGGAAGGGAGGTGAGAGTGGGGAAAGGAGGTTGAGTGACTGAAGGGGAGGGGTATGAGTGACTGAGAGGTGAGTGAGCAGGAGCGAAAAGGGGAGTGAGGGAGAAGAAGTGAGTGTAGAAGTGTAACATTCTCACATCACATATAGTGTGTATAGATATATAATGAGAGAGCGGAGAAAGTTTGGGGCGGATTTTAAGAGCCCTGCGCGCCGGTGCGCCTATGTTCAATAGGCCTACCGGTGCGCGCAGAGCCCCAGGACTCGCGTAAGTCCCGGGGTTTTCCGAGGGGGGCGTGTCGGGGGCGGGGCCGAGTGGCGCGCCGTTTTCGGGGCGGGACGCGGCGTTTCGGGGGCGGGCCCGGGGGCGTGGTTTCGGCCCGGGGCGGCCCGGGGCGTGGCCGCGCCCTCTGGAACTGCCCCCGGGTTGCGTCTAGGCGCGCCAGCAGCCCGCTGGCGCGCGGGGATTTACTTCTCCCTCTGGGAGGCGTAAATCCCCCAACAAAGGTAGGGGGGGTTTAGATAGGGCCGGGGGGGGGGGATGGGTTAGGTAGAGGAAGGGAGGGGAAGGTGAGGGGAGGGCGTTAGCGAATTCCCTCTGAGGCCGCTCCGATTTCGGAGCGGCCTTGGAGGGAACGGCGGCAGGCTGCGTGGCTCGGTGCGCACCGGCTACACGGAATAGGCAGCCTTGCGCGCGCCGATCCAGGATTTTAGCGGATATGCGCGGCTACGCACGTATCTACTAAAATCCCGCATACTTTTGTTTGCGCCTGGAGCGCCAACAAAAGTACACGAACGCGCCGTTTTTTAAAATCTACCCCTTTATGTGTGCCCTTCACTAATCCATAACAATCTCAGGGTTACTGGAAATCAAAAGTTCTCAGGTATGGAGTGATGGAATTTTTTTAATCCTAGTTTTAATTATTGGGTGCTATTTTATATGTCTGTTGTTTTGAAATATTTAATTGATATTTGAGAAATATTTAAAGTAATTTTTTTATTCTAATTCTTTTTATTTATTAGGTATTTTATTCATTTGTTTTGAAATATTTTTATTAGTATGATTTACTATTATGATTGATTTATATTTCTTGATTTATTTTATGAGGAATGATGTTTCTGTTTTTGCTTTATTGCAGTGAGTATGAGTCTGGCTGAAAGGGGAGGGGGCTGGGGATCAAGATTGCTGGGGACTGGGAGAAGGAGGAAAGTGAGACTATTATTGCTTCTCTTTCTCTGAGAGAGGAAGTAGGAATAATTTGATTTTCTGTGTGTCATTTTGGGAAATGCGCATCTCAATATTCCTATTTTTTACAGTACAGGGAAAATGCAATTGTTTTTATTTTTCTGGTGTTTATACTGCAGGAAAAATCTGGCTTTTTGGGTTCCAGTTCAGCATTGTCTCCATGTTTCTCTTTTTAATATATAGTCAATTATTCTGTATTTGGGGAGGGTCTGTTTGTGTTTTGCATGTGGGACCGAGGTGTATTGCTAGCGTGTAGTTTCTGGGTCAGGATCTGTAGCCGTTCAGTTTGCTCTTTTTTTCAACCTGAACCTTATAGTACAAAGGTGTATTATGTTGGACAGCAGTGAGCATGTGTGAGCGTGAGAGAGTGCATATGTGTGTGTGAATGAGCATACATGTGAGCCTGAAAGAGAATCATGAGTCAGTGAGCATGTGTGTGAGCCTGAGAGAGTTCCCAGGAATGGAGAGCAGGGGAATTTACTAATCCTTAGTTTTAATTATTGGGTGCCATTTTGTGTTCAGTTTTAAAATATTACATTGGTGCTTGGGAACATTTAAAAAATTTGTATGAGTTTTAAATTATCCGAGGTTCTATTTGTCAGCTGGTTTGAAATATTTATTCTTTTTTATTAGAATTAAAGAAAGAAGTAATGCTATTCTGTTTGGAGTTGAAGACTGCATGCTGTAATAATTCTTTTGTCATAACACCAGGTGGGGTTTTAGAATACTTTGCAGGATATCACGATGTGTGTAGAGATGATTGTTTTTATAATGCATTTATGTCTGGTCAACTTTAAGTTAAGTTGTGGGGTATTTTGTGTCTTAAGACATCTTTAAATATAACTGAATTGTTTCCATAAGTGTGCAAATGGTTTAGTTCTGGTAAGTGCTTGAAATAATTGAGTTATAATATTTTAAAGTATCACTCATGATGCATGACAGATGTTGCACGCTATTTAGACATCCATTGTCAGGCACACACTTAGGGCCTGATTTTGAAAAGCATTTACTCGAGTAAGCGGGCTTTTGAAAATTACTATGATAGTATGTTACAATTATGTGCGTAACTCCTTTGAAAATTACCGTCTAAGGCATTATTTACTGATAAGACTACAACTGGTAGGGTTCAGACTTGTATGGTTACTGCAAATCCATGTTAACCTTGGGCCCCCACCAAAAAAAAAAAAACCAGTTCTGGCTACACCAACTGAGATAGGTTTACATATAATGGAGGCAATGCATGAAAATCTTTCTCATGCCTATTCATTGTAGAAATCCTGAAAACCTGGCCTGTTTGTGGCACCCGAGGACTGGAGTTCGCCATCGCTGACCTGGAATATAGACTTCAATGCTAAATATTCTTAATTGAAATTTAGCAGACCATCACAATGAGAGGCTGAAAACCAGGTTGCATCCCTGTAATAAAATCATCAAAACACTGGACAGTGTCCGGTGGCACCATTCTTTGCAAATATAAACACTGGAAATTTAAAAAACTCATTCATAAGTTAAGTGATTTTACTTGCATAATAAACTACTCTTAAACATTATTATACACTGGCACAGAGCAATCATTATTCCGATTGACACTGCCTTCATAAGGCTTTCCTAACACCTGTTCATGAATGTGAGCTAGCGTCTTACATGAGATGGTCTGCTAAATTTCAACTAGAATATTTAGCACTGAAGTCTATATTCCAGGTGAATCCTGTGGCTATTTAGCATTATTGAACATAGCTCGCGCTCTTAAAGTTAGCTGGCTAACTCAACTTCTCCCAGTTATGGCCCCGGACACCCCTAACTTAGATCCTGATTTACAAAGCATTTTTCCCATAGACACAGAATGGTGAATTTTAAAAATCGGGAGGATGTGCGCACATCTAAGCAAATGTGCTTGTCCTCCCAGTTTTATAAGCCACCCACATGCTGGCACAAGTACCGATGTGTGAATATCTCAGATCGGGGGGAAGGGGTAGAATGTGGGTGGGCTGGTGCCCAGTTATACTTGAGTGAAAGTTACTTCTGCTATGGAGGAGCTGTATGTCTCAACAAAAATATTTTCAGGCATCTATGAATTGTTTGAGGGGTCTGAGTTAACTGAGAAGAGTGCGGGCCAAAGAACCGGGGGAGGGGGGTTGGAGGACCTAGCTGCAGACTGGGCAAACTGGTGGACGAACTGCTGAAATTGGTCATGGCGTGGACGCACGCCTGCTATGAAATTCCCTTATTTGCATGGCTCAAAGCCGACATTACGTGGCTGTGTGTGCACGCTTGTAAAATTAGGAGCATACATACAAGCGCCAGGGCTATTTTTATAACATTCACACGCATGTGCGAGCTGGATAGAAAATCGCTACGTATCTGGCCATGTGTCCGCACGCACGCATATATGTGCTCCCACATGCCCATTTCAAAGCTACTGTCAGAATGAGAGGAAAAACTTATCTTATTTGCTGGCTAGAATGCAGCCAAATAAGTGTGCAAATATTCCTTTAGCAGGCTAACTTGTGGGCTAGCTGGCTAAATGCTTTTGAATATGGACCACCTGGTATCTACAGGAAAAATGCTTAGAAAATAGGTTTGAAAATTAGGACCTCCAAGAATCCTTATTTCCCGAGATAAATTGTCTGTAAATATCATTATACTCCCTGCCTACATCTGAACTTTATAGCAAACATTGATTTAGTTTCTTCAAATTGCTCCACTTTGATTTAACTACTCAAGACACACCTGCAAGAAATGTTTGTTAGGTTGCAATTTGCCAGCCTCTTCTGAGGAAATCTTTATTTCTGGCAGTAACACTGTTAGAGCCGGTTGGTAAATCAATTTATTGCTTTACTGCCATCACTAAGTTGTCAATGAGCCACAGAGTTTTATTGTGAATTATTCAATGCAAAAGGACATTTTATTATTTTCAGCATATTTATAAGGTAGGGGTATTATATTGAGGGCATTGTTTTACTATGTTTATGGTATTTTTAGTATATCATATATTTTTAGTCTTTGTTTCTGCATATGTGTATGTGTGTCCATATTAGATAAAGTGAAAATGTTATGCTTTCAACAGTCTGTACCCTTCAGAAATCAAATGTAGATTTTCTGAAATACAAATATACATCCCTTTGGTTTATCTTGAAACTAGCCTCCATCCATATCTTTCTACCTATTTGGGTAGATGCTAGTTTCATAATATTAACAAACTCTATTTATGGAAAATATCAATGTTCCATCTTCAGTTTGGATTAAGAAAGTCTTTACAAGTCTTCTGTGAAGGCTCTTGTCTCATAGGCTACTACTGGGGCTATTGTCAGGCCTGAAGTAGGATTGTCCCAAGCCTTACTTCAACTCCAGCTCATGAATTCAACTGCTAAACTTCTGAGGCTGGCAAAGTGAGGCTCAGGTTAGAAATAGCTCTTAGCCAGCATGATTAATGAGCCCTTGTATTTATTAAGAAGTTCAAATTGCTCACCAGTAAGCCTGGCTTGCTTTATACCTTATTTCTGATACGGTAACCAAGGTGAAGCAAGCAGTAATCCCATGGAAATGAATGAGGAGGAAGGAATGTAGGTTGCTGAAAGCTGCATAATGATATTTTATCAATCTGAATGGGGGCAGTGAAGTCTATTTATGGTTTCTCAATTAATGCTGCTTCTAACCAGTAGGGATGTGCAGAAGGAAAAAAATCCATTGCTATTTGGTATTTGTTTCACTGGGACCCGTATCCATTGCATTCGTTACATAGGGGGAAAACCCTATTCGTTGATACATTTTATTCATTTTCTGATTTCCCATGAAAGTCAATGGGGGACGTATTTGCAGCCTATTTTTGGCTGCAGAATTGGAGTTTTCTTATCAATTCTGATGAAACTTCTGGGGAGCAATCATCAGAACGAGAAAAGAGTTCCAAGGTACTTAGACTGTGGCAAAGTGGCACCAAAGTGGCATGAATAGCATAAGGTACTTTAAAGGGGCAAAGGGGTACCAGGAGTGGCAAGAGTGCTTTAACATAGGTGCAAAGCAGCAACGAGAGTGTCAAAAACACACCACAGCTTCAAAAGAGAGCACCGATAACAGATGCATGAACACTTAAAGGCAGCACGACAGGCAAAGTGGCAAGACAAGTGGCATCAACATCCTACAGCACAATGAAGGGGGAACATAGCAAGTACAAAGACTAGCACCAACACACTGAGGAATCATGATAGTGGCAAGAACACCACAAGGAGCAGAGTGAGTCATCTGGTGATTGGCAGCAAGGCAGAGTGGCATAAAGTTGATAGGGGCAAGACAGGTTGGCAGAGCTGAGGTAGTCAGGTCCCTGTAGTTTTGATAGAGGCAAGACAGGCTGACCCCAGGGAGAGTTCCCTTTCCTTTGTGCAGGAAAGGGCTACCTAGAATGGATTCATCCCTAGAGTGGAGCACGAGCCTTCAAAGTGTAGTGAGTCTATGTGGAGGAGGTTTCCATGTCAACAGCAGTCTGGTTCAACATGGGTCAACAGGTACTAAGAGATAGGCTGGCCAGCTACCCCAGGGAGAGTTCCCTTTCCTTTGAGCAGGAATGGGCTCCAGGATGGTCAGGCAAAGCGTTAGAGGTCAAGCCCTTTTAGGGATGTAAGGCCTGGATGGACAGACACAGCAATACAGGACAGAGTCAATCCCACCTAGAGACATAAGGCCTGGATGGACAGGCACAGCAATGCAGGACAGAGTCAATCCTACCTAGGGACATAAGGCCTGGACGGACAGGCACAGAATTCGAGGTCAAACACTTTTAGGAACATAAAGCCTGGACGGACAGGCACAGCATTTGAGGCAAAGCCCATGTAGGGACATAAATCCTGGACAGACAGGCACAGCATTCGAGGTCAAGCCCACGTAGGGACATAAGGCCTGGACGGACAGGCACAGCATTCGAGGATAGAGGCCAAGCCCACATAGGGACATAAAGCCTGGACGGACAGGCACAGCATTCAAGGTCAAGCCCAAGTAGGGACATAAGGCCTGGATGGACAGGCACAGCATTTGAGGATAGAGGTCAAGCTCACGTAGGGACATAAAGCCTGGACAGACAGGCACAACATTCGAGGTCAAGCCCACATAGGGACTTAAGGCCTGGATGGACAGGCACGCATTCGAGGATAGAGGTCAAGCCCACACAAATACCTACATTACCTGAATGTAAACCAGTGTGATATCTCAATTGAGATCAAATGCCGGTATATAAAAATAAATAAATAAATAAAATAGGGACATAAGGCCTGGATGGACAGGCACAGCATTAGAGGTCCAAAGTGCAAGAACACTCACCGAAGCAAGCAGACTTAAACAGCGCTACAAGAGATATTGCCAAGTCAAGGAATGAGCAGAGGAAGCCTCCCTTTATACTTCCTCTACTCGGGCTCATTGAAAACAGCTGTAAGTAATTAAAGGGGCCTAGCCCCTTTAAATCTAGAGAGGAGGAGTGGCCTCGTTCCTAAAGATGGCAGTGGCCATCTTGGATTTTCTCCGCGGAGGAAAGACTGCCAGACGCCGCGAGGGAGGAGTGGGGATGGCTCCCCACCTGGCGGCCATCCTGGGGACCTGCACTGGGGCAACGGGCACAGGCTCAGGGGTTTCTTTAGAAGCTGCCATTGACAATTGCCTGAACCCAGACTCTGTAGAACACTACCTGCCCTGACCACTGGCAGTCTCTGGCTCTGCCTATCTCTAGCTCCACCTGTCTTCAGCCTGCCCCGGACACTGACCTGTGACTTGACGATGTCAACGGATCTTGACCTCCAAGGCAGAGGCCTGTGGCTAAGTCCTGCTGGCCCTGGCACCTGAGGGCTCAACCTATGGGAAAAAGGGCTGGTATAGATGAAGCTCCAGTTGGGCCTCTACCACAGCCGACTGCCAGCCAGCGGTAGAGACCTGCAGGGCTCCTCCTTGCAAGTTGCATCAACTCCACCTCGATCCAAGGGTCCATGTCCGCAACAAAACCAAATGCAGGGGTTTTACAAGCTGCTCCTCTCACAATCAGTTCTACTGATTTATATCCAACAGAAAATGGTTGACGTTTGTACATCATTAAAACTGTTCAGGTATCTGAAGGTCTGTATCATATCAGCCCTATGACTTCTCTCTTCCAGAGTATACATATTCATATCCTTCAGTCTCTTCCCATAGGTTTTCTGATACAGACTCGACATCATTTTGGTAGCCCTTCTCTGGACCACCTCCATTCTTTCCCTATCCCTTTTGAAAAAAGTGCTCCAAAACTGAATACAGTACTCCAGGTGAGGCCTTACCAAGGACCTGTCAAGGGCATCACCACCTCCATTTTCTTACTGGTTATTCTCTTTCTCTATGCAGCCCAGCATTCTTCTGGATTTAGCTATCATCTTGTCATATTGCTTTGCCATCTTCAGATCACCAGAAATTATCACTCCAAGATCCCACTCTTGGTCCGTGCACATCAGCCTCCCCCCCCCCCCCCCCCCAATCACATACAGCTCTTTTGGATTACCACATCCCATATGCATGACTCTGCACTCCTTGGCATTGAATCCCAGCTGCCAAATCTTCGACCACTCTTCAAGCTTTCTTAAATCACGTTTAATTTTCTTTCTATTCCTTCAGGCATGTCCACTCTACTGCAGATCTTGGTATCATCTGTAAATAGACAAACATTACCTTCTATCCCTTCCGCAATGTCGCTCACAAAGATATTGAACAGAACCAGTCCCAACACCGATCCCTGTGGCATGCCACTTAACACTGTTCTCTGTTCAGAATAGGTTCCATTTACCATTACATGCTGTCTCCTATCAGTCAACCAGTTTGTAATCCATGCCACCATCTTGGCGCTCACTCTGAAGCTTCTCATTTTGTTCACAAGACTCCTATACGGGTCTGTATCAAAAGCTTTGTTGAATTCCAAGTAGATAACGTCGAGTGTTTTTCCTCGATCCAATTCTCTAGTCACCCAATCAAAAAAATCAATCAGATTTGTCTGACAGGACCTTCCTCTGGTGAATCCATGCTGCCTCAGGTCCAGCAATTTACTGGATTGTAGATATTTCAGTAACCTTTCTTTCAGCTACGTCTCCATTAATTTTCCCACTACTGAGGTGAGGCTAACTGGTCTGTAGTTTCCACCCTCTTCTCTGCTACCATTCTTATGAAGCGGGACCACAACCGCTCTTCTCCAATCTCGTTATCATGGGCAATCCCACCCAGTTTTGTTCTAACGTAATTAATTGATTATTGAGCTCTCCTTTTTCTTATCATTCTAGCCAGCAATGCTTCAGTCTTATTCCCTTGTTTGTATTGGTATTAGAAGCATGGGATCTATTTAATGTTTGGGTACTTGCCAAGTAATTGTATCCTGGTTTGGCCGCCGTTGGAAACAGGATGCCTGGCTTGATGGAACCTCGGTCTGACCCAGTATGGAAACTTCTTATATTCTTATGTTCTTAACTAGGAGGATGTCAATGACATGGAGGACTAGGAGAATAGGTGGAAGTATCAACAAACTGAGGATTTCAATTATGCATGCATATTTTAATATATATCAGCTTCCACATATAAATCAAGGTTTTACATGAGCAAGTTATATTTTTTGTACATAAAATATTCTTCTGCATGTTTATAAAATAGGTAGGAAAGGTACATTCTTTCAATGTATTGCAGGTATTTGTGCATAACCAAAGTAGAGAGATCCCCAATTATTTCTGCCCTATTGTGAGTCTGTGGGCATAAAGAAGGTACTCGGTGGGGGAGACCCTGGAATTTACCAATGTTTTGGTTTCGGGAAATGTTTAAATGTTTGTGCATGTAATAATATTAGTTGACCACTGGATGGCATTTTAAGTGTGTGAGCATGTAACAACTTGTGATATTGTGTTAACAGAGAAATGTGTGTCTGTTTCTTTAAAGTATTTGGTTTCCTGATTGATGGCCCAAATTGAAGCAGGAGATATAAAAGTGTGAGGTTTGGTGGGTTTTGCCCTTTCTTCACCTGCCCTTACCAGTATAGGATGGGGTATAGGGACCTCCAGAAAATGTGATCATCTGGCATCCTGTGGGTTAGGAGGCCTAAGGACCCTCCAAAGGCAGTGGGACCCTGCAGGCAGGGCCGGTGGGACATATTAGGTAGACTAGGTGGCCTCCTAGGGCGCCAGAATGGGGAATGGCACCATGTTTGAAAAGGGAAGGAGTCGCGTGATGTGACACAGATGGAGGTGAGATCACTGATAGTGCGATTAAGGAAGAGAGAGAGAGAGAGATATATATAAGCACCTAGGGTGGCTGGACTACCTTGCACCACCGGCACTGCCTGCAGGAGCTCTTCACTTCAAGGGGAGAAGCTTGAGGTCAACAAGAGTGGATTCTTTCTCCCCAAGAATTGGGACCAGTGGGGAGAAATGGCGAGGTCAGTGGCTAGACATGTGGAGCAGTGTTTTTCCTCCTCCCGAAGGTTTATCCAAAAGAGGTGAAGAGCAGTACATGAATGAGGAGCGTCTGAGGAATACCCCAAAATGTCCTTGATGTGTGGTGTCCAGGGAAATCTACGCTAGGAAGATGGTGATGTGAAGATGGAAGGGAAAAAGGTCCATGACCAGAGAGGGCATGAGTAAAGCTATGTGAAATGTGATTGTGTATTTGGTCCCTATTTGGATGAGAATTGGATATAGTTGGACAAAACTCACTTAGCCCCCATAGGGCTGAAAGAAAGAAAAAGTAGTGGAGAGGGCTGCAATGTTGATTCTCATGGTCAGCAATAAGGATACTAATCTGAAGTGTATCATTAGTGGTGGGCTGTATCTCATATGTCCCCAAACGTTAACTATGTGAGATGGTAACTGGTGTTTTCTACAATATGGAGACTTGTTCTCCATTTTGCTGTCTGCAATGATGCCACCACAAGAGATTTTGGCTAAATAAAGCTATTTCCCCTGAAGAAACCATTGTGGCGAAACATGCGATTTTTGTAGTGAAACTGGGATCCATGTGATTTCTGCAGCGAAACTTGTTGGTTTGATTGCAACAGCGAGTAAGGGTTGCAATATTTGGTACTTCATCCTGCTGTGGAAGCTATATTGAATGTCCTGGATCTATGTGCTTGTGCAACAAATGGTGCTAAACCTGATGGTCTGATTGCAATGATAGGAAAGTGTTGCAATTTTTGGGTCTTCACCCTGCCATGGAAGCTATATTGAAATCTTTGTCTTTGAAATTGACATAACTGAGTTCCTATGGCATTAAAAAGAAATATATGGTAATTAAATGTTACAAAATATATGGTGAATGATGAACGGTAAGCCCGTTAATTTGGGAGAATAACAACTGCTCCAATGATTTTTTTTTTGAAACAACAATTGAATTTTTTTTCTTTGCAGCTATTCAAGACCGTTGCTGTTTTAAAAAAGTGTTTTTAACTATATTGCTCTAAAGTATATTTTTCTGGGTGTGTAATTTGCTGTGCTTTTTAAGAATACTGTATAATCATTTTGCATGATGGATGTGTTGTACGGAAATATAATGTGAATGGCTGTATGTGTTTTGTTGTGGTGTACACCTTTTGTGGTTTGGGTGTAATTTTATCTTTGGCATTATTGTGGCCGTATAAACGTATTTTGCATAAAAATAATTTGTGTAAGTTTGTATAAATATTCTATAAGTGGAAACTGATAATAAAATAATGTATTTTTGTGAAAAGATCTGTTAGACTTTACACCATATTTTTCCCATTATGGAATTATTCTTGAACTGTTATAGAATTAGAAGCCCATAATTCTGACACTGTTCTGTAAGAATTTTGCAAAGCACTCTCATCCACATAAATAGTTTTGGTTGGCTGGATATTCCAGATAATAAAGTTGATGTTCAAATTTGAATACAATGTGTCAGCTGCTGCAATTATTTAGCCAGCCTATAGGAGTGGATGGGGTCCGAGCCATGGAGGGGAATGAGAGGGGCTCCTCCCTAACTTAACAGTATAATAGAGAAAAGAGCTGTGTTTTAATCAAGCTGTCACCAACAAGATCCACTTCACCATCTTCATGACCATTTTAAGAATCCACAAAATAAATGTGGAAGGGATGACCACTGCATAACAGTTCCTTCATTTTATGTATCTGTTGGGTGGGTTACACAAACATGTGTGTATGTTGTGGGTAGATATATGCATATTTTATAATATGCACGTACTTGATACATGCAGGAGAGAAAATACTGTAGTAGATCTCCACATGGCCATATACATATATATATATGGGACCGCACGCATAGAGTTATTTGAAAATTACCCTCATAGATTCGAAACAACCCTAAAATCATTAGGAGAAAGCAATGGTCCCAATCTTCATAATAGCCACTTCTTAAAAATGGTGATCTTCACAATAGCTTTATGTCCCTTCTCTGAAAGACAAATGTCAAAAATGATGCCTAAATTCTGAACCTTTTCACAGATGAAAAGCATAACATTACCAAACTTTAACTGCAGAGACATTAGCAAAGAGAGATTTCAACTAGTCCATAAGACTTTTTTTCAAATTGAAGACCAATCCATTTGACACCATCCAGTGGCTTGAGCAGAATCAGAATAAGGAAAAAATAGCTGGATATCATCAGCAAAGAGATGATACTGTACACCATAGTATGACAAGAGTTTACATTGATAAATGTTGAATAATGTGGTAAAGTGGAACCTTGTTGAACATCTGAGGTAAGCGAACAAGAATTATCAGACCTCACATGCTTTCAGACAGCATCAGGACTCCTTGATAGTTTTGCAAAGCCAAGTGCAAAAAAGTGCTGTGTCAGAGGAAGAGATTTTGTTTGATATTCTCCCGAGTATGACTTTCAGCCTGTTTGATGTTTGCCAGTTAAAAGTCAGCCTTTTGTTCTAAGTGTTCCCCCTGAAGAAAGCCAGTTTGGTGAAACAAGAGCTCTTTTGGGGTATTGGCAAATCTGTTATAAAAAACAGTGCTTTCAACAAGAAGATATTTAGTTAAATTTTGCTGGCTGCTCATTGCATATTGGAGAATGTTTGCTGAATTTTTATGAGTTAGTTTGGCTTAAATAAAGTTTTTGCTATTATTTTTATATTGATTTTTTTAGTGTTTTTTAACAGTCCAATCATTATTACTTTTTGAACCGATATACTTTATGAGTATCTTAAAGGAGAAGTGCTTTTATGAACTGGATGTTTTTCACTCTGATTTTCAGTTTGATTTGTTAGTCTAGATCTTTACTGTAATGTTTTGATTTAATTTTTTCCTAAAGAATATCAGGTGACCCTTATTTCAATGCTTATAAAACAGCATATACCCAAATACAGGCTACTTATGTGCATATATGCTAATGTTCCATGTGCAACCCCTTTGAAAATGTGCTCAATTATGTTGAACACTGGGCACACAATTGCATTTATAAGGGCTAAGGAAATTAAACAACTTTCAGTAAGAGACACATTAACAACAGAATTCAATGCATCCCCTAATGAATTTTTTCCAGCCCTTGATTAACCAACATGGAGAGGGATCCAAAAACAAAAAAAGGTTGTGGTATTCATATGAGATTAATTCCAGCGCTTCAGATTTAAGAAGTGGATGAGAGTTTTTCTAGAATACCATTTCAGAATCCACAGGAATTGGCAACTCAACTAAATTCATCATATTTAAACAATATTAAAAAATGGGATTTGATAGTATGGCTCATAATCAAAATACGGAAGAATCTAGAAAATTAGAGGATATTATTATTAGGCATAAGCATGAGGACGTGTAACACAGGCAGAGAAATGAGTATAATGAAAGGAAACAGTTTTGAATATGTATTATTTTAAATTCCTAAATATGGATACCTGGCAAAAAAAAAAAAAAATGTTTCAGAGTGTTTGCTAATTAGTGCTAATGAGGAGTGTAGAGAGGAGGCATCTCTGGCGTTGGGCCATGCTGATTTGGCATCTGCAGTAGAACCACCTGATGCCTATACTGGCTGAGAAATCATTCCTGAGCAAAGCACAGGGCTGTTTGGAGACAGTGCTGACAATGAATAGCACCAGCTTTATGTCAGCCCCTTTATTTAGCAAACTGTTACAATTTAAAAAAATAAAAGGTGAGCGCCCCCCCCACACACACACATTCAAGGCCCTGCCCCGGGGAGGGGAGGATGGTGGAGCACCTGGGATAACATCATTAATAGCATCATTGTCCTGCTTCCTTTTTCCTGTGTTTAGTATGGTGCCCTGCTGGTCAGAGCAACCCTACTTCCTGATTTTCCTGTTTAACTAGGTAATATTACCTTATAGTTGGGTACCTTTGTCGCCTTTTTTAGTGGGCTTAGGCGTGATGAATGCGTTAGTAGATTTTGATGTGATTCTATTTTCTTGATTTCTTAATTGTTTCTTTATCGCTTTACCCAATATGAGTATTCTTGGTGGTTCATATTAAACTTAGAAATGGAAAGTTTAAAAAAGTTTCTTTTCAAATGTGGTACAGTGACCTTTGTGAGGCCTCCCTGGAAAGGATCTATAATATCTGCCTAATGCCTCCTTTGACTTTTACATCCACAGTGTATGGGAAATGAGGGAAACACAGTGAGTATGCCATGTATGGGGACCTTTATTTCAATCTTTATTTTATTTTTCATGAGAATTTCAATGCTAAAAAAAAAACAAACAAAAAACTCAGTGGAAAAATGACTTGTCCACTGATTTTTCTCCTGTTTGTTATAACAAAGTCATTTCCCCCCCTTGATTTTCTTGTATTATAACCTTGAAATTCCCAGAAGGAATAAAATAAACACTGAAAACGAAGGTCCTTAGCCATGTGCTATGTAAAATCCTATAATTCATTATTTTTGAATTGCGTAAAAGCTACAGATGTACATTTTAATACCTCCAGTCATGGTACGGATAGGTATAAATGTTGATTTGTCTTCCTTCTTAATGTGGTGAGCAGTGCAAAACCAAAGTCGCTGGCTCCGACCACATCAAGAATGCATGCACCGCCACTCTCATTCAGTAAAAAGATTTTACCCATCGGCACAGAATGGGGGAAAAGTGTTTTTGAAGAAGACCCAGCTGTATGAATGCAACAGATCTCACAAACGCTGAACTCCTCTCCTACCAGTTCTTTCAGTCTGTGTCTCCCTCTGTCTCTTTCCTTCCTCCCGTTCACGTTTGTGGTTTCCAGCTGCCTCCCTACTTTTCTCCAACACCCGAGTCCTGCCCGAAGACACACTTCCAAAGAGGAAATGTATGTTTCCTAAAACCTGCTACTTCCTTTGCAACCTATCATCTCATCTTTCCTGCATTAGCAGCCTATTCTAGGGTTTCCTACATGTCTCTTGTTTCTTCCCATCCGGACGGACAGCTCTGTGGTCACAGAACTGCTTTAACTATTGAACCATTATTAAGTATAAACCCAGAACATAGCATGAAGAAGAAAACTATACAAAAATCAAACTTGCTATGGAAAAGGACTTATCTGTTATATGGTGCCCTTCATACAGCGCCGCATATAGCTTTTGGCTTTTGTCATGTAATAAGTCCTGAGAAAGCGCTAGGGCTTTATAATCATGAGGTCACGTAGGAAATAGAGTTCTTGGAGTCTTCAAGGTGAAGCTATCAAATGCACTTATCTGAAAGGAGTCCACATGTACTTTTCTTTACATTCCGTGGTCGAGCCGACACTGCAATGTTCCGGAGCTGGTAACTCCTTCTTCAGGGTGACTCGGCGTCTATGTGTGTGCGGACAGTAGTGGACTAATTTCTTGCTGTGCTGATGAATAAATTGCTACACATCTAATAAAAAGTCTCTTAGCTGTGCGGTCAGCTAATGCTAGACATAGATTGATTCTCGGTGCTGTGTGTGAGCTACCTGTTGTGGCTAGGGTGCTGTGCCCTTAACTGGTACGACTTGCATATTCCTACCAGCTTATCTAGGTTTACTTTGCAGGTGGCTGTGTACACTGTCAGCGCTATAAAGAAATAAAAAAGAGGAAGACATGAATGCAAAAGAAAAACTTTACTAGAAGACCATTCTGATTGTAAGCACACAAAAGTCCAGACATTCAAATTTACAGATGCCTCAGCAATTATAACTCTGTGCATACATCATAAATGACATGATAAATGGTAAAGATATGACTTAGTAAGTGCATCTTCTTCCACTGCATTTGGTTCTGTAAAAAAAAACCTGCAACCTTTTGGGATAAAGTATTTGAGTCACTGTCAATTTATGTATTTTTGACTCAGTAGAAAAAGCATCATCATTATCATCATCGTTCATTTATTTCACACTTTTCATGAAGAGAGCTCAAATCATGTTACAACAGGGCAGAAATGTGCAACATATAAGATACAGAATAATAGCATAAATATAGCCAGGATCTATACTTTATTTCTTGATTAACCGCAAAAAGTTTAGGAAATCTCAGCGTGGCATTGCACAGTAAATCTAATCCATAAAACTAAAATGCATAACAAACTATAGCAAAGTTAAGATCCTTTACAAATACACTAAATTTTCAAAGCGGTTTCCTGTGTAAAATTAGCACATACGTGTGTAAGTAGCTTGTACTCACATACTTAATATTTTACAAGCATCAAAAATATGTGCATATTTTGGGGATTTTGCATGCATTTACATATGCAGAAAAGGGATGGGCTAGGGGTGTTCCAGGGTAGGGTTAAAGGTTACGTGTGTAAGTTGCTATTTTATACGACACATACATGAGTATATCAGGCAACTTCTGCATGTAATTTCACACCTGCAAATTATCTTGCGCAATTTTGCGACCGTCGGTGCTCGACGGCTTTGCCCCGTTTGCCTCACCTTATTCACAGCTCCTCCCGCTTACCTAGGAAAGATGGCTACCGCCGCATCTACAAGCCGACCTCTCCAGTGTCCCTGGAACAGCTATGGTGCTGCCTCCTCCCAGTTACCTACTAGGGTGTGCATGCCGCGCATCACCCACATCTTTATGCAACCCTTGGCACGAACCTCGGGGCGTTCCCCCTTACTGATGTCACGCCATCCGGGTATATAACATCTTCTATTTTGTTAGCTCGTTGAGTTAGCAAGGACTTGATTCCAGATACACTCCATTCCTGTCTACGCTACCCTTCTGCTTCCGTGCTGCTACTGGAAGCTCTCTCTCTGCCCTTCGGGGTAACTACTAACCTGGGTACCCGCTCCTCGGGGGCCCTCTGCTTTATTTCAGGTGCCTTACAGGGAACAGGTACTTGCTCCTCGAGGGCCTGCTCTTCCTGCCTCGGTACCTGTACTTTCTTCTACAACCTAGTGGAATCGCCTATCTACAGCAAACACCTAGTGAGTACTGTAACTCTCAGTCTATCTCATCCACAGTACTTCCTTGCTGGGAAACCTGCTTCGGAACCTCCCAATACCAATGGGGTGAGAAGGGCTCCCTATGCCGAGGTCCCTGAGACTGCAACTACCAGACTGCCTCACTACTGCCACCTCTGGTGACACTCTTCAAGCTGTTTAATAAAGACTAACTGTGTTTGTGCATTCTGAGTCTAGCCTAGTATTGTGGCTCCTCATGGGACTCCTCCCCGTGGGCATGGTCATCTCCCACAGTACCCAAGGATCCACCCAAACACCGCTCATTCATAACACGCGATTGATATAAGAATTATCTGTTGTCTGCTGTGGGTTGAGTGGGAGGTCTGGATGAGCTGGGAGGAGTTCAGGGAAAAGAATTAAGAGGATCTCAATGACCTGGAAAAGGATTGGGTGAACTGATGGCGGGATTGGCAAACTGGTGATTTCAGTTATGCACGCATGTTAAAATTGGAGCTTTACATAAGCAAATTGTATTTTTTTCATGCGTATATTTATAAAATAGGTAGGTAAAGAACATGCTTTCTATGCATTGCAGATCTTATTCGTAACCACACTTATGCACATATATCGGGGTAGACATGCACATATTTTATAATCTGCACGTATCCGATATGTGCAGATTATACACAACTGTGGTAGATCTCCATGCAGCCATATACTTGCTTATATGGGGCTACAAGAGGTTCTTTGAAAGTTAGCCTCCCTGTAAATTAATACAATAAAGAGAAAAATAACAAACAGTGATAAATAAAAATTGTTAAAATGACAAATGCAATCAATAAGAACCATGTACTCTATGTACTAATAAACTGAACACTATAAAAAGATTCAAATATCAAAAGTTTTAGTAAAAATCCATGGTGTCAGCACTTTTCTAAATTTCAGATAGACTTTCTTTCCTCTAAAGTCAAATGCTAACATAGGCCATAATGATTGATCACTATAGCTGAATATAGTCTGATAGGTTATTTTAAGTTTAATCCTTGTAGGTGGCAGAAAAATCAATGGATCTAGTTGAGATGAATGAAGTAAATGAGACAGACAGTATGGACTAGGGATGTGCATTAGTTTCAAATGAATGGGGAAAAAGAAACAAATGGGGTCCAATTTGTTTCTTCTGGGGCCCCTAAAATGAATTGAGAGAGACTCACAAATTGAACAAAGCATATTAGTTTTATTTGTTTTGAATAGAATGATTTACAGGGATGTGAATCGTGTCCTCGATCGTCTTAACGATCGATTTCGGCTTGGAGGGGGAGGGAATCGTATTGTTGCCGTTTGGGGGGGTAAAATATCGTGAAAAATCGTTAAAAATCGTTAAAAATCGAAAAATCGAAAAACCGGCACATTAAAACCCCCTAAAACCCACCCCCGACCCTTTAAATTAAACCCCCCCCCAAATAACTTAAATAACCTGCGGGTCCAGCGGCGGTCCGGAACGGCAGCGGTCCGGAACGGGCTCCTGCTCCTGAATCTTGTCGTCTTCAGCCGGCGCCATTTTCCAAGATGGCGCCGAAAAATGGCGGCGGCCATAGACGAAAAAGATTGGACGGCAGGAGGTCCTTCCGGACCCCCGCTGGACTTTTGGCAAGTCTCGTGGGGGTCAGGAGGCCCCCCACAAGCTGGCCAAAAGTTCCTGGAGGTCCAGCGGGGGTCAGGGAGCGATTTCCCGCTGCGAATCGTTTTCGTACGGAAAATGGCGCCGGCAGGAGATCGACTGCAGGAGGTCGTTCAGCGAGGCGCCGGAACCCTCGCTGAATGACCTCCTGCAGTCGATCTCCTGCCGGCGCCATTTTCCGTACGAAAACGATTCGCGGCGGGAAATCGCTCCCTGACCCCCGCTGGACCTCCAGGAACTTTTGGCCAGCTTGTGGGGGGCCTCCTGACCCCCACGAGACTTGCCAAAAGTCCAGCGGGGGTCCGGAAGGACCTCCTGCCGTCCAATCTTTTTCGTCTATGGCCGCCGCCATTTTTCGGCGCCATTTTGGAAAATGGCGCCGGCTGAAGACAACAAGATTCAGTAGCAGGAGCCCGTTCCGGACCGCTGCCGTTCCGGACCGCCGCTGGACCCGCAGGTTATTTAAGTCATTGGGGGGGGGGGTTCGGGAGGGTGGGGGATTTAATTTAAAGGGTCGGGGGTGGGTTTTAGGGGGTTTTAGTGTGCCGGCTCACGATTCTAACGATTTATAACGATAAATCGTTAGAATCTGTATTGTATTGTGTTCCATAACGGTTTAAGACGATATTAAAATTATCGGACGATAATTTTAATCGTCCTAAAACGATTCACATCCCTAATGATTTATGTAAGACATTAAAGTCAATGGACTCATAGAAATCATAGGAGAGCAACAGGTGCTCTGTTAGGAATCAGCCAGCTAGTACATGGGTAGGATGGACATGTTGTCAAAGAGACAACAGGGATGACATATCACAGTGAAGCATTTTTCCAATCTAACCTGTCACTGTATACCAGGTAAGATAACACTGATCTTGAAGACTGAGCATGTCAGAGATTTGCTGTGCATTCCTTCTGAAGGCATTGTCTATGAAGGAGTTTTTTCTTTGAGCGCTCTCTGAGCTCATAGTTAACTTTTGCTAAACAACATTTTAGCTGCTGCCCATTTTAGACTGTCACTATGCCAGACACACAGTAGAGGGAAGCAGTCAGGCAGCACTATGTCAGAGAAGCTCTGGTTCAGAGCAGATTTGTGTTGCTTGGTGCTCTTTTTTTCCTTTGTGGAGACTGGAAGCAGACTGGAGAGTTGCTTGCAGAGCTGCTACTGATTTTATCTCTGTCTGGGCAATGGGCATTAGGTAGTGTGGGCAGAAAGCTCAAGGTGAGCACTGAGGCAGGGCAGAGACTGAAGCATACCAGGCTGTGTTGTGGAGCTTGTCACAAAGATCAGCGGTGTCAGAAGCAGTGCACTCACTGTGGATTCAGAAAATCTGCTAAGTAATGCAGTTGGCCCCTATGAATACTTTTAAAAGTAATGCTTAGAATTTTAAACCTAATTCTCTGTATAACAGGGAGCCATTGTAGTTCTTGCAGTAAATAAGATACATGATCAAACTTATTACAATTAAAAAGCAGTTTAGCCACTGTGTTCTGAAAAAGCTGTAGTCTTTTAAACAAACCCAATGTGCATTCTTGGTAAAGTGAGTTACAATAGTAGAGATGACTGCAGATGCATGCATGAACTAATACTTGAAGATTTTCCTGGCAAGAATTTTCCTTAGTTGACAAAGGGTATACAAATGGCAAAATGAACTATGAATCACAGAAACCACTTGTGGAGCCATTGCTAGAGTCTAGTTTCATACCTAGAACTGTAATCATATCTTTAGGTGTAATATACACCCCAGCAATCTCAGGGAAGGTCAATAGGCATTGGTTCCATCAGGAAATCTATAATGCTTCTGACTTTGGTTTAGCATTCACTTATGATCAGTCAACCACAAAGCCACTGAGGCAAAACACTTTTTCAAAGTGGACAAATCATCAGAGGTTGTACTATCCAGATAAGCTATCAGCTGAATGCCATCTGCAGACATAAAGCAGCTGATGCCATGTGATTGAATCAGGGTGGCTAGCAGAACAAGAAAAACATTAAAAAGCATCAGCACCAACACAGATCCCTATTTTGGATGTAACCGTATTCCACGCAACCTTAAACATCCTTTCAGACAAATGGAGTGAAATCATGATAACACAAATTCCACCAGGCCTGACTGTTGAAGCTTCTCAGGAGTGGAGTAGATGCCTAGTAGTTAGAGCAGTGGGCTAAAAATGAGGGAAAACAGGGTTCTAAATCTCACTGCTGCTCCTTGTGACCTTAGGCAAGTCACTTCACCCACCATTGTCTCACAATTGTGAGCCCTCTAGGGACAATGAAATAGAGTGCCTGAATCACTTTCAAGTGATTGAGAGGCAGAATATAAATCTACATAAGAAGCAGGTATGATTAACTGTGTTAAATAATGCTGCCATGTAGAGGGAAATTATTAAAGCATATTTTTCACATGTAGCTCTCATTTACCATAGCAAGGAGGGCAGTGTTAGTGGTTGACATGAAATCCAGACTATCTGGGATGGAAAGTTAGCACATTATGCAGAAAATTCTGTAATTGTTGGAGGACCATTCTCTCCAAAGCTTTAGACAGAAACATAAGATGACTTACAGATTTATAGTGACCCCCAGAATTCAAACCATCTTTCTTCAATAGAGGAATTACCGTATATGGGTCTCTTTTAGGGATAATGGAACTAATCTCCCTCCTAGCTACTATTTATTATAGCAGTCAAATAGTGAAGCAGGCCCAAGTTCTGATTCCTTAATAATTTTAAGGGAAGTAAATCTAGTGATAATGTAGAGGGCTTTGCCTCATTTAAATTATTTTGCACAGTAATTCTGTAATCTTATTAAGTGCATAAAAACTTCTGTGATCTGGCATTCTAGCTTTACTATATGGAAATAATGCACATAAAATCATAGTGTGTATATAGACACATGGTGTCAGTTATGCTGCACATTAAGACAGGTTTCCTGAGATTGGGAAGATGTGGGTGGTAGCAGCAGAGTATTCTGATGGCATTTTACAGTATTGTTTCTATAAAAGTATCTAAGATTCAGAGAGTGGTAATATCAAAGACACACATCTTAAGTTGCATTTTGAATTGGAAAGGCAATTTTTAAAAGCCATGTTTTCAGTCACTTTCTCCATTGCTAATCTGATGTTGAAGAGAAGGGGGTTTCTCAGTGTTGGGACTGATCCTGAGAAAATTCTTTTTCTGGCATTAGTGAGGTCCTTAAGTGGAATTGCCATTAGGTGCACTTGAGATAGAGCCTACATAGAACATGAAGTGATGTAGGGGTTCAGATGGCTTTGGTAGAGTACACACTGTTGCGCTGGAGGCACTGTTGGCCTGGCACAGGATTGGTACGGCCCTTAGGGAGATCCCCAAGGGCGCCTGCCGCCAGGAGGTGAAGCACACAAGGAGACAGAGGCAAGCTGGAGCTTCACCAATAACAGTCCGGGGTTCCGCAGGTTGAGCCCTTGCGTACCCGGACTGCCTGGGCTTAGGTGGGCCTCAGAGGGTCTCCTGGAGAGGTACCGGGGAGCAAGGGTGCGCGGCTAGTGGAGAACAGCTGAGCTATGCCAGAATAGAGTGTATTGGAGACCACTGGAAGGGAACAGGAACTGAAGGTCCTCTGGACAGGATAGGCAGCGCCTAGTGGTCTAGCTTGTAGAAGGCCATGGGCAGCGTCAGAGCAGGTCGACCTGGTGGTCACAGGAGAAGCAAAGAGAGTGTCCGAGTGAAACACAAGGGTCAAAGCCAGGGTATCCGTCCAAGGGTGGTCAGCCAAAGCAAGGGTCAGTTCCAGGTATCAGTCCGAGCGTGGTCAGTGGCAAGCAGAGGTCAGTTCCAGGTATCAGTCTGAGTGTGGTCAGTGGCAAGCAGAGGTCAGTTCCAGGTATCAGTCCGAGTGTGGTCAATGATGAGCAGAGGTCAATTCCAGGCAGCGGTCCAAACATTGTCAGTGGCGAGCAGTGGTCAATACCGGGTATCAGTCAAAACATGGTCAGAGGCAAACCGAGGTCAGTACCGTGATTCAGTCCAAGAAGCTATAACCTGGGAAGCGGAGCAGGAATCAGGAACAGACGCTGGCACCCAGGAAGGACCACGGGAACACAGATGCAGGAACACTGGAACAAGCACAGGAACACAGGAACGCAGGGGCACTGGAACACACACTGGAATACAGAAACACAGGAACACTGGAACAAGGACAGGAATACAGGAACACTGGAACAAGCACAGGATCAAGGAAGCAGGAACAAAGGATGGCAACTAGCTTCTCACGAATGAGACGACCCGTTTGCCAAGGCAAGGAACTGGAGCCTGAGCCCTGCCTTTTATGCAGGGCTCAGGTGATGTCATCGTCACAGGCCGCGGAGGAGTTTCCCGCACTTGGCCCTTTAAAGGGCCGGGTGATCCATGTGCGCCCGCCTAAGGGCGGACCCAATGCCGATGAGGACGCCAAGCCCCGCTGTTAGGAGCAGTGTGAGGTCGAAGGCCCTGAGAGGCCTGGAGATGTCATGGGACACCGCAGGCACCGGGGGCTGACTGCAGCTGTGAGGGAGGACGGATCAGGCCTCGCGGAGGGGAGCCCGAAGTGAGCAGGCCCGGCTGTGGCACCAGCGCAGCTGGGACATGCAACAGTACCCCCTCTTCTAGGCCTCCCCTTTACCAGCCCAGGCTTCTCCGGATGCTGATGATGAAAGGTGCAAAGGAGGTCTTTATCAAGGATATGGTGGGAGGGCTCCCATGAGTTCTTCTCCGAACTGAAGTCCTCCCATGCCAGGCGGTACTCCAGTGTCCTCTAAGGCGACAAACATCTAATACCTCCCGCACTTGGAGGGTGGCTTCTGGTTCTGCAGCAAGCTGAGTGGGTTGTGGTGGTCTTCACGAAGGCTAGGAAAGGACCAGTAGCTTGAGTAAGGATACATGGAATGTATTGTGAATCCTGAGGTTTGGAGGCAGCTTCAGCTCGGAGGTTATTGCTCCCATTCAGCAAAGAACAGGGAACGGCCCTATGTACTTAGGGAGCAGTCATTGCGAGGGCAGCCGGAGGCGGATGTGCCGCATGCTGAGCCAGACCTTTTGTCCAGGAAGGAATACTGGGGCGGCTCAACAGTGAGCGTCTGTCACCCGCTTGGCATGCTTGGCTGTTTGACACAGGCATTCTTTGACCTGATCCCATAGATGGTGGATGGTTTGTGTTGTGGCTTGTGCTGCAGGAGATAGCATGCTGAGAGGAACTGGTACAGGCAGATGGGGCTGCCAACCAAAAACTACTGCAAATGGAGATGTCCCGGTGGCGGATGCAATGTGGGTATTGTTTGACAGTTTGGCCCACAGGAGAAGGTTGACCCAGTTATCTTGCTGGTCATTAATGTAGGACCAGAGGAAGGTCTTCAGAGAGCGGTTGGCCCTCTCGGCCTGGATGTTGGCCTGCAAATGGTACGCGGAGGTCAGGTTTAGGGTGATGTTGAATTTATTGCAGAGGGATCTCCAATATTTTGCAGTGAACTGAGGGCCACGATCTGAGACAATCTCCTGCAGCAATCCGTGGAGATGGAAGACATGATTCAGGAATAGTCGTGCAAGTTCAAGAGCTGACGGTAGGCCAGGTAAAGGCACAAAATGGGCCATTTTGGAGAAGCGATCTATTATGAACCAGATTACGGTGTGCCTCTAGGAAGGGGGCAATTCCCCAATGAATTCTGTAGAAAGACTAGTCCAGGGTTCAGTGGGTGCTGGGAGAGGTTGAAGAAGCCCCTACGGTCATCCAGTGGCGGGCTTTTGTTATGCACAGACAGGGCAGGAGTCTACGTAGTCTCTGGAGTCTTTTACCATACTGGCCCACCAGTAGTGTCTTCGGAGCATCTCAAGGGTTCGGGCCTGACCAGGATGGCCAGCAAGTTGGGAGTTGTGAGCCCAACATAAAACTCACTCTTGGAGACGATGAGGCACCACTGTCTTACAAGCTGGCACAATGATAGTCACTGCGATGGAAATACATGAGAGGTCAATTATGTGAGCTGGAGTTTCAGGGGTATCCTCCGGCTCTACCGAGCGTGACAAGGCATCAGCGCAGAGATTCTTCTCAGCTGGGCAGTAGCACAGTTCAAAATTGAACCGCACGAAGAAGAGAGCCCAGCGGGCCATTCAAGTTTTTATGGTCCGTGTAAATGGTGAATTTGTCGTGTGCTCCCTTTAGCCAGGGGTGCCACTCCTGGAGGGCGAGCTTCATGGCCAGAAGTTCGCGGTTCCCGATGATATAATTGTGTTCTGTGGGAGAGAACTTATGGGAATAGAACGAGCACGGGACAAGGACTCCCTTCATAGATTATTGGCTGAGTTCTGCTCTGGCACCGATGACAGATTCATCAACCTCTACGATAAATGGATGATTCAGGTCTGGATGGCGGAGACATGGGCCGGTACAGAAGGCCTCCTTAAGGGCCTGGAATGCAGACTGGGCTTTGGGACTCCACTCCCGGAGGTCACATCCCTTCTTAGTCATGGCGGTGAGTGGAGCAGCTAAGGTGGAGTAGTCTGCAATAAAGTAACGGTAATAGTTCATGAATCCCAAGAACTTTGTAGAGCCCATAGGCCAACCAGCTAGGGCCAGTCATGAATACCTTGGAGCTTGTCTGGGTCCATAGTGAATCCTTGGCTGGAGATGTTGTAGTCCAGGAATGGGTGGCTAGACTGCTCAAAGAGACATTTTTCAAGTTTGGCGTAGAGGTGATGGTGTCTAAGATGCTCGAGGATGGTCTGCACATGAGAGCAATGAGATTCCAAATCACTGGAAAAAATCAAGATGTTGTCCATATCAACTACGACGAAGGAATAGAGGAGATCGTGAAAGATTTCATTCATCATCCTCTGGAAGATGGCCGGTGTGTTGCATAGCCCGAAGGACATGACTACATATTCGTAGTGTCCATCCCACGTATTCAATGCGGTTTTCCATATATCATCTGGTTGAATGCGGACCAAGTTGTAGGCCCCGCATAGATCCAACTTGGTGAAAATTTGGGTCCCCTGGAGCTGATCAAAAAGCTCAATAATGAGCGCAGTGGGTACCAGTCCTTGCGGGTGATGGCGTTCAGGCCTCGGTAGTCAATACACGGCTTTAAAGTACTGTCCTTCTTCTTTACAAAAAAGAAACCAGCACCCACAGGGAAGGTTGAGGGCCATATGAAGCTTTTGGCTAGGTTTTCCTTAATGTAGGCAGACATAGCTTGGGTATCTGGAAGTGAGAGAGGATAAGTTCTGCCCTTGGGAGGAGTGGTGCCAGGCAACAGTTCGATTGGGCAGTTGAACTTCCAGAGAGGGGGGTAAGATGTTGGCTTGCTGTTTGGAAAAGACATCTTGGTAGTCAGCTTAGGGCATAGGTAACCCAGAAAGGGTAGTGGATGTTAGCACCAGTACGGATGGGGATACCCATGGTAAACAACGTTCCTGGCATGGAGGGCCCCACTGGTTAAGCTGGAGTGACTCCCAGTCGAAATGTGGGGAGTGCAATTGTAGCCAGGGTAGACCGAGAACAATGGGATGTACCGACTGCTTCAGGATCATGAGAGGAATCTCTTCCTTGTGCAGAGTCCCTATGGTCAGTTGAATGGCTAGGGTACAATCAGGTAAGAGTTCTCCATGGATGGAGGCGATATGCAATGATACTTCCAGAGGTTGAGTAGGGATTTGAAGTAGAGTCACTAATTGTTCAGGAATGAAGTTCCCACTGGCTTCAGTATCCACGAGGGTGGTGGTCGAGAAGAAATGTGTCCCCTTGGAGAGGGAGACAGGCAGCAGAAGCAAGGAGAGGGCTGGTAACTGTAGTGCTCAGAGGTCAGTTCCAGGTATCAGTTCGAGCGTGGTCAGTGGCAAGCAGAGGTCAGTTCTAGGTATCAGTCTGAGCATGGTCAATGGCGAGCAGAGGTCAATTCCAGGCAGTGGTCCAAACATGGTCAGTGGTGAACAGAAGTCAATACTGGGTATCAGTCCAAATGTGGTCAGAGGTAAGCCGAGATCAGTATCGTGAATCAATCCGAGAAGGTACAACCTGGGAAGCAGAGTGTCAGAAAGCTCTGTTGTTAGCACTGGTATTTAGCAATCTGTAGTTATTTAGAATAGTTGTGGGTGGATCCTTGGACCGATGGCAGGTGACCACACCCTCGGGGGAAATCCCGAGAGGGACCACTGGTCAGGCTTAGTGTAGGAGACAGACACACACTAGTTCTTTTATTAGACAATATAGTAAACCACCAGAGGTGGCAGTAGTGAGTGGAAGCGCCCAGCTGGGCTGTAGTCCCTCAGGTACTGGAACAGCGATCCCAGGGTGGCTGAGCTGTAGAGAAACTAAGAAAGTGAGTAGGCAGTATATGCAAAGTTCTGGGACAAGTCCTTGATGGTAACAATCACACAATAGTCTCTTAAGGTAGCCCAGGAGATGGTATGCATTAGGCCCTCGAGGAGCGAGTATCTGGTTCCAGGGAATGCTCTGAGAGATAGATACAGACTACTGATGTTAAGCAATAAGGACTTCTTAGAAGCAATATATTAAATCACCAAAGGTGGTAGTAGTGAGCTGGAAGCGCCCGGCTAGGCTGTAGTCCCTCAGGTATTGGAACAGCGATCCCAGGGTGGCTGAGCTGTAGAGAAACTAAGAAAGTGAGTAGGCAGTATATGCAGAGTTCTGGAACAAGTCCTTGATGGTAACACTCACACAATAGTCTCTTAAGGCAGCCCAGGAGATGGTATACATTAGGCCCTCAAGGAGCGAGTACCTGGACCCAGGGAAAGCTCTGAGAGATAGATGGAAACTCACAATGTTGTAAGCAGCGATGACTTCTTAGCAGAAGTGGTATTCCGGATTGCGACCTGCAAAGAAAAAGGAGAGCGAGGCCCCCGAGGACTGGGTACCTCTAGTGAAGTCCGAGGAGGCAGAGTAGCTGGGTTTGCGGAGAGCGAATCCCATCCGCAGTGACCAGGAGGAAGCAAACCCTTGCTAACTCGTCTTGTTAGCGAAAACTGAGACCTTAAATATCTGGAGCTGGTGACATCATCTCTGGGGGACGCCCCTGAGGTTCGCGCCAACGCTGGTATATCAGTCGGGCCGTGCGCGCATGCCCTTAGGCATCTGGTCAACATGGCGGCTTGCAGCATCGAGCTGGTCTGGGAACGCTGGAGGAGGACGGCCTGCAGACGCCACAGCAGCTAGCCTTCCATCAACCCCGAAGGGAGTCGCCAATGAGGTAAGGTGGGTGGAGCAGAGGCATTGGATAGCGATGGACACAACAAAGAGCAGGAATCAGGAACAGACGCTGGCACACAAGAAAGACCACGGGAACACAGATGCAGGAACATTGGAACAAGCACAGGAACACAGGAACACTGGAACACACACACTGGAACGCAGGAACACTGGAACAAGGACAGGAATGCGCAACACACACAGCTGTTTAGGTCTTTACAGACCAGAACCAAGATTTTAAACTTTATTTGGTTAGCTCTTGGAAGCCAGTGTAGGGACTTTAAAATGGTTGTGATAATCCCATACATTTTACACTCAGAAGCATTTGAGCTGCAATGTTCTATCTGATGTAGACTGAGCTATGGTAGTCAAAGTGAGAGATTATGCAGGACTAGATGACTGTGGTAAAAGCCAGGCTATCTAAGAAGGCAGCTGGTGTAGTTGGAAGAATTCTGCCTTCGCTACAGCCTGGAACTGAGGCCAAAGGTAAGCCTGGAGTCTACTACAACTCCTAAGTTTTGGACTTGATGAGTGAAGGGATGGGCTGTCCATTTGAGGGTCATCTGAGTTTTTAGGAGATTGGGGTCTTTTTTTTTACCCATCTATAGTAATTCTTTTATGAGTTGAGCATTTTTGTGTGTGTATGTGTGTTCACATATTTCTTTTAAGTAAAAAGGTAAATGGAAACAAAGAAGCAAAAACAAACAAAAACAATATAGAGACCCACTGGATACATTATACACACAGTCCTCAAGATATTTGAGATACAAAGTAATGCATAGGTGTCTTATTTTCTTGAACCAAGCAAGATTCCCATTACGTTCTATGGCAGCAACTTCAAATTGTGAGAATTATAGTACCAAATTCCACCACATATTCAGATGTAGTACAGAATTGTCTTTCCAGCGGGATGATATCAAATGTAAAGCAGCGGAAATTAAAAAAAAAAAAATCAAATACACCCATTTGGAGAGAGGATGAGATAATGCAATGGATTTCCCTATGGCATTGACAAGTAATAAAGATAGGTCATTCAGTAATAGGAAGAATGGTACCTATACGTCTCCAAACTGATAACCAAAAATCTTCTAAATTGGAACAAAAAAATGAGGCAAAGTGCCTTTTTTCCAATTTACAATACCAGCATCGTGTGTCTCCTCCCTCACACCAGTTTCCCCTACTCTACTAGGAGTTCACATAGCCCTGTAGGCAATAAGCAACAAGGACTGAGAGAGGCAGAGACAGACAAAGAGACCCTCAACCATTTGCCCCACAATAAAGATGATTGTTGCTCATCAAATTCCCTCGCGACCTCGGTGGCCCATACTTTCTCTATACCTATGCACTTACAGCTACATTTCAATTTCAATAGCTTATGAAAAGGTGTCACCTGCTTCTGTGATGCCCATTTTGAGCTACCTAATTGAACCATCTTAGCAAATTCCTCTAGTCCTGACAGAACCACCCCACTCGAACGGATGCAATGTGTCAACTGCAGCCACCTGAAACTCTGGTGAGCCGGGTCCTGAAGCATTGGAAAAGACAGTAGGCTATAATTATCAAGCACCTGTCCCAATATACCTAATTCTTGCCATCGAGCTCAATGGATTACCAATCTATTTATCCTAAAGAGATCATTAAACCACAGCAGTGTCGTGAGTTGAGCTTCACTTTATTATGGTGCAGCCAACTGAAAATCTTTGCCAGACAGTCATATAAATTTGCTATCACTCTCTCTGGGTATGATCCAAGAGGGACCAGGAGCTGAATATCATATGCATATGTACAGTATGTTATCTGATGTTCTCTTGTGAGATTGCCTATGGGAAAAAGAGATGTTGAATAGCATGGTGATAAAATAGCACCACGTGGATTCCACAGGAGGAGAGGGGTGGTGATGTGATGACATAGATCCCAACATAATAGCATAAGAGCTGTTTTGGAGGAAGGATTTAAACCAGCCCAACACTAGGCTATCCATATCCAAGGCACTTAGGAGAGTTATTGGGATGGCGTGGTTCACAGTGTTGAATGCTGCAAAGAGGCGAAGGAGTATCAGCAGGGCCACAATCTATACGTAGGCATAGTTCATCCATCAGGCTTACCAGTACTGTCTTGGTGCTAAAGTGAGGCCTGAAACCAGACTGGTATCGGTGATGATGGGAGCTTGATGGATCCAGCATAATACCTCCTCCCCCTGGAAGGCATAACACAAAATTTCCACCCTCTCACACTACTTTGCTCCTTCTCTCTCCCCCATCATCTGCCCAGCACCAGTATCCCTCAAACCCAGCATCACCCCTCTTTAATCCTCCCACTTCCCTGCCCAGCAACAGCATTCCCTCTCTGCCTCTCCTCACTTCTCATCTGAGCAGGCAGGCTAAATCCCCTTTTTCTTTCCCCATGGTTCAGCATCAGCCCTCTTCTCTCTCCTACTTCTCTGCCCAGGCAGCAGGCTCCCTTCCCCCTATCCCTCCTTTTAACACTGTTTTCTGGCAGAGGATCTTCACTGTCTCTAAGGGGCAACACTCCCAATTCTGGCTATTTCAGCAGCAGCCACACAGGCTCTTGGGGGTAACAACAGGGGATTCAACTCACAGCAGTGGAGAGAATGGGCAGACGCGGCACCATCTCTGTAGCATGTGCCTTCCACTTTCTGTTGGAGCCAGCTGATTGGTTGCTGCAGCATGCACCTCCCTCTTTCTTGTGTGGGCCAGTGCAGATTGGCTGGGAATGGCCTTGTCATCCTGCAGGTCCGTGGGAATTGGCTGGAGATGCCTGCGTTCTCCAGCAGGTTTGCACAGAAGAGAGAATGCAGGAGATTGAGAGTGGAGACAGCACTGAGCAGTGGAGGTGTGAATCGTGTGATCGATCATCTTAACGATCGATTTTGGCTGGGGAGGGGGAGGGAAATCGGATCGTCGTGTTTTGTTTTGTTTTGAAATCGTTAAAAATCGTAAATCGGAGGAGGGCGGGAAAACCAGCACACCAAAAAAACCCTAACACCCACCCCGAACCTTTAAAACAAACCCCCACCCTCCCGAACCCCCCCCAAAATGTTTTAAATGACCTGGGATCCCGGCGCGATGATCCCGGTGCGATGTCCTGCTCTCTGGCTACGGCTGCTGTGAAGAGAAATGGTGCCGGTGGCCCTTTGCCCTTATCATGTGACAGGGCAAAGGTAGCGCCGGCGCCATTTTGATTCCTAGGTCCCGACGTCACGCGTCCAGGAGATCGCTCCCGGACCCCCGCTGGACCCCCAGAGACTTTTGGCCAGCTTGGGGGGGCCTCCTGACCTTCACAAGACTTGCCAAAAGTCCAGCAGGGGTCCGGGAACGACCTCTTGCACTCGAGCCGTATTGCAAAATGGCGCCGGCCATATTGCCGTATTGCAAAATGGTGCCGGCCATACGGCCATACGGCCGGCGCCATTTTGCAATATGGCTCGAGTGCAAGAGGTCGTTCCCGGACCCCTGCTGGACTTTTGGCAAGTCTTGTGGAGGTCAGGAGGCCCCCCCAAGCTGGCCAAAAGTCCCTGGGGGTCCAGCGGGGGTCCGGGAGTGATCTCCTGGACGCGTGACGTCGGGACCTAGGAATCAAAATGGCGCCGGCGCTACCTTTGCCCTGTCACATGATAAGGGCAAAGGGCCACCGGCGCCATTTCTGTTCACAGCAGGCGTGGCCAGAGAGCGGGACATCGCGCCGGGATCATCGCGCTGGGACCCCAGGTCATTTGAAACATTTTGGGGGGGTTCGGGAGGGTGGGGGTTTGTTTTAAAGGTTCAGGGTGGGTGTTAGGGTTTTTTTGGTGTGCCGGTTTTCCCGCCCCCTACTTAACGATACAATACAAATGCCCCTGACGATAAATCGTGGGCATTTGTATTGTGTCGTGCACTCTAATGATTTTGGACGATTTTAAAATTATCTGACGATAATTTTAATCGTTCAAAAACGATTCACATCCCTACTGAGCAGTATACTTATTTATTTTTGAGGACTGTGAGGCAATTCCAGCAGGTGGTAGAAAAGATGCCAATATTTAGTACTGGCACATACCTCCTGATTAAAAAGAAAAAAAAAAAAAAAGCACTAACCCCAATCATGGCTGCCCACTGTAACAATATCCATGGTATTTCTATGCCCTAGATATTAATACTTCTGATGATAGCATACCTGAATGTACTGATATACTGTTCTCCATGTGAATTCCATGGCAAAATTCCAGAACACTACAGTATGGTGGCCTTAAAGGATGGTGAACACAGGGCAACCACTCCCGGCCTTGCACTTGTCTGAGTGCACGTTTATGGAGGCACATGCAGCAGCCAGCAGCTCACACTCCTTCACTTCTCCAGTCATCAATTTGTGTCAGCATACTCCATCTCCCCAGCCCCCACTTATAAATTCACACCAGCACTCCCTCTCCCGACAAAAGGCCCCAAACAGCCGCACTGACTTGCCCTTGACCCCATTCCCATCTAGGTCCTGCCCTTCACTATGGCTTTTATTCGGCAGAAGTGGCAGATATGCAAAAAAAAAAAAAAATTACGCATAGCAGTTAATCCTCATGAGATAGAGATGAATATCCCTAAACTGACACAAAAGCTACATTTATTTTGTATTAGAAACTTTTTGTGGGTACTTCCTTTACCAACCAGGTATAAAATTGTAACTACGTAATGTTGAAAACATTAATAGGCTTTTGATATTGTCATGATGAATTCTGATTGGTTCTGAGCATACATGTCATTTAAGAAGAGAGGTGTGGAAAGTTACATTAAATCTGCCTTACATTACCAGGAAAATTACTATTCAGGCCAGCTGCAATTGGCAATATTCAACAGCATCAATGTTACAAAATCACAGGGAAAGGAAAGAAAATCACTAACATGGGAAGAATCAGAAAAACAGGTGGAAAGTCACCGAACAAGTGAAAAATGACCGTACAAAAATTCCTAGTTTGCATGATAACCTGTAGGAAATGAATTGACTTGCTGATGTCACATGGTAATGAGAGAAGGAAGTGCTAATTAGTGACTGATGTGAATTTCAATTTGTCAGGAGGATGTGATGCTAATTAGGAGCTGTATTTTTTCCCTTTCTTTTAATCTGACACAACATGACTGCCAACATCAAAGTGCATGCATTAGAAATTGAAAGAGCTGCCATTTCTCATTACCAGCCAGAAGAAAGTCATTACTAAGATATGACTAATCCATTATTTATCACAGGGGGGCAGAGCAACGTCAATAAAAATGGTGGTTCTGGATAATAAGCTATTGCACCTTATGTTCAGGGGTTTTTTTTGGTGTTGTTTGTTTTTGTGTCTTGCAGAGGGAAATGAGTTGAATAGCCTTAAATATTTAATCATTTCCCTTTATAATATTTTTCAACTGCTTGAGTCTTAAATGCTGTTGTCTAATATTTTGCCAAGAGCTCCATTATCACTGCATTTCGTGTCATATCCTTCCAATAATTTGTTGATATTTCATTCTAAGTAAACATTAGTCAGTTTTTGTGCAAACACTGCATTTTGCGAGCATAAGAACTGTTGGACTGGGTCAGATCAAGGACCCATTCAGAAGACCTCAGGCATGTGTGGGCTTAGGGGTAGAGCTGGTGCTTCCATTAGGAAAACTAGGCAGTTGCCAAGAGCGCTAAAATTTAGAGGCAGCAAAATGCTGCCAGTGCAAGGCTAAAGGGATTCTATGCCAGATCTAATACCATTAAAGAAGGGAGAACTGTGCTGGAGCCACTGCCACAGGTAGGAGGGGGTGCTGTGATGGAATTGCCACCAATAGGTAAGTTGGAAAGGGGGTGCATGACCAAAGGTTTGCCTAGGGTGCCAAAAGCTCTTGCACCGGCCCTGCTTAGGGGAGTACAATCATGTGAAAATGACAGGAAAACAATGACAACGTATGCTATGTCATTTCACGTTGTTTTCAAACATAACAACAATTTTTAGTTTAGTGTCATTTTTTGGGGTTAGCTGGATAAGTTATCAGGAAAATTCAGTGGGATAAATATCCCACTGAGTATTATCCCCGATTAAAGTTATGCAGCTAACCAAAGCCGGATAACTTTAAACCTAACCAGATGTTTTTTGAAATTCACCAGTTAGATGTAAAGTTATCTGCTAAAGGTAGCCAGATAATGGCAGCCTTAACTGGCTATATACAAAAGAAAACAGCTGGTGATGTGGAGCTGCAGCACTAAAACTAAAAAGCTCATGGACCTAACGACCCAAATGACGGTCGCTGCCCCCTCCCCCACCCTTCAAGTTATGCCAAGTGGCCCTACTGGGCCAAGCATCCCCAAAAAGATTTAAATGAATTAAAAAGGAAGAGGTCCAGCACCAGCCTGCTCCCCTCCTCCTTCCCGCCTGCTGCCCAGTTCCATGTTTGTAATGTGTAGCATCCCTCCGCAGGCTTCCCTTTCTCCTCCTCAACCCCCTCGTAAACCCCCCCCCAATCTCAACCCCAACCCTCCCACCTTCCCGCTACCTTTCACTTAGCAATTCTTCAGCCAGGATTGCAACATGCAGCGAGACAAGGAAAACAAAGATGACATCCCTTAGCTAAATAGTCTGTCTTCCATAAATCTGTCAAATCCCTTTGTGAGCACACAGTGCTACTCTTTGTCTTCACAATATCCTGTGAAAAGTAGTTTCACAATCTAATTATGGATTATGTGAACCAGGGGTGGTAACTTTCATAGCAGTGTGCGGGCGCAGACGTGTGCATGTTCATCAGCTCAGGGACGCGGCTAATTTGCAACATAGGCACATATGTGCACGCATGTTATAAAATAGCCTGACCGCGTGCACATAGGCACTGAATTTTCAGTGGGCACACGACAGTGCACGCAAATGCTGCTTCTACCGTATAAGTGTGGGGATTTTAATAGACACGTGTGCTGATGTTCATTCCCAGTTCGCTCAGTTAAGGGGTAGGTCTTCCAAAGTCCCCTAGTTTAATAGTCTTCCTTCCCCCCCCCCTGTTCATCCCGACCCTTAAAACCGCGTTAATCTATTTCATTTTCTTTTTGTTTTATGACTTACCCGACATCCATAAGTAAAGTTATGTGGCAGGGGGCCCCACTTGTGCACTTGCCCTGCCCAGACCACACCCTCACCCCACCCTTTTTTTTTGAAAAAACATTTGGGGTGCGTATCTTGGCGGCTTTTAAAATCTGCTCGGCATGCGCCAGCCCAACATATTCACGCATCCCCTAATTTCGACATGGGCTTGGCTTTTAAAATTCACCTTCTAGTGTACCATTGGGTTACTCCTAGTTCTTCTGTTATGATATGGGAAGGCCGATAATTAGCTCAGCTTAGATGGATAAGTAGTAACTTATTCAGCCAAGTGGCAGCCGCTGAATATCCAGCCAGCAGTGCTGCTGAATATCCCATGTAAGTTAGCTGCTTATCAGGCTGATACAGTACAGTGCGCTCTGGCGGAGCGCACTGTTAACCCGCGATTGGACACGCGTTTTTGACGCGCTAGCTTTACCCCTTATTCAGTAAGGGGTAATAGCGCGTCAAAAATGTGTGTCCAAACCCCCCCCCCCAGACTAATAGCGCCCGCAACATGTAAATGCATATTAATGGCCCTATTAGGTATTTCCATGCGATTCAGTAAGTAAAATGTGCAGCCAAGCCGCACATTTTACTTTAAGAAATTAGCGCCGGGGAAGTGCACAGAAAAGCAGTAAAAACTGCTTTTCTGTGCACCCTCCGACTTAATATCATGATGATATTAAGTTGGAGGCCCCCAAAGTTAAAAAAAGTAAAAAATTAAAAAAAAAAAGTGAAATGGGCCCGCGGCTTGAAAATTGGACGCTCAATTTTGCCGGCGTCTGGTTTCCGAACCCGTGGCTGTCAGCGGGCTTGAGAACCGACACCGGCAAAATTGAGCGTCGGCTGTCAAACCCGCTGACAGCCGCCACTCCTGTCCAAAAAGAGGCGCTAGGGTCGCGCTAGTGTCCCTAGTGCCTCTTTTTGCCGCGGGCCCTAATTTAAATAAATTAATTTAGTGAATCGCGCGCACAGGAGAGCGGGCGTTTGCCCGCTCTCCCGCGACTTTTACTGTATCGGCCCGAAAGTCTTTTCCTGCTAACTTATATACAGCCAGTTGTCAATATTGCGGCCTATTAGATTAATGCACACCTATCTCTTTTGGAGTGGAATGTGGATATTTGAGTTTTTACTGAATAGCAGCTATTGTAAAAGGGACAATTCAAAGATATTTGTATTTGTCTAAAAATGTCCAGTACCCTCTACTCCACCCACAGATCGACCCACAAGGAATTATTCTCCTATACATTTGCACTGATTTTACTCGTCTTCCAGGGCCTTCTGAACTGCATATATTTACTGATGTCCAGAGCTGAAGTATGTCCGGGAGGTCTCTTGTCGCAGCCGCCCATTCCAGTCTGTGGGAAATGCTTTCTGCCACTGTTAATGTCATTTTCTCTTGTGGCCAAATCACCAAACCTTAACTGAAACAAACTGTGTTGTTTTACTCTATTACATGCCATGAGTGAGAAAGGTGACAAAGCCTTCTGCTGTGAAAAAAGCTCATTGGCTGTACCTTCTTTTTATGTACATCGCTTTGATTTAATGTTCAGAAAGGCAATTTATCAAATGTAATAAACTAAACTAAACATCATTTTTAAAGAGAGGATATCACTTTCCCTTGAAGCAGTTTAGGCACCTTTTGTAAACGTCTGATCTTGCGTCCTTCCCAGCCGACCTAACCCTCCCATCACATGTCTCTCTCTCCAAATATTACCTTGTCTTCACTTTCTGTTTATCATGCAGACACTAGCAATACACGCACACTGGTTTCTAGTTTATTAAATTTGTATATACCGATGTATCAGAAAAACCATCACATCGGTTTACAATAATAGGAAATAAAATACATAAAATAATCAATAAAACACAATAAAGAACAATACATAGTTCTAAAAGAAGAATAGATAAAAATGAATAAAAGGGATATAAATTGAGATAAAATGAGTACAAGGTAAAATTAAGTACATTCAGTTAAACTAAAAGCAGTAGAAACATAGTCAGTTTCTTTAAGAAATAACAAGACCTTAATTGGAAACCGTGTAAGCACAGCTAAAAAGCCATCTTTTAAGATTGGCTTTAAATTTTTTGATATCTGTCATAGGTGCTAGTCCTGTGGGTGCAGTGGGTGCTCAAGTATCCCTAATATCAAGCAAACTCCTTCCATGTGACCAGAGAATGGTAATTTGTGTTGCATTTACCAAGCCAAATCTTTTTAAAAGTTGATTCTAATACAGACTGTATAGCTGTGTAGTAACATAGCAAATGATGACAGAAACTGGTCTGCCACGGTTTGATGGTGTTCCTGTTCTCTGTCCACTTTTGAGATGAAGTACGAGACCGGACGGTCCTAAGTAAGGATTCCACACCTTGCGCCATATAATAAGATAAGTAGATTTCTACTGTGTGTTCTAGTAATATATAATTTTTCTTTGTTATATACTAGCCTCGAAATTGGTATAAGGGACAGAAAGATGATGCGAATGGTATACAAGATTAAAGAAGTTCACGTAATCTGTTCAGTTGCAAAAGACGGAACTGTATTTTTGCACTTTATCGTGTCGGTAGGCACCGTGGAGTTTGATAATCTTTTGGCTCCTGATGAAGCTGTTTACAGCGAAACTCCGGCCGAAGTAGAGCCCTTCTTTGTGACATCAAGTAAAAACATTTAAGTTCAGCTTTGCTATATCCGTCTAGTTTACATCGCAGTGAATGTGTGTATTCATTAACACATTGAGGGTTAATCACGAAGAGTTTTTGAATTTAATTTCTAAAGTAAGGGCAAGTCATGAAGATTTTTTTGAATTCAATTTCAAAAGTAACTGCAAGTGATTGAGAAGACCGAGCGCTCTCCTGATATCAGGAGAGACGCTGACTGGCTTGCTGATGCAGTTTACTTAAATATTTATATATATATACAAATTTAAAAAAAACCCAGCAAAAATTATTAATAAAAAGATTTAAGTGAGCAATTTTTTGACTATTACATAATTGTTTTCCCCTTTTCTCTTTGGATTTCCCATTTTGTGGGTGAACTTTGCTCTTTTGCTTGTTGTATTGCTGCCCAGTTATATCCCAGGTGCCAGCTATACAGCATAATTGCTTGTAAGATGTCTCTCCTTCTTAACCTGGACAGTTTTTGTTATCTTCCCTTTGTATTCCACCATCTTTGCTAGATGGGCACCCAAGATCCCCTATTCCGTTCACCCCCTCCCCCTTTCCCACATCTATCCACAGAGCTTTGTAATAATCTACATAGCTGCCAAAACAAGCCTGCCTGAACAATGAATATAAGGTCTCTGAGGTTCTCTGTGAATACCTCCGGGCTGTGAATATATTACTGCACATAATTAACTGCACAGATTACCGTAGATATAGTATTTTTATTAGTATTTTTCTAATCTAATTACATGTAAGAAATTACATTTTATTGCAAAGAAACTAAGGTATCATTGTAATTAATATGTAAGAACAAAAAGATTTCTCATACTGGGAATTTTTTTATTCTTTATTTGTTTATTGGATTTATATTCTGCTTTTTCAGGCACTTCAAAGAGGATTTCATTCAGGTACTGCAGATAACTTCCTGTCCCCTGTGGGATGCTCAGTGGAGAGTGAAGTGACTTGCCCAAGGTAACAAGGAGCAGCAAAGGTCCGTCAAGCCCAGTATCCTGCTTTCAGCCGTGGCCATTCCAGGTCACAAGTTCCTGGCAGGATCCCAAAAGATAGATTCCATGCTGCTTATACCGTCGATAAGCAGTGGATATCCCCAAGTCTACCTTAATAATGGCTGATGGACTTTTCTTCCAGGAACTTGTCCAAAGCTTTTCTTAAATGCAGCTAAACTAACAGCTTTTACCATGCATAGCAAATAAGAAGCTCTCCTCTATACTCATTGGTCTCTGAGGTTTCAGTATTAGTCTGTGTTAATCACTGAAGGGATAGAAGAGAGGGAAAGGGAAATCCTCTGATATGAGATGAAATATACATTGACCAGCTTTTAAACTTCAATAAGGATTTTCCAAGATACAGTATTACTGATGCAGTTTTAACTCATCACATACCTAATGTCACATCTACTGCAGATATCCCCCAGAAAGGTAAAACCCTGACTCTATGAGGCACTTGTTACATACACAGTGTGTTGTACAAAGACAGATGGGCTCGTTACAGTACAGCACTGCGTATGCCATGTAGCGCCATCGAAATGTTAAGTAGTAGTAGATATTTACATATAGGTTGATGCCATCTTGTGGCTGATTGTTATATTTCACTGTTTTCTACTTCCTGCTACCACATAAATGGATAAATCAATATTTATCTGGGTACGTGGCGGCAAAAGCTGCAGCCACTTACCCAGATAAGTCAAGTCAGTTATTATCTGGGTATAAGGCAGTGGCTGCCGGCAATTCCCAGACAGTTGAGTTTTCTAAACATTTTTAAACTTTTTAAATCTTTTTTTCATAGCACGGGAACTTAACTGCAGTTCTAACAAGGGGTTAAGTTTCCAGTGCAAAAAAGGATGCAGCCTCTCGGATGGGGGGTAATGCTTAATGCCCTCATTTGCATGGGATTTCCAGGCGAGGGCACTAAGCAGCGCTCCCATTTGGACATGCATATTTTCTGCATGCCAAACTCCTTGCTGCATCAGCAGAAAATGCACATTGAAGTGTGTGCAGAAGATGCGTTCAGCTGAACGCACCTTTCTACATCATGTCTTTGGAAGAGTTAAATTCTAGGAGAAATCCCTGTTAGAAGCAGAGTTGAGGAATTGTCTGGAAAGTATTAAATGCAAGAAATGGAATATATTGATTCATCACCTGCTACGTATTTGTTGCAAGCACAGCCTTCAGGGACCGATGGTGTGGGCTCGGCGCGCATCACTTGGTTCATGGGAGAGCGGAACCCTTGGGCCACAGGGCAGCTCAGGTCGGGACATGAGTCGCACCCATGGTGAGGTGTGTGTGCGGGAATGTGTGGCACAGGAGCAGAGCTGGACAGAGCTTGGAACACAGGCTACAACAAAGTCTCTGGCTAGGACTAGGAACTTGGAACATAGGATTCTGGAAGAGTACGTCGGAGTTGCAACCGTCACTTCCCGATGGCTTCACTCCACCTACCTTTCCTTTTTTGCGGCTCCTCTTGCCACGGTGTCCGCCTGCCGTCCTCTCCGGCATCCCTGAACTGGCTTGGGCACTGCCTCCCACCATGTTCTACAGGTATCTTAGGGCACGTGCGCCGTGCAGCCCTCATTCTTATTTCCTCATTGGCGCGTTCCTCAGGGGCGTCCCCCTGTGATGACATCACGCTGCCCAGATATTTAAGTCTACAGTTTATTGCTAGCCATTGAGTTAGCAAGGGGATTCTTACGGATGGGATTCGCTCTCCGTACCCAGCTACTCTTCCTCTCCATTGGACTCTTTCTGCTAACGGGGTACCCGCTCCTCGGGGGCCTCTTTTGCTTCTTTCAGGTCGCTATCAGGTAACTGGTACTCACTCCTCGAGGGCCCATGTTCCCTGACCTGCTGCCTGCATCTATCTCCTCTTCTACTTGGAAGAATTTGCTACAGACACCATCAGTGAGTACTACTATCATCTTCTCCTCAGAGCTGTCTCCCTGGAACCAGGTACTCGTTCCTCGAGGGTCTGCCTCCATTCCAGCACCAGTGCCATCTCCTACGTGGAACCGCTGTGTGAGTACTTTGCCAACGAGTCTCTCTGCTCCCAGGGATCTGGTACTT
The DNA here is from genome assembly GCF_901001135.1 of Rhinatrema bivittatum. Classification (NCBI taxonomy): domain Eukaryota; kingdom Metazoa; phylum Chordata; class Amphibia; order Gymnophiona; family Rhinatrematidae; genus Rhinatrema; species Rhinatrema bivittatum. The sequence continues at coordinate 540,222,946 of NC_042615.1, read as the reverse complement.
GCTCCTCAATGGCCAGCTCTCCCTATCTTGGGGCTTCTCCATATTTGGGTCTCTGTGAATGTTCTATTATACTCATTCTCTCAGTTCTCTCCACTACAGCACTGCTACTGGAGGAACCGCTGTTCCAGTGCCCTGGGGAATACTAGCCCAGCCGGGCTACATCTTCTACTCACTACTGCCATCTCTGGTGGCTTCTCAAACTGTCTAAATAAAGAAATATCTGTGATTGTGTGTCCAGAGCTGAGCCTGACCTGTGGCCCCTCATGGGACTTCCCCCCATGGGCGTGGTCAGCTGCCACAGTGTCCAAGGGTCCACCCAAACCTCACTAATTATAACAGTTGGGGAGCTGGGACTTGGAACATGGAGATGAGGAGATGAAGCCTTGGAACATAGAGACAAGGAGATGAAGGCTTGGAATGTGAAGATGAAGACTCTGAATGTAGAGATGTGGAGATGAAGACTTGGAACTTGGAACATAAAGGTGAAAACCTGGGACTTGGAACGTAAACTTGGAAGACATGGACTAGGACGAGGAAGGCGAGTCCCTCAGGTGCCCTACACAGCACGTGGGGCTGATCGCAGACCACACTGTCCCTTTCACACCCTACACAGCCAGATGGCTGGTTGCGGACCACGAGGAGATGAGGACAGGCTCAGGAAGTCTCATAGCGCAGGATAGTGGAAACCCCTCGGATCCTCCGGAGTCGGAATTGGGAACAGATAAAGCTTGGAGCTAGGAACTTGGAGTAAAAGCAGGGAATCTTCGGAGGCATGGGTCCCACCAGACCTGGAGCATTAGGACTGGGACAACATCAAGAGAGAGACAAGGGGCATCACAGGACGAGGACTCACAGACCTCTTGGAACTTGGAACATCTAGGAACATCTAGGAACGGACTGCAGGACTTGGAACAGACTGCAGGACTTGGAACGGAATCTTGTAACATAGAACATCTTGGAACAGACATCCGGATCAGAACTCATGGACATCCGGGCTTGGAACGGACCTCGGGATCTGGACTTACGAACATCTGGACTTGGAATAGACATCAGGACCTAGACTCAGGAACAGACATCAGGACCCGGACTCAGGAACAGACATCAGGATCTGAACTCAGGAACAGACATCAAGGATCTGAACTCAGGAACAGCATCAAGGATCCGGACTCAGGAACAGACATCAGATGATGAGATGTCTTCAGGAGCATCTAAGCAGATGCAAAGACAAAGATGGAATGGAGCAAGGCCCTCTTATAGGGCTGAGAGGCAACTCCCTGGGAGGGGGGACCACACCTCTCTGTCCCTTTAAGAAGGGAAGAGAGCTGCAGGCCTGCTCCCTTGGAGGGGCAGGAACAGGAAGTCCAGAACCCTGGACAGCGGTGTCCCTGCCGCTGTGCAGGGAGGAGACAGAGTGGAGGAAGCTGGGCCTCCGGGCATGCCCCGATGATGTTGGCAGCATCCTGCCGCATTGGAGAGGAGGAGGCTGGGCCGCATGCAGGCCCCGACGAGGGAGGCGACCTCCAGGCGAGGCGAAGACCCGGAACAGTGCCTGCCGTGCCGGCAAGATGGCGGCCGGGCCTTGGGAGCACCCGGCATCGGCCGCCTCAGGCAAGGCCCCGACTTCAGCTGCGGCCTCCGGGCCACGAGAGCAGCGGCAGTGGCAGCACCAGCCATGAAGGTAAGGCCCTGTCCGCGTGAAGCATGGGCAGGGGCGTAACAGTATTATTATCTATGCATTTATTACAATTGAAGAAGTTTATTTACAGTAATACTTTACATGTTTGGAAATACAACTTCAGTTCCTGATTGTAAAAACCAATAGGACCTAGAAGTATAAACTCCCCTTGACAGCTCTGCTGCCACTCAAAAACACCTTTTCCCCTTTCTCCAGTTCGAAGTGAAAGGGGGGCTACAGACAAATCTTGTATTTATAGATTTTACTTTGATTGCAAATGTTTTGTGGGTATCATCTAGTCAGAACTGTTTCTTTAATAAAACTATGTAAACATTTTTTAAAAACAATTTTTATTCTGCCTATAACAACTTCCTGTGCTAGGCTGATTACAATTAAAATATAAAACAACATATCATCAATAATAGACAAATTAAACAGAAACAATCCATAAAATAAATTAAATCAAAATACGTGACACAAAATCACCAGTTTATTGATGCGCTGGAGGTGGACCCTTGGCCTGGTGTAGGATTGGTACGGCCCTCTGGTCGGACCCAGAGAGTACCTGCCACCAGGAGGCGGAGCACAGAAGGAGACAGAGGCTAGCTGGAGCTTCACCAATAACAGTCCAGGGTTTCTGCAGGTTGAGCCCTTGGGTACCCGGACCACCTGGACTTAGGTGGGCCTCCGATGGTCTCCTGGAGAGGTATCAGAGAGGTGTGCCCACCATGAGCAAGGGTGCATGGCTAATGTAGAGTGGATGAGCTAGACTGAACCGGAAGCTCCGGAGACCTCAGGAAGGCAACAGTTCAGAGAGGTCCTCCAGATGAGAGAGGCAGCGCCTGCAGGTCTATCCACGTGGAAGCCGCGGTTGTTATCCAAGTACATTGGTCCAATGGTCACCGGGGGCCAAAAGAGAGTGACCGAGTAAAGTGCAAGGGTCAGAGCCAGAGTATCAGTCCAAGAGAGGTAAGCCAAAGCAGGTGTCAATACCAGAAACAGTCCATGCGTAGTCAAGGCAAGCGAGGGTCGGTTCCAGGCGGCAGACAGTAGAATTGTCAGGCAGGCAGTGGTCAATTCCAGGTGGCAAGCAAGAGAATGGTCAGGCAGGCAGAGGTCAGTTCCAGGCGGCAGGCAAGAGAATGGTCAGGCAGGCAGAGGTCAGTACAAAGAAGTCAGTCCGGATAGGTACTACCTGGGAAGGACACAGGAACAAGGAGACGCTGGGACTGGAGACACTGGAACAGGACGCACTGGAACAGGAGACACTTGAAATAGAGGCAAATTATTACACCAACGGTGTTGACCCCGATTGCCAAGGTGAAGAGCAGTAGTCTGAGCCCTGCTTATATACAGGGCTCAGGTGACGTCATCAGGATGCGCCACGGATGAGTTTCCCGCACTTGGTCCTTTAAACATCCGGGAGTTCCGTGTGCGCGTGCTAGGGGGTGGGGTTGATGCCGTGGAGGATGCTGAGCCCCGACGCAAGGAGCACTGTGAGGAAGAAGGCCCCGATGGGCCTGGAGATGCCCAGGGGTGCCGTGGATGAGCAGCACTGGCGGAGACTGCGAGTGGAGCTGATAGATGGGCACGCCAGGTGAGCAGGCCCGGTCATGGCACCAACGCGGCTGGGAAGCGCAATATTTATAGGATAAAAATCCTTTCAGCTGCTTGCAAAGTTTAGGAACATCATAAATATTTTTCATTACTTCTGGTAAAGTATTCCACAAATATGGCCATGTGGCTTTCACAGCCTGGAGCTGACATGCTCCTTCTAGTGTGTGCTCCTTAAAATCCCCCTCACTCCCCCTTTAACTGGTGTCATACCCAAAAGGATCTTCTCATTGTAGATTTCCTGCAGTTTACTAGAATGCTGCAATCGGACTTCAAGGGTGCTCTCGTTTGTCTGTGGCTGCTTGGCTGCTGCTGCTACCTCCTCCTCCCAGTCTCCTTTCCCAAAGATTGGTAAAAGTGTGGTTTGTCTATGGAACCAATTACCGTGTTTCTCCGAAAATAAGAAAGTCTTATATTCTTTTTAGCTCCGAAAAAACGATTAGGGCTTATTTTCAGGGGATGTCTTACTTTCTTTCCCATGATTGGTGAATAAGGACAAGGCTAAGCCCGCCTCCTCTTTCATTCACCAATCAGATTCAGTTTTTGGACGAACCTTTCAGTTTGGTTTTCGTTATCGGCCCCCCACGGGAAATTTCGTTTTCCCATGGTTTGGGCTGATTTTATTTCCTCTGCCCCCCCCCCCCCCCCCCGAAATGAAGCCCAAAACTTGGGGGGCAGACGGGGGGTTGTAAAAACAAACAAACAAAAAAAACCCCCAAACCCACCCCAACCCTTCAAATTTAATTCATTACAACCCCCCCCCCCCACCCTCCTGATCACCCCAAAACTTCTGAAATTCCCTGGGGGTCCCAGGAGCGATCTCCCACTCTCAGGCTGTCAATGCCAGTAATCAAAATGGCGCCGCAGCTGACGGGCCGAAAGTGGGAGATCGCTCCCGGGACCCTCGCTGGACCACCAGGGAATTTTGGCAAGTTTTGGGGGGTCGGGAGGGTGGGGGGGTTTGCAATGAATTAAATTTGAAGGGTTGGGGTGGGTTTGGGGGTTTTTTGTTTTGTTTTTTTTTACAACCCCCCATCTGCCCCCCCCCCCGGGTTTCAGACTCCCCCCCAGGGAATTTCGGTAAGTCTTGGGGGGGGGGGAGTCAGGAAAGTCTTGGGGTGCAACCACATGTCCACCTATAACTAGGGCTTATATTTCAAGCCCACTCCAAAAATCCTGAAAAGTCAAGCTAGGGCTTATTTTCGAGGTAGGGCTTATTATTGGGGAAATACGGTGTAATTTGCTGCTGAGGAAAGTCATGTGTGTTGCATACAAGCTGTGAGGTGATCAGATTTGCAGATGACACAAAATTATTCAAAGCTGTTAAAACTGCCTTAGATTGTGCGTAATTAAAGAAGGACCTTGTGAGACTGAGACTGGGCAACTGAATGGCAAATGAAATTTAATGAGGAAAAGTGCAAAGTAATGCACTTAGGAGAAATAATCCCAACTACAAGTAATGCTGGGTTCTGTATTGGGAGTCACCACTCAGGGTAAGGACTTGGACTCCTTGTGGACAATATGTTGACATTTTTGGCTTAGAGTGCAACAGTGCAGTGATAAAAAAGCAAATAGAATGTTAAGAAAGATACAAAAAGGAATGGAGAATAAATCAGAAAATATCATATTGCCTCTGTATCGAGCCATGGTGCGTCCAAATCTTGAGCATTGTTTGCAGTGTTGGCTACCTCATGTCAAAAAATACATAGCAGAACTAGAAAAAGTGAGGGAGAGCAAAGAAAATGATAAAGGAGATGGAACAGCTGTTTTATGATAACAGGCTACGCAGTTTAGGGCTCTTCAGCTTGGACAAAGATGGCTGAGGAGGTTTTTCACTTCCCTAAACTTAATAATGATTGTCTCATCGCCAACACATTGTAATGGTAATGTATTAGACCAAATAGTTTGTCCTGAGGAATTTGTTTCTTCTAATCTGATTGATGATGTGCCTATATCACCAGTTTTATGGACTGACCACTACCTGATTCAGCTTCATCTGTCTTTAGTATTTATTTATTTATTTATTTATTTAAACATTTTCTATATCGACCTTCATGAAAAGATTCATATCAAATCGGTTTACATGGAATTTAGGGACTAACTAAATAACCATATAACAAGAAGGCCTAAGCACAGTTACATATAACAAGGAGATTGAACCTGGGGGCTAGAGTAGCCAGGAAGTAGAAGGACAGCAAAAACTAGAGGTTAAATACATATATATATATATATATATATATACTGGGACTGGTCCGAGAGTCTAGTCAGTTGGGCTGAGTCTGGTTGAGAGGTGTGTTGACCTTTTAGAAATTAGTGAAAGGATTGGAGGAAGAGCCAAGTCTTAAGTATTCTTCGGAAGGTTAGAAGGCAGGGTTCCAATCTTAGGTCAGTCGGCAAGTTGTTCCAAATGATGGGGCCTGCTGTGGAAAATAGGGATGTGAATCGTTTTTGAACGATTAAAATTATCGTCAGATAATTTTAAAATCGTCCAAAATCGTTAGAGTGCACGATACAATACAAATGCCCCCCGATTTATCGTCAGGGGCATTTGTATTGTATCGTTAAATAGGGCGTGGGAAAACCGGCACACCAAAAAAACCCTAAAACCCACCCCGAACCTTTAAAACAAATCCCCCACCCTCCCGAACCCCCCCAAAATGTTTTAAATTACCTGGGGTCCAGTGGGGGGGTCCCGGCGCGGTCGCCCGTATGACATAGTGAGGGCAAAGGTAGCGCCGGCGCCATTTTGAATATTGGCAATACGGCCCGCGTGCAGGAGGTCGCTCCCGGACCCCCGCTGGACGTCGGGAACCAGGAACCAAAATGGCGCCGGCGCTACCTTTGCCCTGTCACATGGTAAGGGCAAAGGGCCACCGGCGCCATTTCTCTTAACGCAGCCATGGCCAGAGAGCTGGAGATCGTGCCGGGACCCCCCCACTGGACCCCAGGTAATTTAAAACATTTTGGGGGGGGGTCGGGAGGGTGGGGGATTTGTTTTAAAGGTTCGGGGTGGGTTTTAGGGTTGTTTTGGTGTGCCGGTTTTCCCGCCCTCCCCCGATTTATGATTTTTAACGATTAAAAAAAAAACAAAAAAAAACATGACGATCAGATTTCCCTCCCCCCCAGCCAAAATTGATCGTTAAGACGATCGATCACACGATTCACACCCCTAGTGGAGAATGCACGTTCTTTGGTGGAAGTTAGGCGTGTGGATTTAGTTGGTGGGGCTTGTAGGGTTCCTTTATAGTATAGAAGGTTTAATCTTACCACAAAGGGATTAGTACGGTCATCAGTAGATTTAGAAAAATTTAAAATAAGATGGATATCTAATAAAGATCACCTTCCAAATGATACAGTGGACAATATGGCTAATACTGTTGTTGCGCATTTGACTTCTATTTATGATAGTTGTGCCCCAGAGGTTCAGCAGAGACACTGAAATCCGAGATGTGGAGTCCCATGGTTTGATAGTACTTTAACTCTGTTGAAGCAGGTAATGAGGCATTATGAAAGGGCCTGGAGGAAGTTGAAAATCAAAGAAAGGACTCAATTGTTTTTTTCAAGTCATAAGGAATACAGAAAAGCCTACAATGAAGCTAGGAAAAGGTATTTTACTACTGTGTTGAACACCTCACTTAAGGCTCCAGCAGAATTATTTAGCTCTCTTAAACTAGTGATTGATTGTCTCCACCAGGATAAAACTGTTTATAGTTTTTCCCAGGATAATTTGCAGATTTTTAAAAATCTAAACTAGATGACATTGGGAAGCATATTAGTTCACAGGTTGTTAAGTCTCCTAATCTGGAAATGGAATCTGGGAATGTGGAAGTCTTGAGTATTTGGGATTCTTTTGAAGATATTGGGACAATTGAATTTGAGAAGGTACTTGGTTCGGTGAGAAACTCTTACTGTATCTTGGACCCATGTCCTCCCCCTTTACTGTATACTCTGAGTGAGGTGTTAGTGAAAGTATGGATTCCTTAATTAACTTCTCTCTAAAGACAGGGGTTGTTCCTAGGAATTTTAAATAGTCCACTATATGTTCTGTTTAAAAAAAAGTAATCTATCTCATGATCAATTATAGAGTTATCATCCAATTTCTAATTTGTTCTCCATGGAAAAATTGTTGGGAAATGTTGTTTTTTTCTCAATTGTCAGAGTTTCTTGCTGCAAATCAGATTTTGCATCCTTTTCAATGTGGTTTCAGATTGCAACATGGCACTGAAACATTGTTGAGATCTGTGACTAGCTTTCTACTTCAGACTTGGATAGTGGAGGGACTGTTATAGGGTTGTTTCTCGACGTAGCCTCTGCATTCAATACCATTTCTCAATCTATATTGCTTCAGAGATTGGAATCAATTGGGATTTCTGGGTCAGACCTTCAATGGTTCAGCTCCTATTTTGACTTAAGATGGCAGCGGGTAAATATGGGAGGGGATTTGTCTGATTGGTTCACAGTTATAAGCGGGGTTCCTCAAGGATCTGTTCTGGTGCCTACTCTTTTTAATATCTGTATGCAGCCACGTTGCCATCTTCTTAATGACTTGCAGATTCCATTTAGGTTGTATACTAATGACTTACAGCTTTAATTTATTGTTAATGGAGACCTTAATATGGTTTTGAATAAAATTGGTACTTGTCTCTAATTAGTTAGTAACTGGATGGGACAGAATCACCTGGTCCTGAATCTTCAGAAGATGGAATTGATTTGTTTTTCTAGGCAAATGGACTTCCTGGCTTTAAATAATTTGAGTTCTTTAACATTGTTAGATATGATTATTTGATAACAGATTATCTTTTTGGCAGCATTTGGCATCTTTTTGGCAGCATTTTTGGCAACATATTGAAAACTGATTTTTATAAATTGCTTCTTTTAAGGCATTTGAAATTCATTTTGAATCAGATTTTAGATCCATTGTTCATGCCTTTGTCCTTAGCAAGCTGGACTATTGTAATTCACTGTTTGTTGGACTTCCTAGCTGTCGATTGCAAGCTTTGCGGGTTTTGCAAAATTCCACAGCTCGCTTGATAACTGGGTTTCAGCTTTGTGACCATATATCCCCTATTTTAAAGGAACTTCACTGGTTGCCAATTGAATTTCAAATTCAATTTAAGGTCCTTATGATGGTTTATAAGTCTGTGAAGTCCAATTTGTTACAGACCTATGTCCCAAAACAGACATTGAGGTCTGCTGATAAAAATCTGCTTTTTATTTCAACTGTTAAAATGGTGCAGTTGAGTGAAACATGCCAGAGATCATTTTTTTGTCTTGGATCCTATTTTGTGGAATGCATTGCCATCCAATTTGCACTCACTTGATGATTTAAATCAGTTTAGGAAATTGCTGAAGTCAGAATTTTTTAGGCAGGCTTATGAGTCTTTATGATATTACAATATGCAATGATGTGATTTGATGGTTTTATTTTATTTATTCATTTGGTTTTTATTTTATTATTGTTATGTTTTATATGGCTGTGTTATAATTGTTAATATATTTTGTAATCCATTTAGTACATAATTTCGATATAAATGGAATATAAATATTTTTTAAATAAATAAATATACTGATAGAAATTTATAAAATCATGTGCAATGATAGCTTCACACCCTCACTAAATTTTCCCTGTTTACATCTGTTTGGGGATTTTTGCATTTTTGAGAACTTCCCCTGTCTTTGGTCCATCCCCTTTTTGGGATGGGATTTGCCCCATATATATATTATGTGAGCTTGCCTAGGAGGGAGAACATCTTGAATGAAGAGTTGGAGTGTTTGGAGTTGAGGCAGGTGGGTTTTTTTTGGAGATGGGAGTTCTTGGTAAGCCTCATGGCTTACCAATTGAAGGGTTTTTGTGGAGACAGTGAGATTTTTTTTTACCTTGTCGAGTTCCCAATAGGAGGGCCAGTACACCCATGCTGGAAGGGTTAGATTTCAAGTTACCTTATCCCTGCGATCACTTAATAATGGGGAAAATTACTTGCTTAGAAGAAGTTTTGGTATCCAATTTTGAAGTAAGGAGGGTTATTCCATTTTTACTTCCTGCTTATGATTTTGAGAGAGGAACATTTTCCCACCCTTCAAAGGGAGTAGGGCATATTGGACATTGATTTAAATCAGAGGAGATGAGTGAAGAGGAGGAGCACTATGGATAAAGAAAATGTAGACTTAGGAGTTATTATTCTGCTTTTAATGTTAATGATTTTTTTCAATGTTGGCATGGATCTTGTTCTTTAAGTTGAAGTAAATCAATTTTTGTTGAACACCATTACTGGACTGCTGGCTATATTTCATCTGTGTGACCTTGACTTATTGAAATTCTTCTTTCTGTGAGTACTTATTGAACCAAGAGTTAAAGAGTAGTTGAGTGTGTCTGACAGAATCCTTGATCCCAACTACTGCACCTAGGGCCCTGGAGGCCATACCTTCTCTCTCCGCCGATGGAAGTTTGATATGCGAGAGAAAGATAAGAGTTCTAGTACAGTGAACTCAGACCCCTGGGACTTTGCTGTAGCTCCTGCATTAGGAACAGTGAATCCAAGAAGAGGTTACATATGAGTGGAATATAATGAGTAAGTATTGAATGGTTATTTACCCTTTCAAAGAATACTAAAACAAGCAGACACACTATGAAACTACCAATCAGCAAATTCAAAACAAATTGTAGAAAGTACTTTTCCACTCAGTGCATAATCAAGCTGTGGAATCTGCTGCCAGAGGATGTGGTCAAGGTAACTAGCATAGCATGGTTTTAAAGAGGTTTGAACAGATTCATGGAGGAAAAACATCCATAATACATTAGTCAGGTAGACTAAAGAAAGTTATTGTTATAACTGGGAGTAACAGGAAATAGATCTGCTTTATGGGATCTGCCTGGTACTTCTGAATTGGATTGGCCACTGTTGGAGACAAAGTTCTGGGCTTGATGGACCTTGTGTTGAGGGTTGTGGACCCTTGGGCCAGCCTGCAGATGGTAAAAGGACGGATAGAGGATCTCCGCAGAGGATTAGTGGCCAGGAGGCAGACGGAGTCAGGAGACCAGTCAGGAGCTTCACCACTGGAAGCCCGAGGTTCCCCCGGGAGGAGCCCGAGAGGACCCGAGCCGCTTGGGCTTAGGCGCGGTCTCCTGGAGATGAAAGTCCAAGAAGAAATCCAGATGCCACCGAGGTAGTCGAGAGCAGCATGGAGGGACGGTTCAAAGGTCAGGGCTGGAGGCAGACAGGAGAATCCAGAAGATGTGCCGAATCAGGAACCAGGAAGACAGGCCGAAAGATCAGGAACAAAGGCTGGAGCAGGAATGGAAGCTGGATCAGGAACGGAAGCTGGATCAGGAACGGAAGCTGGATCAGGAAAAGAAGCTGGAACTGCAACTAGTAACTCTCCCAGAGTGAACTTCGTTGCAAGGTGAAATTATGAAGCAGGGACTGGGTTTGAATATCCTGCCAGCATCTGACATCATTCCGGGGGCCGGCAGAGGTTTCCTGCCACTGTCCCTTTAAATTCGGCCCCCTTGCACACGCACGCGTGCCTAATGGGCGGGGCCATGGCATCGAGCTCAGTGGTGTCTCCCTTGTGGAGATGCCACCGCGGAGAAAGGCCTGTAAAGGCCTGCAAGGCATCAGGGAGTGCGGCTGCTTGCCAGGGTGGACTGAAGGTAAGACCCTGATCATGGGACCCGCGACCGGGAGCGCAACACCTTGGTCTAATCTGGCATAACATTTCTTATGTACGGTTATGTTTTTTCTTACTGATCCCTGGACAAAAGTTCAGCTTCCTGAGTCTAGACTGCCTGTGCTCCCCTGCTATTTCCTAAACAACCCTTTAAGTCAGGAATTGTTCTCACAAACCGTTTACATAATTGGAGAGTTCAGAAACCAGCCACAAATATAGTCACTTTAATAATTATGTCAGAACCAGAAATCCTAGCTGCATATATAGGGATCCCCTGTTTATCATACCCAGTGTTACTTAATGACATTTTTTTCACAATGCTGGGAAAGCAGAAATACATTTAGGGGTCCATATTTGCCACTGAGTGGCTAGTAAAGTTAGCCGGATACACCTATCCAGCTAACTTAACTTGGATATTCAGCAGTGTGGCAGTGCCGTTGAATATTCCTGAATATCTTAAAGTTAGCCGGATAGGTGTATCTGGCTAACTTTAGACCAATCCTATGCTGCAGCTAGAGGTATCCAGTTAACCTAACCAGCTAACTCTACTCCTCTCAAGAACATCTACTGCCTGCCCCCAGAATTCTCCCAAACTAACCGGCTATATTCTAGCTGGATAACTCATTATTTTTAAAATAGCAGCGTAGCCATTTAGATGGATAAGCTTTTAGTTATCTGTCTAATTGGCTTTTGAATCTCTACCCCCTTATTATTTAAGAAATGGTTCAATCTAGTCCATTTTTACTCCCTTAAAACTGTGTGACTGGTTTTGTGGGGAAATAGAGACCCTTGTGACACAGATACAGAATAAGAGAGGGAGAGGTTGGATAAACTCAAGCTGTTGAGCCATAAGTTCAAAGTTGAAAGAGGTCTTTGTTGGCAGTGCATCAAAATCTTCCTGAGTGTAAAGCATGTCAGAGGACTCAGGAGGTGATTAACAATTATGTGCTGCAGCTATTCTGCTGTTTTTACTGGCAATGCTTACAGGAATCATCCTGATTCTGGGGTGATTGAAGGGAATTATGAGTAACCTTGTAAAGCAAATGTATGATGTTGAATCAATGGAACTGTTCTGAGTCTATCTCTATGTATACCGCTAAATAAGTGCAAGGGTCATTGGAGTAATCTAACAATGTGGAAATGCATTTTGCGTTTGAGAAGACCAAATGCACTGAATTGCATCCCAGATGTTCATTCAATAATTAAACTGAATACTTTTTGTTAATCTTGGCTTGAGCCCACAACCACCGGCGTCATCAAGGAGCAGGGTTACACCTTGGTTCCCCAATAAATTTACTGTTCCTAGTATAGCAGAGTGGAAGAATAGCCTAAAGGTTAGAGCAGAGGGCTACAAACCAGGGAAACTAGCATTCAGATCCCACTGCTGCTCCTTGTCATTTCACTCTCCATTGTCTCAGCTAAAAAAAAAAGATAGATTGTGGCCCTCTGGGAACAGGGAAATACCTACAGTAACTACATGTAATCCACTCTGAAGTGCCTCAAAGGCAGAATGTCAATCAACAAATAATCAGGGATAGCATTTTGGAACATTCTAAAGTCACCTTTTTGGGTGTAATGTAGTGTGGAAAACCTTATGGGTTGGTACTAATAGGAATGTCCCATTATAGTAGGTGGGGGATAGCCCTGCCATGTGGGAGACAGGAATGGTGAGTCCTCATGCCACCATTTTAGCTTGTGAACCTTTAGTTATTCCTGGTAAGGGAAGCATGTCTTACTGCTGGCTCCTGTTTTTGTTTGTTTTCTTAGGAAAGAGCCCTTGGGTCTCTAAAGATGAAACCTGGTTTCAGGAAAGTCAAAAGGGTGCCTTTGACTAACTTTACCATGTAATTTCAGAAACCTTTCAGTTTTAGAGAAGGAAGTTGTTCCACTCTTCATCTATTTTTGGTAATCCCTCTTAAGATTTTATTTTTTCCACCATGCCTGAGTACCCTAAGGCCCAGGGGCTCAACGTGCATCGTCTAGAAGGAGTGGTGTCTCTCAACCAGAAAGCATGTGTGGACTACTGTACATCCTGCTGGAGGAATGGACCTGGGTTCATTCCTGGGGACGGAGGAGAAGGAGAAGAGGATCTGTAGCATCCTTTCAGTGTTAACCTCATCTTCATTATCAAGAGGAAAGGGTTAGGCCAGCCATCATAGTTGGTGATTCGATTATTAGAAATGTAGATAGCTGGGTGGCTGGTGGGCATTAGGACTGCCTAGTAACTTGCCTGTCTGGTGTGAAGGTGGTGGATCTCACGTGTCACCTAGATAGGATTTTAGACAGTGCTGGGGAGGAACCGGCTATTGTGGTACATGTGGGTACCAATGACATAGGAAAATGTGTGAGGGAGGTTCTGGAAGCCAAATTTAGGATTTTAGATACAAGCTGAAATCCAGAACCTCCAGGGTGGCATTCTCTGAAATGCTCCCTGTTCCACATGCAGGGCCCCAGAGGCAGGCAGAGCTCTGGAGTCTCACTGTGTGCATGAGAAGGTGGTGCAGGGAAGAGGGATTCAGTTTTGTAAGGAAGTGGACAACATTTTGGGGAAAGGGGAGACTTTTCCAAAAGGACGAGCTCCACCTTATCCAGAATGGAATCAGGCTGCTGGCGCTAACTTTTAAAAAGGAGATAGAGCAGCTTTTAAACTAGAAGAAAGGGAAAAGCCAACAGTACTCAGCAGGTCATGGTTCTGAGGAATGTATCTTTGAAGGATACTAATGAAACAGGAGAGTTTGGGCAACCCAAAAGAGAGGTTCCAATAAAAGCAAAAATAGTCCATGTTCCTATAAGTAAAGAATCACCTGAGCTAAAGAATTCCAAATTACCCCTATTAACTGAAAAACAGGTTGTTAATACAAACAAAAATCACACTTTGAAATGTCTGTAGGCCAATGCCTGAAGTCTAAGAAGTCTTCATCGAATGACTTTTGCAGAGAGATTGAAAAATCTAAATATGTACACCCTGGAGGAAAGGAGGAGCAGGGATGATATGATACAGACTTTCAGATACTTGAAAGGTTTTAATGATCCAAAGACAACGACAAACTTTTTCCGTTGCAAAAAAATCAGCAGAACCAGGGGTCACGATTTAAAACTCCAGGGAGGAAGACTCAGAACCAATGTCAGGAAGTATTTCTTCACAGAGAGAGTGGTGGATGCCTGGAACGCCCTTCCGGAGGAAGGGCGTTCCAGGCATCCACCACTCTCTCTGTGAAGAAATACTGGTTCTGAGGAATGTATGGTTCTGAGGAATGTATGGTTCTGAGGAATGTATCCTTCAAAGATACATTCCTCAGAACCATGACCTGCTGAGTACTGTTGGCTTTTCCCTTTCTTCTAGTTTAAAAGCTGTTCTATCTCCTTTTTAAAAGTTAGCGCCAGCAGCCTGATTCCATTCTGGATAAGGTGAAGTGGTGAAGACCAAAACTGTGAAGAATTTCAAAGGGGCGTGGAATAAATACTGTGGATCCATAAAGTCTAGTTAGAGGATGTGAATGAAGAGAAGAGGCATGGGGGTGGCTTGCGGGAATGATGGCTACTACCTGGAGATTAATATCCTTATTCAATTAACATACACACGGTTAATGTTCTTATTCAATAAACATACACACGGTTAATGCGACTCCAACATTGCTCTTTGCTTCATCGGCAAGAGGAAATGTGGAAAAAAGTATTTGCATCCACAAAAAAGCAGGGGAGCCAGGGGAGTAGCTTGCTTGTTATGGCGGTTACTACCCAAAACAAATAAGCCTGATACTTCACTTTCAATGCATATCCAGCATAGCTCTCTGCTTCAACAGCAGGGGGAATGAAGAAAAGATGTATATTCAGACAACTACCAATAGGGACTGAATTACATAGTCTGGGTAAAACAAATAATCATGGGTGTAGCTTGCTTGTTACGGCAGTTACTACCCCAAATCAAGCCTGATACTTCATTTGGGATACATATCCAGCAGAGCTCACTGCTTCAACGGTAGGGGGAATGATGAAAAGAGGATTTATATTCAAACAACCAACAAGGACTGAATTGCACAGGCTGGGTAAACAAGCGTGGGAGTAGCTTGCTTATTACAGCGGTTATTACCCCAAACCAATTAGCTAGTTACTACACTTAGATGCAGCTTCAGCACTGCTATCTACATCGATGGTGGGGGTGGAAGGGAAATAGAACCAAAAAGTTACTTAAAAGGGACAAGAGTAACAGATAAGTGAAATAAGTGTGAAAGCTTGCAAGGCAGACTGGATGGACTTTTTGGTCTTCTGCCGTCATTTCTATGTTTCTATAAGATGGGAGAGCTAGGAGAGTTAGAGTGTATAGCAGTGAATGATGAGATAGACATAATTGGCATCCCAGAGACCTGGTGGAAGGAAGATAACCACTGGGACAGTGCTATAACAGGGTACAAATGATATCGCAATGATAGAGAGGATCAACTTGGTGGGGGTATGGCACTTTATGTCCAGGAGGGTATAGAATCCAACAGGATAAAAGATCATACAGGAGACAAAATGCTTAGTAGAATCTATATAGGTAGAAATCCCATGTATGTTGGGTAACAGTATACCGTCCACCTGGCCAAAATAATCAGACAGATGATGAAATGCAAAGAGAAATCAGGGAAGCTAACCAATTTGGCAGTGCAGTAATAATGGGAGATTTCAATTACCCTGATATTGACTGGGTAAATGTAACTCAGAACATGCTAGAGACATAAAGTTCCCAGATGGAATAAACGACTGCTTCATGGAGCAATTGGTTCAGCAACTGATGAGAGAGGGAGCTATTTTAGATTTATTTATTAATGGAATGCAGGATTTGGAGAGAGAGGTAATGGTGGTGGTGCCACTTGGCAATATTGATCATAACCTGATCAAATTTGAACTAATGACAGGAAGGGGGACAATATGTTAATCTATAGCTCTAACACTAAATTTTCAAAAGGGAAACTTTGATAAAATGAGGGAAATAGTTAGAAAAATACTGAAAGGTGCAGCTACAAAGGTTAAAGGTATTCAACAGGCATGGGCATTGTTTAAAAATACAATCTTAGACGCGCAGCCAGATGCATTAAATGCATTAAGAAAGATGGAAGGAAGGCAAAATGATTACTGGCATGGTTAAAAGGTGAGGTGAAAGAGGCTATTTTAGCAAAAAAAAAAAATCCCTCAAAAATTTGAAGAAGGATTCATCTAAAGAAAATAGGAAAAAGTTTAAGCATTGTCACATTAAGTGTAAAACATTGATAAGGCAGGCTAAGAAAGAATTTAAAATGAAGATAGCTGTAGAGGCAAAAACTCATAATAAAGCTTTTTAAAATATATATCTGAAGCAAGAAACCTGTGAGGGAGTGGGTTGAACCATAAGGGGCTCTTAGGGAAGATAAGGCCATTTCAGAAATACTAAATAAATTCTTTGCTTCTGTGTTTACTAATGAGGATGTTGGGGAGATACCAGTTCTGGAGATGGTTTTAATGGGTGAGGAGTCAGATGAATTGAACCAAATCACTGTGAGCCTGGAAGATGTAGTAGGACAGATTGCAACCTAAAAAGTGGCAAATCACCTGGACCAGATTGTATGCACCCCAGAGTTCTAAAGGAACTAAAAAATGAAATTTCAGATCTATTAGTTAAAATTTGTATCCTAACATTAAAATCATCCATTGTACTTGAAGACCAGAGGGTGGCCAATGTAACCTCAATATTTAAAAAGGGCTACAGGGGCGATCCAGAAAATGATAGACCAGTGAACCTAACATCAGTGCCGGGAAAAATAGTGAAAACTATTCTAAAGATCAAAATCACAGAGCATACAGAAAGACATGGTTTAATGGAACATAGTCAGCAAGGATTTACCCAAGGGAAATCTTGCCTCACAAATCTGCTTCATATTTTTAAAGGGATTAATAAACATGTTGATAAAGGTGAACCAGTAGATATAGTATAAAATAGAAATAAATGGGATAGGAGGTGATGTCCTTTCATGGATTACAAACTAGTTAAAAGAGAGAAACAGAGAGTAGGATTAAATGGTTAATTATCTCAGTGGAAAAGGGTAAACAGTGGAGTGCCTCAGGGATCTGTACTTGGACCAGTGATTTTCAATATATTTATAAATGATCTAGAAAATAATATGATGAATGAGGTAATCAAATTTGCAGATGATACAAAATTATTCAGAGAAATTAAATCACAAGCAGATTGTGATAAATTGTAAGAGGACCTTGCGAGACTGGAAGATTGGGCATCTAAATGTTAGATGGAATTTAATGTGGAGAAATGCAAGGTGATACACATAGGGAAAAATAACCCTTGCTGTAGTTACACGATGTTAGGTTCCATATTAAGAGCTACCCCCCAGGAAAAGATCTAGGCGTCATAGTGGCTAATATATTGAAATCTTTGACTCAGTGTGCTGCAGCAGTCAAAAAAGCAAACAGAATGTTAGGAATTATTAGGAAATAAAACAGAAAAATGTCATAATGCCTCTGCATCGCTCCATGATGAGACTGCATCTTGAGTACTGTGTACTGTGTACAATTCTGGTCGCCGCATATAAAAAAAGGTATAGTTGCAATGGAGAAGGTACAGAGAAGAGAGACCAAAATAATAAAGGGGATAGAACAGTTGCCCTATGAGGAAATGCTAAAGAGGTTAGGGCTGTTCAGCTTGGAGAAGAGACGAATGAATGGGGATATAATAGAGGTCTTTAAAATCATGAGAGCTCTAGAACAGGTAAATGTGAATTGGTTATTTCCTCTTTTGGATAATAGAAGAACTAGGGGGCACTCCATGAAGTTAGCAAGTAACACATTTAAAACTAATCGGAGAAAATTCTTTCTCACTCGACATACAATTAAGGTCTGGAATTTGCTGCCAGAGGATGTGTTTAGTGTAGTTAGTGTAGCTGGGCTTAAAAAAAGTTTGGATAAGTTCTTGGAGGAGAAGTCCATTAACTGCTATTAATCAAGTTTATTTAGGGAATAGTCACTGCTATTTCTGGCATCAGTAGCACGGAATCTACTTAGTGTTTGGGTATTTGCCAGGTACTTGTAGCCTGGATTGGCCACTGTTGGATACAAGATGCTGGGCGTGATGAACCCTAGATCTGACCCAGTATGGCAATTTCTTATGTTCTTGTGTTCATATGGAAGTACGCTCCAGGTACCAACAGAAGGGTGAGGAGAATGTTTGAACAATTGAATTAAAGATATGAGTGTTGTGTCCGTCGGTGCCCGATGCCCTCTTTCTACCCTCCTTACCTCTCTGGCGCTTCCCTCTCCGTCCGCGGGAAGATTGGCTGCCGCGCGACCATTTGCCGAGGACCCTCGGGCGTTCCCGGACCTGCTCAATACTGCAACCGCCATGTTTCCTGGAGGCCTAGGGGCGCGTGCATGGCGTGGCCCCGATTGAAGTACCGGCATTGGCGCGAACCTCGGGGGCGTCCCCTGAAGATTACATCATCTGCGACGGATATTTAAGGTCTTGGAATTTGCTAACACATCAAGTTAGCAAGGACATTGATTGACAATGGACTCGCCTTGTCTGTCTAAGCTACTCTGCCTTCTCAGACTTACCGGAGGTACCTGCTCCTCGAGGGCCTCGCTCTCTCCTTGTTTTTTCAGGTGACATTCTGGAACCGGTACTCGCTCCTTGAGGGCCCTCATCCCAGACTTACTTCGTATACTCTTCTGCTTAGAAGTCTTCACTACCAACTATCAGCTACATCAGTGAGTTACCATCGTTCTCTCTGAGTTTTCCCTGGAACCAGGTACTCGCACCTCGAGGCCCTATACTTTCCAGCTCCTGGGCTTCATTGGGACATTGTGTGAGTGTTACATCTGCATAACCTGCCTACTCACTATATCCCAGTCTCTCTTCAGCTCAGCCTCCAGGGATCGCTGTTCCAGTTTCTGAGGGTCTACAGCCCAGCCGGGCTTGCCAGCTCACTACTGCCATCTCTGGTGGTTCAGTATACTGTCTAATAAAGAACTAGTGTATGTTTGTCTCCTAACTCTGAGCCTGACCGGTGGTCCCTCTCGGGATCATTCCCTGGGGGCGTGGTCATCTGCCACTGGTCCAAGGATCCACCCTCAACTATCTGATTGCTCCTCCCATCAGGCATCAGATCACGAACAATGAGAAATGGAACTGTGAATCAATACACCAGTTATTGGCAGGAAGCTTAAAAAATATCTAATTGATTATAATGGAATGGGATTAAAAGAATTAACTAACTTCATTAACCTTCTAAATTAATTGGAAGTTTAAATTTAAATGTTTATTGGAATAACTAAAGTTGTAAAATGTATTGTCAAGAACTAGAGTTTGTAACTGTATGATTTCACCAATTTCCATCAATAACTGGTAGATGTTAAGTTGGAATCCAAAGCAGCTTCCAGCATGATTATTTCTGCTGTATTCAGGAAACTTTTAATATTGAATTGACTAATGAATCATGCTCAGGGCCTAGGAAGTAGTCTCCCCTCTTCCCCACAGAGAATCTTTGATATCATATTGGCTTACCAACAGGAGAAGACTTTAACAACTTAAACTCTTATTTCAGGTGTAGTCTTTGGGGTCCTGAAAAGGGGTGCTAGCCCAGGGATTACACTCACTGGCGTTTCTCCTATCACAGTGGTCTTGGGAAGGTTGTGATGGTCTTCTTTGATGGTTTTAGAAGGAGGTAGGCAAAAATATTGTTCCCTTTTGAGACACTCAGATTTTAAAGATGTAGCCAATGGTTCTCCAGGAGATAGAGAGGGGAATCAGAGTGAGGACATTTTCCAAAGTGGTTAATTGCATTAATATTTACAATTTCTTCTCCATATGTAACTCACTTTGCATTTTGTATACTTAACTTAACCAACATTAACTAAGTAAAGGAGCATATTATCCCTTCACTAAGGTCTATGGTCCCACCAGAAGAGTATAACTGGATATTCAGTGGTGCCACTTAGCCTGAGAAGTCTGACTTATTCGGCTAAGTTTTTTGAATATCGGGTTCATTGAGATTGTCAGAGAAGTGTATGGACTGAACAATTTGCTATGGTACTCCCTTCTAGGAATGATCACAGTGATAATGTTTAGGATGCTGGTCAGAGAAGTCTGAGAATATCCTACTAAATGTGAGAGGGGTTGTGTAGTGAGCGCAGCCGTCAGGAGCGGATGGTGTGGGCTCAGCGCATGTCACTTGGCTCATAGGAGAGTGGAGCCCCTGGGCCACGGAGAGACTCAGGTCAGGACATGAGTCGCACCCATGGTGAGGTGTGTGTGCAGGAATGGGCAATGCAAGAGCAGAGCTGGATGGAGCTTGGAAGACTGGACGTAGATTTGGAGACGTAGACTTGGACTTAGACTTGGAGACGTGGACTTGGTTGTAGACTTGGAGACTTGGACTTGGTTGTGGACTTGGAAACGTAGAGACTTGGATGTAGACTTGGAGATGTGGACGGATGTAGACTTGGAAACTTGGAAACGTAGAGACTTAGACATAGGCTTGGATGTGGACTTGGAGACGTAGACTTGGAAACTTGGAATTGAGGAGATGAAGAGATGAAGACTTGGAACTGAAGAGACGAGGAGATGAAACTTGGAACTGAAGAGACAAGGAGACAAAGTCTTGGAACTGAAGACAGGAGACAAGGAGGGATGAGCAAGACCCTCAGGTATCCTAAACAGCACGTGGGGCTGGTCGCAGACCACACTGTCTCCGTTGTGCCCTACATAGCTGGATGGCTGGTCGCGGACCATGAGGAGAATGGGACAGGCTCAGGAAGTCTCTTAGCACAGGATTGCAGCGACCCCTCGGATAAACCGGAGTCGGGACTAGGAAGACAAGCTAAACCTTGGAGTTTGACAACTTGGATTAAAAACAGGGAATCTCCAAAGGCACGGGTCCTACAGGACCTGGAGCATTAGGACCAGAAACAAGACAGAACTTGGGACACAAGGAGACTTAGAACATCAAGGAGACTTGAAACATCAAGGGAACTTGGAACATCTCTGGAATGGAGTTGTGGACATCACTCTGGAATGGAGTCATGGGCATCACTCTGGAATGGAGTCACGGACGTCACTCTGGAATGGACTCATGGACATCTCTCTGGAATGGACTCACAGACATCTCTGTGGAGAGGACTCATGGACATCTCTGTGGAGAGGACTCACAGACATCTTGGAATGGACTCACGGACATCTTGGAATGGACTCATGGAGCATAGACATCTGAACATGGAACAGACATCAAGTCTTGGAGTCACTGACATCTGAACATGGGACGATCATCAGGATCTGGAAACACGGACCTGAGGACTTGGAATAGGCATCAGGCTGAAGAGTCACAGACATCAAGACATGGACTGGACATCAGGACATGGAACAGGCATCAGACTGAAGAGACATCTTCAGGAGCATCTGGATAGATGCGAAGACAACGAAGGAATGAAGCAAACCCCTTTTATAGGGCAGACCCAGGAAGAGGGTGGAGACTGGCAGTCAATGGGGCTGCGGCCACTTCCTGCCGCTGGACCTTTAAACAGAATGAAGAGGCACGGCTATGTGCCTAAGGAAAGGCCAGAAGCGGCTGCAGGACCTTGGACAGTGGCCCTGTGCAGAGCGGGAAGAAGCAGGCTGTGTCGTCAGCATTCCAACCATACAGGAGGAGGGCCCAGAGGCAGGCGATGTTGGCAGTGTCCCTGACAAATCAGAGAGCAGGGCCGGAGGCGGCATCCAGCCAAGAAGAACCGCGAGAGCAGCGTCCGGGGGCAGGCAGGCCCAAAGCAGCAGCGCCGACCTCCGGGCTGAATGAAGCCTGACTGTAGTGACTCCAGCCACGAAGGCAGCAGCAGTTCTGAGCCACGAAAGGCAGACCCCGTCGGCGGCCTCCCACGGCCAAGAAGAGCAGCTTCGGTGGTGGCACAAGTCCGCGGAGGTAAGGCTCTGTCCGTGGGACCGCTGGCAGGGGTGCAACAGGTTGGAGCTGAGAGAAAAGGAGAAGACCAGTCTCTGTCTCATAGGCAGTTAGTAGTTGGAGTTTGGAGAGAAAGGAAGCAATCCTCATGTGTCCAGAGTCCAGCAGTGGCTAAGAGACCCACACAGAAAAGTCCCTGTGGTGGTACCTTCGATACTTCACAGACGTAGCTGTTCCTGAGGTATCCAGCTGTGGGATGCAGAGTATCCTCACTCCAGGGGTGTAAACCACTAACCTTATCTCTTTTTGAGGGAAAGAAGACCATGATCTACCTAGAAGTAGATAGAAGTGAATGTCAGATTTCTGTCTTGAGACCACCAGTGTGGAAGGAGAGAAGAAGGAAAAAGGAAAGAACGGCCCATCCAATATTCTGATCAAAGAGTCCAGGCGAGAGAAGAAAGATGAAAAAGGAGCAAGATTCAAGCATTAGAGAACCAGGTACCAAAAAGGGTTCTTGGGGAAGTCAGGAAACATAGCATCCACTCAAAGGAGCCTACACCCAAAGAACAGGTGTTATGATCGTGGACCCTTGGGCCGACTGAGACAGTGGATGGTGAGCTGTGGAGGACCATAGCGAGCGTCACAGCCAGGAGGTGGTACGGAAGAGATTCGGATGAGGCTTCACCACTGGAAATCCAAGGTCCCCCCAGGAGGATCACGTAGGGACCCGGACCTCTTGGACTTAGGTGGGATCCTATGTGCCCAAGGAACCAGGCTGCAGCCAAAGAGATGGACGAAGGATGGCTGGGCCCAGGTAGCCGAAGAGTCTTCACCCTCAGAAGCCCGTGGCTCCCCTGGGAGGAGCCCGTGAGAGTCTGAGCCGCTGGGACTTAGGAGAATCCTCTGGGCCAGCAAGTACCGGATACCTGAGGTGATGAAGAAGCCGGGTCAGAAGCCAGAAGTCAGAGATCCAAACCAGAGCCAGGGACAAAAGCAGAAGACGGAGTCATGAGACGGAGCCGGGTCAGGAGCCAGAGGTCAGAAGACAATACCAAGCCAAGAATGGAAGCTGGAGACGAAGTCGTGGGATGGAGCCGAGTTGGGAGCCAGAGGTCAGAAGACAATACCAAGCCAGGAACGGAAGCTGGAGACGAAGTCGTGGGACGGAGCCGATTTGGGAGCCTCAGACAAACTGAGGAACCTCGTTGCAAGGCGGGGTGCTACTGCAGCTGCCGGGTTTAAATGGCCTGGCAGCGACTGACGTCATGAGGGGGTGTTCCCGGGTTTTCCCACGCTGGCCCCTTTAAGAGAAGGCCCTAGCACGCGCGCGCCTAGGGGGCCGGGCCAGCCGTGGATCGGCGTCAGCGGCTCCCTTGCAGGGAGAACACCGCATCTTCGGCCCTGGAGACCAGAGGGAAGGCGTTCCTGCGGCTGGATCGGCCGCGCGGTAAGTGCAGGTCCCGGGGCACGGCCCGGGACCGTAACAACAGGAGTGAGTTAGTCTGAGGAGGGTATAAAATGCAAGGATTAGAAACTCTCATATGAAATTACAGTACCCGCCTTGGATTCTTTATATTGAAAGACTATAATTAATACCATTTGTGACTTTGAAGAACTGTTTAGTAAAGACTTTAATTTTGGGAACATCAAAACATCGTGTGCAATATCTCATTGGAGCTGTTTCCATTTAAAACGCCTTGAGCCTTGGAACTTAATCCTTCCTCCTGTCAAGGAATCTACACCAGAGTCTGGAAGAGTAAGTTAGGAACTCAGCCATGGTATTGAATGGTACCTTCCCAGCAATGGGGTGCGTAATGGCCCCTCTTGCCTTTTTCAAGGGAAGGGGTTAAGGGTTATAGCTAAGCCGGTGAATACACAGACCGCAAAACACAACTTTTACTTTTTGCTGGTACAGGTTAAGGGAGAACAGGAAAGAAACTTTGCACAAGAATAAGGTTTTCAGTTATTGTCACAGGAATACTTTATTTTCTCTGACAAGCCCAACCAGAAACAGTGTGAATTTTCAAAGGGACTCCTGGTGCTTTACTCACAGCAATGGCCCTAGAGAAAATTGTACCTTTACATGCATGGGGTGAGGCGATCCAGGAGGTTTGGGGTTGCATGCATCTTTTTTTGATTTTGTGTCTAAATTATCTTGTCAAAACTATTTGCACCAAATATCAAGTGTAATGGTATATGTGCAGTTTTGTATGTCCAAAAAGGAAATGTTATATCAAATAAATCTTATATTGCAATGCCACTTCCCAAAAGGTTATTCTTTAAATGTATACCCGCATCATCAAGCCTGTCAGCGTGTTCTCTGTGTTTTCAAAAGAGAGCCGCCCGGACCTCTAATCATCTGCGGCGGTCAGTCTTTCTTTTTTTCTATTTTTTGTTTTTTTTGCGATTTTTTATAGTAATCTTTTTCAAAAGGGTTTTCTATATTTAAAAGAAGCTTCTTTTAAATATAGAAAACCCTTTTGAAAAATCGCAAAAAAAACAAAAAAGAGAAAAAAAGAGACTGACCGCCGCAGATGATTAGAGGTCCGGGCGGCTCTCTTTTGAAAACACAGAGAACACGCTGACAGGCTTGATGATGCGGCTATACATTTATAGAATAACCTTTTGGGAAGTGGCATTGCAATATAAGATTTATTTGATATATGATATATGATATTTGATATATGAAAATTATGGAGAAAGTCATCAACAAACAACTCACAGACTATCCAGATGAAAATAGATTACTCTTCCCATCACAATATGGCTTCCGGAAGAACCTCAGTACAGAAACACTTCTAGTATCACTCTCAGACACTATTCTAAAAACCCTCGACACTGGTCATTCCTATTTACTCGCCCTACTTGATATCTCCGCGGCATTTGACAACGTAAATCACGATACACTCCTTTCCCGCCTTTCACAGATTGGCATTACAGGCACTGCTCTATCATGGATACAATCTTTTCTAAAGGAAAGGACATACAGTGTTAAAACAGACTGCCACGTTTCCAAACCCAGAAAGCTAGCACAAGGTGTTCCACAAGGATCTGCTCTCTCATCCACACTTTTTAACATATACCTATCTCCTCTCTGTCAACTACTGGTAAAACTTAAGCTCCCACATTTTATATATGCAGATGATGTACAGATCCTTATTCCCATCAACGATTCTCTATCTAGTGCCCAAAAAGTCTGGGACTCTGCTCTGGTCGAAATACAAAAACTACTTACTGAAAACTTCCTCGCAATAAACACTAACAAGACAGAACTCCTCATCATCTCCCCCCACAATAACTTCTCCTCCAATCCTTCACAACACTCACCATTGGACTTTCTCAAGTTACAGCAAGTCCGCAGCCTTGACGTTATCATCGACAATCAGTTTTCATTAAAGAATTTCATCACGGCAACAATCAAAAACGGATTTTATAAGCTACATACGCTAAAAAGAATCAAGCCGCTTTTGCATCCACATGACTTCCAGACAGTGCTGCAAGCTACTATATTGTCAAAACTAGATTACTGCAATGCCATACTACTTGGTCTCCCCAAAAACAACATACAACCGCTACAGATGCTACAAAATGCTGCAGCACGCTTACTCAGAAACACACACCGCCATGAACACATTACACCTGCCCTCATGTTCCTACACTGGCTCCCAGTAGCATCTAGGATCCTATTCAAAGCCCTCACTCTCATTCATAAATCGATTTATAACCAAGATATGCAATGGTTCTCCGATCAGTTTTTATTCCACACATCAAAGAGACCAATAAGAAAAATGCACCAAGCCACACTAGCCACCCCTTCTTTAAAACACATCAAACACGTGGCTACTAGAGACCGCTCGCTCACTATGGCCGGAACCAGCATCTGGAATAAAATGCCCACAAACCTGCGTCTGGAACCTTGCCATAAGAAATTCAAGCAGAATCTCAAAACCTGGCTGTTTGAACAAGCATTCTACCAATAATCAACTGTCACTGAAACTCCTTGTACTTATCCATGTCTAAGATCCTTATGTAACTCGCTTATTTATCCATGCCTACTCCTTATTTACCGCTATTAAACTTTATTGGTCGCTCTCCCCACAATTATTTGCAATTAAATCTGCCATGATCCATAGATTTTGCCAACCCTGAGTTTAAGTGTTAAATGTATTACATTTTGTATTTAATTTATTTATCACATGTTATGATATATGTTCTCATTTCTTTACATTGTCTGTTAAACCTGTTGCTATTTTACTGTTTATAATGA
Organism: Rhinatrema bivittatum; assembly: GCF_901001135.1. Lineage (NCBI taxonomy): Eukaryota > Metazoa > Chordata > Amphibia > Gymnophiona > Rhinatrematidae > Rhinatrema > Rhinatrema bivittatum. The sequence goes on along the minus strand of NC_042615.1, from coordinate 540,196,806 downwards.
TATATGACAAGTGTCACTGCATTTCATATTGTCTGTAAAGCCTGTTGCTAATTTACTGTTTATTGTGAACCGAGGTGGTGTTATTAACGTGCCGCGGTATATAAAAAACCACCAAATAAATAAATAAATAAAATAAATAACATTTCCTTTTTGGACATACATTTTGTGGTTTGTGGAAATTGTTCCAGTTCTTTTTTTGGCATATGTGCAGTTTTGCCAGGATAATTTTCAAATCATAAATCTGCTTTGAAAATGAGTGTAACTTCTGCGCATCTTTGCGGGCTAACATGCACAATTCTGAAGTAAAAATATATCACTTACATTATATTTACATGCACTGCTGTGATGCTAACCAGAAATCCTGTAAAAACATACTTGGAACCCCTATGATATTAGCCTTATTGTAGCAATTGTTATGCATGAGCTTGACCCTCCAAAAGCCCTAAAACACTAATACATTTCCTATTAGGAGAATACCTCACCTCAGTCACACATGCAGAACATAAACAGACCCTCACCAAATACAGAATAGAGCAACCATAAAGTAGAAATACAAATGTGCAGACAAAAACTGAACTAGAAACTATAAGAAGCCAGACTCTCTATGCAGCAGAACAATAAAAACCAGAACCATCACCATTCCACAAACATCAAACAATAAAATCAAGAAATAAAATAAATACATAATCATAATAGTAAAGACATGATAATAATAATGTTCCAAAACCAGATGACAAAAAAAAAGATCAAATAATTAAAAAATCACATAACATTTTTTTAAATGTACCAAACACCAATAAAAAGCAGACACATTAAATAACACCCAAAAAATAAAACTAAAAAGAATTTTAAAAATTCACATTCTCCATACCTGGGAACTTTTGATTTCAATCACCCTGAGATTGTCGTGGATTAGTGGGAGTGTGGTGCACAAACTTTCTCCTCTCTTATATTTACACAAACACACAAGCTCATACAAACATATGTTTTCTCTCAGACAAACCCCCAGGCATCTCCAGCTTTTCTTTGGTTGGGATCCCACCCAAATGCTAGGCAGGCTCCCATTCTCACACACACATACCCTGCCCATCCTAGGAAGGCTTCCATGCATGCATGTGCACATACATTCACATCCATATGCACACACATCCCAGATAGGCTTCCATTCACACACACACATCCCAGATAGGCTTCCATTCACACACACACATACACACATATACCCATCCCAGGCAGGCTCACATTCACACATGCATGCATCCCAGTCAGCCTCCCATTCACACACACCTACTCATCCCAGGCAGCCTCCCATTCATACTCACACACAAACCTATCCCAGACAGCCTCCCATTCATACTCACACACAAACCTATCCCAAGCAGCCTCCCATTCACTCACACACGCACCCTCTCAGGCAGCCTCCCATTCACTCACACACACATGCAGACCAGGCAGGCAGGGTCCACGGGTCATTCCTCCTCTGATGCAGGAGATGAGAATACAGGAAGTGCTAGCACCACAAGTGTTGAATTACCATGGGGCCAGCACTTGCGGAGGAGCTGCAGGATGGGCTTCTTCAGCAGTATCTCAAAACAGCAGTGGGTTGCAGGTTATTACACCAGACATCCCTTTATAATGTTACACCCAGGGATGTTGTGGTATTTTTTTGTGATGTGATCTGGAAAAGGTGAATTAATGGATTTTCAGTTAACCCAGCTGATACTTCAGGGAGCCTTTCTGATGTCCATTTGAGAAGAGAAAATAGAGGACAGCCCTTCTGGTGCTCATCATAAGAGGAAGGAGAGTGCAAGTTAGATCAAGCATTGGAGTAAAGGTACATTAGGGTGTCCCAGGGAAAGTGAGCTCACCGTTTGTCCAAATGAAAAATTAAATGTTGCGTTTGTGGACCCTTGGGCTGAGGTGGGATTAGCGCAATCCGCAAGTTCCCATCGTTGGCAGATGGACCCAGACGAAGCAGAGACCCAGCTCTGGAATTTGTTGCCAGAGGATGTGGTTAGTGCAGTTAGTGTAGCTGGGTTCAAAAAAGGATTGGATAAGTTCTTGGAGGAGACGTCCATTAACGGCTATTAATCAAGTTTACTTAGGGAATAGCCACTGCTATTAATTGCATCAGTAGCATGGGATCTTCTAGGTGTTTGGGTAATTGCCAGGTTCTTGTGGCCTGGTTTGGCCTCTGTTGGAAACAGGATGCTGGGCTTGATGGACCCTTGCTCTGACCCAGCATGGCAATTTCTTATGTTTTTATGTTCTTATATGAATCCTTGTTCCCCTTGGGTTGAGCCTTTGGGTGCTGGAGCCAGTGGGTCTTAGGTGGGGGCCTCTGCTGATAGCAGAGATGGTCATCGTAGAGCTGGGGGCAGTCAGGCATATCTGGTGGCAGGCAATGGTCAGTGGCAGGCATCAGTCAAGCACATCCAGGATCAGTTCGAGGTTAAAACCAGGAATCCATCTGAAAGGAAAAAGGGGGATGGATAGACAGGGCAGGTAGGCGAAGGGAAGAACTGGCGGGTCCTTGAAGACAAGGACTCTGGAACTAAAGAGCTGAAGACAAGGATGCTAGAACTGAAGATCTGAAGACAAGGACAGTGGAACTGAAGAATTGAAGACAAGGACACTGGATAGCAACATGCTCTACATGTTGGCCCTACATGTTGGCCCTACATGTTGGCCCTCCTTGGCCTAGGCCAAGGAGGGCTAGGCCCTTCATGCCTGCTCCCAACGTGACCATGTCCCATGCAGCAGTCCGCCATGCTTCAACATGGCATGACGCTGCCAACCTCCCATGTGACCCAGCGCTGCTGGCCCCAGCAGATGCACCTTTACTTAGGTGCACAAGCACTAGACCTCTGCCAATTTAAAGGGCCAGTGCAGGAAGACCCCAATGGCGCAGGATGATGAGATCATCACTAAACCCTATAAAGGGCTCAGTTACTCCTGCCCTCATTGCCTCAGCAACAGGTCCTCCTACACTTCTGTAGAGCATGTTGCTATCCAGTGTCCTTGTCTTCAATTCTTCAGTTCCACTGTCCTTGTCTTCAGATCTTCAGTTCTAGCATCCTTGTCTTCAGCTCTTTAGTTCCAGAGTCCTTGTCTTCAAGGACCCGCCAGTTCTTCCCTTCGCCTACCTGCCCTGTCTATCCATCCCCCTTTTTCCTTTCAGATGGATTCCTGGTTTTAGCCTCGAACTGATCCTGGATGTGCTTGACTGATGCCTGCCACTGACCATTGCCTGCCACCAGATATGCCTGACTGCCCCCAGCTCTACGATGACCATCTCTGCTATCAGCAGAGGCCCCCACCTAAGACCCACTGGCTCCAGCACCCAAAGGCTCAACCCAAGGGGAACAAGGACCATGTCCCATGAGCAGCTCGCGGACTGCCAAACGTAACATTAAATTCCAGGAGGAACGAGAAGGGAACCCAGAAAGATATACAGAGAACAATCAGAAATTCCATTTTGGTATTATAAGAGTATCATGGATGCCATAAAGAGAAAATGTAGTAGGTGCCAAATTATTGTTCAAGAAGTTTAACAGTGTTGAGTCTCTTCATTAAAGAATAGAAGCCAAATTTAGCACCATGGGTTCTGTAGGTAAATCTTCCACAGACCCCCAATTCTCCTTTAATGGAGATCCCACCTGAACAGTGCTAGCTGGGATTCATCCCAGTATAGGCGGTGCCCCTTGTCCAAAACCATGCTCAGGAAAACTGCAAAATCTTCACGGTATTCCCTTCACTAAACACTCGCCTCAGATTACTTTTAGAACACCAGTTTCAGTTGTCACACAATAATTTACCGGGGATGTGCTGACACTGGCAACAAAATAGAAAATGTCAATGGCATTTCCTAATTTCATTTTGTCTCATTTTCAACATGGAATGAAAAAAAAAACAAACAAAATTTAGAGGTGAATTTTAAAAGCCGGGGCATGCGCCAAAATCAGGAGATGTGTGCGCATGTAGGACATGTGTGTGCCCGCCCGATTTTAAAAGCCACCCCCATGCGTGCACATCTCTGAATATGCAAATATCTCACTTCGAACGAGAAAGAGGAGGGGCATGGGGGTTCTGGGGCAGGACCAAGAAATGTGCACGCAAGTACCCATGCACCTGGACGCGTTCCCAGGTTCAGCGTCGCGTAACGTTACCTCCGCTATGGAGGAGGTGTGAGTTTTAAAAAAAACCCAAAACAGCCTTCTCTGAGGGGTTTTAAGGGTATGGGGTAACTGTGTGGGGGGGGGGGGATTAGGAGGACGTAGCTCTAGACTGGGCGTACTGGTGAAACCGGTCATGGCGTGGACACACGCTTGTTATAAAATTCCCCCACTTGCACGGCTCCAACCTGACTTTGCGTGGCTGTCCGTGCCCACTTGCAAAACTGGGCGCACAGATATGCACGCCTAGGCTATGTTATAACAGACCCACATATGTTATAAAATTGCCATGTCTCTGGGCATGCGCCGCTCGCGCATCTACCTGAGCAGCCGCGTGGCCATTTGAAAGTTACTGTCCCTATTTGTTTCATTTTTAACATTCAATGCTGTGGCCCAAAAACCTCCAAAACTCTGGATCCAGGTCCCGGTCTTTCCTCCTGCCCACCAAACCCGCTTAAGGGAAGGCATCTCAAGGACCTCCTATGACTTCCCCCCACCCCAGCCCTTACCCAATATGGTCCAGGGGTCTTCCAGGGGTAGAAGCAATCCCCACTCATTCCTGACCCACCTCTTCTGTTTTTAAAAATTGCTGCTGGTCAACCGGAGGATGGCGCCATTATGTTGTACGGCAGGAATTTACCATGGAAAGGACGGGGGGGAGGGAGGTGCTGGCATGAAAGTTAGCATCTTAAATGACCTATTCCAGGGTTTTGCAGGGTGGCTCGGCCAACAGTAGATTTTTTTTTTATATATCTTTGTAACCTTTTTTCCTGGATTGGCATTGTTTCCAAGGGCACACGAAAGAATTTATAAATGAGGCTGTTTCCACATTTCTCCTTCCTCTCTCTCCTTTGTTTGCAAGGGACGGATTATTTTCAGTGGGGGGTGGGCCCAGGCAGTGATGATATCCTATGTGTGTATGATACCATCGCTCCTCTGGACGGGAACACTGATAAACCAGGTGGGACTCACTGGATGGGTGTTCAAATTAAAGTTTACTGTGAATTCTCTTAAAAGAATCAATAGGTGCAAAAAATAAAGTGTCCAATTACATCCAGTGCCCCCGGAGTTACATGAGCCAGGATTTGAATGCTTTCTAGCTCGGAGGATGTTTCCCTCCTGACAGGGGCTTGGGACTGACTCATCGTCCATGATGTGGGATGATAATTGTCCCAAGTGGGATTAGGGATTGTAATGTCCTGACAATGACTGAGTCCTCTACCACAGTACTTGTCACTTGAGGTCCACGTTGAATCCCACACATCACCTGGCAGTGTCCTGTATGTCAGGATGGAAGCTCCATGGAATGTCTACAGTTATTATTTCTTCCTTGATGGTTCCTCTCCAACAGATAGATGCTGGCCTCCCTGGAGGAAAAGCCTCTACTGGAAACAGTTAATAAAAGTCTCCAACTTGGGGAAAAGAACGAGGCAGAAAAACTCTCCTTCCCCAATAAGGTGGAAAAATACAAAGTGTGGAAAAAAACTCAATTCAGGAACTCTTTTCACAGCGGGGTGCTGCAATTTCCTCTTTTGCTGTTCGAAAAGGTACACAGTCCCTCCTGACTACCCTGGGTAGGGGATTCTGCCTGCCAAGAATGATTCAGGTCCAAAATGCAGAAACCAGAAAAAAAACGGTAAAACCTTCTTCTATCTAGCCATCTCCCTTCCAGTCCTATTAAAGGAACTGGCAAGGCAGTGCCTCTCTTTATCCATGTCAGAATGGAGGCCTAACTCAGAGAGCTCACATTTTCCACATCCTTCCCTTCTGAAATCAAACAACATCTGCCCTAATCTCACTTAGACTAGCTGCCCCCCCCCCTCCCCTTGTGTCTAAGGGACTCCCTATTCCAGACAACCTCAAGGGGAGGTGCTGTATCAAATGGTATGTCCCTTTGCAGCTGTATACTCCAGGGCTGGGGCCTAGTGATATCTAGTGAAGACTCCATAGTCTCTGTATATTACTTTTTTTTGGGGGGGTGGGCACTCAGAATCAAGCTGGGAGGCTCGCATGTAGCAATTTCTTTTCAAGCAAAACAGTGCCACTTAGCCAGATAGCTTTAAACTTAACCAGCCATATTCAAAAGATGACCAATTAGGTTTAAAGTTATCCAGCTAGAATTAACCAGCTATAGCCCTTACTGGGGAGGTTTTAAGTCCCAAGGGCACAGAAACGTATTTTTATATTCGGCGCATGCTTCCGGCTAGCACTCCTCCCATACGCGACTCTCTGCTCCAAGGGTGGATTCTTTTTGTGGTGGGTTTCTCCCTATGTTATATTAACATGCTGCATCCCAGGGTGTGAGATGCTGGGACAAACCAGACGGGACAAGGCACTGGGTGTTAAATTAAATGTTTCCCGATTCGGCAATGATTCAGTTTTTCAATAAAGATGAAATTACAGCTGACTGATGTATAAAGGTGTTTTTTTCTGTTCTGGGTAGGTGCCCTTTGTCTCTCAAGTATCTGGGCTAAGCTTCTCATGGTGATTTTAAAGTGCACAAAAGCTTTCCCAGCAGCCAAATAGGAATCCTATTGGAGGGGACCCCCTCAAACACAGAAATATCCTACCTGAGTCGTTATTCACGATTACCCAGCCTGTCCTGGTCCCATGGGGTGGAGATCCGGGTGGGAACTCCCAGAATCTTGATCCTTCTCCTCAGTGTTAACACTGGTGACTTCTCTGGCAGGAAAAGTCTGAGAATGTGGGAACCAGGCCGTGTCAGCTCTGGAAACCTGCGGAGAGGGTGAATCAAAAAAACCTCCCACAACAAAATCTGCTGTGTGAAAAATCTCTCGGTGGCTCATGATTTATTACTATCACTGGTGCTTGCCCCCATGTAGGGAGTTGATTAAGGCTCACAGATCTTTAGCCCTTGTCCTTTGTGTCCGGGGGGATCCTTCTCCAAAGGGTGCAATGTTTAAGCAGGAGTCCCTTCTGAAAAAAGTCAGGATACATCTTGACCATCAAAAAGCTCACTCGGAAGATCTGTCACTGGTGCTTGTCCCATCTAGGGTGTAGAGGAGCTCACAGGTCTTCAGGTCTCTGGGATGAGAGCCCTTTTTGCCCCAAAAGAAATCAGGCAAAAATCTATCTCACTGCAACTAAATACTGGCAGGATGTGCACAGAGAGGAACCTCTTCAAAAAATATAAAGTTCCTGATGAGGCAGGGAGGCCTCAACAGGGAATGGAAAAGCTGCATCTTCACTGCTCTGAATCTAAATCAAAATGACTCCAAGGAACACTAAAATGGCTGGACTAAGTAGGAGCAGGCAACCAATCCAGACCCTCCAGGCTGGGAGGGGCTGAGAGGGATGGAAGACTCATATATAAGGTGGGCTCTGTGCAGAGACTTAGGGCCTCATTTTCCACGCCACCAGCACGCGATACCAGGATGGGGGTGGAGTCGGGGGTGGAGTCAGCCCCGGAAGAGGAGGAGTCGGGGCGTCACCGGGGCCGACTCTGCGCCGACGCCGCGGACAGTGAAAAGGTAAGTGCCTTTTTGCGGCAGCTTTCGCTCCCAATAGCTACACCTCCTATGGTGGCTCTATTGGGTGCGAAACCGGCAGCGATCGCACCGCGACGGTGCGATCGCTGCCAGCTAGCGCAGGCCCTCCCCCCATTTCAGCCCCCCGATCCTCATCTTCTAAAGTATCGCAGGCCTGCGATACTTTAGAAAATGAGGCCCTTAGTGACATCTAGTGGCCAATTCATAGGGCTGCCACATGGACCACTTTAATCAGGGATATTCAGCAAGTCAATTATCCCTCTGAATTTCTGAACAAGTTATCTGGCTAACTTTAGTCAGATAGCTTGTCCACTGGCCGCCTTCCTGAATATTACCTCCATATTTTTTTCAGACTTTTATTTCAAAATTGAATGTTGGCATAATAAGCCTACCTATGAAATACCTGAACCGAAATGCTTAAAAAATACATGACCTTTTCCCGAATGCCTTATCACAGTTTTGCAACTATTTTGATTATTTGAAATTCCATAAACTGAATACATTGTGGAATCCACACACAATTAGCTGCCATAAAAAGTGTGCAACTTGGATAACTGCATAGACATTTTTATTTTGAAAATAGCTCAATAAGTGTTTTTTTTTCAAAGTTTTCTTTCTTTTGAAAAGGGCCTGAGTTAAGCTATTTAAAAGTTTCTTCTGTTTGATGAGTTCTGCTATAACAGATCCAAGAAAATTTGAAATTTGAGTGCTGGTGTGATAACTTTAGAAACCTAGGCTGACATCAGACTAATAAAATATTATATAAAGAAGTCGACGAGAGGAAGAAATTGATGAAATCAGTGGGTGTATTTGATCTTTAATAGCAATTAATTAGGGGCACACCACAATAAAGATCAAATACACCCACTGATTTCATCAATTAAAAACTTGCACTTAATCTAACCCAGTAAAGGACCCCTTCTATTGTTCAACACTCACACGTGATGTGGGAGATACTGATAGTCCTCGGGTCTGTGGCAGGCAGGATGTCGTTCAGTCTGTTGTTCATCCTGTCTCCTTCTGGTTATGTGAGACCAGCAGTATTGTGGCATACGAGAACACCAGTCCTCTCTTAGAGGCTTCTGGCCCAAAGCAATATTTGCTTACAGCATGTGAAGCTGTTGGAATCAAACACCCACGGTGCTTGTCGTACTGTGTAGGAGACGTGAAAGCTCAATGATCACAACCGCTGGCTGAGTGTGGGGCGGGCCTCTGTGGCATACCTTCTGGTTATTGCTTTGGAAGCCGGGGCCACAAGCGTAACACATCCTAAAACGTTGCTGAGCTGCCATAACTCCAGCATAAGGTCTTGTGTAAAGAAGACAAACAGCTGCACTCCAGATAACAGGGCTAGAAAATTAACTCCAGGGCCACGTAAGGTTGCCAACTTTTTTCATGGACCATAATTGAATACGCCATGGAAACTGAGAACTGGCATGGATGGGGGGAGGGGGCAGGCTTTCTGAACCTCAAAACCAGTATGGAGGCCACTATCAGTTTTCCTACCTTGTGCACTAATCCCCTACTACTTGCTCTGTTGCCTGTAGAGCAATCCAGTTGAGAAAGTGTGCAGACAGCGGTGCAATGAGCAGGAACACCTTACATTGGAAAACTGGAAAAACAAAATGAATGAGCTAGTCTACTAGAAATCCCTACACAGAACTACATTCTAGCAGAGTACCTCACCACACACGCAGAACACAGACAAACTCTTATTAAATACAGCATAAGGGACTACAAATTAGAAACAGAAATATGCAGACAAAAAAGTGAACTGGAAATCCCTAGACATTAGATTCTGCAGTGCAAAACTGGAAAAATGAAAACATTTCCAGTCCCCAACCCTGCTGCCCTCACCCTGTCTATATGCTGCTGATCCCAGAACAGGACTAGGTCCTCACCCTAGATGATCCCCTACCCTCTATCCACCACCGTCCCTGACCTCTTCCCCTACCCTCTATCCACCACCATCCCTGACCTCTTCCCCTACCCTATCCACCACCATCCCTGACCTCTTCCCCTACCCTCTATCCATCACCATCTCTGACCTCTTCCCCTACCCTCTATCCACCACCATCCCTGACCTCTTCCCCTACCATCTGTCCAGCATTCTCCTCTCTCTCTCTCTCCCTCTATCTCTCCTTACTCTGTCTTTCATTCCCTCCCCATTGTCTCTGCGCATCAGCACGAGTGTTCCCCTTCATACCTCCCCTACCCATTTACCAGAAAACAGTCCCACCCTCCTCCTTACCGGTGGTGGTTCTCTCTTTTGGGTTGGCTGGTCCGACGTGGGCGTAATGGCAATGGACGAGGCAACAATGGAAGGAGACAGTGCATGCTTCTTTCAGGCAGGCTAGCCAGCCCATGGATGCAGTGGCAGCAGAATGCAGCAGTGAAAGGAGCTGGCAGTTCTTTGACAGAAGCCTGATGGATGGAATTGCAGGGAGAGGAGGAGACTGCTGTGGCGGATCCATGAAGACTGAGCTTCTGCATGTGCCATTCTCCCACGTTCATTTCATGTGGCTGTGCCACCCACCTTCTGGAGACCAGGCACAGAAACTGATGTAGGGGCTACACCAGCCACTAAGAGGCAGTGGTGCAGGGTTCTGCCTCCGAATGCCCATCCCACCATGGCTTGACTAGAGATTATTGTCGTTACTGGATGGCTGCTGTACAAGAAAGGTAGAAATCCAGACGATACAGTCCAAAACAGAACAAGCTGGCAACTCATGGATTCTCATTCTCCTGTCAAAGCCTAGTTGCATGTTCCCTCATGACGTAGGGACACAAAGGAAGTTTCTCTTTCATTTTTCACCCCACCCAGAAAGCCAAGAGGGAGAGAAAATGGCACAGCTTGGCATAGTAGAGGATTCTTTGCTTCTAATCTTTGCCCACAGCCATCAACAAGCACCAAGGAGCAGTCTGGATTTGGATTGGGACTTGGACATAGAATTTAAACAATTTTGGATTTGGGCAAACTTTCAAAGGGTTTAAGAGTCTAAATTTAGGAGTTAGGCACCGAAATCGACCCCTTTGAAAACTGACAGGTTGAGCGCCAAAATTTAAAAACCTAGCAGCCAACATCCAGAAAAAGCAGAGCTCCTAATTAACGTACCTATGTTCAGTCAAACTTAGAAGACTAAGGAGTTGATTTTAAAAGGAGTGCGCACGTGTCCATGTGCACGCGGTTCCCGGCGCGAGCACATGGACGCGCCAATTTTATAAAATGCGCGCTCCGACGCATGCATGTTATAAATTCCAATGGCCATGTGCAAATGCACACCGGATTTTAAAATCCATGTGCATGTGCGGGCGGCCCACATCTCGCGCGCACAAGGAGGGGGGGAATTTTACAAAGCAACATGTGGCGATGCAGTTGGGCCTCCCTCGGGTCCCTCCCAGTCTGCAGACTGGGAGGGAACATTCCTACACCTATGTCTATCCTTCCTCCCTCATCCCCTCTCCTCCCCACCCCCTAAACCTACCCTAACTACCCCTAATTTTTTTATTTTAATACTTACTGCTCTTCTGGAACAGAAGTAATCTGTATGCGCCAGCCGGCTGCCAGCGCGCACTTCCCCGGGACAGTGGTTAATGGCGCTGTCCCAGCCCACCCCCTGCCCTGCCCCTCCCTGCCCAGACCACACCCCTGGGCCGCCCCTTTTCCCCCGGCTGGCACTTCAGCGTGTACCGGGGATTACACGCATAGCCCTTTGAAAATGTACTTGTAAGTTTTCAGCTGAAAAGTCACATAAATTTAGGCTCCTAGATTTAACATATATTAATATAGTAACAACGGCAGAAAAAGACCAAATGGTCCATCCAGTCTGCCCAGCAAGCTTCCAGTGGCAGCAACTGCAGCTCCGTACGGTCTACCCCCATGTTTCTGTTAAGGGTAGTAGCTGCTGTGCCGGGCAGGTTACCCCCAAGCCTTATGTTAAGGATAGTAATATTAAAAATTAAAACCAAGCAACTGCCAAACCCATAACAAAATTACTGCTAGCAACATTTGTATGCGGTGAGCAGCCTTCCTGATAATTCAGGCAATGCTGCTGCTTGAATGTGCTTTCCTTCTGGATTTGGCTGTAGATGCAGTCCTCCGCTGTTTCCTTAACATCTGCATATCAGTACCTGGACTGTAAAAGTCAGGGACAGCATTGATTGTCGTCTGAATCCAATTCTCTTTTTTCCCCCCTTGCCATTGAAGTGAAGATCTATGCTGCTTTTGTGTCAAAATCATGTAAGCTAATTGGTTAAGGATAATAATCCCCATGCCTTCTGTTAGGGGTAGTTGCTGCCACTCCATGCGTTTATCTCCCATGCACCCTTTTCTTAATTTCCAACGCTAGCCTTTAGGGATCCACAGTGCTTATCCCATGCCTTTTTGAATTTGATTACAGTTTTTGTCTTCACTACCTCTTCCAGAAGGGCATTCCGGCATTCACCACCCTCTCTGTAAAGAAATATCTCCTGCCATTGGTTCTGAGTCATCACCCTTGAAGTTTCATATCGTGACCCCCCCCCTAGTTCTACTTTTTGCTTTCCTCCATAAAAAGGTTTGAAGAGCATGCATCATTTAAATCACTCAGGTATTGTTGCGTCCGTCGCTGCTCGACGCCCTCACTCCGCCCTCTTTACCTCTGTGGCAACTCCCTCCGGGTCTGATGGACGGTTAGCAGCCGCGGCGTCTTCTTGCTGTCTCCCTCCAGCGTCCCTGGACAGGCACGACGCTGCAGATCCACCATGTTGCCTGATGACGTAGGGCGTGCGCGCACTCCGATTGATGTACCAGCAAGGGCGCGAACCTTGGGGGCGTCCCCCTGAACTGACGTCATCCGCTTCCAATATAAAAGGTCTCAGTATTCGCTAACGAATTGAGTTAGCATGGGGATTGCTGGGGATTGCTTCAGCTTTTCTCCAAAGCTACTCTGCCTCCTCGGACTTACCAGGGGTACCCACTCCTCGGGGGCATCGCTCTCTTTTCTTTATTTCAGATTGCAGATAAGGAACAGGTACTCGCTCCTCGAGGGCCCATGTTCCTGAACACTTTGAAGATTCTCTACTGCCTGGAAGCTATCGCAGATACAGACATTTGTGAGTTACCACCGTCTCTCAGAGCTTTCCCTGGAACTAGGTACTCGCTCCTCGAGGGCCTAACCCTTTCCAGCTACTGAGCTTCCTTAAAGACCTTATGTGAGTTTTCTCATCTAGTTCTGGCTATGAACACAGCATACCCTGTCTACTCACTATCTATAAGTCTCTCTACAGCTCAGCAACCCTGGGATCACTGTTCCAGTTCCACAGGGACTTCGACCCTGCCGGGCATATCAGCTCACTACTGCCACCTCTGGTGGTTCTACTAACCTGTCTAATAAAAGAACTATCTGTGTCTGTCTCCATACCCAAGCCTAGCCGGTGGCCCCTCTCAGGATATCCTCCTGGGGGCGCTGTCATCTGCCATCGGCCCAAGGATCCACCTATCTACATTCCTCTACAGCTGAGTGCTCTCTCCAAGCACTCCGCTCATAACAGATTGCTAACTCCTCCCTTCTTGAGAAGTAGAGCATAACAGATTGCTAACTCCTCCCTCTACAGGAGCCGGTTCGTAACAGATTGCTAACTCCTCCTTCCTCAGGAGCCATTGCATAACAGATTGCTAACTCCTCCTTCCTCAGGAGCCATTGCATAACAGGTTGCTAACTCCTCCTTCCTCAGCAACAGATTCATAATAGGTATCTGAAGGTCTGCATCATATCTCACCTGCACCTTCTCACTTCTAGTTCATACATATTCAGATCCGTCAACCTCTCCTCATAAGTCTTCTGATTCAAACCTCACACCATTTTGGGCCTCCTTTGCTGGACCACCTCCATCTTGTCTCTATCCTTTTTGAGATTTGATCTCCAGAACTGAATACAGTACTCCAAGTGAGGCCTTACCAATTACCTGTACAAGAGGATTATCATTTCCTTTTTTCTGCTGGTTATTCCTCTCTCTGTGCAGCTCAACATTTTTCTGGCTTTAGCTATCGCCTTGTCACATTTCTTTGCCTTCTTCAAATTACCAGATACTGTTACCCCAATGTCTTCTCTTGATCCATGCATAATAGGGTTTCACTCCCCATCATATTCAGCTCTTTTGGATTACTATACCCAGATACATGACCCTGCACTTCTTGGCATTGAATCCCAGCTGCCAAATCTTCAACCTCTCTTCCAGCTTTCTTAAATCACTTTTCATTCTCCCTACTCCTTCAGGCATGTCCACTCTGTTGCAGATCTTAGTATCATCCGCAAATAGACAAACGTTACCTTCAAACCCTTCCACAATGTTGCTCACAAAGATATTGAACAGAACTGGTCCCAACACCAATCCCTGTGGCATTCTACCTCTTCAGAGTAGGTTCCATTTACCAATGCACATTGTCTACTGTCCGCCCACCAGTTTGTAGTCCACTCCACCACCTTGGCGCCAAGTCCCAAGCTTCTCATTTTATTCATGAGCCTCTTATGTGAGACCATATCAGCCTAGATTTCAGCTCCTACATTAGGTGCCTAGTTCTGAAAATCAGTGGTAACTTTGTTTCTCTAGCCTAACTCCACCCCTGTATCTACCCACATTTATGAACCAAAATTTAGTCTCCTAATGCAACTAGGATCCTAAATTTAGGGACTGATCTCTAGAAAATGTTCAAAAGTCCTATTTTGGAACCTAAGTCCAAAAGTTAGGAGCCTAAATGCATTGAAAATTAGCTTCCTAATTCGCGCCGAATAACTACACCATAAAAGGTGTAGTTATTTGGCGCGAAACTGGTGGCGATAAGGAATCTTACCTTTCGCCACCAGCGATGTGTCTGCAGCGTCAGCCCCGGTGCTGCCCCGACTCCTCCTCTTCTGGGGCCAACTCCGCCCCGAGCTAGCTATTGCAAAATGTCCCTTTTCGCATGAGATAGCGTTAGAGAATGACCCCCTTAGCCAGATATAGCTGAAAATTGGCTAAGCTAGCCCTTTACTTAGCTCTATGTGGAATGCCTCTTTTTTTTTATCTGGCTTCATTTTAGTTGGGTAAATGCCCAAAAATATTCAAAAGTCATCATTTAGCTGGATATCTCACAAGTTATCCAGCTAAATGCCTTTGAATATCAGCCCTATGATATCTTTATCCTAAATTTGGATATTTTAATAAAAATGATGCTGTCTCACCTCTTCTCAATCTATTTCATCATCTTTTTGTCTCTTCTCTGTTTCATGAAAAAAATAGGATTATAACCACTTCATCATCAGCCCATGGTTGTACACTTAACAAGGCAACCAGTAGCCCCTTCTCGCTCTCATTCACCTTACTCCTATACTTAGCACTCACATCTCATGGCCACCTCTCTCTCTCACGCTCACTCAGCAATCATAGCCTCTCTCAGTGGTCATTTTTATTATTGCTGAGGGAAGGAATGAGGGACTGAAGGTGGAAGGAGGAAAGGAAGAAATAGATTGGGGGAGAGGAAGCAGGTGAGAAGAAAAGAAGCATCTTTCAGGGCTGGTGGCGTCATAGAGAAGAGAGAAGAGGAGAGAAGAGAGAAGAGAGAAGAGGAGAGAAGAGAGAAGAGGAGAGAAGAGAGAAGAGGAGATGAGAGAAGAAAAAAGAAATGAAAAACAAGTAGAGCAGAGGGAGACAACTGAAATGGAGAACAAAATGAATGAATGTGGAATACATATAAATGATCTAGACGCTTAGTTTGGAAAACTATGTAGCTTATTATTTAATGGAATATACTTTGTGCATATGAAACAATGCAAATGTACACAAATATGCTGCAGAATCTAGAAAACTGACACAGACTTTTCCAGTCCTTGCTGCAGAATTTAATTCTGAGCTGAAAACTTTGGTTTTGGAGAAAAGAACAGAGCCAGTTTGTTTTTTTAATAGATTTTTGATTGAATTATGCTTTTTTCCCCTCTCACAGCCAACAATGCAACAGGCAAGTGGTATCATGGGACTGCTACTTACAGGTGAGTTACTCTATACTTCCATCTCTGCAGGGGAAGGCTAAGTCAGTCCTAATCTTACTCCCATTGCATGCAGGGACTTGTAGTTCTTCTTTCTTAAGAAACTGAACATGCAAGTCCAATTAGGGCTGGCTTTAAGATTGTAGTGCCCATAAACAGGATTGGGTGTCCCAGGGTCCCCCTTGTGGATTGGAGCAGGGGTGTCCCCCTCTGAGTTTGGAGAACAGGGGAGGAGGGAGGTTCATCCTTTGAAACAGAAGAGCAAGGGAGATTTAGTTTTTGAGCATTTTCAACATTTGGTGCCTTAGTGTTGCCTATGCCTGAATCTGGCCTTGAGTCCAGTCATGCAATGAGAGTACAACCAGGCATCTCCCTACACACATGAAGCTAGAGTATATAATTTATCTGCCTACAGGACCCTGAGAAACCCAACTGCTTTAGCTACAGAGAAGGTGCCTGGTCTAATGTGATCATTACAACTATGGTTTGATTTTGCTGTACTACTGATGTGATGGGCAGTTCCCTTTTCAATTACACTGTGAAGTTGGAGCTGTTTTTGAGGCTAAGGACTACGAGTACGCTGGTTAATCTTGTAGGAACTGAAATGAAATCTTTTATGCGCCATCACAGGGGACTCAACAAAAGAGTCAAAGACGTGTCTAATGGCGTGTGTTACAATGGCAATCTGGGGGAGGCTCTCAGGGTCTGACCTGGTATTTCCATGGGAAATGAAGCTCAATGAATTGTGCCCTGAATGCTAACATTGTGCCCTGAATGCAATGTGCTGATCCTAAAGAAGAATATGGAAAAGATTTGTCTTTGCTGCTGCCACTTGTTTTTTGTTGTTCTGCTTGCTGGGATGACAGAGGCAGTGGCATTCTCTCCTGGCAGTGCAGGGCTTTTTGTTGTGAAGCCAAGTACCACATCATCCATTACAGATGAATTTTATTCGAGTGGCGCAATAGGCTGGTAGTGCCAAACTGTCCCCAGGAAAAGCTCTGATTCTGGTTCTGCTGTAGAACCAAGCATATTGTTTGTTGAGGGGGGGCGGTCCTGGCATCATTGCTGAAATATTACCAGCAATGAGAGGGAAATCTTTATAGATTCTCTCTTGGTATTGCTGCTGAAAGGTGTCCACAATGCCACTTTCTCACCTTGGGGCCCAAGCACCACTACCGGCCAGATTAGCAGTGTCAGCTCAACTACAGTCATAATCATATAAAAATATCCAAGTCCAGGAGAAGCAGAACTCCCGTTTGCCTTTGTCATTTTCAACCAGCTTTTCCCTTCTGATGCTTTTCTCTGCTACATCCACGTATATATATAGCAGGATGATGCAGCCCCTTGCTCTCAAGTTAGTGGAGTGGAATAGCCTAGTAGTGGTTAGAGCAGATGGTTAGGAACTGTTGCAAACCAGCAGTTAAATCCCACTACCATTTCTTTTTTTTTTTTCCCAGAAGAAAGTTTTATTCAGCCTCTTCAGTCAAAAGGCCCCAGAGGGCCTTTTTCACAAGATTTTCACATGGATTTTTTTTTTCTTTCTTTATGAAGTTGTAGGAAATTAACTCCTTAGGCAGAAGATGTGCTATTTCAGAACACTTGTGATCTTAGGCAAGACTTTATCCTCTGTTGCCTCAGGTACGAACTTAGACCAAGATTCATCATTCTGCTAATACAGTGCCTGTGATTTAAGAAAGGGGTGTGGTTAGGGTAATTTTTTAGATACTGCATCACATGCTATTTTAGCATGCATGTGAATATCGTGAAGCTGAGAAGTGCCCAGACAGGCTTTTACCACTTTTTGGGCTGGGGAGAGGGAGAGAGAGAGAGATTCCTTATACAACTTTCATATAAGTAAACTATTTATACCACTATATGAGAGGCAACTAGTAACTCAGGATGAGGTTTTGATGGTGACCTAGGTAGACATCGGTGAAGATTTGATGTGATTTGGAGTAATGAAAGGTACACAAAGATGAGATATGTACATTGTACTCATGACCTAGCTTGATAGCAGCTAGGGGGACAGTGCATCAAATTAGGTCGAGACTACATTGTTCAAATCTCATATTTGTGTACCTTTCATCACTCCAAAGCACATGAAATCTTCACTGATGTCTAGTCTGTGCTGTCTGTACCTCTGACTGTGCATGTAAAACTGCGTCCTAAAACCTAGGCCACCACCAAAACTTCACCCCAACTTACTAGTTGTCCCTCTTACAGTGGTTTAAAAAGTTACTTAATATGTGTGCCTCTCCAGTGGTGCTCTCTCTCTCTCTCTCTCTTCTTCTCCCCCAAAAAATGGGATTTGCAATAAAAATCACAAATCCTGTTTTGGGCATAATGCACAGCATAATGCCAGGAATAAAGGTATAGTTATTTCCGGCATTAAATCGTGTGATAGTGCGTGTTATGCACAAACTCCTCCCTTTTGACTACATTTTTAGAATTTGCATACGCATGATGCATTATTATCTCATGCATTATAGCGTTATTGCGGGCGTTAGTGATAAGGCCCTAACGCGATTTTCTAAATGACCCTATCACATTGTAAGCTCTTCTTAGGATAGGGAAATATCCACAGTACCTGCATGTAATCCATTTTGAAGTGCCAAAAGGCAGAATATAAATAAATGCAATTGAGTTTGTTAATACAAACAAAAAAGACACTTTGAAATGTTTGTATGCTAATGCCAGAAGTCTAAGAAGTAAGATGGGAGAATTAGAGTGTATAGCAGTGAAGGATGAGATAGACATAACTGACATCTCAGAGACCTGGTGGAAGAAGGATAATCAATGGGATAGTGCTACATTAGGGTACAAATTATATCGCAATTATAGGGAGGATCAACTTAGTGGGGGTGTGACGCTTCATGTACAGGAAGGCATAGAGTCCAACAGGATAAAGATCATACAAGAGACTAAATGATCAGTAGAATCTATGTGGGTAGAAATCCCATGTGGGTTGGTTAAGAGTATAGGGATAGGAGTTTACTACTGTCTACCTGGCCAAAATGATGGGACGGATGGTGAAATGCGAAGAGAAATCAGGGAAGCCAACCAATTTGGCAGTGCAGTAATAATGGGAGATTTTAATTACCACATTATAGACTGTATAAATGTAATATCAGAACATGCTAGAGATGTAAAGTTCCTGGATGGAATAAACAATGGTTTCATGGAGCAATTGGTTCAGGAACTGATGAGACAGGGAGCTCCAGGGGTGACCCAGAAAACTATAGACCAGTGAGCCTGACTTCAGTGCCGGGAAAAATAGTGGAAACTATTCTAAAGATCAAAATCACAGAGCATATAGAAAGACATGGTTTAATGGAACATAGTCAGCAAGGATTTACCCAAGGGAAGTCTTGCCTCACAAACCTGCTTCATTTTTTTGAAGGGATTAATAATCATGTGGATAAAGGTGAACCAGTAGATATAGGACTGTATTTTAAAAAGGTTACACGAGTAAATCCGGAGGATTTACGCACATAACCGGTCTTACGTACGCCGGGCCTATTTTAAAAAGGGCCGGACACGTGAAAAGCCCCGGGACGTGTGCAAGTCCCAGGGCTTTACTAAAGGGGCGATCTGGGGGTGAGACGGTCTGGGGGCGGGGAATGGGCGGGGCTAGAGGCCTGCAACACAGCGGCCATTGCTGCTGTGTCGAGGGATCACGTGTCGGCAGCCTGCAAAAGGTAAAATAAAAATTTGGGGGGGTTAGAGTAGGGCTAAGGGGAGGAAAGGTTAGGGGAAGGGGTGGAAAAGTCAGGAATAGGGGAAGGCAGCGTGGCTCGGCGCTTGGAAGATGCACCCCCTCGCGTGCGCCGACGCTTGATTTTATAATTTGCGCATGCCTTTGCTCGCAAGTTATAAAATCGGGTGTACATGTGCGTGCGCCAGGTAGCGTGCACACATGTACGCCCGTGCGCACCTTTTTAAAATCTACCCCATAGTGTATTTAGATTTTCAGAAGGCGTTTGACAATGTCCCTCATGAGAGGCTTCTAAGAAAACTAAAAAGATATGGGATAGGAGGCGATGTCCTTTTGTGGATTACAAACTGGTTAAAAGACAAGAAACAGAGAGTAGGATTAAATGGACAATTTTCTCAGTGGAAAAGAGTAAACAATGGAGTGCCTCAGTGATCTGCACTTGGACCTGTGCTTTTCAATACCGTATTTCTTCGATTGGAAGATGCCATCGATTGTAAGATGCACACTAATTTCAGTACCACCAACAATTAAAAAAGCTTTGCTTAAAGAAAAAATATATTTCTCAGAATGTCTTTTAAAATTTCTTAGGAATTTCGTAGAACTTTTAGAATGATTTTTCTAAGAATGATTCTAAGAATAAAATGAAATTCTAAATTAATCTGCTGGGGTGTATACATATTAGAGCCCCTTATCCAGTCCCCTTTTTGAGCAAGCTCCACTATAATGAAATAACAGTGGCTCCACACTTGGAAAGTGCGCCACTTTTTTCAGCAATGGAATAGCGAAAGCGAAGTGAGTGATAATGGTCAAACTTGGGAGGAGGGTTTTCCTCGTAAAAACAAAATGTGTGGTGCCATCTGCAAAGTGCAGAAAAATAAATTTAAAAACCTGCAATTCTAAGACACACCCACGATTCTAAGACGTACCCTGTTTTAGAGATGTTTATGTGGGGAAAAAGTATGTCTTAGAATCGAAGAAATATGGTATGTTTATAAATGATGTGGAAAGAATATGACAAGTGAAGTAATCAAGTTTGCAGAAGATACAAAATTATTCAGAGTAGTTAAATCACAAGTGGATTGTGATAAATTGCAGGAGGACCTTGAGAGACTGGAAGATTGGGCATCCAAATAGCAGATGAATTTTAATGTGGACAAGTGCAAGGTGTTACATATAGGGGAAAAATAACCCTTGCTGTAGTTACATGATGTTAGGTTCCATAGTAGGAGCTACCATCCAGGAAAAAGATCTAGGCATCATTGTTGTGGAGCGCTAGGTGAGCGGTCCCACTTACCAAGAGATGTGTGTTCTTGGGCCACGGCTCGACCCCAGAGGAACTCCGAAGAGGTGCCGCGGTAGGCGAGGCATGCCCGAGCATGGGCTGGACGGTAGCGAGGCTGGACTGAAGACTGGAGATACTGACCCTCCTCTGGACCTGCACGCTTCGGAAGACCAACAACGCAATGATGGTCTTATGAACAGTCCTCCGACTGTTCCAAGCCCTTTCGGACCTGCCGCAGGGTACGGCAAGAAGCGTCAAGCCGGATGGAGGCCAGGGCAGCGGAGACTGGAACATGGATATTCAGACGAGACTCAGGGACGAGGACTTGGATGCACAGATGTAAACTCAGACAGAGACGTAGACTCAGGAACGAGGTTCTGGGATGCACAGACGAAGACTCAGGCACAGACAAAGACTCAGGAACGAGGTACTAGGCTTTCAGAAGACTCAGGAACAAGGTGCAAGGGATGGTGATTCTTCTGATACAAAGACATAGATGACTAGGAATGGGAAGTCTCTGAGGGGTCCTATGTTGCCTTGCCTTTGTATACTATTTCTGATGAAAGCAGTTGAGGTGTATATTTTGAAAAGAAATTAATCAAACTACCCTATTTCATACTCAGCGCTGGAATATTATACCAGGATATCAGGACATGCTAGAGATGTCCTAGGCGTGCTCCATTGTGAATGGAGCACCCCTAGGCACCATCCTTACCCCCCCCCAAGACTTGCCAAAATTCCCTGGTGGTCCAGCGGGGGTCCTAGAGCAATCTCCTGCACTTGGGCTGTCGGCTGTCTGTATTCAAAATCGTGCCGATAGCCTTTGCCCTCACTATGTCACAGGGGCTAACAGTGCCATTGGTCGGCCCCTGTCACATGGCAGGAGCAAAAGATGGCGCCGGTAGTCCATTGCTCCTACCATGTGACAGGGGCCGACCAATGGCACCTGTAGCCCCTGTGACATAGTGAGGGCAAAGGCTATTGGCACCATTTTGAATACAGGCAGCCGACAGCCCAAGTGCAGGAGATCGCTCTAGGACCCCCGCTGGTCCACCAGGGAATTTTGGAAAGTCTTCGAGGGGGGGGGGGTTAGGAGGGTGGGGGGTTTGTTTAAATTCACTCCTTTAGACGGCCGAATAATTCGGAGAAGATTGGTTGTATTCATGGGAATCGCGATACGTTTCGTGACGCAACGAATACAATGAATATGGCCCTATACATTGCGGATTGCCAATACATTGCAAACGAATGCACACCCCTAATCTAAGCTAGTGAAAAGAAATGATTGTGAGACCGTGCAAAGGTGTTTGAGAAGGTTTAAGGTGTTTGAGAAGATGTAACTTAAAGAGGACTGAACATGAAAGTGAAGCAATGTATGGCTGCATAGAGAGAGAAGAGTCAATTGTGATGCTGAGGTTACATATTGTATTGTACATTGGTAGGAGACAGTCATTGATCAAAATATGAGAGGCTAAGGAACAGACTGAGAACCTGGAAATTACTAAAATCTCAGTTTTATTAATGTTAAGCAAGAGCTTATTAGAACACAACTATTGTTGAATTTCAGAAAGACAGATTGATGCAAATTTTACAGGCTGATCCCAAGTGGTTTTGAGCAGAAGAAAAGAACTGGATATCATTGGCATATAGTCTAGTTAAACCATCCATCAATTCTACAACTAAAATGATTTGATAGCATCAATCAATAAAATAGTTCTATATGGAAGTGAAATCTGGGGTCTCTACAGGATAGGACAGAATTCCAATATTAACCCTACATTTCAAGATCTACAATATCCTGTGTTCACAGAATTTCCTTCAACAAAGGGTGCAGAGTAGTACTAGGATATTTCCTCTTACCACTCACCCAAACTCCTTCCACTACCAGAAGCTGGGCTGCATAGAGAGAGGAATATCAAGTAAGAAAAGGGACCTTGTACAGGTCCTTGGTGAGGCCTAACCTGGAGTACTGTGTTCAGTTCTGGAGACCGTATCTACAAAGAGACAAAGACAAGATGGAAGCAGTACAGAGAAGGGCGACCAGAAAGGTGGAGGGTCTTCATCGGATGACATACGAGGAGAGATTGAAGAATCTAAATATGTACTCCCTGGAGGAAAGGAGGAGCAGGGGTGATATGATTCAGACTTTCAGATACTTAAAAAACTTTAATGATCCAAAGACTACGACAAACCTTTTCCATCAGAAAAAAATCAGCAGAACCAGAGGTCACGAGCCGAGGCTCCAGGGAGGAAGACTAAGAACCAATGTCAGGAAGTAATTCTTCATGGAAAGGGTGGTGGATGCCTGGAATACCCTTCCGGAGGAAGTGGTGAAGTCTAAAACTGTGAAGGACTTCAAAGGGGCGTGGGATAAACACTGTGGGTCCATCAACATAGAAACATAGAAACATAGAAATGACGGCAGAAGAAGACCAAACGGCCCATCCAGTCTGCCCAGCAAGCTTCACATTTTTTTTCTCTTACTTATCTGTCACATTTTTTTTCTCTTACTTATCTGTCTAGAGGACGTGAATAAAAAGGCAGCAAAACACTGCACGGAGCGGCAGTAGCCACAGAGGCATTCACGGAGCGGGATGCCAGTGGTTGGTGTTCCACCTTCACGGAGCGGAAGGATGGAGGGCTGCCATCTCCAAAAAAACAAAAAAAACAAAACAGGTGTGGGTAAGAGTATGGGGCAGGGGTGTGGCCTGCTTGTTGCAGTGGTTGCTACCCCTAATTGAGCTGGATGTTCACTTGGTTGCAGATCCGGCGCTGCTCTCTGTATTGGTGGTGGGGTGGAGGGGAATTAGGGCTGGAGGGTACTGGAAGCCAATAGTAACAGGTGGGTGATAGAAAAAGGTAAAAAAAAAAAAAAGGATGAAGTGCGTAGCTTGCTGGGCAGACTGGATGGGCCGTTCGGTCTTCTTCTGCCGTCATTTCTATGTTTCTATGTTTCATTCTGTAAAAATTCAAAATCCTGCCAAAACAATGTACTCAGAACCTATCATAATATGATAAGTGCCAGACTCCAAAAGTAACAACCTTACCTATGAAAAGGCCACACAGGAAATATAACACGAGGTCCTAAAACACCAATACACCTCCTATTAGGAAAACAGAACAAGCCAGACTGCTATAGATTCCTACCAAGAAATTATATGCTTGCAGAATACTTCACCTTGGTCACACATACAGAACACAGACCGACTTAAAGAGACCATAAAGTATAAAAGTAAACATGCAGACAAAAACGGAACTGGAAACCCCAACAAGCCAGACCCACTGTGCAGTGCAACAATGGAGAAACATCAAACAGTAAAATAAAAAATATAAAATATCAATCATAATAATAAAATGAATAAATATTTTAAAAAAGCTGATACATAGATTAATATCCAATAACCAAAAACACCTTCCCCTGGTGAATCCATGCTGCTTCTGATCGAGCAACCCACTGGATTGTAGATAGTTGTATCCTTTCCTTCAGCAGAGTCTCCATTAATTTTCCCACTACCGAGGTGATGCTAGTCTGGCCTGCAGATTCCAGCCTTTTCTCTGCTCCCACCCTTGTGAAGCGGGACCACCACTGCTCTTCTCCAGTCACTAGGTACTACACCCTTTTCCAAAGATCTATTGAACAGGTCACACAGTGGACCCAGCAGCACATCTCTGAGTTCCCTCGGTATTCTGGGCTGAACCTTATCAGGCCCCATGGCTTTGTCCACTTTCAGTTTTCTTAGCTGTTCCCATACATTATCTTCCATAAATGAGTTTCGTCTAATCCACCCCCTTGATAACAAGTGACGGCCTACTCTACCCCCTTGATAACAAGTGACGGTCCTTCTCCAGGGTCTTCTTTAGTGAACACTGAACTGAAGAATTTGTTTAATATTTCTGCTAATTCATCATCTCTCTCCACCCACTGATCCTTATCCCCTTTCAATTTCACTATACCACTATGTACCTTTCTCTGATATATCTGAAAAATGTTTTGTCACTTGCTTTATCTCCTTGGCAATCCTTTCCTCTGCTTGACTTTTTGCTTTCTTGATTACTTTTTTCATCTCCCTCAGTTTTGCCAGATAATCCTCCCTGTGTTCCACTTTTTGGGATTCTTTATATTTCTTAAAAGCTGTTTTTTTTTTTTTTTTGCTTTTATTACATCAGCCACCTCCTTTGTGAACCAGATTGGATTCTTATTTCTCTTACTTTTGTTTACTTTTCTAACATACAGATTTGTTGCTTTTGTCATACACATACACAGGCTTTCTCTCCTTCACACAAACACACACACACACACACACATGCGCAAGCACTCTCATACTCATTTGCTCTCTCTCCTTCACACACACATACAAGCTCTCTCTTACACACAGGATCTTGCACATTCAATGGCTTCCCCTCCCTCAAACACATACATGCACTGGCTGTCTCTCCTTCACACACATATACTCACTGGCTATCACTCCCTCCCTCACACACAGTGGCTCTTTCACCCTTTCTCACACACACATACAACCTCATGCATACCTCCACACTGCCTCTCTCTCTCCCTCCCTCCCTCCCACATACATACATACATACACACTAGCTCGCTCTTTCTCATGCATACACATTGGCTGTCTCTCAGACATCCACACAGGCTCTCTCACTCACCCTCTTATACATGATCTCTCACTCTGGGCCTCTTCTTCAGCTGCAGGCAGAAAGGGATGTGCCAGTAGCCCACTGGGCCTCTTCTTCAGCTGCCAACAATAAAGGATGTGCCAGGGCCACATTGGATCCCTTCTTCAGCCACAGGTGGAGAGGTGTCAGGGGCCCTACTGAGCCTCTTATTTGGCCTGTAGATTCCTGTAGAGAGGATGTGCAGGCAGCCCCACTGGGCTTCTTGTTTGGCCATTAGCAGGAGAGGACACACTGGTGGCCCCACTGGGACTCTTCTTCCGCTTCTGGTGAGAGAGGAGGTATCAGGGCACCACTGGGCCTCTCATTTGGCCAGAGGAGAGAGGGGAGGTACTAATGGCTCCACTGGGCCTTTTATTCGGCCGACAGCAGGAGGGGATGTGCCAATGGCTCCTCTGGGCTTCTTCTATGGAAGGGGATCTGCCAGCAGCTGAAGTAGTAGAGACTCAGGACACTGAAGAAGAGACTCAGGACATGGACCCTGTGTGCCCCGATCTAACAATGCCCCTGTTTGTTCCAGTACATTTCTTATAGCACGATTACCAACTTTGCACCTCTTCTGCCTCTCCCCTCCCCCAACAGCACTCACAACAGGGTAATTTATCAAATCATATTATGGCGTTTTTGCATGTGAAGGTGTTTTCGCATGCGAAAAAGATTTAACGCATGTGATAAGCACCATAACGTATGGTTTGATGCAAATTATTTAAAGGGGAGGGATTGGAGAGGAGTCAGGGGTGAGAATTCCGTAAAAGTGGGCTGGCTTCGGAAAGTACGAAGCCATATCGCACAGTTTTAATGCCAAAAATCACAACACCTTTTTCAATTGTGTTAAGCTGTGCAATGTCATGCAATATGCCCTTAATGCAATTTGCGATTTTTCACAAATTCAGTTTTGGACATTTTTAGGCTGGGGAAGGGCCTGAGAAGTGGGAGAAGGACCTGAGATGTGGGAGGAAGAGAGGGAGAGAGAGAGAGAGAGCGCCTCGGGGGGGGGGGGGGGGGCAGCACCACAGTAAGCAGTTATTTATGCTACTATAGGAAGCCCACCTAGTAACTCAAGGTGAGGTTTAGGTAGTCATGTAGGGGTTAGGGGCTAGGGATGTGCAGCAGAGACAGATTTGTACCATTCAGAATTAATATTCCTGGGGAGCAAAATCTGTTGCATCTGTTCTCGGGGGACCCCGATCCGTTCATTAGTTACGTATGTATTCGTTTCCAAAAAAACCCCCCATCCCAACCCTTTAAATTTAACTACAACCCCCACCCTCTTGCCCCCCCCCCAAAACTTACCAAAAGTCCCTGGTGGTCCAGCGGGGGTCCTGGCGCAATCTCTTGCACTGGGGCCGTCGGCTGCCAGTATTCAAAATGGCGCCAACAGCCTTTGCCCTTACTATGTCACAGGGGCTACTGGTGCCATTGGTCGGCCCCCCAAGACTTGCCAAAAGCCCCTGGTGGTCCAGTGGGGGTCCTGGAGCAATCTCCTGCACTCGGGCTGTCGGCTGCCAGTATTCAAAATGGCGACGATAGCCTTTGCCCTTACTATGTCACAAGAGCTACCGGTGCCATTGGTCGGCCCCTGTCACATGGTAGGAGAAATGGACGGCTGGCTCCATCTTGTGCTCCTACCATGTGACAGGGGCCATCCAATGGCACCGGTAGCCCCTGTGACATAGTGTGGGCAAAGGCTATCGGCGCCATTTTGAATACCGGCAGCTGACGGCCCGAGTGCAGGAGATCGCACCAGGACCCCTGCTGAACCACCAGGGACTTTTGGTAAGTCTTGGGGGGGTCAGAAGGGTGAGAGGTTTATTCGTTAGATACGTTGTATTCGTGAGGGTTTGCCATACATTTCGTGACCCCACGAATGCAACTAATAGGGACATATACGTTGCGGATTGCCAATATGTCGAAAACGAATGCACACCCCTATTAGGGGCCATTTTGACATTCTGAGTGAGACGTACGAACAGAACAGTACACTCTTTTGAAGATTTGATGTCCTTTGGAGTGAGGAAACTCACACAACGATGAGATTTGTACAATGTTCTCTCAACCTAGCGTGATGTTACCCAAGTAGAGAGTCCATCAAGCTAGATTGAGAGAACATTGTACAAATCAAACATGCCCCTTTTCCTATTGCATGCAATATTTAGTGCAGATTGATAAATCTAGGCCCAAGTTTGAAAATTGAAGTGGTCTAATGTTTCCACAGTGAACAAACTCCACACCAAGAGGCCAATGTACCAATCCACGGAACTTCCTGCAGGTTAGCGGCCTCTTAACAGGGAAGATTGTTATGAATGCAGATTAGCTACAGGGCAGCCAAAATAAAAAGAAAACTACACTTTATTGAGATGCAGTTATCTTTTTGCAAACCCCAGCATGTGAAGATGTGTTTGCACACCGGTTTTCTCAGAGTTCAAATTTAATGAGCTGCTTTGCATTGCACCAGCTCATTAATGTTGAATTTAAATAAACATTCACTTGATGCAGACTACGCGCAAAAGTTTACTACTGTGTAAGGCTAATTTTTTAAAAAATTCACAAGCTAAACTGCATGAAAACCTCATAATTTCAGGGTTTGCACACAGTCTTTCATGTGAAGCTCCATTTGAGAATATATTGGCAAATTTGGTTGACATTGGAGGACTCACACACAAAGACAGATACCACAGTACAGGCAGATATTACAATCTGATAAACATCTTTTTGTTTTAAACTGAGACTAAAATTATAAGAGAAAATCATTTTCTCTTATATTACATATTGTTTCTGATGACATTGACATTTAAGATTTTTTTTCTCATTTTTGTTTTGCTTTTAAATTATTGCCCAGGAAAACTAGATTAAGACAAATACCTTGTGATATCAATATGGTGTTTGTGTGCGTGTACAAAAAGAACATTTTAGAGGAGTAATTCGACCTTAAAGAAAAATGACTATGTCACATCAGATAGGATAGTGCACAGAAAAATGCTGTTATGTTAGATATTCTCTACAGATAATAAGAGAATTTGATATCCTTTCTCCATGACTACAAACTCAAAAACAAATACACAAACTCAGATTTTTCCTTTTGTATAAATTTGTCTTTACAAACATAATGGAAAAAAATCAATGATTTAAAGAATATGAATTAGCATCAAAGAATGACTTCCTTTGTTAATCTACTATGGTTCAGCAGTAATGGTCTCTCCTGAGCATTTTAAAGAAACAGAACTAGCCAAAAAATGCTTTTGGATATTCTAATTGATGGGTGAAAGAAACAAAATCAGAAAGTTCTCCTCCACTTCTCTTTCTGATTCTTACTTCATTCCCAATGAGACATTCAAGCTCCTAACTAGCTTATTTCATGGTTATGAATCTAAATATGTCTGGGGAACAAATATGCTAATCTTCATCAGAATTCCCTATGAACACATGTAAAGTCAGAGGGTAGCATGAATGCTAAAATCTCTGAGATTTTGGGAAGGAAGTTTTTAAAAAAAACAAAAACAGGGAGTTTGGTCATAAAAGCTGCATAAAGTTTGTTCCAAAAAAAAAAAAGGTCAAAATGCAAGAAACAAAACATATTAGGTCATAAAGAAAGAGAGTCCATAAATAAGAGCAAAGAGGGCAAGCACAGAGTTAAAAATCAGACACATTAGTCATTGTGAACTTAAAGGTGGATTTTAAAAGTCCTACGTACGCCAAAGCTGGGAGATACGCGCAGAGGTCGGGACGGTGCGTGCCGCGTGGGTTTTAAAAAGCACGCGAGTACGTGCGTATCTCCTGGTATGTGCACAAAAAATATTTTGCAAAAAAGGGGCGGGGAGAGTGCATGGTCTGGGTGGGGCGTGGGCATTCCTAGATTTCTCAATGAAATCTGCACGTAAGTATCTACGCGCACAGGCACGCACCGGGGTCGCCTACCGCGTAAGTTTACTTCTGCTATGGATGACGTGTAAGTCCTGAAACAAAAAAAAAATAAAGAAGTTAGCAGGGTTTTAAGGCTTGTGGCTAACAGAGTAAAAAGTAGGCTAGTTAACCAGGGGGGTTAGGAAGTCCTATCATTTAACTGAGTGAACTGGGAACGAACTGGGGAAACTAATAATTGCATTAGCGCGCATATGTACCAAAATCCCCCCCACATACGCAGTATTGGCAGCATTTGCACGCACATGCGCTCGTCCATATAAAATTGTGCGCACATGTACATGTGTACAGCCTATTTTATATCGTGCGCACACATATACGTGTATGTTATAAAATGTCCGTGTCCATAAGCGCGAGCCAGCATACGTGCATCCCTACGTGCCTGCGAGGCTGTTCGAACTTTACCGACCCCGTAGCTGCGAGTATTGTTGTTTTATTTTTAAAGCCATGAGTTACGGTAATTTTGATTCAATAATACACTGAAAGTTTGATAACAGATAATTAGCAGGCCATTTGTTCTATATAAATTATTGAACTGTTTTTTATTCTAACGGGCCTGATACAGTTGCAAAACGCAATCCCCGGGGTCACAAGCGCGCCGGGCTAAATTATTTATGAGAAAGCTATTGAAGGCTGGAAGTGCTGCAGTCGCCTCATGGTATGAACGGAGTTACAGCTTCTAACTCATAATAATGAAAGCATCCGTTCATTGGCAACAAGAGCTGCAACCATCTGGCATTCATGTGTTTGAACTGTCATTGGCCAGACATTAATGATTCAGTCTTACCTCTAAGAAAGGGATTTCATTAACTACACTTCTCCTGTCCCTTTGTAGCTGGTTAAAATTATAGCTCCGTTCTCCCCTGGTTTTTCTTGTTTGATTTCAAGCCCTGACCTCACTTGACTGTTAGAGACCTATCATATCATTTATTTGCTCTGAGCAAGAAGACATCAATAATTTCCAAAGGGAGTGGGCACTGGTGGTCCACTCTGATGGAAAAGAAATAAAACCCTGATCACAGAAATGCCCAAAACTGTTTTATTCTCATGCTATTGTGGCATATCAGACTGCCACTTGCAATCAGCCAGCACCGCCCTCCGCTTCAGATGCATGTTAGTTCAGGTGGCCCTTTTAAAGTGCTGGGCACAAAGATGATCATAACAGAAGAAGGGAATGTTTTATACAAAGCACAGCTGAATATTTAGAAACCGCCAAAACTAGCAGGTCTCAGATCTTTCCACCTAA
Organism: Rhinatrema bivittatum; assembly: GCF_901001135.1. Classification (NCBI taxonomy): domain Eukaryota; kingdom Metazoa; phylum Chordata; class Amphibia; order Gymnophiona; family Rhinatrematidae; genus Rhinatrema; species Rhinatrema bivittatum. The sequence continues at coordinate 540,166,275 of NC_042615.1, read as the reverse complement.
ATCTCTCAATTGTGTGTTGACATTGAGGGAGTAATGTCCAGACTGTCTGCCCTGGGACAGGGTCCACAGATACTTTTGATCCATGGACTTTGAAGGCATTCTCAAAGGGAAAGGGTGAGCCTGCATTCACCTTGAAACTTGCTTAGGGTGCAAAATATAGGCAGACATTTGCCCTGCTTTTTGTGCAGGTCCATTTTCATGGAAATGAAAGCTAAGAGATTTAACAATGCAACCTGCACTTGTTATTTTCCTCCTCTCGCAATAACAATTCAAATAAACTATATTTCTATTTTTTTCCCTAGAACAGGTTCTGTGAAATAGATTAACAGTTACTTATCAGATAAGTATAATTCTTATATTCTTTTCTATTTCACTTGTGAATGTTAGTTGGTAATTTTATTATTTGAAATTGATTCTTTGTGTGGTTTATTTGCAGGTATTTCATCATTCTGGATTTTCTTGCTTCGGAGGTAAGTATGGCTTGTGATAGGACGTTTCTCTTGTTCAGTGATTCCTTCTTTCCTAATAGCACTTGTGTTTTATTTCTTTCTGGGTAAGTGTTGGTTTGTGTTCTTTCTTTAGGATCTTAGCACTCAGTCTTACCAGTCTAGTTGGTGTACACACTTATTTCTATTTTCTGGATATCAGTGTGTGCCACCTTTCTCTCTGGAATATGCTGTCATTTGTTTTGTTTTGTTTTTTTGAGTGCATTGTCCATGTAACTCCTCTTCTGTCTTTTTCAGTTACCTACTACGCTATTAACACAGCATACTTTCCGGTCTCCGCTGGCCCAGCTTCTCCCCATGCCCCAGCGAGATGTGAACTCTTCCTCCTCCTGGGGTTGAAATGCTGATAGCCCGGGCGGATCGTGGCAGGAGACCTGGAGTCAGCGGGATTACCAGCATGCTCTCTTCTTCCAGTCCCTGCAGCCCAGAAGAGGATGTGGTATGCAATGGACATGCATGCAGGAAGAAGAGACCAGGCTAGGTACAAGTGCGTGCAGCATCAGCCTGAAGGAGAAGAGCAATGCGGCCTGGAGCAACCTCAGCCCCCATGGTTGATGGATCTCCTTTTTTGAGGCAACAAGGGTTGTAAGAAGAGGAGGAGGCTGCTGCTGCCACTAGTTGCTCTTTGGTGGGGGGTAGAGAGAGAGAGAGAAAGTGAGTGAGTGAGCGAGCAAGCGAGCAAGCATGTGTATTTGAGACCCCGTGTGTACGTGTGTGTGTGTGTGTGTGTGTGTGTGTGAGAGCAGCATGTATGTGTGTGACTGAGAGTCTGTATGTGTAAGTGTGTGATTGAGAGCCTATGTGCATGAGAAAAAGTGTGGGCATGTTTGTAAGTGTGTGATTGAGAATCTGTTTGTATAAAAGAGAGCATGTGTGTGATTAAGATCCTTTGTGTGTGAGAGACAGCATGTGTGTATGTGATTGAGAGCCTGTCTGTAAGCGAGAGAGAGAGAGAGAGAATGTGTGTATGTGTGTGAATGAGAGTCTATGTAAGTGAGAGAGAGACCTTCGGGCTGATGCAATATTGGGTGCTGAACTCAGCGCGCCACTAAACATGCAATTGGATGCGTGTTTTGGATGCGTTAGATATACACTCAATGCAATATTGGGATTAGCATGTCTAAAATGTGCATCCATACTGGGGCTTAGCTAATAGTGCTCATCACATGCAAATGCCATGTTGATGAGACTATTAGCTACTAGCTAATCTGTAAAGATGAAATAACTGCTTGAACCTCCTGCTAAGAAGCTCTCCAGTTCCTTCGCAGCAACGAAGAAACCTCGCCTGCCACCAAGGTCTCAACCATCACTCCTTCAGCCTGCCTCTCCGGTTCCTTCGCAGCATCTCGCTGCATTTTAATCACAGCAAAGAACAAACAGGCGTTGACCAATGACACGGTGGCAGCACTGGAACTGCAGTCATGCTCTGGCATTCCAGCAATCACACAGGCACTGGCACCAGGAGGCCTCGGCATTGACCGATCAACGGGGGCTTAGCGAAGCTTCAGCCAATGACGGGCCAGCAATCCCAGAGCCAGCCAAGTCATCCTTCGATGTCGGCAAAGGCAAAATAGGTGAATACTTTGGCCTTCCCTACCGAAAAAAAACATCGAACAACTCCCTTCCTCTTGCCCATGGCCACCTAGGAAGGAATATACAGCAACTTTTCAAAGAAAAGCAGGGAAAGCCTCAGGAGCTCGAGTACCTGCATCTGCTCAGGGCATCATCTTGACACGCCCCGCCATGTGAACCTAATTTTAAGTGGGCGCATGTGTAGATGCACAAATCCTGATTTTATCACATAAGTCAGGGTATTTTATAATGGGCGCACTTTTTGTTTTCTACAACTTACACCTCTTCCATAGCAGAAGTAATCTTACATGACAGTGGACCTGGTGTGTGTGCTGGGGTGCATAAATATTTACATGCATATCTCTTGGCCACTCCCTGAAACACCCAGGCCCCACCCAGACCACGCCCCTTTTTGAAATAGAGTGAGATGTTCGTGCAGCAGAAGATACCCTTGCATCTAGGTAGCTTTTAAAATTAAGTGGATGCGTGAGCCCAACTAGTGCATGCATCTCCTGATGTTGGCGTGTACCGGGCTTTTAAAATTCACTTTGAATTGTTTTTAAATTCACTTTATTGGTTTTTTATTATTATATTTTTACATTGTAAGATGCCACAATGACCTGGGGCACTTTCAAGTCATGATGTCATGCTGACATCCCTGCCAGACCTGGCCTTCTTTAAACTTTAGTGCTTTGTGCTTTCCCAAGACCTCCATATACTTCAACAAGCCTTACCCTAATGCTGGGAGAATTCCCAAGGACCCTGGATACTTCACTTTGCCACCTTGAAGCGACCTCCAGCATCAGAGACTCCCTTTGCTGCCGCCTTGACTCTTCTTGCTTGCTCTGCTTCCTCTTCTGGACTCATCCCTTCTCCAGTGCCTCAGAAAACCATGGGAAAACAGCCTCAAGTTGCGGGCCCTTATGCCTCCTGGATGCTGCCTCCATTCCCGGGCCGTATACTGTGCAGTGTCATGGGAGGCAGCCAGCAGTCCTCTGATGGCTGCCGGTTGGAGTACAATGCTGCTTTTTTCCCTCTCTGTCCTAAAGAAGAGTCCCAGGTCAGATCAGCATTACACTTGGATTACACAGCCCCCCCTTTTTTTTAAAGTTCCTTCCTTCAGCCCCATCCTCAAAAACAACTCACTAGGCTAAATAAAACGCCTCCTCTCAGCCCCAAGTGCACTGAGGAAAGGAGACCCGGGAGGCAGCTAGCCACACAATGCCACCTCATTGCTACAGGTAATTTCTATTTTATACCCCATCACACTTGCAAAACAGTGTGACAAGGCAGCGGAAGGATCCATAGGAATGTTGGAATGTACAGGGGGAGAAAAGGAGGTAACGACACCAATATACAAAGCGTTGGTGAGATCTGAGCAATTGTGTCCAATTCTGGAGGCTGCACCTCCTAATTTATACAGTCAGAGTAAAGGCAATCCAGATAAAGGCAACCAAAATGGTGCGGCATCTTTACCATAAGCTCTGTGAGATAAGACACTGATAAGCGTTATAAATAAGGTACTAACGGTAAGAATTTTCCAGCGGAAAGGATGTTCTTGAATAAGGGGTCATGGTATGTGGCTGAAGGGAATAGTCTTGAATACCATAAGGGACTTTTTTTTTTTTTTTACAGGCAAGATGGATAATGGATGCATGGAACAGTCTCCAGTGGAAGTGGTAGAGAAAAAAAATTAGAAGCAAAATTCAAGAAAACATGGGATAAGCACAGAGGATTTTTAGCTTGTGGAAGTGATGATAAAGCTGGGGATCAAGTGAAGTCAAGAGAAAGTAAATTGAGCAGTCTGGATTAGCCTTAATCTCCTTATCCACCATCAGATTCTGCACTTCAGCATTCCTAAGGCTAGTATCCAGCTATATTAGCCAAATAATGCTGAAAACCTGTGTTTATCTAGCTAACTTTGCCAGATCCAGCCCAGCACAACCCTGCCCTGGAACATCGCTGCCCCATCCTCAAGCTAGCTGAATAACATTTTAGCCCGATAAACAGCTATCCGGCTATCTTGGGGCTGGTCAGTGTTCTGGTATTTTCAACTCCTAACATTTTTCTGGCTAAGAGCAAACTTATCCAGACAAATGGCACTGAATATGGCCCTCAAACTGTTTAGCTGAAGCTGATCTTATGCACTCTCATCCCAATTACTATCCCAACTATCACTATGCCTCAACCAAGCCAAAACAGAAATCCAAAACAGTAATTGGGATGAGAGTGCATAAGATCAGCTGAAGCTGATCTTATGCACTCTCATCCCAATTACTATCCCAACTATCACTATGCCTCAACCAAGCCAAAACAGAAATCCTTCACATCCACGATGACCGTCCCTCTTCTCCCCTCAAGTGCACCCCCTCCAACCACCCAGGAACCTCAATCAACACGAAAGTGCCACAGATCTCACAAATCTCACTCACTCCATCCACAAGAAACCTAGGAGTAACAATTGACAGCCAACTCAACTTTAAACGACACATCTCCAATACAATTAAGGATGGATTCTTCAAACTCCAAACCCTGAAAAACTTAAACCCCTTCTCCAAGCGCACGACTTCCGAACAGTCCTTCAATCAATTATCCTCTCAAAACTCGACTACTGCAACTCCCTTCTCATTGGCCTACCAGAAATCCACATCAGACCCCTCCAAGTTCTACAAAATGCCGCCGCCAGAATCATCACCAACAACAAAAAATCCTCCCACATCACACCTACCCTCAAAGAACTCCACTGGCTACCCATCACACAAAGAATCCATTACAAAACACTCACCCTCATGCACAAAAAAATACACAACAACAAAATGAACTGGCTAAACAACGCAATACATCCACACCCCACACAAAGAACCCTCAGATCCACCAACACTGGCCTCCTAGCCATCCCCAATCTCAAATCTGCACACCTCAACGCTACCCGCAAACGAGCCATAACAATAGCGGGACCCACCCTATGGAACACCCTCCCCACCTGTCTCAGAAATGAACCATCAACGCAAACCTTCAAAAAACACCTTAAAACATGGCTGTTTTTAAAAGCCTTCCCACCCGACCCTTAACCTGCCCGAACGCAACACACCTCATCCCATACTCAGTCTTCTCACCCCCCTGAATCCCTCACTCCACTACCTCCCACCCCACCTTCCCCCCTCCCTTCCCTCACCCCCCCTCCCTCCTTTATTCCTAAATTACTTTACCAACAAGTCCCTAATCCTAAATATATTTTATCAACAACACATTCATGTACATATGTTATTCCTATAACCTTTTGTTATATCCTATAACCTTTTGTTCCATGTACTACTGTTATAATATGTTATAATTGTTTTTTGGTTACCATGTTATAATGTAAAATAGGGCGGACTACGCCCTATTCTCTTGGTTATCTGGAAACCGATGTGATATCTCGATTGAATGTCGGTATATAAAAGAAATAAATAATAATAATAATAATAATTTCATGAGGGTGTGAGTAAATGGGAAGGAAAATGATGAAGAGGCCATTGAGCCACTGGATTCTGTGAAGAAAGGACAGGTGAATCTGTATAACTCACAAAAATAAACCCCACCGTGAACAGAAAGAGATCCCAGAACATCCCCAGATCTATTTACTGATAAATTCACCCCTAAGCGGCTTTATTCTGTTCATGAAGATCTCTGGCCTTTATTGACTGGGCTTTCCGCATCCTAGATCCTCTTCCTCTGTCTCTTGCTGTTTGCCCAAGGCAAAAAACAAAACAAAACTTATCTCTGTTTCTTTCTCCGTCTTCCAGCTGGCAGCTATCTTCATTGCTGCAGTCCCAGTATATAACCTTTTATATTTGCTGTGCCTCCTGAAATAATTCAGGGTTTCCTAAACAGCTCATTATTTCACATTTACATGACGATTTACATATTTAAATATTGTGTTGCAATATTTACTATAGTACCTAGATGGCCACCATTCTTTATGCCTTATTTGGTGCGATAAGGACTTAGTAAATTAGATGATGCATTTACCATGCTCTTCTTTAGTACATCAACCTCATCAATGAGGCAAAACAAGTCAGTGGATATCATGATAAGAAATATTTTCTGCCACAGTCATAAGTTTTAATCATAGGAAATGCCATACTGAGTCAGACTAAGGATCTATCAAGCTCAGTATCCTGTTTCCAACAGTCTCCAATCTAGGTAACCTGTTCCCCTTTATCATTTTGGTCACCTTTCTCTGTATCTTTTCTAGTTCTGTGATATCTTATTTGAGGTCCAGTGACAAGAATCTCACATAGTAATCGACCATGGAACAATATGGAGGTATTATGATATTATCTATTTTATTCTTTATTCCTTTCCAAATAATTCCTAACATTCTGTTTACTTTTTTTTTACCTCTGCCACACACTGAGCTGAAGATTTCAATGCATTGTCCACAATGACACTTGGTTCCTTTTCCTGGATGATGTCTCCTAATAAGGAACCTAATATTGTGTAATTATAGTTTGAATTGTTTTCCCTATGCACAACATCGTGTACTTGTCCACATTCAATGTCATCTGTTATTTGGATGCCCAGTCTCCCATTTTCTCAATGTCCTCCTGCAATTTCTAATAATCTGCTTGTGTTTTAATAAATTGGAATACATTTGATCATCTTACTCATTGTTCCTTTCTCAGGTCAGTAACAAAAAGCACCGGTCCCAGTACAGATCCCTGGGGCATTCCATTATTTACTGTCCTTCAATGAGAAAACTGACCATTTAGACCTTCACATTGTTTCCTATCTTTTAGCCAGTTTGCAATACACAGTAGGATATTACCTCCCAGCACAGGACTTTTTAATTTTCTCAGGAATCTCTTATGATGAACTTTATCAAATGCCTTCATAAAATCCAGAGATACTATATCCACCAGCTCATCATTATCCACATGTTTATTAACCACATGTAGCAGATTGGTGAGGCATATTAGCTGAGTCCCATAAAACCATTTCTTTCTATATGTTCAGAAGTTTGTTTATTTACAATAGTTTCTACCATTTTCCAATCATTCATGCCAGGCTCACTGATATATAATTTACTGGATCACCCTGGCACCCATTTTAAGATTGGTGTTACATGGGCCACCCTCCAATCTTCAAGTACAATAGCTTATTTTAATGGTAGCATAAACATTACTAGAAACAGGTCTGCCAGCGCGTATGTTTAAAAATCCGACCCTTTGTGTTTACTGCTCCTCCACGTCCAGACCTTGTCCATGCACTGGTAAAGCCAGTGCCAGTTGCCCTTATAGCTTTAGTGCTTACTAGAGATGTGAATCGGAACCAGAATCGGGTCGGATTTCAGTTCCGATTCACATCTCTATAGATGTGAATCGGAACCAGAATCGGGTCGGATTTCAGTTCCGATTCACATCTCTATAGATGTGAATCGGAACCAGAATCGGGTCGGATTTCAGTTCCGATTCACATCTCTAGTGCTTACCATTGTTCCAGTGTACTCTGTCAGTTCCCTTGTCAACCCAACTTCCTACTTTTGGATCCATGTCTGTCGAGACTGTGCCTCCCCAGGTTGGTTCTGGGGCTCCAGAGATCTTTTAGGGGTATCCAGAAACCAACCATTGAGGAAGGAGCATGCTGTCAGGGTTGATGGTGTTTGAACCCACAGCCTTGGGGATTCTAGACCATGGACCTGCCACAGAGCTTTAGAAACTGCTGGCTCTCCAGAAAGTTCTAATATTTTTATTCTGTTTTCCTATAGAGTCAGACTCTATAGGAGTCTGCAGGCTCCCTATTGAACCAACATCAAGTGTATCACAAATTGAGGGTCCGACATACCTTTGCAGGTCCATCAACTCTTTCTCTGTGTCCACTCTGAGGAAGCGCTATTCATATGACTCCTGATTTTCTATAACTGTGATCCTGATTTCTTGTCTGGTAATCATGTTTCTGCTTGATAAATCATCCTGTCTTACAGTTCAGTTTTCCCTTGACTTGTCTGTGTCCAGCTCCAAAGTTCCTGCCTCACACTTCTCCCCTGGTTCTTCTTCAGCCTCTGAACTCCAGCCTTGTCTCTCTAAGCACACACCTTCCCAACAGGGCGGCCACTGATTACTGAGCCCAGATACTCCCTGTCACAGCATTACTGGGGGGTTAACTAATACCTGGTATGTAAAATACCATTCTGTAGGTGTTTAAAGTGTGGTAAACAGCAATTAACATGTTGTAAATGCTGTCTAATGCAGGTTAAATGCCTAACACTGTTTAGTAAATGACCTCCGTAGAAAGACTGATGTTCCAGAAAACAAAGGACTTTGCTTTGTAGGCAGCAGGGATTAAAATAGACAATGGGATTAGCCAGTGTTTTCCTTCATTAACTATTAGACAGTGAGTGATAGTGTTAATCTTAATTTGTGACACTAACATTGCATTTTTACCTGACCACAAGAAAGCCCAGGGCAGTATAATCACTATGACTCAGCTTTGCTTACTGAATGTTTTTTTGGTAGATAACTAATTTTAGCATGCATGCTCATCCAAAACACAAATGTCTTAAATAATGTCACAAAGAGCCCTCACACAAATAGAGCCCTGCACAATATAGAAAACAGGATTTAAACCTACAGAAAGGGTTAAAATATCTACTTTAAATAAAACAAACTCTGCTATGCCGTACAGACATGATTTGGTTCATAACCAAACCTAAAGAATATAGTTGATATTATTATACCTCTGATTACATTTCTATATTGAGTTTTCAAAGTGAGAACTTACAGTGGTGAGAAGGGGTACTATCATGTCCCTCCACCTCTCAATCCGATCATGAGAGCAATTTTTAAACTGGCCATGGTGCTTACAGGAAAATCCCTTTGAAAAGTGAGTAAGTAAGTACCCCCCCCCTCCCAATATGGGGAAAAATATGCACACTGTTTACAGTGCATATACTTTTCCCCATAGGCAAAAGGAATGGCGCAGGAGACAGGGTTATTGTGGGCCCACAGAAGTACAGGTGACGACTTCATTTTGAAATCCCTGTGCATGACCTCTGTTCACGCTGCCTTATTTGGTGTGATAAGGACTTAATATATTAGATAATGCACTTAGTTCATTAACCTCAATCAGGCAGGACAAGCCAATGGATGCTATATTACAGGATGTGAAGCTTGTAGGGATAAAGGACCCTCACAGCAAAGGCCTGCTGCAGGATTTTCAAAGCGGAAGCTAGGGGAGTTTCCCTTTGAAAATCATCTGGCAGGCCCCTCGGTACAGAGTACCTTCAGGCCTGTAAGCGCTGCAGGGAGTATGAAAACTGACCACTAAAACTTAATGTGCACGCTAAGGTAGGTTAGCATGCATACATAATAGTATGCTATGCACTAAGCCCTAGCCTACCTGCTAAGCCAGTCCCAGAAGGTATGGGCATGTATACTCTAAAATTAGCATGTATGCATATGTCAATGAAGGAATGCCAGATGCAAATTAAGCTTTAATGGCTATACAGAAATAGTTTGATATGTTCTCTTTTGTGCATTATTAAGTGTATGCTCACTAAGGCCAATATTTAACACCTGCCTTAAAGTAGGTGTTACTTTATTAATGTGTATGCTATTTAAAGGGCTCAGCTACCAGCAAGAATTGTGACTGAAAGATGAAAGTTATGTACCAAAAAATGACATGGTAAATGTTTACCCACTGGCTGTTGTACTGCAGCACATCTTCCCACACTTTTCTTTAGAAGATGAAAAAGATACCAACTCACATTTTAGACCTTCCTACTGAAATCCACAGTTACTAACATAATAAAATTGTATTTTCAAACAAAAGGTCAACATGATGACAAATGATCTGCAAACACTGTGGTACACTTCACAATGTTTAAGGCACAATGGCATGATGATCTTCAATCAAGGGCTGCTCTGCAGGTTCATATTGAATTGCATGATTATGATGGTCATTGATGTCCTTGCTGTGGTTGGTCAGGCCAAAGACCATTGCAAGCAGCCTAAGCCTTGCGTCAGAGCAGCGGTCTGGGTGAAAAAGGGCTTCTTTGAGGTCAATTCTTTTTCATTGACTGTGGAGCTCTTTTAGAGCCTCCTTTGCACTGTGTGTACCACCCACTTTTGCAAGCTCAGCCAGTGCTGCAACTGCAACCGTACTACTCATTTCTCTTCCCAGACTTTGCTGTTCTTGTTGTTTCCACTTGAGCTAGGGTTGCACCAGCAACCATCTCACCTTCCAATATTTTAACTAAATCTCGAGATTGTCCACACAGAGCACAACCAGGTAAAGGATAGTCCTGGCCCCAACACTATAGGGTGGGGTGCTCATGAAGGGGGGATGGTCAGAGGCCAGTATCTTCTAGAATAAGGGCAGACAGAGATTCTTCCCTGGCTGCATCAATATATAATGCCAATATTCCTTCTTGCAGAACAGATCACAAGATTAGTCTGACAAACATCACACTTTAAACCAGAATCTCTACTGCACAGTGCACTGCACAGTGCACTGCACACCCTCCCAAAGAGAGTTGAAGAGGTCCCTACACCTACCACGGCCATCTTAGTAGACAACTGGCATACAGATATCAAAACAACCATGAACAAGATTGCCCCATGGAAAATCTCCCACATTATTTATTTATTATTTATTTATTTAGTGGTTTTTATATACCGATAACATTAACCCTCGCCTCAGTTCACAGCAACTAAAGAAAGCTAAAAAGCTAAAAACAATCGGCAGAAGGCTGGAATAGAAGTGGCACAAATCGAAATCCAATCTAGATAAGATCAACTGCAAATGGAATCAGACTGCCTACGGCAAAGCAACGTCTGAAGCAAAAAGAGCCTATTACTCTAAAGCAATCAATCTCAATCCTTCCCGACGCAGCACACAGCGAAACACGGCCCGTGTCGGGGGACCTAGTTGAAAACTACTGTACTGCGTTTATGACTTTTGGAGTAGCTGTTTTGAAAAGAAAAAAATATATTAAACAACGGAATTTGCACTTTAATCTAAAAGTGTTTGGACTGTTTAATACTTTCTGCTCTCTACCTTCATGTGTGGCTAATGCTTTGGAGAGCAGCGATCTCCTTTTCGTATTTTGGTGTGCACATTTTAACATTCAAAAATGAACACCAGCCCAGTGCTGGTGATAAGTTTTGAGGCATCCCAAGCCATGCTCAGAAAAGCAAAAAATAGTAAAATACAGTTTATTGGTGGTTCCTCCAACAAAATAACCCAACAACTTGACAGCAGTCAGGTTAGGAAAAGGGACACTCAGAAAATTGAGTGTCCGTTTTCCTTATTTGTGTACATGGACCTGCTAGGGATGCACAATTTATCCATTGCGAGTCCCTTTTAGCGCACCAGCTCATTAGAATATTTTTTGCATGCATGATATTGCATCGGCCCCCTTGTCTCTCTACATCAGATCTGCTCCAGATCGCACCCCCTTCAGGAAAGAAACAGTATGAAGATACCATGCTATTCCTAATCCCCAAGACTGATGACCAGTATCTAACAAGTAAACCATCACCTTAGCTACCCCATCTGGAACTTGTTTGACCTAAACAAATAGAACTGCTAAGGACTATTATATATAGCCCCTAATCATTATTATTGTATTATTCAGACACATTGAACTATTTGAAAACATTATACTATCTACATGTGATACCTCTTGCCCATGTCATCCAACTATAATAATCCCCTGCATCATTGTACCTATTATTACTGTGCACCTCCCACAACTGCCAATATATTGATTGCCAATAATCTCAATGGTGCAGTAAAAAAAAGCCTGGCTGCCTGACAGGCACAGCAGCAAAAAAGAACAAATATCTTTTTCAGCAATAGAAAATTAATTGTAGCAAACTAACAATAGCAATTGAATAAAGATTTGAGACACTCTGAGAGAGCTCACACAGCAAACAAGCTTCTCAGATAGACCCCAAGAAGAGGGGAGTAGGGTGAAGGAGGACGGGGCACCCTGCATGCGGAGTGACTTTCAAACGGGGTGTGCTGTCCACCCGACCCATCTTGAAACACGGTCCAAGGAGGCTAACATGCGTGCTAGGACCTGAAACATGATGAACTATGCCTGGATGGGGTGGAGTTGCTGCGGGTGCAGATCTTGGTGGTAGTAACAAATATTCAAACAAGAGCCCTGGGGAGAGTTCCCTTTCCTTTGTGCAGGAAAGAGCTCCCTAGAATGGATTCGCCCCTAGAGTGTGGTGGTTCCGTTGGCATCTAGTGAGCTCTTGCCGGTCTTTTAAAATCTGGTGGATGTAGCAGATATACAAATGAGAATTTTGAAGGCCGAGGCGGAGGAGGTTTCCATATGAACAGCGGTTCTGGTTCAACATGTGTCAGCGGTTATTAAGAGATAGGTACACCCGGGGAGCGTTCCCTTTCCTTTGCGCAGGAAAGGGCTCCCTGGAATGGGTTTGCCCCAGAGTGGGGCACGAGACTCGGAAAGTGTTGCGATGTGGAGGAGGTTTCCATGTGAACAGCGGTTCAACATGTGTCAGCGGGTGTTAAGAGATAGGCGACACCCGGGGAGAGTTCCCTTTCCTTTGCGCAGCAAAGGGCTCCCTGGAATGAGTTCACCCTGAGAGTGGGGCACAAGCCTTCAAAGTGTGGCGAAGTAGTGGAGGTTTCCATGTGAAAAGCGGTTCTTGTTCAACATGTGTCAGTGGGTGTTAAGAGATAGGCGACACCCAGGGAGAGTTCTCTTTCCTTTGTGCAGGTATGTTGTGGTTTGATCTATCACTTCTTCCTGAACTGGTTCACTGCCAGAAGAAAATGGCATCTTTTTCATTTGTGAAAGATAATTCAACAGAGGATGATTTTAGAGCAATAGAGACTGCCATTTGTGAAGCAGGAACTTAGCTGGAGATTATTTATGAATACCCAGAAACTATTAACTGAAATTATGCACTTTAGCTGATGACAAAGGAACTTGAAGAGCTCTCAGAAAGAAGAAAACTGCTATTCAAGTTCAATTCTACAGTATCAACTTATGTTGACTTTGTACCTATACTGTGCCTCTGTAAACTATGGGAACACAGAGGATGATTTAGAGTACAACTACCACCAGTTTTCTATAGTACTAGAAACATTAATGTTGGCACCTAAGAAAGATTTAGGGAAAATGGCCTATATTATGAAGGTCATAAAAACTATTGAGCATATGAAATATGCAAGCTCCAAACATCTTAAGACAGCTTTTTATGTTCTTACATTCCAAATGTTCCAAAACAGGAAAAAGAATTTTCTGGAAAGAAGTGATGCACAAATACATGAAACTGAAATTAAATATACTAGAACTAAACTCAGCAGGCACAGCATTTGGGGTCAAGCCCTTGTAGTGACATAAGGGCTGGATAGACAGGCACATCGTTTGGGGTCAGGTCCTTGTAATGATGTAAGGGCTGGAAGGGCAGGCACATCAGTTGAGGTCAGGCCCTTGTAGTGACGTAAGGGCTGGACAGTGGACAGATAGGCACAGCTTTTGGGGTCAGGCCCTTGTAGTGACGTAAGGGCTGAACAGACAGGCACAGCGTTTGGGGTCAGGCCCTTGTAATGATGTAAGGGCTGGACAGACAGGCACAGCATTTGGGGTCAGGCCCTTGTAGTGACTTAAGGGCTGGACAGGCAGGCACATCAGTTGAGGTCAGGCCCTCAACTGATGTGTGGAGTTAGATAAACTGATGTGTGGAGTTAGATAAACCAATATCACGAAGTTGAGAATATACCAATATATCTCTGAGGTTATGGCCACGTCTAAATGTAAAACGTAATGGATAGTCAAAACATTTATGTAAGACAAGATTAGACCAATGAAGGCTAATAATGGTTGTGAGCCGTCATCTCTGGTTTCTGTCTCTAAACTTAGTTTCTCAACGATGAAGAGCTTTAATTCTGCCTCTGAGCTTTCATGTTTATTTTCATGAACTGAAGATTTGCCCAGATTGAAACAAGATTCTACTCTTTCACATATGAGTATGTTTCTTGATGTGGTGTGCATTTCTAAAGACCAGCTTCTTTCACATGCTGCAGATGATGGAGGAACCTGAAGCGGCCGAGAAGCAGGAGGGGTCAGAGGCAGTATCGTACATTGTGCTTGGCAACATCCCAGATTGCACTCCTGGGCTAAATACCTGCAGATGTTCTTCTATATTCTGTTACATGAGGCCCTGTTGCTTGCTACAACAGCCTTACTGACTCTTCTTTCTGACTGCCACTTTAGCTGGAACAGCCAGCTAAAAAAACATAATTTCTTGGTATTTGCTGTTATTTGGTCTAATTCTTGTCTGAGGTTAGAAAAGGAAATGGAATTGTTAAACTACTCTGACAAAGGGGGGGATATGATAGAGGTGTTTAAAATCATGAGAGGTCTAGAACGGGTAGATGTGAATCGGTTATTTACTCTTTCGGATAGTAGAAAGACTAGGGGGCATTCCATGAAGTTAGCATGGGGCACATTTAAAACTAATCGGAGAAAGTTCTTTTTTACTCAACGCACAATTAAACTCTGGAATTTGTTGCCAGAGAATGTGGTTCGTGCAGTTAGTATAGCTGTGTTTAAAAAAGGATTGGATAAGTTCTTGGAGGAGAAGTCCATTACCTGCTATTAAGTTCACTTAGAGAATAGCCACTGCCATTAGCAATGGTTACATGGAATAGACTTAGTTTTTGGGTACTTGCCAGGTTCTTATGGCCTGGATTGGCCACTGTTGGAAACAGGATGCTGGGCTTGATGGACCCTTGGTCTGACCCAGTATGGCATTTTCTTATGTTCTTATGTTCTTATGCCCTAGCTACCCCATAGGCGTTTTTTGTTTTGTTTTGTTTTGTTTTATATATATATATATATATATATATATATATATATATATATATATAAGCTTTTGGAAGGAATGACCTATCCTCTGCACTGAAAGATTCATTTGCATAGTATCTCTCCCCTTCAGCATCATCACTTCCCCTTTTCACTTCTTTGGACTCCACTATGCTTCCAGTTCTTCCCCACACCCAGTCATTTCAATTTCGGCTCTGTTGGCACATCTTGTTCCCTCCCTGGCCATACTCAAATCCCTCCTTAAAAACCTCCTTTTTAGATCTTGAAACATCAAATAACTTAATATAATGTTACACTGGAATAACAAAAAAAGAAATAAAAATAAGCATTATACATCAAGAAATTGAGTACAAAAAATATTCAAAAGGGAAAAACACCTACTATTAATAAGCTAAACAAATAGAAACATGATGGCAGAAAAAGATCCTATGTGCATCCAGGCTGCCCATTCGTCCAATTAATTTAACGTTATAATTTTCATCACTTCCTTAGAGATCCCCTTTAATTATTCCATGCTTTCCTCTATTCAGATACTGTTTTTGTCTCCACTACTTCCATTGGGAGACAGATCCACACATCCATCACCTTCTCTATAAAGAAATATTTCTTAAGATTACTCCTTAGTCTACATCTTTTCAACTTCAGCTCACGACCCCTCGTTCTAGAGCCTCCTTTCCATTGAAAAAGGCTCACCTCCTGTGCATGGCAAACTTTGAGATATTTGAATGTCTGTATCATATCTCCCCTATCTTGCCTTTCCTCTAGGATGTACATGTCTAGATCTTTAAGTCTATCCCCATATGCTTTAGAATGAAGACCATTGATCATTTTAGTAGTCACCCTCTGCATTCCATCTTTTTTATATCCTTTTGAAGGTGCGGTCTCCAGAATTGTGAGGTGTCACCAGGGACCTATACAAGGACAATATCACCTGTTTTTCTCCTGACCATTCCTCTCCCTATACAGCCAAGCATCTTTCTGGCTTTTGCCATTGCTTTATCCACCTGATTGGTCACTTTAGGATCATCAGACACAATCACCTCCAGATCTCACTCTTCTTTTTTGCTTAGAAGAATTTCACTTCCATTACTGTACCTTTCTCTTGAGTTTTTGCATTCTAAATGCATTGCTCTCCATTTTTTTTTAGCATTAAATCGTAGCTACCAGACCTTAGATCATTCTTTGAGCTTTACTATATCCCTCCTCATGTGTTCTACTCCTTCCTAGCTGTCCTCCTTCCTAGATGTTTGGTATCATTGGCAAAAAGACAAACTTTTCCTGAAAGCCTTTCTGTTAAGTCGCTCACAAAAATGTTGAAAAGAACCGGTCCAAGGACCAATCTCTGAAACATATTTATAGAAACACCCCCCCCCCCCTCACAGAAAACTCCATTTACCACTACCCTTTGTCACCTCCCACCCATCCAATTTCTAACCCAGTCAGTCTCCCTAGGATCCATAACAAGGGCACACAATTTATTTATAAGTCTTCTATATGGAACCGTGTCAAAAGCTTTGCTTAAATCAAAGTATTCTGAGGTAGATTTTAAAAACATACGCGTGCGCGTATTTTTGTTCACGCCACCGGCGCGAACAAAAGTACACCAAATTTTACAAGATACGCGCGTAGCCGCGCGTATCTTATAAAATCCAGGGTCGGCGCGTGCAAGGCTGCACAAAATCGGCAGCCTGCACGTGCCGAGCCGCGCAGCCTGCCTCCGTTCCCTCCGAGGCCGCTCCGAAATCGGAGCGGCCTCGGAGGGAACTTTCCTTCTGCATCCCCCCACCTTCCCCTCCCTTCCCCTATCTACCCCACCCCCAGCCCTACCTAAAACCCCCCCTTACCTTTGTTGGGCAAGTTACGCCTGCTTGAAGCAGGCGTAACTTGCGCGCGCCGCCCCGGCATCCCCCGGCACAGGCCGCAGGGCCGGGGGACTCGGGACCGCCCTCCCGGCCCACCCCCGAACCGTCGCCACACCCCCGGACCCGCCCCGGACCGCCCCTGCTCCGGACACGCCCCAGACATGCCCCCCAGACTCGCCCCCTCCCGCCCCTTTTAGGAAGCCCTGGGACTTACATGCATCCCGGGGCTTTGCGCGTGCCGGCGGCCTATGCAAAATAGGCGTGCCGGCGCACGAGTGCCCTGCGTGCGTAAATCCAGGAGAATTTATGCACGCAGGGGTTTTAAAATCTACCCCTTAATGTCTAGTGCTCTTCCTTGATCCAACTCTCTGAACATCAAAGAAATTGATCAGATTTGTCTGATAAGATTCACCTCTGGTAAAACCATGCCGCTTCAGATCTTGCAGTCCATTGGATTCTAAAAATTGCACTATGCTCTGTTTTAGCAGCGATTCCAATAGTTTGTTCACCACAAAGATCAGACTAACTGGCATGTAGTTCCCAGCTTCCTCCTTATTTCCATTTTTATGAATAGGAATCACATCAGCCCTTTTTCAGTCCTCTGGAACTACTCCAGACTCTGAAGAAACATTAAAAAGGTCAGTCGACAGAGCTGCCAGGACATCTCTAAGTTTCCTTAGTACCCTTGAATGTATACCATCTGGCCTCATCTCTTTATTTACTTTAAGTTTAGTTAGCTCCTCACGAGCACACTATTCTGAAAATAAATTGATGTTTACCTCACTTCTAATCTTATTTGCATTTGTTTTATGTGATCCTGCTCCAGGCCTATCTACAGTGAACACAGAACAGAAATATTTGTTAAGCAATTTTGCTTTTTCTTCATCTGCCTCTACACATTCCTCCCCTTCACCTCTGAGGCTCACAATGCCACTTTTGCACTTCCTTCTATCACTAACATATCTAAAAAAAAGTCTTGTCGTCCCCCCCCCCCATTTACCATATTTGCTATTTCTTCTTCTATTTGGATTTTCACATTTCTGAGTATTTTCCCAGCTTCTCTTAATTTTTCAAAATATCGTCACCTGTCTTCCTTTTTCTGCAATCTCTGGTAGTTTATGAATGCTAAACTTTTCTCTCATTACCTTTTCAGCTACTTCTTTAGAAAACCATAACACTCTTAATTCTGCTTTCCTTTATATACATTTCTAACCAAAAGATTAGTTGCCCTTATGATATCTCCTTTTAGTTTTGCCCCCTGCCCTTCTTCTTCCCTTAGATTCTCCCATCCAGCTAACAACTCCTTGAGGCACTCCCACATTTTGAGAAAAATTGTTTTCCTAAAGTCTAGACCCTTGCTTTAGAATGAATCTTCATCTCTGATGGTCACTGGTTCCCAGATGGTCATCCACTACAGCATCAGAAATACTGTCCCTGTTGGTAAGTACCAGGTCCAGTATCGCCCCCCTCCCATGTGGGTTCCATTACCAGCTGACGATTACGGTAACTCAATCAAAATAGTAACAATCATTGAGCAGAACTGGCCACCAGCTCTTCCCTATTACAGAGGAACCCCTCTTACTGGTTAGGGTCAAAAACACATACTTGGCCCCACCCATCTTTACTAACTATCTACAAGGATATTGTAACATAAAGGTGGCAGAAATTGTTGAACCAAGAAATTAAATTCTGCCTGAGAGGACAAAATATCTTCATCATCCATATTCTATCTGATTAAAGTACAAAAGTAACAAGAAATTGTTGTTCTGGAATAAACTTTCTCTTGAGAATTTTGCAGGTAGAAGAAACCTCTGGGGTCTCAGAAGAGAATGCCCTGCTTCACCCCTTTCTCCTATAGGAAGGTAAAAAAAATTTTAAACACTGGAGGAAAGGACTAGCTGGAACCTTCAACAGTTCAATATAGAATCTCTTTAACATTTCCAAAGAAGTTAACATAGAAGATCTAGGAAAATTAAGAATTTGCAAGTTTAGCCTCCTAGAATAATTTTCAAGAATTTCTAATTTTTATGCAAAATGCAATTATCTTGAATTAGAGCAGCATCACAATTTTATAAGGCAGGGGTTCCAAAATCTGTCCTGGGGACCCTACAGCCAGTTGGAGTTTCAGGATATCCACAATGAATATGCATGAGATAAATTTGCATATACTGAGTCTCCATGGTATGCAAATGTATCTCATGCATATTCATTGTGGATATCCTGAAAACCCGACTGGCTGCGGGGTCCCCAGGATAGGTTTGGGAAGCCCTGCTATAAGGTCTTGTATTGTGTTTACAAATCGGCCAACTTAACTGCATGGACCTTAATCTCCTGCTTTTGAGAAATAACCCACAGTTTCAATTCTCCCACTGTACACAAAGCCTTGTCTACTCTTGAAGTTATAGATTTTTCAAAAACTTTTATGATTTCCCGTAACAATTCCAGTGTTATCAAGGGTGGTTTCCCAGATGTTACATGTCCAGAAGCTTCAAGGGAACTATCATAAACAGTTCTTCCTTGATTATTCTGCCAATCAGATATCTCTACTAATGGCTGAGCCTGTTCACCACTGGAATTCACCCCATTATAATTTTGGACAACTAGGGAGAATTCCCAGGACTCACCGCTATATATGACCCTACACTGAGAGGAGCATGTGCATCGGGACTCAATGACAGAGACGATGCTTCTAAAGCGATGGAACAGTCATCAAGTTTATTGGACCCAGTCTGAGTAGGATAAGTTAAAAAACCTTCAGTCAGTGGTTGAGAAATGGAAATGGAAGTGGTAGATGGGAGGTCATAGACTTACATCTTCCTTTTCTTCCGCATATTTTGACTCAGAAATAGAGCAAAGAGGAAAAAAAGGGAGACAGTACTAACAAAAGGTGGAACTAAATTTCCCTACAAGGTCACTCAGTTCACTGGTTCTTGTAGGCCCATTTGGTGCCTCCTTGATGATGTCAGACACCATAATCCATTGAAACAGTGATGGGGAATCCAAGGCCACAAGAACAACTGGGGTAAAGTCCACATCTCCAAGCTATTCCCCTTGACACTCTTTTCAATTTCTAATCTGCCTCTTCCCTATTGTTCCTTTGTTCCTTAATTCCATAAAGGTCACAATTTGTATGTATACTGGCCAGATGATGGGCTCTGTGGAGCAAGAAATGCCTCATAAATATGCTTCTGTGATGATGTTTGTCTACAACAATGGGAATGATGGTAATAATCACAGTCTCCTCACTGCAGTTATCTTGCTTTGTTTTACTCTACTTTTTCCCTTTAACACAAGGCTGGTGTAAGGTTATTAGGCACCCTAGGCAAACCTTCAATCTTGAGGGCCCCCATACCATCCCTTTCCAGCTTACTTCTGTTCGAAGCTCCATCATAACCCTCCCTTAGGTGGCATTGGCTCTGGCACAGTATCTCTCTCTCTCTTTGCTCCCCCCACTCATTGTGCCCAGAGTCCTCTCTCTTCCCCTGCCTCGAATCTCTTTCTTCTCATCACCTCCTCACCACAGCATTCTCCGCTCTCACCTCTCCACTCTGTGCCTAGCATACCAGTATTTATCCAACCTCTTTGCCCTCTTTTCACAATGCCAACATTCTCTCTCTCTCCACCCCATCTTCATCCACTCAACACCTTCTCTCTCCCCACCCTATCAACAGCCTAGCACCCAGTCTCTCACTCTCTCTTCATCCCTACCTCTAGATCTGCTCAACATACACCCTCTCTCTACCTTGACCTACTCAGCATATACACTCTCTCTCCATCTCCACTCACTCAGCAAACACACTGTCATCACCCTTCCACCCTCTCAGTACACTCTCACCACCTCATCACCCACCCAGTTCCCTCACTCTCTCTCTTTCTCCACACCTCTACACAAGTATTAATTTCCCTTTCTCGCTCCCCTCCTAATGTGACAGCTTAAGGCCTCCTTCTGTACTCTTCAGCCTCTGGCAAGTTGGGCTCCACCAGCAGCTTCTGGCCCTGTTTGTCCACTGGTAGGATGGGATTCAGCAGAGGCCCTGGTCCCAGGCCTCTTCCTCTTCGGTCACTAGCAGAATGGGTTCTACCAATAGCCCTAGACCTTGAGCTGGTGGGATTTTCCACCCCTAAAGTTCTGGCACTCTAGATGACTACCTAGTTTGCCTAATGGAATTGCTGGCCCTGCTCTAAATAAAGTTCCTAATACAGATTCTACTATAGATTCCATTTCAACCTAGCTATCGGTTAAAAAGAGAAGGGGCGAGAGATAAACAAAAGAAAGAGGAAGTTCTGGCCATATTTCTTGACTTCTCTTTTATCTACAGGAGCCATGTTTGTATGCAATTTATTTCAACTAGCAGAAGCAAATGGTCCTACCTACATCCTCTTCCTGGACCCACATCCTCTCCTCTATTTGTTTTCTCTAGACTTTAAAAGGCAAGGATCTTTGATCCATTAAAACAGCCTTTGTTTTCAATGTCTGTCTGTCAACTATACTCATCCACCCTCTACAAAGCAGGGCCCGTCTCTTCTATGTGTTTTTACTACACTGCATACATACATTTCATAGTGTTATATAAATATTTAGTAGTAGTAGTAGGATCTGGCCAGGACTCTGCCCACTCCATCATGGCCTTGGGACCTGGAAGTCTCTGTGCACAAACAGGCACTTAAACTTTTTTTTTGTGGTCACCCACACTCCCAACCATATATGACAGATTTCACTTCCTGCTAGGCCACCTTTCCCCAAAATCCCCTCTGGATTCAACACTTATGATTCTGAATGATGCTCATCTTCACTGACAGAAGGGACAAGAGAGCCTTCCTGCTGGCACCATTGCTCACTGCTGAACGTTGTTTCCCTCCAGTGCTTCAACTAGCTATGGCTTAAAACTGCCCTAAAAATAGCCAGGTATCTTAGCTGCATAGAAGCTATTTAAATGTCACCTTAAATATCTGAGTTTATATTGAATATCATTAGTCAGTTCAAATTCAATGTCATGCTTGTGTTAAATTTTCATCCATCCACCTCAGGTACCTCTGACATCATGTGCATTAAGGTAATTATTATTATTATTATTATTATTAAGGCAATTATCTGTTTTGTTCAACAAGACCTCTAGATGGAAGTTTAGCACTGTGAAAAACTAGGAATTTATCAATAAAATGGGATACTGTTAATACCTAAATCATTAGTACTAAAGGCTTTCTAATTGCTATTGACAGAGAATCAAATTCACTCCTTGCCCCTTATGTAAACAAACACCTACAGCATTGCAGATCTAAAAATGGCTGTGAACAGAGCATGATGTGCAATTGACCTTCTAAAACACCTGTGGCCATATTTAATCCTCTGTTTGAAAAACACTTACTTATAACCTGCAAACAAGGGAAGTTATCACAACAAATAGCTGTTTTATTTTATCAGATGACTCTTAGGATTTAATCATTTTATTTTAAAAAAAAATCTTCTTTATAATGAGTAAATCTGAATTTTTTGCAAATAAAATGAAAGGTTTTCATTTCAATGCATATGGAAATTGAACTAGAAAACTGCTTCAGCAAAGGTTTATGCAGCCTCTGCCTGTTTGGCTTAAGACCCGGCTCTCAGTGCAAAACAGTTTTTTTATACCTGGAAACCAAGAGATGAATCAGGGCATTCATTTCTCCATAAAGTGGCAAGGAATATTTAATTATTTAAAACATTTCTAAGCTGCTGGCTCGAAAAATGCTTGTTTCCAGTGGATAATAAAATAAAAATACAATGTAATAAAGCATCAAAAAAAACATGACAAACATAATAAAAGTATTCGATAATGAACAAACATAACAAACAAATGGGATGACAGAAGTGTTTATTCAAAAAGTATAATTTCTCTTCTTGTTGATGATAATCAATTAATATACATCTGTGGGAAAGCTTGAAGAGATTGCATGAGAGGTGTAATTTGAACATTACTAGCAGAGTGCCTCAGGGATTGGTCCTTGGACTGCTTCTTTTTAACATTTTTGTGAGCGACATTGCAGAAGGATTATTGGGAAAGGTTTGTCTTTTTGCTGATGATACCAAAATCTAAAACAAGGTGGATAACATGAGGGGTGATCTAACAAAGCTCAATGAATGGTCTTGGGTCTGGCAGCTAAGATTTAATGCTAAAAAATACAGAGTTATGCTTTTAGGCAACAAAATCCCATGGGAGAGGTACCACATAGGTGTTGAAATTCTTCTAAACACAAAAGAAAAGTGGGACCTGGGGGTAGTTGTATCTGATGTTCTTAATGTAGCTAAATAGGTGGATAAGATGATGGCAAACGCCATAAAGATGCTTGGGTGTTATGAAGGGTGATGTGGGTGTGATCTCTTTGTGCTGTGGTGTAGTTGATGCAGTCTTGTAGGAAAACCTACAAGGTCTATGCCGGTAGCTAGTGGACATGCCCTGTAGCGAGACAGACGGGAGCTTCACCTATAGCAGCCACCTCTGCCACAGGTTAAGCCCATGGGTTCTGGCAGCCGGCAGGTTTTAGGAAAGTCCCTAGGGTGGTGAAGAGAACCAGAGACCAAAGGTATGCTGGGGTCAGTGGAAGCAACAGACTAATGGAGTCGGAGACAAGCCACAGATGGGGCAGGCAGCTAGCAAGAATGGTCAGGTCCAGGTGGCAGACAATCGTGTTCAGGTCCGAGCAAAAGGTCAAGATCCGTAGAACCAGACCAAGGGTGGATTAAGACACACAGAAGACACTGGACAAGGTGAACAGGACAAGGCAAGGCTGGATAGGAAGAATGGATGAGACAAGGCTAGAGAGATAAGGCAAGGCTGGAAGATGAGGCAAGGCAAGGCTAAACCTGTCACGGCTGGAAGACGAGGCATGGCAAGGCTGAACGAGGCAAGGCTGAAAGTTAAGGCTGGACAAAGAAACAGGAATGCAGGCCACTGGAACCAAGAATACTAGGCAATATGCACCGCAAGGCATAAAACCAGTTGCTGAGGCACTGCTGACAGTCTGAGGCTGCCTTCAGTTGTAACATATTATTGGAAGGTGCTGGGTTCAGGTTTCCCACACTGGGCCCTTTAAACATAGGTGAGTGCCATGCATGCATGCCTAGAACAAGGTCTGGGAGGAGTAGGAGCATGGTGGGGCCTGGATTCCTCGTTGGTGTCTGAGCATGTGGCACAGCCCTGGTAGGCTAGAGTGGCAGTCCTGCTGCGTGCAGAGTGAAGCAGCATCAGGGGTAAGTGATACAGCTCACAAGGCCCACATCGTAACAGATGATATTTCATTAAGAATACTATATGTAGTTCTGGAGATTGCATTTACAAATGGACATAAACTGGTTGGAATCAGTTCAGAGGGTGGCTACCGAAATGATCAGTGGTCTTCATTCTAAATCAAATGGGGATAGACTTAAAGATCTAAACATGTGCACCCTAGAAGAAAGGTAAGATAGGGGAGATATGATAAAGACATTTAAATACCTCCAAGGTTTCCATACAGAGGAGGCAGGCTTCTTTCAAAGTAGGCTCTAGAACAAGGGGTCATGGGGTCAGGATGAAAGAAGGTAGACTCAGGAGTAATCTAAGGAAATATTTCTTTACAGAGAGAGTAGTGGATACATAGAACAGCCTCCCTGTAGAGATAGTGGAAACAAGAACAATATCTGAAGGCATGGGATAAACACAAAGAATCTCTGAAGGAATAATAGGGATTGTTAAGATGAGTAGTTGGTGTGGTTGGCATAGATTGTAATGGTCTTTTTTTGCCAATATGTTTCTCTGTTTCTAATAAATTTGGCAAAGCTTCCAATTCTCTGCCTGAAGTAATAATATTTCAGCACTCAAAGGGTAGTCAAAAGTAACCTGAGAGAGAAGTCGGGCAGATCTAAAGACAATGGGAGTGAATTTTCAAATATTTATGCACATAAAATTAGCATATACAACTGTAAGTAGCTTGTACTCAGCATACAAGCTATTTTACGAATATCAAAAGTACCTACATATTTTCAGCCTCGCACGCACATTTATGCAAGAGCTGGTCTAGGGGTGTTCCAGGGCGGGTCCAAGACATATGTGCACATCAATTCTGGTTCACTCTACCTTCTTTAAACTTCAGACTCTACATTCTCTGAAGCTTATCCTAGCCACTCATGATTTTCATATTTTGACCCAGTCTTTCATCTTATCGTCATTTGACTACTACAACAGCTTGATTTTAGGAATGCCTGATTCCCATCTTCAGGCTCTGCAGTTAATTTAGAGTCCTGCAGCTGGACTGATTTCTGGTTCCTCCCCACACAATCACATTTCCCCAATCCTTGAAGGCTTACACTGGATCCCAGTTGTCTGGTGAGTGAAATTTAAAGTTCTAACCATGGTGTTTAAAGCCCTTCATGGACATATACCACTCAGTATTTAATCTTCTATTCAACAATACATTCCAGGTAATCAACTACGTTCTTCCCTTCAACTGACTTTGGATATCCCTACTTCAAAACAAGTACGATTAACTATTAGGGGTGTGCATTCGGATTGACCGCATTAGTAAAACGCAACTCATATTTTTTTTTTACTTAAAAAATTGATTCGACATAAACGATCGGATTTCCCACATATCGAACATAGATATGTTCGATATGTGGGAAATCGCGATTGTTGAGCCAAAATAAAAATATAAACCCCCTCACCCTCCTTAATCCCCCCCCCCCCCGACTTACCACAACTCCCTGGTGATGGAGCGAGGAGTGAGGACGCCATTTCTGCAATCCTTGGCGAGAAGCATGTGACGTCGGCGGCACATCGCGTGACGCCGGCGTCACGTGATTCCCGGCTCGTTCGCGCCGGACGGCTCGTTCGGCCCAAAAAGAACTTTTGGCCAGCTTGGGGGGGCCTCCTGACCCCCCCAAGCTGGCCAAAAGTTCTTTTTGGGCCGAACGAGCCGTCCGGCGCGAACTTGCCGGGAATCACGTGACGCCGCGTCTGAGTCACATGCTTCTCGCCAAGGATTGCAGAAATGACGTCCTCACTCCTCGCTCGATCACCAGGGAGTTGTGGTAAGTCTGGGGGGGGGATTAAGGAGGGTGAGGGGGTTTAAATTTTTTTTTTGCACATATGTACATATACCCAACTCATTGGATTTTTTTTATGTCCATATTGGCCGCAAGTGGGACCCCCTTTCGGACATAAAAAATATGAACATAAAATTTTGCTCTGCACATCCCTATTAACTATTCTTCATAAAAGAATTTTTGGTATAGCAGGTACATGGAATGAATTACCTATGCCAATCAGATCAGAAAACTACCTGTTTCGTTTTTGGAAGCAGCTCAAAACCTGTCTTTTCTCCCAAGCTTTCCCAGGTCAATGAGGGCAAGGAAGGAACTGGCATGGTCTGGACGCTAGGTACTGTGCCTTCTGTTTAGTAGATTCATTGCGGGTTTCTATGTTGCTTTACCTGTTGTTTGTAATCTACCTTTGTAATATTTTGTAATTTTACTTTGTGTCCTGTACTTTTAGATATTTTGTTGATTGTATTTTTCCAATTTTATTATGTGTGTTTATTGTTATCTGGTAAGATTTTCAGATTAGTGGCTCACAAATTTTTCAAATA
The DNA here is from genome assembly GCF_901001135.1 of Rhinatrema bivittatum. NCBI lineage: Eukaryota > Metazoa > Chordata > Amphibia > Gymnophiona > Rhinatrematidae > Rhinatrema > Rhinatrema bivittatum. The sequence goes on along the minus strand of NC_042615.1, from coordinate 540,139,888 downwards.
AATAAATTGATATTTTATAAAAGACTTTTGTGCGAACATGTGTCAACTTATTTGTGTAATTTTACACCTGCTAAGTATCTTGTACAATTGATATCAGACTCTTCTGTTGTCTACTATTGCTTGGGTGGGAGGTCTGGGTGAACTGGGGGAGTTGAGAGTGAAGAACTAGTAGAGTCTGACTGGATGAACTGGTGGAGGTCCCGGAAAACTGATTAGCAATGCTGAGACTTTTTGAGACAACTGTAACATGTAACTGCAATATACTTTAGAATACATGACTTTAAGAACAAATGGATGGCAAAGAAGGATTTTTCAAGGAGCTCAGGCATTTTGGCAAGAGGATAGTTCTACAGAGAGAAGGAAGACAGGCTAACTGTCTCAGCTGGAAGAGATCTGCTAATCTCTGCAGGGATCCTGACAGTGAGTCTCCTGGTTAGGCTGGGCAGTCAAAAACAAAAAAGAACAGATAGCGTAAGATGAGCTGCAGAAAGAAATGCTGAGAATATGCAGTGATTGTCTGGAAGATGTTGGAATAATGGCTTATTCTAGTTTGATGCTCTAAAGTAAAGTCCCAAGATCACAGATGGGTTAAAATAACCGTGCCAATATCTGGTAACCACAATTCTGCTATACAAAAAAAATATCAACAGTATTAGAAACATGATGGCAGAAGAAGGCCATATGGCCCATCTAGTCTGCTCATCCATCCAATTTATGTAGCCCTCACAATTCCCATCAGTCTCTTGGAGATCCCCTGTATTTATCCCATGTTTCTTGAATTCAGATACCAATTTTACCTCTACTGGGAGGCTGTTCTATGCATCCACCACCCTCTCTGTAAAGAAATATTTACTAAGATTACTCCTAAGTCTATTCCTTTCAACCTCTTCCCACAACCCCTTGTTCTAGAGCCTCCTTTACATTGAAAGAAACTCACCTTCTGGCATGGAAACCTTTGAGATATTTAAATGTCTCTATCATATCTCCCCTATCCTGCCTTTCCTCTAGAGTATACATGTTTACATCTTTAAGACTATCCCCATGTGCTTTAGAACAAAGACTACTGATCAAATAAGATCCCAGTTGTTCTGATCAGATAAGGTCACTGTTGATATTTTATCAGATAACAGATCAAAAGAAATTGGGACCTTATTTCAAACAAAATGGGCATTTACTAAAAAACAAACAAATTATTAAGAAAATCTAATCAGTGGAACTTCTGTTATATCAGTCTAACTGGGAAAGATAAAAACCTTTGGTCTAGTCACCCAGGATCTATGCATGTCCCATCAAACACTAATGGACTATGTCTCCCTCTTCCAAAACAACAAGGATAGGGAAGTCCAAATCTGACTCATGCTCCCTCAAACATATAATAAAAAAATAATAATCAAAATAAATAAGATCTCCCATTACAAAAACAAAGAGTAAAATTCAGAAATGAAATGTATTATAATCCAAGGCTTCAGGAAGTGCTTGAAGAGGCACATAATAGGACATGGTTTTGATGCGAGTTCGTCTATGGGACCTCCATAAAATAGGGCAGCATTTGTTTCTGATTGCATCTACTGTGGAGGGGGTGGGGGTCATGGGTCAGCATCCACAGAGATCAGACCAGGTAAACTCCAGGGAGGGAGGGGATTCTCCCAGATTGGAAAAGCGGAGTCTTTACCGCCCCCCCCCCCCCCGGGAGAAAAGTGTTATATGCAGTTCATTTCAAACCACGACAGGAGAAAAGTACCTCATGAGTTGTTCTTGAGCCCTGCCTAAATTAGGACAGCGTCAGCTCTGATCTCATGAGTCACAGAAGGGGTAAGGGTCACAGGCTGGTATCTACAGAGACTAGAACAAGTAAACTCCAATTTGTGGGCTACAGGAGTAGTCAATGAGTGGCTTGTTTTTATAGAATAGCTTTATGAGGTTACTTTTAATGCTGCAAATTGAATATACTGTATTATGGCATGGGGGTTGGGTTTGATACTATGTTATGTTTAATGAAAGTCTTGGGAATTTAATTATCTGTTGAAGTTTTTCATTTTAGATGACTATTTTTTATGTTGTTTTGAGGTGTTTTTTAAATTTTATGTTTTGTTTTTTGGTTTATTTGATGTATTGTCTAATGCTGTGCTTGTATCTTTTAATTTTGTAAATGTATGTTTATTGTTTGTACAGATTGCATGCTCTGTATGTTAAGAAAAAAATTGAACAGTGTGCTGGAATCTAAAGCATCAGGTGACCATGAATCAAAAAGCATGATTAGAACTTCTTCAATTTGCCAGTACTAATACCTGAAATTTTAAACAGCTATTCATTGAGACCAAAGTCTCGGGTGAACATGTGACTTGTATTTTCCTGAAAAGCAAAAAAGCATATCTGACATCTCTCTTCCAGTTTAACATTGGTCAGATGCAACTGGATCCAGCAGCACAAACAGCACTGCAGCAGTTAAATTTGACTTCATGTTTAAGAGGGGGATGGGGGGAGAGAAGCAGCTTAGAACATAAGAGAAAATAGTTCCGGAGGAAAAAATGTCAAAAAGGATATCAAAATTAACCAAATAGGTTGAAAATCAATAGAACCTAACTGATATTCATTCACCCCCTCCATCAAGCATATGGCAACCCTCTCCCAGTACTGTGGAACTGTTATATTTGAATTCTTCTTGATTTCCCAAATTTTTAACACTGACTAAGGAAGTCCAAGGCCTTAAAAAAAGAATAAAGATATAATAATCTTCTTCAAAAACAATTTCTTTTCACTGCAATTTCAAATTTTAATTTGGTAAGTTTTTGAGACACAAAATAAAATCACTTGGATGATGATTGTGCAGTACCAAAATGTTCCAGATGATATAAGGGATCACCTATCCCGTTCTCTTCTATATTAATCCCTTATTCCTTTTCACAATAAAGTGTCTGGTGACCTCCCCTTGAGCTTCCTCATCTGTGTGCTCCCACTTCAGAGGTATTATGTGCCGAAAATACAGACGAAAGAAATCTTTGTGCCAGGCCGGACAAACATCTCTTTTATATTAGAGCTTGGCTCAAAGTGCTTTACATAAAAAAGAGCACCATTTTTCTGACTTTGAAAGGTGAACAGACCAAGATCAAAGCAGTTTACTCCCACATTGAAGTTTCCAGACTGCGACTTCAACAGTTAAGATGAAAAACTTAGAGTTGCTGCACTTATTTTCTAATTAATACATTAAATAAAAATCATCCCTACTTCTTTTTAAATGTCCTTAGCATGATGGTTATATGGAACATCAGGATCTAATTACTTTTCTTGGCTTCCTTTTCATTAAAAAAAAAAAAAAGAAATCTTGTATTTGCAGTTCATGCACTACCCTAGATCTTAGCAACAGCTTAATGTCCATTTCTTTTGTTGCTTTAGGAAGATTCTGTAGTTCTATTTAAATGGAAGTGGACTAATTGAAAATTTGCAATGCACCATCCAAGGTCTGCCAAGTCCCAAGGCTAGTGATTTCTGCTTTTTTGTTATTTTTGCAGACCAGACCAATGATCATGATTTTAATTGTTCTTAGCAGGTCCTGGATTAAAATGGTTGAATACTTGGCCAGATTTTAAGAGTTAACTCTCCTATGTCCCTTTAGCCAGCAAAGAAAACCAACCTGCCTTAAGGTAAAGCAGACATTTTGGACTTCATAAAATAAATACAAATGGAGGAAGTAAAAAAACAAAAAACAAACAACAATGACTAATTATGTACTTTTTAAGGAAGTTAAAAACTTTAGGGCAAAATATAGTTTGCTGGAAGAAGATGGAAATGGTGTTTCTCCAGTGCTGGGATCCCCCAAAAAGTACTTCTTCCATGCAACATGTCTGCTGCACAACCTGGTTGTTAGGAATTGTGGACCCTTGCCCCGAGGTGGTGTTGACGCTACCTGGCCGGGAGCAGAGGCAGACAGGAACTTCGCCAGTACTGGCCCTCGTTCCCCGCAGGTTGAGCCCTTGGGTGCCCGGGCTGGCTGGTCTTAGGTGCACCTCTGGGTGGCTGGTCCCGGAGGGAGCAAGTGGCTGGAAGTAGAGAGTGTCAGAGAGGCTAAGTACAGTCCAAGACTGAGGAATTCTCGAAGAGAGAGAGAGAGAGAGAGAAGGCTTCAAGAGGTTCCGAAGGCAGTGAAGCAGGACCACGTGGGACTGGCCCCAAGGAGAGGAAGTGCAGGAGCAGAGGCTTATATAGTGGTATGCTGAAGCAGGGCTAGAGCGGGGAATCCGCTGTAGCAGGTTCAAGAAGAGAGGAAGTCCAGAGGGACTGCCTGAGGGACGGCAGTGCAGTAACAGGGACCTGTGATGTAGAAGCACTGAGAGGTGTCCCGGAGAGCAGGGACACCGAGACACAGTCCTGCAATGTAGAAGCACTTAAACAGTTCCAGAGCAGAAGCGTAGAAACAGCATCTTGTGACTTAGAAGCTCTGTCCCTGGCTCCAAGGGGCGGAAGCGCCGAGACATTGTGGGTCTTGTGATGTAGCAGCACTGAGCCAGGTCCCAAAGGGTGGAAGCGCTATGCAGGATCCTCGATGTAGAAGCGCTGAGACTGGTCTCGAGGAGCGGGAGCACAGAGACAGGATCCCAGATGTAGAAGAGCTGAGACAACCCCCGAGGAGCGGGAAGCGCCGAGGCAGGGTCCCAGATGTAAAGTGCTGAGCCAGGCCCTGAGGAGTAGGAAGCACAGTGACGGGATACCAGCGAGAAGAGCAGAGATCCGTACAGCAGGAACAACAATGCACAATTAAGCTCTGGAATTTGTTGCCAGAGGATGTGGTTAGTGTAGCTAGATTCAAAAACGTTTTGGATAAGTTCTTGGAGGAGAAGTCCATTAACTGCTATTAATCAAGTTTACTTAGGGAATAGTCACTGCTATTAATTGCATCAGTAGCATGGGATCTTCTTGGTGTTTGGGTAATTGCCAGGTTCTTATGGCCTGGATTGGCCACTGTTGGAAACAGGATGCTGGGCTTGATGGACCCTTGGTCTGACCCAGCATGGCAATTTCTTATGTTCTTATGTTCTTAACAGGTCCGGAGTACTGGAGCAAGCACCAGCTAGGAACCATGGAACTTGTTGCCAAGTCGGTTAGAGGTGGATGGAGGTAGTCCTTAAGTATCTCAGGCCAGTGATGTCATCAGCCGGAGACGAGCCTGAAGTTCCCGTCATTTGCCCTTTAAAGGGAGGACTGATGGTGCGCGCGTGCGCCTAGGAAGGCCCAGGGTCGGAACGCTGGTCGGCGGCATCCCAGCCGCCACAAGGAGCACAGGGAGCCAGGAGGAATGCAGCGGCAGCGACTGGCTACGGCCACGAGTGTACCGGGAGCAGAAGGCAAGGCATGAAATGAAGTGAGTTAAGCCAACCGTGGGTGGCTGCGGCCGGCAGGTGTAACACAGGTTAGAGAACAACTTAAAGTGTGTTCTACTGGTACACAAGACTGCTATCTCAGATGTTCATTTTTGACATTCAAAATATACTACTTTAGTGGGCCTGCCAGGGTGCACAGCTAGTAACCAGTTTCCATCCCCTCCCAGTCGATGCAGAAAAGTACCCCTTCTCTGGAAGGAATAGCTTAGAGAAGAGCTAGAGGCCCTTCATAGCAGAGTTAGGATTCCTGCTTGCATTGCCATCTTAGCCATGTGCTCTTCATGTACACAGGAACTGAAAATAGAGGGTGTGCAAAGTATGTGCATAGAAAATCCAACTGCACAAAGCATGCAGGCACACATGTCCACAACATATGTATGTTTTTGGCTGAATATAGTTGGATTTTTAGAAAAATGTGGCTTGCATAGTAGCTGATTTCTGGTGGCTTGGATAGTTGCATACTTAGATGCTTTACTTAAAATTGATCTCTGTAAGGCTAATTTTCAGCTGGCCCCAGAGTTCCCAAGACCTCAAGCTAAAACTTAAAAGACAAGAGGCCGGTAGCACCTTATAAACTAATTAGTCCAGTGGTTCCCAAATCTATCCTGGAGGACTCCCAGCTAGTCAGGTTTTCAGGCTCTCTACAATGAATATGCATGAGGTAAATTTGCATATACCGAGTCTCCATGATATGCAAATTTGTCTCATGCATATTCATTAAGGAGAGCCTAAAAACCCAACTGGCTGGGGGTCCCCCAGGACAGGTTTGGGAACCTCTTGGTTGGCCTATAAGGTGTCATCTGTCTCTTATCATTTTTGCAACACCAGACTAATATGGCTATCCCTCTGAAGATTGACCTGATTTTCAAAAGCATTTAGATGCCTAAAAATGGGGTTTACACATATAAATGCATTTTACCTATATAAAATTTTGAAAATTGCTACAACAGATACCATTGAATTGTCCATAGGATTTACCTGCATAAGTGCATTTTACATGCATAAATGGCTTTTGAAAATTGCTATGATAGAATGTTACGTTTACGCACGTAACTCCTTTGAAAATTCACCTATGTGTCAGCAATATAATGCTAATTTCAGCTGCACAAAGTTGGAACAATTTTGGGGGGAGGTGAAAGCTTTGCATGACACTGGCTTTATTTGCATTTTGACACTCAATTATTTTTCCAATTCCTTCTAAGAATATGTTATGATTCGGGCGGTGGACCCTAGGTCCGACGTAGTACTTCAAGTCACTCACGTCGGTAGGCGAGGTGAACTCGGAAGATCTTGTGCGGTGTGCCAAGGAGAATCTGGATGCAAGCGCCTCCTGCCGGTCGTGTGGTCCAGATAGCTGGCACCTCCAGCGGGTCGTAACTGCTCGGGCTCACGCACACAGGTAGTCGGGTAAAGTCCAAAGGGTAATCCGCAACCAGTCCAGGGGTCAAGAACCCACAATACTCCACATCCAGTCCAGGAATCAGGAACCAAACGATACTCCACAGCCAGTCCAGGGATCAAGAACAAGACGAAGTCAGCAGCCAGTCCAGGAATCGAGCACGAGAAGTCAAACAGCGGATCAGGAACGGAACACAGGAACGAACAAACCACAGGAGCCATAGGAAGAGCTCATAGGAAGGAGCCAATCCCATTTCCTGTAGTGGCTCCTTTAAAAAACTAGCTTCTGCCGCGTGCGCAGCTCTAGGGAGATCCAGCGGGGGGCGGAGCCAGACGTGAGCAGGAGGACAGCCAACGCTGCAGCCATGTTGATTGAGCAGTGAAACCGCCGTGGGACGAACCCGCTGAAGAGAGTACGGTCACCGCGGGCGGAACGGTCTGCCATGCCAGTGAGTGGCTGGCCCTGGTCGTGGCTTGCCGCCGCCGGTGGCCCTAACAGAATATTAAAGAGATCAATGATACAGCTATGGTGGATTAACATTTACCTGTGTATGTACATCTTGCTTCTTCTTTTATATACTCTCTAATAATAAATATGGGTGAATAGGCTCTGTTCATATTTATGACATTCTGTGCAAATGTAACATACAGTATTGTGATGTAAACATTTATAAAACGCTTTCATTGTCCAAACTGCCAAAGATGAATATTCCAGCTGCAACCCATTGAGTGTGACTTCCTATAGGTTATTATTCTTTATCCAAGACAGTTTTTCTCATTTTCCTGCTTTGTATGCCTCCTCTAGTGATAGATGAGCCTGCAAGATCTCCTATTTAGTTCCCACCCAGAACCCCTCCCTTCCCATGTCTAATCACAAGGGCCCCATAACACGCCAAACAGCCACCAACACCAGCAAAATGGTTGTTGCTGAACATTCAGCCAACTCTTTTTATTTATTATTTGATTTATATTCTACCTTTCAGGCACTTCAAAGTGGATTATATTCAGGTACTATAGGTATTTCCCTGCCCCCAGAGGGCTCACATTCTAAGTGTCATTTACTATGGTACGATATTGTTTTCTTGCATAATAAATGACAATTGTTGCGCGTCCCGGCTGCATTGGTGCCGTGACCGGTCCTGCTCACCTCGTGCTTCCCTCCACCAGCTCCGGCTCCTCTTCCCTTGCCACGCTGAGAGGCCCATCCCCAACGCTCTCCTCGGGCCTCTCCGGCTTCCTCCACGCCACAGGCCTCTCAGCGGAGCTCCCATAGGGGCTCCGCGTCCTCGGCCTCCTCGGCTCCGTCCCTAGGCACGCGCATGGCCAACGTCTGCACTTTTAAAGGGCCCAGCGTGGGAAGCTCTTCTCGGACGCCGCCCGATGACGCCACTTAAGGCAACTACTTAAGGCGAGGCTCTGCCCCCAGAACCTCGCCTTGGCAGTCGGGTCGACACCTTCGGTGTAGCTAGTTTGCTGTCCTGCATTCCTCTGTTCCGGTCTTGTTCCGGTGCTCCTGCGTTCCTGTGTTCCCGTGGTCCTCTCTGCGTTCCAGCGTCTTCCTGAATCCTGCTCCACATTCCTCCTCTTGTCGTAGCTTCTCGGACTGATTCACGGTACGGACCTCTGCTTGCTTGACCACGTTGACCACTGCCTGGAACTGACCTCTGCTTGCTTGACCACGTTGACCGCTGCCTGGAACTGACCACTGTCTGCCTGACCATGTTTGACCGTTAACATAGTAAAGTAGAGGTCCATAGTTGTCCGTTTAAATGGCTTAGCTGGCTATATTTAATGATTATCCAGCTAAATTCTAGCCGGATATTTAGCCAGATAAAAAGGAGGCATTCTGGGAACAGGCAGGAGGTGTTCTGGGGAGGAGCAGAGTTAGCCGCATAAATTATGTATAGCCGGCTAACTAGCACAATGGCTGAATATGGAGCTCATAGTAACATAGAAATGATGGAGATAAAGATCAAATGGTCCATCCAGTCTGCCCCACAATTTGCCCATGGCAGTAACTGCTGCTCCGTGCAGATTACCTCATGTGTTCTGTTAAGGATAGTAATTGACGCTCTGTGCAGGTCACCCGCATGTATTCTGTTAAGGGTAGAAACTGCCGTTGCCCCATTCATTCCATTAAGATGAGTAATTGCCATTCCATGCAGGTTTCTCCCATGTGTTCCATTAAAGGTAGCAATTGCTGTTCCATGCAGGTTACCCCCATGTGTTCTGTTAAGGATTATAGGTAATAACTGCCTTTCCATGCAGGTTACACACTAGGGATGTGAATCGTGTTTCTGACGATTGAAAATATTGTACAATATTTTCAAAATCGTCAGAATTCGGGGGCTCCCCGAAACCAATAGGAAAACCCCACTAAATTGTTTATGGGGGTTCTCTTATCGTTTTGGGGGAGGGCGGGAAAAACGGCATACAAAAATAACCCCTAAACCCACCCCGACCCTTTAAAACTAATCCCTTAGCTTCCCCCACCCTCCTGACCCCCCCAAAAACATTTTACAGGTACCTGGTGGTCCAGTGGGCGTCCCGGGAGCGATCTCCCGCTCCCGGGCTGTCGGCTGCCACTAATCAAAATGGCGCCGATGGCCCTTTGCCCTTACCATGTGACAGGGTATCCGTGCCATTGGCCGGTCCTTGTCACATGGAGGGAGCACTGGATGGCCGGCGCCATCTTTAAAGGGCAAAGGCCATCGGCGCCATTTTTATTAGTGGCAGCCGACGGCCCAAGAGCGGGAGATTGCTCCCAGGACCCCCACTGGACCACCAGGTACCTGTAAAAAATTTTTGGGGGGGTCAGGAGGGTGGGGGAAGCTAAGGGATTAGTTTTAAAGGGTCGGGGTGGGTTTTTTGTTTATCAGCTCGGGCGCAGCTGATAAAAAAATACCCGATCGGGCCGGACAAAAAAAAAATCACAATGTGAATCGGAACCGATTCCGGTTCCGATTCACATCTCTATTACACACCATCCCTTTCTTCAAAACTTTAGGAATCTGCAGTGTTTGTCCCATGCCCTTTGGAATTCATTAACTCTTTTCACCTTCTTCACCTTTTCTGGGAGGGCATTCCAGGCATCCACCACTCTCTAAATTAAGAAATATTTACTGACATTGGTTCAAAGTTGCCCTCCCTGGAGTTTCATTTCATGACCCCTAGTTTTACTGTTTTCTTCCCAACAGAAAAGGTTTAAAATTTGTGCATTATTAAAACCTTTCAGGTATCTCCCCTGCACCTCCTCTCTTTCAGGGTATATATATTCAGATCCTTCAGCCTCTCCTCATAAGTCTTCCGAACCCACACTATTTTGATCACCCTTCTCTGGATAGCTTCCATCCTGTCCAGAGAAGGGTGACCAAAAGGGTGTGGTTTTTGAGATACGGTCTCCAGAACTGAACACAATACTCCAGGTGAGGCCTCACCAAGGACCTGTATAAGGGCATTATCACCTCCTTTTTCTTACTGGTTATGGTTATTTCTTTCTCTGTGCAGCCTAGCATTCTTCTAGCTTTAGCTATCACCCTGCACAATATTTTACCGCCTTCATATCACTACACACTATCACTCAAGATCCCTCGCTTGGGCTGTATACATTAGTCTTTCACCCATATACAGATGCATGAATCTGCACTTCTTGGCATTGAATCATAGCTGCCAAATCTTTGAATACTCTTCAAGCTTTCTTAAATCACTTTTCATTCTCTCTATTCCTTCAGGCATGTCTGCTCTGTTGCAGATTTTAGTATCTTCTGCAAATAGACAAATTTTATCTTTTATCCCTTCTGCAATGTCACTCACAAAAATATTGTACAGAGCTGATCCCAATACCAATCCTTGTGGCACTCCAATTAAAACTTTTCTCTTCAGAGTAGGTTCTATTCACCATTACCCGCTGTCTCCTGTCAGTCAACCGGTTTGTAATCCACTAGGGATGTGAATCGGGCTTCGGATGATTGAAAATATCGTCGATATTTTCAAAATCGTCAGAAATCGGGGGCTCCCCCAAAACGATAGGAAAACCCCACGATATTGATCGTGGGGTACTCTTATCAATTTGGGGGAGGGCGGGAAAAACGGCACACAAAAATAACCCCTAAACCCACCCCGACCCTTTAAAACTAACCCCTTAGCTTTCCCCACCCTCCCGACGCCCCCAAAAACCTTTTACAGGTTCCTGGTGGTCCAGTGGGGGTCCCTGGAGCGATCTCCCGCTCCCGGGAGCAATCTCCTGCTTCGGGCCGTCCTCCCGCTCCCAGGCCGTCGGCTGCCACTAATCAAAATGGCGCCGATGGCCCTTTGCCCTTACCATGTGACAGGGTATCTGTGCCATTGGCCGGACCCTGTCACATGGTAGGAGCACTGGATGGCCGGTGCCATCTTGTGCTCCTATCATGTGACAGGGGCTGTCCAATGGCACCAGTAGCCCCTGTGACATAGTAAGGGCAAAGGCTATCGGCGCCATTTTGATTACTGGCAGCCAATGGCCCGAGTGCAGGAGATCGCTCCCGGACCCCCGCTGGACCACCAGTGGCTTTTGGCAAGTCTTGGGGGACCCTCCTGACCCCCACAAGACTTTTCAAAAGTCCAGTGGGGGTCAGGGAGCGACCTCCTGCACTCAGACCATCGGCTGCCAGTATTCAAAATGGCGCCGATAGCCTTTGCCCTTACTATGTCACAGGGGCTACCGGTGCCATTGGTCAGCCCCTGTCACATGGTAGGAGCACAAGATGGCACCGGTCATCCAGTGCTCCTACCATGTGACAGGGTCCGGCCAATGGCACGGATACCCTGTCACATGGTAAGGGCAAAGGGCCATCGGCGCCATTTTGATTAGTGGCAGCCGACGGCCTGGGAGCGGGAGGATGGCCCGGAGTGGGAGATCGCTCCTGGGACCCCCAATCGACCACCAGGTACCTGTAAAAAGTTTTGTGGGGGGGTCATGAGGGTGGGGGAAGCTAAGGGGTTAGTTTTAAAGGGTCGGGGTGGGTTTTTTGTTTATCGGCTTGGGCGCAGCTGATAAACAAAACCATGATCAGGCCCGATGGGAAAAAACCCACATGTGAATTCGAACCGGAATCCAAACCGATTCCGGTTCCGATTCACATCTCTATAATCCACTCCATCACCTTGGTTCTGACTCCCAAGCTTCTCATTTTATTCACAAGCCTCCTATACAGGACTATATCAAAAGCTTTCCATAGTATCCTGGGATGTAATTTATCCGGCCCCATGGCCTTAACCATTTTCAGTTTTCCTAGCTCTTCCCATACATTCTTTTCTGTAAAAGGAGTTGTCTACTCCATTCTCATCTATGGTTTTGTCAACCAGCAATGTTCCTTTTCCAGGATCTTCTTCAGTAAATACAAAACTGAAGTATTTGTTTAATATTTCTGCCATTTTTTCATCTGTCTTTACATCTGTCACCTTTCAATTTCACTATACCATTTCGGGCCTTTCTTCTTTCTCTGATATATCTGAAAAATGTTTTGTCACCTCTCTTTACCACTTTGTCAATCCTTTCTTCCACTTGACCTTTTGCTTTCCTGATTTCTTTCCTCGCCTCCCTCAGTTTCATTAGGTATTCTTCCGTGTGTTCCTCTTTTGGGGATTCTTTATACTATTACTACCTAACACTGTTCTTTTTGCCTTTATTATTTCAGCCACCTCCTTTGAGAACCAAATTGGTTTCTTTTTTTTTTGTACATTTGTTTTCTTTTCTAACATATAGATTTGTTGCCTTTGTTATAGCTCCTTTTAATTTGGTCCACTGTTGTTCTACCCCACCCATTTTCTCCCAGTCTTCAGGTTCTTTCTCCAGGTACATCTCCAGTTTGTCAAAGCTATTTTTGAAATTCAGAACTTGGGTCTTCATGTGACTTCTTTGTATCTTACTTGTGATATCAAACCATATCATCTGATGATCACTGGTGCTCAGGTGGGCATCTGTCTAGACATTAGAGACATTATCCCCATTAGTGAGCACTAGGTCAAGTATCACATCCTCCCTCATAGATTCCATTTCAATTTGTTTGAGCAGAACCCCTTGAAGGGCATTCACTCTCTCTCTACCTCTTGTAGATTCCACAGAAGGGATCCTCCAATCCACATCCATCAGATTAACATGACCAACGATTAACACTTCTCCCTTCTTTTCCACCTTTTGGATGTCTTTTACCAGATCTCGATCCAAGTCTTCAATTTGGGTTGGAGTTCAGTAGACCACAACAGTGTAAATGAAGAACCATTGTCTGTTTTAAGATAGCTCAAAATGCTTACTCTTTACCCCATGTCCCATGCATTTCACTTGCATTGATATTGTTTTTGACATAAAATGATCTCCTCCCCCTTTTCTGTCCTCTCTGTCCTTCCTTAACAAGGTATAGTCTGGGATGGCCCTATCCCAGTCATTAGACTCCGTGAACCATGTCTCTGTAATGGAAACAATGTCCAAGTCTTCTTCCACTATGTGAGCCTGTAGATCTGGGATTTTGCTGCCCAGGCTATGAGCATTTGTGGTCATAACTTTCCAGCTTTCCTTCCTTGGTTCGCTTATCTTCATAGTCATCTTTTCTGTTCCTTAGCTTAAATGTGGAATGCAGAATGATTGATTTTGTTATTATCTACTCTTGCTTACTGTATTGCTTGGGGGTGGTATTCCAATTTCATTGGCCACTTTTTGCCACCCCCATCCTGTAGTTTAAATGCCTGATGATGTATGACCAGAATTTCTTACTTAGGATCTTTTTTCCTGCCACTGTCAAATATAGGTCATCCTTATTGTATAGTCTTTTACTGCTCCATACGTGACCCCAGCTTCCAATGTATCCAAATCCACTTTCTTTACACCATATTTTGAGCCATGAATTGAAACTTTCTATATGGCTTATCCTTTCCTTTCCCTTTCCGAGAACAGGTAATATTTCGGAAAAGGCAATATTTTTACCATGGGTTTAATCTCCTTCCCCAGATTCTGGAAATCTTTCTGTACTGCTTGGATACTGTTTCTAGCCAGGTCGTTGGTACCCTAATGAATGATAACATTGATATTAGAGCCTTTACTTTCTTCCATAATTGAACCAATTACCTAGTTTGCATTTCTATCAGCTGAAGAGCCTGGAAGGCATTTAATTTTTGTGTCTCCTTTGAAAAGAGATCCCAAATTAGTTCTTTTAATGATCGAGTCTCCTATCAGAAGGAGCCTTCTTTTATGGGGTTTGATAATGTTAAAAGGTTTTAGTTGCATTGGGTGGCTTCTTCCTTTATAGACTTTCACTTATTGTGTGTTGAAGGAGCAGTTTCAGTTTCCAATGCAGAAAAGGCATTATGTAAGAGTATCGGTGTAGACAAAGGATGTCTCTTCACCCTAGGACTTAATCTACCAGAGCCTACCATATTCCTGGATATTTGAGTCCTCTGTGGGAGTAGGGGCAGATATCCTGAATGTTTCTCAGTTGAGGAGTCTGAGTGTCTCTGGGTCAAAGGTCTTATTCTATCTGAGACCACTGTAATCCATTTATTTCTGGATAGTTGAGTCTTCTGAGGGAATGGGGGCAGATATCCTAAATGTTTTGTAGTTGAGACTAGGTGTCTTTTGGTCACAGGTCTTGTTCTTCTAGAACCCACCATAATCTATTTTTCCCTGGCTTTTAGAATCCTCTGGGGAAGTTGGCATTGCTATTCTGAATGCTGTGAGGAGGAATTTCAAAGCCTAGATAATTCTTCTTACGGATGAGTCAGTTCCATTTTAATTGCAGACAGCTGAAGGCAAATTGGATAACCATTAAGTCTTCAAATGCTATGCCTTGGGACATAAGCACCATAATTGTTACACTGAATAAAAGACATTCTGATTATAAGGGTCAGTGAGGAAACTTGAGTAGTGTCATCTTAATTAAAGTGCAAGTTGTTGGATTGTTACTTAAGGTAATTAATTATTTACTTAACCTAAGTTCTTGGAAGAACTATTTAATAAAAAAGCACCCTAGGGTTGGCTGGGAGAAGAGAGGGAGGGAGAGTATAAATAAATTATAGGTAAAAGCTTTTACTATCTCCCTTTTGAAAAAGGAAATGTGATATAAAGACTAGCCAAAAAGTGATCTCTTTATAGCTATGTAAAAGACATTTTTCAGTTGGTAAGGCCTATTCTAAACAATGTAGCACAGACAGCTATTAATAAATATCTGCTGGACAGTTTTGGTCTACAAACTAATTCACTGTGAAAATATATAGATGGAATAGCCCAGATTAATAAACTCAGATGTAGGAGAAAAGGATTAAGCAGCAACAGAAAAAAAATACTTTCTAAAAGTGCACACTAAGAGAGGGAAATACATTAAAAACTATGCAGGAGAAAAGGCTTGGAGAATGGATTTCAGCAGAACTCAAAACTTCTAAAGCAGAACTCAAAAACTTCTAATGAAGTTGAATCTTTTGTTAGCTGGATTTGCTAGTATCTAGTTGTTAGGTCTAATGTTGAGATATACCTCACTTGGCCTAGTCAAATCAGCAATTTATCTACCCATGGCATTATCTTTTTGGAACTTATGCAGAAACAGGTCAACACATCTGTTTTAAGCACCAATACTGAGGCTGGATCATTCACTTTGAAACTCTTCAGTTATCTTCATCCATTATATTACTCAGTCTTCTTTTTCAATAGTAGGCCAAATGGTTTGGTTATCCAACAGGGTTGCTGTCATATCATTTCCCCCTCTCTCTTCTGGATCCAATGCTTTCTCCCCAGCTGTCTGGAAAAGATGTTTGAGAAGCTATGGAAGAGTCAGTACAGGTGTTCTTTATGTCAGACTTCTAGTTCTTCTCCCATGACTGTGGGACTCATGGTCTTTGTTTTGGAGATCATCAGGCCCAGCTCCATCTCATCACCTTCAGTCAGAATCATGCTGCTACACTAATCTCTGCAGCTTCATATAGGTAGAATTCCAGCGGGTGCCAATATCTTAATTGAAACACTTGTGAGGCATCCCAAGTTCATACTGCTTTTCACGGAGAACCTGCCTCACTTCCATGCTTCTATGGAAGTGCCCTGCTATTTTCCTCTACCTCTCTATTAACTTCTGCAGATATACATTCTCTTGGTCCTTGGATCCTGTTACGTTCCCCGGTCCTCGGGGAGTTGGGCCAGGACTCCTCACCTACGCGGGCAGAAAGCTTGCTCCAGCACCACTCCGCTGCTGCTACGTTCTTGCATGGTTCGCCACAATTTTGGCCTGCTTGCCCTGCCCCAACGCCGCCGACACCGCTACATTCCTGGACTCCCTAGGCGCACACTCGCACGGACTCAATTTAAAGGGCCAACGGCGGGAAAGTTCCCTGCAGCCCAGGATGATGACATCAGGCAAGGCAGGTATAAATACCCTGCCTTGCCACTTCCTCCTTGCCTCGGCAACAGGTCCAGTTCCTGGTGAGTGTGTATTGTCTGCATCCTGACCCCGCGTTCCTGTGACTCTTCTGACTCCTGCTCTGGATCCTGCTCCTGCTGCTGCCCTAGTCTTGCTCTACCTCCTCATTGTTCCTGCTCCCTTGGATTGATCTACTGGCTCTGACCTTGCTCGTCTCACCGATTCCTGCTTGTCCGCTGCCTGCCCTGATCTTCAGCCTGGTCCACCGTAGCTTCTTGTTCGCTGCCTGCCCAGACCTTGATCTGGCCTCCATCTCCATCTTCAGCCTGGTTCACTGTTCCTGCTTGTCCGCTGCCTGCCCTGATATTCAGCCTGGTCCACCGTAGCTTCTTGTTCGCTGCCTGCCCAGACCTTGATCTGGCCTCCATCTCCTGTAGCCAGCTGCCTGTCTCGACCCTTGGCATGTCTGACCTGCCTGCCGTCCAAGAAGCCCGCACCTAGGTTCTGCCGGCCCTGGCACCCAAGGGCTCAACCCACAGGGAATGTGGTATAGATGAAGGTCCTGTTTGGGCTCTCTCCCTCAGAACCACCTCATTATGATGAGGACCACCGAGGGCCTCTCCTTGGTGGTGGCAACAACCTCATCTCGGCTCAAGGGTCTACCTTTCTTACTGATCCCAGCCCCAGGGCATCCTTCACTACCAGGTGCAGAGTGTGAGCAAAACATCAAACAACCTGAAAGCCCCCTTCGGATATTGCTTTTACCATATTTGAACTATTGTCTGTCACAAAGAAGTCTGTGTTTAGACTCCTGGCTCTCTGGTCTAATTGCCAGCCCTCCAGCATCTTTCTAATGGCTGATAAAATATTAGCTGAGGTATGGTCCTCATCCATTAACCGGGAGTGCAGCAAAGATCACCAACAACCTGATACTCAGTCCCCTCTAGAGCTGCTGCCTGCCGCTGCCTCAGCCAGGTCCCACCAGTAAGCTGTCAGAGAGAGGAAAACATGTGACATGTTTGTGGCAGTCCAGATATACCCTTGGGGTAATCTCTCTCATTCTGCCTTGCTTCCATATCCCAGACTTTACAGTTTGGGGTGTTCTTGCCATTGTGGTGGGCAGTTTTACACCTATCCTGGTATTGTAGTGTGTTGATGCCACTTTTTGTGTTGCTTTGTCCCTTTTTCAGTGCCTTGGGGTTTTTCTTGCCACATTTTCTGCTTCGTTTCCCCTTCATAATGCCTTAGAATGATGATGCCACTCTTGGTGCCACTTTGCCATAGCCTGGGTATCTTGAAGTTCTTTTCCCCTGTTTAGTTCTTCTCACAAATTTCATGACAATTGATAAATCCCAATTCTGGAGCCCAAAATAGGCTGCAATGCTTCCCCCATTGACTTTAAAGGCAAACTAAAAAAAACAAAATGAATAAACAAATATTTTTTTGATTGGAAACTAATGAAATCAAGTCGCCACAAAACAATTTTTTTTTCTTCTGCACATCCTTAGCCTGAACACAGTGCTCATTGAATGAGGCATTTTGAAATAATAATTAGATTTTGCTTAAATGCTACATTTTCATATTTATTTTCTGATTTATTTCAGTAGGCACTTTGTCTTGTCTTGGGCAGGTAGGCAAATATTGATATATTAAGACCTATTTTCACATTTGAAAAATATTGGTTTGTCAAGGTTTTCTTTAAAAATTGTTGCAAAGCCATCAAGGAAGCAATCAACCCTTTGCTTTGATTCCAAAAACATGTTGGGTCAATTAGAAGAGAACAGACCACTTACCAGTCAAATAACACTCATTCCAGAAGCATAACTTTTCCATTCTGGACTCTTCTAGTGAAAATGACGCAAGTTCTTACAATCTATTAAATGATTTATTGAACGATTTTTCCCATAGGAACAGCATGACAGAAATTATTGATAAAGAGCTCAGTTTGTAAATAAAAGCAAGAAATAAATCATTCATTCTAGGATTTATTAGTTATATGTAATGAAATCTCCCATTATTCTTGGGTACAGCTTTTATATTTCCTGATGGCTGTAATTACCATCAGAATGTTAAACCTGATTATGCCAACATAGCTGACACTATTCCGCAAAGCCTGGGCCTGCTCAGACCAAAGGCAGATCAAGAGGCACCTACCTACGATTTTAAGAAGTCTTTCTCTGCAGTAATTTCATTTTGTTTCAAGGGTTTCAAGAAAATTCATGAATATGTGCATTTTGGCTCCTTTTGTTTTTGGTTTCGTTTTCTGTTCAACATGGAAAACTCCAGACCTAAAGGCAGAGTTTGTTGTCTTATGGGAAAGTCATTGACCTCTTTGAATGCAAAATATAGAAAATAGATCATTTTAACTAATGCCATTGGATTCTAAAGACATAGAGAAAAAATAAAATCCTGTGGGTACATTTGTGTTTCTCACATTTGTTTGTTTTAGTTCAGTGTGTTTTGCCTTCACAACAAGTGAATGAAATAACAGCTGGCGTTGGAGCTCAACTTTCTCATGGATGACACTCCCAGTTAAAACAATTAAGAATACACAGAAGGGAGCGGTTTGAAAAATAAAATACTTGTTCCTTGGGAGAATGCTGTCTTGTAGCTTGAATTTTTATCTACTGCATTTCAGAAAAATAGTCAGTGCATTACAGTACAAACTTTGAAGTGCTTTGATAGCCAACATCCTTTGTTTGCCTTGATCTGCTTAGTGAGGTGGAGCCCTTCTTCCCTTCCTCTTTTGACCTCCCCCACAAATCCATCTTTCATCCCTGTTTTTTTCCCAACGCCAGTGGCCTGTTGTCTATCCCATTTGCGCATGTTTGTTTCTTCAATCAGTCTCATGAAGTGCTATCAGTACTTGTAATGATTTTGCAGTGCACTTCAATAACTGGGCAGCCCGGCACCCATTGTTCTATCCTGGCCCCGTCCATCCCGGCCGGACACCCTACATTATACACACAGATGGAAAACACGAATCATAACTGAGATGCAAATGGCTGCAGCCATTTATTAGAGTACCCTAATAGAGGAGTCTAATTTAGGCGCCGAGTCCTGCAACCACTTCTTAATCTCAACCTCAGGACAGGTGCCGATATCTCCATTTCATTTCACCCAAGCGGAAATGAGAGGGGGGGGTGGTCTCACTCACTGCGAGCACCCACCTTCCATGTACATCTGATAAGCCCGGCCCTGGCGAGGCAGTGGCAGCGCCCGCAAGGATGCAGCGGGCGCTCAGTTATTCCCGGCGCCCGCACACCCATGCTGGGGCGCCTTCCATTAACCGGGCAGCCCGGACATCCGTGATTCTATCCCACCACCGCCCATCCGGGCAGGGTACCCAACATTACACACACACAAGGAAATCATGAGTCATAACTGGGATGCAAATGACTGCAGCCGTTTATTAGAGTACCCTAACATTGGAATCTAATTTAGGCACCTAGTCCTGCAACCTCTGCCTAATCTCAACCACAGGGCAGGCGCTGATATCTTCCTTTCAGTCCACGCAAGCGGAAATGGGAGGGGAGTGGTCTCACTCACCGCGTTCACCTGACTGGCGGTGGACTGCCATCATTGGCTTTCAAACATGCTCTCGCTCTCTTTCTCTCATTTACACAGAGGCTCTCAATCACATACTCACATGCTCCCTCACCTAAACCAGCTTTCAATCACACAGACACACATGCTCTCTCTTTCTCTCATTTACTCACAGGTTCTCAAATACTCAGATGCTCCCTCACCTAAATCAGCTTTCAATCAGACACAGACACACATGCTCTCTCTCTTACTTATACACCCAGGCTCTTAATCATACATACACATGATCTCTCTCACACACAAAGGATCTCAATCATAGACACATACTCTTTCACACAAACAGGTTTTCAATCACAAACTTACAAATACAGGTTCCCAATCGTAAACTTACATTCATGCTCTCTCACTCACAGGCAGGCTCTCAATCACACACATACTCTCTTTCACATATACAGGTACTCAATCACACACATACATGCTATCTCACACACACATACACACACAGGATCCCAAACACACATGCTTGCTTGCTCATTCACTCGCTCTCCCTCCCTCCCTCCCCAGAACTCGCGGCAGCAGCAGCCTCCTCCCAACCCTATCCACCTTCATTTTCAGCCCTGGCGGAGCAAGGAGTCCCATCGGCCGCGGGGATTGACGCTCTTCTTCATTTTTCTGCGTGCCACGCGCTCATCCCTCAGGCCACGCATCTCTTCTGTTCTTCGGGCCGACGCTGACCACACTAGCATGGTCTCTTCTTCCCGCGCACGCACCCGATGCTCACCACTTCCTCTTCCAGGCCGCGGGGGAGGGGGGGGGGGGTGGAAAGAAGAGACCATGCCGGTGCCGCTGACTCCAGCTGTTCTGCCGCGTTCTGCCCAGGCTGACAGCATTTTAAGCCCGGGCTGAGATGGACCGGGGAGCAGCTGGGTCAGCGGGGGACTGGGAAGTGTGGTGACACACCTGCGTGTTCTTGGCGACACACTGGTGTGTCGCGACACACCGGTTGAGAACCACTGCTAGGGTAAGTGTTTCTGAAACTTAGATCTCCATGGTATCCTTGAAGGGCTTCAAGATTTGAATCAGTTGCCTCATCACTACCCAATCATGATGTCCCAGAGGGCAATGCACACCTATCTCAGTTTCCAGAGACAGGTCATGAAAGGGTATCTGCTGCTCCACTAATCTCTGTAGCATCATATAGGTGGAATTCCAGTGGGTACCAACATCCTGAATCAGATGCTTTTGAGGCATCCCAAATTATTCCTGCTTCTCAGGAAGAAGCTGCCCCCTCTTCTCGCTTCAATGGAAATTCCCCACTATTTTCCTGCACCTCTCTATCAGGTTCTTCAGGAATGCATTCCTGTCTAC
Organism: Rhinatrema bivittatum; assembly: GCF_901001135.1. Classification (NCBI taxonomy): domain Eukaryota; kingdom Metazoa; phylum Chordata; class Amphibia; order Gymnophiona; family Rhinatrematidae; genus Rhinatrema; species Rhinatrema bivittatum. The sequence continues at coordinate 540,118,827 of NC_042615.1, read as the reverse complement.
CTTAGGTCCCATTGTTGCGGAAGTGGATCCTTAGGCTGAGGTGGAGTTGGCGCAACCTGCAGGGAGCAGCCCTGCAGGTCCCCACCATTGGCTGGCGGAGCTGGCAGGAGCAGAGGCCCTACTTGAGCTTCACCAATACCAGCCCTCATTCTCCTTAGGTTGAGCCTTCGGGTGCCGGACTTAGGCACGGGCCTCGGTGGAGGAGGAGATCCAAAACTTGGAAGACGAGGCAGACCAGCTCAGCAAGGTAAGCTCAGTTGGGTCAGGCCACAATCAGGATAGGTGACAGAAAGCAGAGTCTGAATGAGGCTGGGGTCAGCGGCAGGCAGGAACTAGGCTCAGGCAGTGGTCAAGGTAGGTATAGTTCGATCAAAGATGAGGTACAGACAGTGGTCAGTAGCAGACGGAGATCAAGCAGCATTGGGGTCCAGTCCAAAGTCAAAGCCAGAAGATCAATCCAAGGAAGAATGCGAAGAAGAAGACAAAGATGAGGGACTACAGGAACACGAGGAAACGCTGAAGACAGATGAGAGGAAAACTAACCACAGATGAGAAGTTCAGGAGACAAACCAGATTGCCAGGGAATAAAGGACAGAAGACACGAACTCAGGAACACTGGAGACAGGAAGCAAGGATCAGGGAACAGGAATCTGAAATGCAGGCAAAGCACTACTCCAACGGGAGTTGAACTATTGCCGAGGCGCTGGGGAGAAATCTGAGGTTACCATATATAGGGATCTGAGTGTAACGTTATTGGAAGGTGCCCTGTGGTTGTTCCTGCGACTGGCTTTTTAAAAGAAGAAGAGTTGCATGTGTGTGCCTAGGGGAGCCAGGCGTGATGACGCAGGAGAGTCAGGCTGGGCCCAACGTGCTGTTGAGGGTTGCGTCGGACTGCAAGAGGCACCCATGAAAGTCAAGCCCTGAACCAGCCCTGGGAGAAAGAGTGAGCATGGTGGGTGGCTGCTCTAGGGAGCCGAGGAGCCAAGCCTGTGCTGGGAGCAAGGGTGAATGTGGTGGTCCGTGACCCTGCCATGCAGGCCACCAAAAGCAACACCCATCCCCAGGTTATCTCTCATGGCAAGGTGCAGCAAGTGTGAAAAGCAATGGGTACCAAGAAAGTACCCATCATCTATTGCATTTACCATATTTATACCACAATCTTTCACAAAGAAACCTGCTTGAAGACTCCTGTCTCCTGCTTCTCCAGTTAGCTTCCAACCCTACAGCATCTTTCTTATAGCTGATAGAAGATTGCACAATATGTTGGGGTTATACATCAACTAGATGTGCAGCAAAGTCCAATTGCATCCTGATGCTCCATCCATCTAGAGCTGCTGCCAGCCCCTTTCTCAGCCAGGTCCCACCAGTGTACCATCAGGGATAGGTAAAAGTGCATATTATTCATGCTGGTCCAGATATTGCTATTGAAATGCACAGTGTTTCCTCTGCCTTAGACAGCTGCATCTGCATGCAACTATGGCATTGATTTCACAGGGTGTGGATGATCTTCCTACTACATATAGTCCTGAAGAGCACTTTGTAATTGGGGGCTAACACATGCAGCAGATACTTAAAGCCCGTGTTCTCCACTAACTGCAGGAAGTGGTCACAGAAGGGCAATCATTTTTTAGATGCTCATTACTATTTTAGAATCTTCCTGCCTCTTGCTCTAGGACAGTACTATGGAACATCGCCCCCATTTCCTCTATTGTGGGTTGCCACTTCAGATGCATGACTAGAGACTGCTGGCCTGTTATCTGATTGTTATAAGGAGGAGTGGGATCAGCTTCGGCCAAAATGTTCCTCTTTTAATTCCTTTCCTCTGGCTATTACTTGGAGTGACATAAAGAGTCCCCAGGCTAGTATTGCCACCCACTCTTGATGCCAAGGCTACAGGATACTGCTTCTGCAAGTGATGCTACATATCAGCGTTTGTAAGATGTCCCACCTGTTTCCCTCAACTAATAATCTTCCTGCAGTGAATACACTGAACAAAACATGAGTTCTTCCTCACTTTATGTTATTGTTTGTAAGGTTTTGGGTGGACCCTTGGACACTGATATTCAAAGTTAGCTGACTAGGTCAGGTCAGGCCAAAGAGCTTCCTAAAGTTAGCCAAGGATATTCAATGGTGAAATGCACTAGCTGGCTAATTTGCTATCCGGACTGTCTGAATATGGATCTCTAAAAGATTTCTAATAAAAATTTTCTTTTTGTGCATTTTTAGTGATGTAAAATTGTATTCAATTCAATGGAAATCTATTACAAATCTCAAAAACCATGCTTGTGAATTTCTAACCCTCTCGCAGAGTCTGTATGAGAGGGTGATGGGAGTGGTGTGTGTGTGTATGAAAGTGTGGTGGGGGTGGTGTAAGTGTATCAGAGGGTGGTGTTGTATGTATGTATAAAAGGGTGGTGGGGGGTGGTGTGTGTGTATAAAAGGGTGGTGGGGGGTGGTGTGTGTATGATTGATTGGTGGGTGGGTATGTGTGTATATATGAGAGGGGGTGTGTGTGTGTGTGTGTATGTATGTATGTATGTATGTATGTGTGTATATATGAGAGTGTTTTTGTGAGTGTATATGTGTATATGTATGTCTATGAGGGAGAGTGCATGTGCACATTTGTGTGCATGTGTGAGAGTACCTGTATATATGTGTGTGTGAGACAGGTTAAAGTTTGTGCACCTTAGTCTAATCTACGACAATCTCAGGAGGACTGGAAATCTAAAGTTCCCAGGCATGGAGAGTGGGAGATTTTTCTTTTATCCTTCTTTAGTACTTTTTTATACTGACATTCATGATACAGATCATGTCATATCGGTTTACAAAGAACAGGGGTTATAACATTAACCTTAACATATACAATAATGCAAAAGTTACAATAAAACAAGGGTATTGGAACTGGGGAAAAGAAGAAGCCAGAAGTTGGAAGGTAACTCAGTAACTATAGCAAAACAATTACAATGTCTGAGATGTCGTGAACTGAATAGAAGGCCTTAGAATGTGCATCTGTGGACTAGCTGAGGCAGGCCTAGGTTAGGGGAAGACTTGTTGAAACAGCCAAGTCTTAAGTTTTTTCCTAAAAGTCAGCAAACAAGGTTACTGTCTGAGATCGGAGGTGTGGAATCTGAGTGGGAGTTGCAAGTCGATGTGGACCTGGTGGTGCATGGTTTTATGAATGATAGTAAGGGATTTGTGAAGGATTCTAAAGCTTATTGGAAGCCAATGCAGATCTCTGAGGATGGGCGTGATGTGATCTCTTCTGTTGCTGTTTGTTAGGATCCTAGCAGCCGCGTTTTGTAGCATCTGAAGGGGTTTAGTGGAGGAGGCGGGGAGACCTAGCAGAATGGAGTTGCAGTAGTCTACCTTAGAGAACAGAATGGCTTGGAGAACAGATCTAAAATCGTGAAAGTGTAGGAGCGGTTTAAGTCTTTTCAGCACCTGTAGTTTATAGAAGCCATCCTTGGTTGTGTGGTTGATGAACTTCTTTAAGTTCAGATGATTGTCAATTATTAGTCCAAGGTCTCTAGCTTGTGTGATTAGAGTGTTGGGGTGGGTCAGCTGAAGGGTGCCGCTGTGTTAAGGTGATATGAGGAGGAGTTCTGTCTTGGCAGAGTTAAGTACCAGGTTTAGGCTGGTGAGAAGGAGGTTGATAGCTTGGAGGCAGTTGTCCCAGAACTTCAGTGTTTTCGTAAGGGATTCATTTATTGGGATCAGTATTTGTATGTCGTCGGCATAGAGGTAGTGTTTTAATTTTAGTTTATAGCTAGCAGTTGGCAGAGGGGAAGGAGGTAGATGTTAAAGAGGGTGGGAGACAGGGAAGAGCCCTGAGGTACTCCTAGTGTAGAATTGATGCGTGGAGATTCTTTGTTGTTGATTTTGACTTTGTATCTGAAGGCAGTTCATTTAATCCCTATGTCAGCTAGTCGATTTAGGATGGAATGGTTCACTGTGTCGAAGGCCGCCGAGATGTCTAGGAGCACTAGCAAGAAGGAGTGTCCTTTGTCCAGGCCCATGATGAGGTGGTCTGTGAGGGAGATAAGGAGGGTTTCTGTGCTTAGCAATTTGTGGAATCCGTATTGAGTTGGGTGGAGTATTTTATGGTCTTCGAGATAATCTGAGAGTTGAGCACTGACTAATTTTTCCATGATCTTAGCAACGAAAGGTAGACTGGATATAGGACGGAAATTTTTGGAGTCCTTGGGTCTAGGTTTGGTTTCTTAAGAAGGGGTTTGATGGTGGTGAGTTTTAGAGCATCAGGGAATATACCTTGTGCTAGAGAGCAGTTTATAATATCAGCCAGATGCTTAGAAATAGTGTCCGGTATCAATAGGAGTAATTTAGTTGGGATTTGGTCGAAAGGGTGAGTAGAGGGTTTCATTCTCTTTAGTATGGTTTCAATCTCCATGGCGGATGCAGGTTCAAATGATTCAAGTGATGCTCCCTTATCAGGTAAAGAGAAGAAGGAGATGGGGGGAGGGGTAGAGGGAGGAGGTAGATGTGTTAGGAGGTTGGAGATTTTGCTCTGGAAAAAATTCGCAAGTTCATTGGCTTTAGATTGTGCTTGGTTGTCCGGGATGGAAGGGGTGGTAGTTTCTGTGAGTTCAGCTACGTAGGAGAATAGGGCCTTAGCGTCAAATACGAGGTCGTGAATTCTGAGAGCGTAAAAGTCTCTTTTTGTTCGAAGTGTTGAGTTCCTGTAGAAGTCGAGGGCGGATTTGTAGGCAGATAGCGTGCTGGGGCAGGGGATATTGCACCATTTGTTTTCTTTCTTTCTTGGGTGCTGGGGCAGGGGGCCTTGCGCCATTTGTTTTCTTTCTGTCTTAGGGCCTGCCCCTACCTCAACAAGACCCAATAATACCCGCCAACACAGAATGCTTGGTAATATTGGACTAGCTAGTTTTCTAAATATCCCTCAATGTGCTAATATTACAAACCAGCTAATTTTAGGCCAAGCCCTACAAATCAGGGAAATAGCTAAAATAGTAGCCACAATGCTCATACAATCTTAATTATATAGAGATGAACATTTCTGTCTCCCAGGCATGATGTACCCAAAAAAGAACTACCTGACCTCAATATATTCCTCTCACACACTCCCAAAGAGATTCTAATATTAATTGTTCTATTATATCTGCTTTCACTTCAATTCACTTCTATTCAGTCATTTACTCCGCCCAAAGCTATAAGAAACAACTATGCTTTCATATGGTGTCTGAATGTCAATAGCGTATCTGCATAGAAATGGAATTGCACATGAAACCTATTTTCCTCTTTACTGAAGAGGATAATCAATTAATTATCTGACTTGGAATGTAACATCCTTCCAGACATATAGCTGCATAATTTATGTATTAAGTAGTCAGAACTCCTTCCCTACAGGATCTTAAATGCCAGAAGCAATGCCTTAAATTCATCTTTGGCAATGGCAGGCAGCCAATGAAGACTAGCTAAACTGGGAAAACAAATTACTTCACACTAGGAATCTAGCAGCCATGTTTTGAATTTGCTGCAACCACTTTCATGTTTTCCTGAGGCAACCCTACATAGAAAGCACTGCAATAATGTAATCTGGAATTAATCATAACCTAGATTACATGGGTGAAAGCTGCTTGTGAGAAAAGCAGTCAAAATGCATTATTAATGCATTGATAACGCCTGCAATAAGAACAAGGGAAATGCACCACACGGCTTTGTATTGGCAGTACACTTAGGGGTAGATTTTATAAATGTATGCCCGCGCGTACTTTTGTTCGAGCACCAGCCACGCGTATCTTATAAAATCCGGGGTCGGTGCGCGCAAGGGGATGCACATTTGTGCACCTTGCGCGTGCCGAGCCCTGCACGCGCTGCCCGTTCCCTCCGAAATCGGAGCGGCCTCCCCCCACCTTCCCCTCCCTTCCCCTACCTAACCCCCCCCCCACCCTATCTACACCCCCCCCTACCTTTATCGTGAAAGTTACACCTGCTCCAGGCAGGCATAACACGCGCACGCCGATCGGCCACTGCCGCGCAATTCCCCAGCCCGGGAGCGATTTCGGAGGCCTTGGCCACGCCCCTGAAATGCCCCCGGGCCGGCACCACACCTCCAACACGCCCCCTGGAGCACCCTAAACGTCACGCCGCCCCCCTCCCGACACACACCCCCAACACACCCCCTAGCAAAGCCCCGGGACTTACGCACATCCCGGGGCTTGCGCGCGCCACCGAGCCTATGCAAAATAGGCTCGGCACGCACAGGGGGGTTTTGAAAGGATTACGCACATAACTTATGTGCGTAACCCTTTTAAAATCTACCTCTTATTGTGCCCCCACAATAATATGAGAGAGAGAGAGAGAGATTAGTCAAGTATTTATATCTCAATAGAAGGGCCATCTAATAGCTTGAGGTGAGGTGTTGGTGGTGGTTTAGGGTTTAGGGGCCAGTATCTCATGGAGGGTGAGATGTACGAACAGCACTGTATACCTTGGTGAAGATTTGACATCATTTGGAGTAAGGAAAGTCTCGCAAACATGCCATTTCTACTATATTCCCTCACCCTAGCTTGATGGACTCTATATCAGGGTACCATCAAGCTAGGGCGAGATAACATAGTACAAAATTTTATCTTTGTTAGACTTTCCTCACTCCAAATGATGTCAAATCTTCACCGAAGTGTACTGTGCTGTTTGTACTCTCACCCTATATGAGATACTGGCCCCTAAATTCTAAACCACCACCAACATCTCACCTCGAGCTATTAGATGGCCCTCCTATTGAGATATAAATAGTTGCACACTGTGAAGGTTTGCCCAGAGGCTCTCTCTCTTACTCCACTCCACTCTTTTTCCTCTCTCCCTTCTCCCCTCCTCCCCCTCTCCCTCCCCAAGCCCAGAAATGGCCGAAATGCAATTCTAAAAATTTATTGCAAATTGAGTTATGCCAATTTCAGGCATATCACACAGCTTAACGCTATGGAAAATAGTTATTTCTGGTGTTAAAACCATGCAATAGCATGCATTATACTATTGCACGTTGCGATATTACCCCTCATTTTACTAAATCCCACCCAAACTCCTTCCTGATCCCACCCCTTACAAATATTAGCATTCGCGCTGTGCGCTACTGTTAGCGCATTATCGCATGTATTAACGCATTAGCACGTGCATTAACGCCATAATGCATTTTGATGAATGACCCTGCAAGGCATTTAAATAGAACATATAGAACATAGGTAGGCCTCAAAATAGAGGCACATGGATCAGATCTTCTTTTGAAATTGTTAGATGAACTGCTTGTAAAAGCTTACTATTATCAGTCAAATCAAAAGCTCTAAAAGGCTTGATATGAGCCCAAAGTTATCCCTGACTGGCTTAAATCTTTCCAGATAGTCAGAACTTTTACCATAAAATAAGTGGCCAAGTTAAGGTATTGATCCATGGTGTGATCACACTTTGATTACTGTGTGCAGGTCTGGCCACCCCCATCTCATAAATGACATAGTGGAACAGAAAAGGTGCAGAGGAGGGTGATAAAAAATTATAAATGACATAGAATAGCTTTCCTGTGATGAGAGGATGCAAAGGTTAGGGCACTTCAGCTTGGAAAAGAGACAGTAGAGAGGAAACATAATAGAAATTGATAAAGTCATGAGTATGGTGGAATGGGAAAATAAAGGATGGCTATTTATCTTTCAAATAATACATAAACACTCCATGAAACTAACACCAGTTGATCTAAAATAAATTTAGATAGTACTTTTTCACTCAGTGCACTAGCAAGCTGTTCACTCTGTTGACAGAGGAAGTGGTCAAGGCAACTAGCATAGTAAGGTTTAAAAGAAGTTTGGACAAACTTCTGGAAGAAAAGTCCATAAAACAATATTATACAGATAGATTAAAATAAAGCCATCACTATCCCTGGAAGTGAGTAACAGGAAACAGGTCTACTTCATGGGATCTGCTTTTACTTGTGATCCACACTGGCCACTGTCAAAGACAGGATGTTGGGCTTGATGGATCTTGATCTGACCCAGCATGGCATTTTATATGTTCTTATATATGTTCTAATCACAATTCAGGCTTTGCTCTATAGTATTCACAGAGTCTAGGAAAGTATTCAACAATTTCCTTACCACTAAAAAGCTCTCTTGGCTGATTAACAGAATCCTGCACTAACCTAGAAAAGTAGATTCATGATTTCACTAAAGACTTCTCTATACATTTTATAAAATACATACAGCTTTGTTTGTTCTCCAGACTCCTAGGCTTATGCCATTTCCTCTCCTGATAGTGTATGAATCATTTCAGTTCATAAACCATGATGATTTACTTTTTCTTTCTTACTGTTTGCCCTTTCTCTGAAGCTAATTTATCCAGACTTACCCTTAACCTGATATTCTATATGTCAATGTGTTCATCTAAGTATTTATTTTCAAGCGTAGTATGTGGATCTTCATCATTATCATCATCATCATTTATTTATATCACATTTTTCCAAATATAGAGTTCAAAGCGTATTACAATAGCTTAGGGATACATTGGGTAAGGAGGGGTTGAAATTACAATGGGTCATAGTAAATACAATATATACTGGGTGTAAATACAGCAGTTAAAGGGCAGAAGGTGCTCCATTAGGGGTGTGCATTCGTTTTGAACGCATATGTAAAACGCAACTTATTTTTTTTTTCAACTTAAAAAAGTGATGATGCGCAATGCATCGCGATTTTCAACTTATTCAACATAGCTACGTTGAATACGTTGAACCTAAATAAACACTTAAACCCCCCACCCTCCTGACCCCCCCCCCCCCAAGACTTACCAAAACTCCCTGGTGGTCCAGCGGGGAGTCAGGAAGCCTCCTGACCCCCCCAAGCTGGCCAAAAGTTCCTTTTGGGCCCAACGAGGGGTCCGGGAGCAAACCCGCGGGGAATCACGTGACGTCGGCGCCACGTCGGAGTGACGCGGCGTCACGTGATTCCCCGCGGGACCGCTCCCGGAACCCTCGTTGGGCCCAAAAGGCACTTTTGGCCAGCTTGGGGGGGGTCAGGAGGCCCCTCCAAGCTGGCCAAAAGTTCCTTTTGGGCCCAACGAGGGTTCCGGGAGCGAACCCGAGGGGAATCACGTGACGTCGGCGCCACGTCGGAGTGACGCGGCGTCACGTGATTCCCCGCGGGTCCGCTCCCGGAACCCTCGTTGGGCCCAAAAGGCACTTTTGGCCAGCTTGGGGGGGTCAGGAGGCCCCCCCAAGCTGGCCAAAAGTTCCTTTTGGGCCCAACGAGGGTTCCGGGAGCGAACCCGAGAGGAATCACGTGACGTCGGCGCCACGTCGGAGTGACGCGGACGTCACATGATTCCCCACGCGTCTGCTCCCGGACCCTCACGGAACTTTTGGCCAGCTTGGGGAGTTTTGGTAAGTCTTGGGGGGGGGGATTAAGGAGGGTGAGGGGTTTAAATTTTTATTTAGATCAACAATCGCGATTTCCAACGTATTCAACATAGCTATGTTGAATAAGATGGAAATCCGATCGTTTACGCCTCATCACTTTTTTAAGTTAAAAAAAAAAAAAAAGTTGCGTTTTCCATTTAAGTTCAAAATGAATGCACACCCCTAACTGTTTGTGTGCTGAGCACCAGCTTCTATAAGGGTTTCAAAACCTAAATGGTGTAATGGAACTGGCTCAGAGGCAAGGACTGTATTTACTATGCTAGAAAGGGAAAACTCCACCCAAAACCTGTCCCCCCCTTTATGACCCCTCTATCTGCCCCCACCTTCCTTCATGTACTGACAGGTACCTCTTGTGAACCCACACCTTGGGATTAAGGAAGGTCTCGCACAAAGGTATCTTCAAACAAAACTTTTTCTTTACCCAAATCTGGGGATACCACCAGATAGAATAAAATCTCATTAAACTGCTGATTTCTCAGGATTCTGTTTTATAGCATTAGCAGCAGCATCAACAATAACAGCAACAACAAAACACTTCCCCCAAGGTTCTCTTTCAGAATAACATGAATTTATTATGATCTAGCTCTTAGTCCACCCCCTCCAAATACAACAATCAGTACTCACAAATCCTCTTAAGTCATCTTCCCTAGATACAAGATAGAATCTCATTTACTTGAAAATCCAAAATTTCTCCCAGGTGGCTCAGTAGTACTTCCCAGTAGCATATTCAGCATTTCCTGGAGCCATGGCCTTGCTGGACACCAGCAATGGCTGCAAGAAAGGAACAAGAAACTCCCCCTTACTGACTTTACTCCAGCTTCCTGTCAACTCTCCTAGTCTCTCCTTTCGGCTGAGGGGAGATATGATAAAGATCTTTAAGATCATGAGAGGTCTTGAACGAGTAGATGTGACTCGGTTATTTACACTTTCGAATAATAGAAGGACTAGGGGGCATTTTTAGCAAGTAGCACATTTAAGACTAATCGAAGAAAATTCTTTTTCACTCAACGCACAATAAAGCTCTGGAATTTGTTGCAGAGGATGTGGTTAGTGCAGTTAGTGTAGCTGGGTTCAAAAAAGGTTTGGATAAGTTCTTGGAGGAGAAGTCCATTAACGGCTATTAATCAAGTTTACTTAGTTAATAGCCACTGCTATTAATTGCATCAGTAGCATGGGATCTTCTTAGTGTTTGGATAATTACCAGGTTCTTGTGGCCTGGTTTGGCCTCTGTTGGATACAGGATGCTGGGCTTGATGGACCCTTGGTCTGACCCAGCATGGCAATTTCTTATGTTCTGATGTTCTTTCCATCCCAAATGAGCATTAGCTTATATTGTACTCATACACTCTCCCCCTAGTGGTTCTCCCTTACACCACCATGCAAAAATATATGGCATCCCCATAATAAACCTCAGCCATAATGATGCAACACTCAACCCCCAAAAATAAAGGCCTAATCATTTCCCCAAATAATTTCTCCAAGGGCCAATCAAGTAACCAGGGCTTGTTTTGGGATCCCCATCACATTAGCAATTTCTGCTTCTTGTTTCTTACACATACATGTTTGCAGTCACTCAACAGCATTCTAACTGACTAAGTATTTTCATTTGTACAAACTTTCAAGACATTCTCACCTATCTTTTGTACTTCTTTGTCTCTTCTGGGGTCTTAAGAAGTTTTGTATTTCATTACTGAATACTCTGAATATACTTAATAAAATCTATAGATTTTGGTGTCATAGACCATTTTTCCATGTATGATTGTCCCTTCTTATAATAACTTAAATACATTTTTCAGAATTGTTGATGCTAGTTTGTTGCTGTCTTGATATAAATCTCCCTTTAACTTTACTGTTGTAGAAAAATTCTGAAATAGTAACACCCTAGCATTTTCAAATTGTGCTTCATTAACCTTTTGGTATAACAAAATAACATAGGAGATGATGGCAGAAAAAGACCAATTGGTCCATCCAATCTAACAGTTATTCTGATCCACGTTGCTAAGGATATATGCAAGCTGCTAACCATAGAAGCTTGATTGTTAGAAGGATATCAATCCTTATCCAAGTCAGTTTTTCTCTTTTTCTTCTTTGGCTCACCACTATTCCAGGCAGATGAGCATAAAGACGTTTCTACACTCAATCCAACATCCATCAGCTCTCTTTCTGCCCCTTCTCCCTAAAACCCGTCTTGCTTAGCTCCAAACTCTGCCCCAATCCAAGCTGCAACCAAAACAAGTGAGGCTTCTTGATTTATCACCATAATCGAACATTTTAATAATTTACTAGTTGTGGCCTTTCTCATGCTTCTCCTACAGCATATACCTGTGTGCTTCTCACTCAATCTGAATCATTGTGTGTGTCTACAATTTGAAGCAATTTATTGATCCATTTTATAGAGGCCTCTGCAAGATCTTTTTTCCGTTATTCCCTTTAGAATCCCTAAGAGCTTTAATTTTTTTTCTCTGCCTACTGTTTTTTTCAGCATCTTCTGCATGCTTCTCATGCTCTGCGCATGTCTTTATTACCCAGGATATTTCTGTTTTCAGTTACGTCACTGAGTCTTCTTGCCTGGATAATGTTTCTTAGTTTGTATAATATTTATTACTTGCTCTTGCATTTGACCATTAATACTTTTCAACGATTTCTAAAAGCTTTTCTTCCAGTAGTTTTTCCATTGCTTGCTTCCATAGCAGCCATCTTAAGGTCTTCATCTTTCACTTTGTCTTTTCCTTCTTTCAGCAATTTACTTGCCACATCCTCAGCATTTCTTTTCATAGATCTGTCCATGCAACAGTCTCCAGCCAAGCATTTGAAACATAGACACTTTGGAGCATGAAAATTTAACTAAATTGAGAGGATTAAGTGCCCTGCACTGAAAGCTTATTCTCCTGACATCCACTCAGCAGTCCAGCATCATGTGACCCTCCACCATACTTGTCTTTTCTGACAAAGATGCCAAACTTTGTAGTCATTGACCTTTGCTGATACTGCTGCTCTTTGGAATCTTTGGGAAGATCAATTAACTGTTCTGTGCCCCAATCTAAAGCATCCATTGGCTCAGCAGATGGATCCACCCATTCTTCAGGTACCAAGTTCAGTCCTTGCCAGGAAGACCTGCATTATGCTGTCCCCCAAAACCAAGCTCAGAAAGAAAAGATCTCTCATCTAAGAAATGCTTCTTTGCAAGATTCTCAGGATGAGTAATTGTCCAAAAGAAAATTAAGCTTGAAATACCATGTTCACTTTGTACTCATTTCATAAGACAAGCAGGTGGTATTCATCATTCATTCATTCATTCAATCAAATATCTGTCATACTTAGGGACTTTTGTTTTCAGTTTTTATTTTCCCTGGGAATGTTTCAGTTCATCACAACACAAACAAAAATGGGAGAAATTGGTGCAAAAAAAAGAGGCTTGGCATTTTTCCAAGTAAATATAGTTTCTGTTCTGATTGTAATAAACACTGAAACATTTCCAGGGAAAATGAAATAAAAACTGAAGATGAAGGTCCCTAAGTATGACAGGTACTTGAATGAATAAATACCATCAGCTTGTCTTAAGAAATGAATACAAAGTGAAGGTGGCACTTTGAGCTTAATTTTCTTTTGAACAATTCTTTTTTAGTTTGGTTTGCTTTGTGATCAGTGGATACCGTTTGTGTGGCTCCCCTCTTTTAAGCTGGTGAAAGAAGGATCTTAAATTTCTTGCTTCTGCTCATGCATTTTGCAATCTTTTGTTGCAGGAAGAAATAGAATAAGAAGCATAACAGAACAAAAATCAGGATGCAGCAAATGTTTTTATTCTCACTTATTCTGAATATTCCACTGTGAAGAGGCTTCTGCTCTTTGCCCCATGGCTGGATCACATCCTCCAATTTGTCAGGCATCATTTCTTCTGGTCATGCATACTAAGGATGTGCAGCCCCAAAATTGTTGGTTTGGTTCATTTTTATTTTTTTATTTCTGGTATTTTATTTTTTGGTTCATTTTCCAAACTAAAAAAAAAAAAATTCATTAAACACCCCTCCCCCCCCCCCCCCCCCCAAAAAAAAAAAAGAATCAGGCCATTCAAGCTCCCTCCCACCCTGTAAAATTGACTCAAGGGCCTGAACCTATCCGGCTCGGCTGAGCCAGGTTCAGAAGGAGCCTCTCAGGGTTCCTCCAATCTCAGCTCCTGCCACACCCCTATCACTTTGGTGCCATCCTCTAGGCAGCTGGAGACATTTTTAATGTTCTAGAAGCTGGGGCAGAAAAGAGACAACTTTGCCCATGTCCTTAAGGATCTTTTCGGTGGAACCATGAGAAGGAGTGCAAGTGGGGATTGGAAAGGAAGATTCCTGGCACTGTTCTCTCTAAGCTCTGTGTGTGTGTGTGTGTGTGTGTGTACACAGGTCATGAACCCCACGCACACAGCGAAACATAGAGCTCACAACAAATCCTGGTATTATATGCATTATACTAGCTTATAACATGCAAATTTGAGCTCAGTTTATAAAAATTAGAAACACAAAAACATAAAAATAACCGCAGAAATGGACCAAATGGTCCATCCACTCTGCCCAGCAAGTTTAAGGTAGTAACTGCCATTCTGTGCAGGTTTCTCCCATGTTTCTCTTAAGGGCAGTAACTGCCGCTCTGTGCAGTTATCCCCAGGCCTTATGATACCCAAAACAATTGCTCGGTATCATAAGCCTTGTGCTTTTCCCTTTATGTCTGCGTATCAGTACCCCAGACTGTAGAAGTCAGGCCCCCTTGGTTGTTGTCTGTATCCAATTCCCCTTTTCCTCTGCCATCAAAGTGGGGAGCAATGTTGCCTTCTGTTAAGGGTAGTAACTGCTGCACCCACGACAGCAGCTGATAGCTTCTCCATCTGATGGCGTTCGCGGTACTGGGGCTCCGAAAGGAGACATGACAGGTCAGTCCCAGCTGGAGGGAGCCACTGGCGTTGTTTCAGAGTCGGTGTTGTTTCCTACTCCAACCCATAGCCTGGAGGCCCACATGGAGAAGGGTGTTGGTGGAGGTGGGGACGCTTCCCCGGAGTCAACTAGCGGGAGTGCCTGTGCTGTGGGAACGGTGAAACACTTACCCCAGGAGATTAAAAGACCGGCTGTTGTGACTCTGGAGTCCTTATGAGACTTAATAGCAGGTATGTCCCTAAATTCCAAAGAACAAACTCGGAGTTTAGATGTTGTGTCAGTAAAAGTGGATATGGTTGCTCAAGATCACCAATGAATTTTACAAGAGCATTTGTTACTTATTAAGAAATTGGAAGAAGATGTTAAAAGCTTGAAAGACACTAATGCTGCAATAATTCGTGAGCATATGGCCTCCGTAAGGAGGTTGGAATTTTTGGAGAACTCGTTGCGACATTTAAATTTGCGGCTGCTCAATTTTCCAAAAGTATCTGGAGAACTGCCTTTTCTTACTCTAAAGAAATATCTAACAGAGATATTAAAGATACCAGTGGATATGGTTCCAGTTATAAAAAAGGCAGTACCTTTATCTCAAAAGCAAACTTTGCATGGTTTAACAATGAAGGGAATATTTCCAATCTGACTGAATACCTGGAAAATTCTGTTACAGACGTTACAGCTAGATCAACGGTTTCCTTTATTACTGAGCAAGATATAAACTTGATCATGCGCTATTACTTTAAAAGTATTAATGTTTCCTTTCTGGGTGGTCTATCCAGACTTGGCTAGGTCTACCCAGTTACGCCGAAAGGCCTTTCTAAATTTGAAATCGGAAGTTGTAGCTCATGGAATGAGTTTTGTCTTGCGTCTTGCGTTTTTCATGTAAATGCATAGTCAAACTACAAAATAATACCTATATCTTTTTTAGCCCTGAACAGCTGAGAGAGTTCTTGGACGCTAGGGTAATTGTACCAGCTATGAATATTGGTGGGTCATAATTAAATGAAAAGTGGGGATATGCTCATGCTGCAATTTCTTTTTTGTGATATAGCTTATTGGTCTCCTCCTTTGATTTATTATTTCCTTGGTCTTTCTCTCTCTCTCCCCCCCCCCCCCCCCCCCAAGGTTACCTCTGTGATGGAGAGAGTGAAAAAATGGTGTGCAAATTTATAATTGATAGGAAAAATATTTGTTTCCAATATGTGATTCCTATGTACTTCTCTCTGTATATTTCTATAACAAAGCATTTACTTTGTGTTTGTAAGTTAAAAGTTTAATAAAGAAAGAATAAAAAAAAACCACACACACAGGGATTTTAAAAATAATAACTAGCAAAATAATACCAGAACACACACCAGATAGATTAAGAACCTGCAGAAATAAGATTACTATTGGAGATTTTTTTTTTTTTTTTTTAAATATTATTCACAAAAGAAAATGTTTGCTTGCATACCCTTTCAAAAAATAGAAGGAACTTTGGTTCCTGGCCCAGGCACATTTTAATAGGGACGGCAGGAGGCCCAGTTGGATAGGCCCAGGCCCTGGGCTCCATTTAATTTTAGGGGTGGGACTAGGGGGGTCCAATGAGTCTGGGGAGGCCTCAGCTTAGTTGCACTGGGCAGCCCAGGCATCGGGGTTCAATTTTACAATGTGGGAGCATGTTTGGAGGTCCACAGGAGGCATTCTTTTTTGCAACAAATATGAAAGCACCCCAAAATTTTGGGGTATTTTTCATAGGAGGCCATTTTTGGTTCATTCAATTTGAAATCAACAGAAAATGGCTTTATTCTTTGCATTTTTTGTATTTGTATTAAACAAATGCATATCCCTAATGCATACCTATCTTTTTTTTTGTTTTGCTTTGAGGTGACATCTCAAGAGTAACAGTCTCTGCCTCTTCATAGAATCTCTTTGCAGAGGGACCTATTCCATGAACCAGTCTCTCACCCTTCCTTGGTCTCCTAATCCCTCTACATTCTGGTTGTGCTGTCTCTCCTAGTGGCAAGCATTTCACATTTAGTTTGGCCCTTGCACAGAGTCCTTGTGGTCTGTTCCTCTTGTATCCTGATCACACCTTTTTTTCCTCTAACCTTTGCCATTCATAGGCAGAGGCAAGAGGATAAGGTCTGCAATGTTCAGGTAGGTGCTCACCTAACAGTATTGTTTGATATAGCAACCAGGAGGGATAGAAGTCACACGAAGATCCAAGTGTTGAATTTCAAAAATACAGATGTTGGTAAAATGGGGATATACTTTGAAGAGGAGCTAGAAGACTGGAAAAAGATGGGTGAAGTGGGCCAAATTAAAAGAAGCTATTACAAAGGCAACATATCTTTATGTAAGAAAAGTAAACAAATATAAGAGGAAAAAAACTGATCTGTTTCTCAAAGGAGGTGACTAAAATAATAAAGGCAAAAAGCTCAGCATTCAAAGAAATACAAGGGATCCTAAAAAGAGGAGCACAGGGAAGAATATCTGGTGAAGCTCAAAGAGATGAAGAAAGAAATCAGGAAAGCTAAAGGTCAAGCGGAAAAAGGATCACTAAAGAAGTAAAGTGATGTGACAAAACATTTTTCAGATATATCAGGGAAAGGAGGAAGACCAGAGGTGATACTGGTAAAACTGAAAGGAAAGAAGAAGCAGTGTGTGGAGAAAGATGAAGAATTAACAGAAATATTAAACAGTGTTCACTAAAGAAGACCCAGGAGAAGAACCATTGCTGCCTGACAAGACCAGAATGGGAGTGGGAAGTTGCAACCCCATTTACAGAAGAGAATGTGTGGAAAGTGCTAGGAAAACTGAAAGTGGACAATGCCATGGGGCTGGATGAGATACATATATCCCAGGATACTAAAGATGTGCTGGTGGACCTGCTGAAAGACCTGTTCAATAGATCCCTGGAAATGGGAATGGCGTCGCAAGACTGGCAAAGAGCGGTGGTGGTCCCACTTCACAAAGGTGGTAACAGAGCAGGTTGAAAACTATGGGCCCGTTAGCCTTACCTTAGTAGTGGGAAAATTAATGGAGGCCCTGCTGAAGGAAAGGACAGTGAACTATCTACAATCCAGTGGTTACTATACCCAAGGCAACATGGTTTCACCAGAGCAAGTTCTCATTAAAAGAATCTGATTGAGGTTTTTGATTGGATGACTAAAGAATTAGATCAAGAAGAACAATCAACGTGGCTTACTTCAATTTCAGCAAGGGTTTTGATACAGTTCCGCATAGGAGGCACATGAATAAAATGAGAAGCCTGGGAGTGGAGGCGAAGGTGATGGAGTGGATTTCAAATTGGTTGACTGACAGGAGACAGCGAGTAATAGTAAATGGAACCTACTCTGAAAAGGGAACAGTGCTAAGTAGAATGCCTCAAGGATCAGTTTTGGGGATGATTCTGTTTTATATCTTTGGAAGTGACATTGCAGAGGGGTTAGAAGGAAAAGTTTATCTATTTGCCAATGATACTAAGATCTGCAACAAAGCTGACACATCTGAAGGAGTGGTGAGAATAGCGATTTAAAAAAACGTAAAGAATAATTGAAGGTTTGGCAGCTGGGACTGAATGCCAAAAAGTGCAGAGTCATACATTTATGATGCGGTAATCCAAAAGAGTTGTATGCAATTGGGGGTGATATAATACTGTGCAGGGACCATGACAGGAATCTTCTAGTGATAGTGTCTGGAGATCTGAAGGCAATGAAGCAATGTGACAGGAAGTTGGCTAAAGCCAGAGAGATGCTGGGCTGCATAGAGAAGGAAACACCTAGCAGGAAAAAGGAGGTGATAATGCCCTTATACAGTCCTTAGTGAAGCCTCACCTAGAGTACTGTGTTCAGTTCTGGAGATCATATCTCAAAAAGGATAGAGATAGAATGGAAGCGGTCCAAAAAGGCAACCAAAATGGTGCAAAGTCTGTACTGGTAGACCTATGAGGAGAGGCTGAAGGATCTTAATATATATAGCCTAGTGGTGGTCAGAGCAGTGGGCTATGAACCAGGAGACCAGGCTTCGAGTCCTGCTGTTGCTCCTTGTGACCTTGAGCAAGTCACTTTACCCTCCATTGCCTCAGGTACAAACTTGGGCCTGGATTCACCATTCTACTGCAGAATGGTGAATCCAGCAAAAACGGGAGGCGGGCCTGAGAAAGCCATTGCACCACTGCGGTGTTGTCGCTGCCAGCTTTCGCACCCAATAGCGCCATCGTGAAAGGTGGTGCTACTGGGCGCACTACTGGCGATGATAACGTTTCTTACCTTATCGCCGCCAGCGAAGACATCCTGACTCTGCCCCTAGCAAGCTATCGCACTCGAAAAGGGACTTTTCGCGTGCGATAGTGTTATGGTTTTGAGGTGTTGGAGTGGATTCTTGGGTAATGTGGTGATGACCACTCCCACAGGGAGGAGCCCCATGAGGAACCACAGTACTAGGCTAGACTCTAGACATGCAAACACAGAGATTTGTCTTTTATTATACAGCAGAATGATACCACCAGAGGTGGTAGTAGTGAGATGATCCAGAGGCAGCAGTCCAGGGGCCCTCGGCTGAGGAGACCCGTCTCGCAATGATAGTATAGGGAGTGCAGGATGCAGGTTTCCAGTGCTGATCTGTAGATGAGACAGACTGACAATGTTAGATTACTCACTAAGTTGGTAGCTGTATAGATGGAGATTCCAGCAGGCAGAAGTAGTTGAATATAGGCACCGAAGCAGGGAGAGCAGGCCCTC
Organism: Rhinatrema bivittatum; assembly: GCF_901001135.1. Lineage (NCBI taxonomy): Eukaryota > Metazoa > Chordata > Amphibia > Gymnophiona > Rhinatrematidae > Rhinatrema > Rhinatrema bivittatum. Next base: position 540,099,763 of record NC_042615.1, on the reverse strand, counting down.
GAGGAGCGAGTACCTGATCACAGATAGGCACCTGAAAGAAAGCAAAGGGCCCCTGAGGAGCGGGTACCCAGGTTAAAGAAATACCCCGAAGGGCAGAGAGAGCTTCAAGCAGCAGCAAGGAAGCGGCAGAGTAGCTTAGAACGGACAAGTCCAATCCTTGCTAACTCGATTTGTTAGCAAACGAAGGACAGGCTAAATACCCGGATGGCATGATGTCACTCGAGGGGGACACCCCCAAGGATCCCGCCATGATGTGGATAAAGACGGTGGCGTGCACGCGCGCATCCTAGGAGGCCCTCAGGAGAAACGTGGCGGATCGCCTTGCCATTGCTGTCCCGGGGACACCGGAGAGAGCGGCATGCAGACGCGGTGGTAGCCATCTTCCCAAGGCTAGCGGGGAGAGCAGAGAGAGAAAGGTGAGGCACAGAGGTCGAAGTTGTCTGAGACCGACGGACGCAACAGATAGTGGCTTATGGCTCACGATAAGACTTAGAAAATGACCCCCTTAGATTGTAAGCTCTCTGGGGATAGGGAAATACCTACAGTACCTGAATGTAATCCACTTTGAAGCCCTGAAAAAAGTGCAAAAAGTGGAATATAAATCTAAATAAAATAAATAAATACCCTAGAGGAGAGAAAATGCAGAGGAGATATGAAACAGACCTTCAGATATCTAGAACGTTTTAATGATGCACAAACATCAGACCTTTTTCATTGGAAAGGAAACTGTGGAATTAGGAGTTACTATATGAAACTATATCATTATATATATATTATATATATATTATATATAGTTGCTGGATCAACTATATGGAACACCATGCCCTCTGAATTACGCCAGGAACTCTGCCACAAAAAATTTAAACAAAACCTTAAAACCTGGCTATTTAAAAAAGCCTACTATCAATGATCTGTATCCTCAACTACTCTTCCTATCCGCCACAATCTCTCATATATTGCTTATATTCTTTTAATACATAGTTATATACTGTATTGTATTTGTTCAGTTACCATGTTAAATTGTAAAGCGCAATGCTGTATTACTGTTTGAATGTAAACCGAGGTGATGTTTTTTACGTACCCCGGTATAGAAAAATCTATAAATAAATAAATAATACAGAGGGAAAGACTGAGAATCAATATCAGAAAGTATTTCTTCACAAAGAGGGTGCAGGATACTTGGAATGTCCTTTGGGAAGAGGTGGTAAACACTGAAATGGTACTGGAATTTAAAAGGGCATGGGATAAACACTGCAGATCCCTAGAGGCTAGAAGATGGTAATGAAGAAATAGGGCAACCTATATTGACTTTAGATGTAACACTTCTACATGGGATTAACATCCACAGAACAACAGTTACTATTTATTTATTTATTTATTTATTTATAGGTTTTTTATATACCGAAGTATTGGGGAAGGCCTTCACTCCGGTTTACATTTTAAACAACGAGATACAAGAAACAATCACTACTACTCTTAATTACTACTCTTAACAGAAGGCATGGGGGAAGCCTGCATGGAGCGGCAGTTACTACCAAAAGCAATACTGGGCAGATGGAATAGACCGTTTGATCCTTATCTGCCATCATTTATTATTTTACTGTGTTACAATGAGCACATAAACTGTCACATCTGCAAATAGCACGATGTACCACAAAGGGCAATGTCTGTCATATCTCTCACTCGTATATTCTACTGACATAGTATGACACAGCATGAAGAAGGTCAGTGTGTGCGAGTGGGGGGGGGGGGGGAGTTAGCAGTGGAACAAGATTTCTTTTATAGCAGCAAAAATAACTGCACCAATAGTATTACTGATCTGACACTAATAATGACAATACCTTTCAATGAAGACCATAAAGTCTTATCCCCATGGCTTCCTATTTTCCGTCTCATCTCAAATAGGAAAGCAGGAATCATTTTATCTTGTACAGGCATGTGCATGGTAACAAATCATAACATCTGCTTCTAAAAATGATCGAACCACAACTTCTGCAGAGCCAGATAAGAACGTGGTTTTTCTCAGTGAGTCATTTATCGTATTAGTTCATGCAACAACAGATGCACTAAAGGGGTTTTCCCATTCTGTGTCTATGAAAAATAATGGTTAGTATATCTGGCCCGTAGTATCTAACCTGAACAGGAAAGGGAAACAGGCTCCCACTGCTCTAATAGAACAATTTTCATAAAAATGCACGTAAAGGTAAAGTAATCCATTGTGAAGCTTGGGAGGTACTTTGATCAAGTGATTTTCATTCTGAATAGTGGTGGGGCAAAATGCACACATGCGCTAACAGGATCTGGCAGAAAACAGGAAACCTGTAACCGTGTGTGCCTGTGTGTAACGTTATAGTGCAGCTCTACTGGGATTTCTGTTCCTCTAATGACTTTCCCTCCTAGACTGAGATAGGTTCCACCTCTGAAAACAAGTCAGCAGCTCCAGTAAACCATGCTAATACATTTCTAAATGTAAAAGAGCAAGGTTACACAAGATGCTCTACCCTTGTTCATAAACCTACTTTACTGTATTAAAAAAATGGATGAAAACTTGTTTTACGATATCACACACTTAGACAATAATTTTCAAAGGTTTTAAACAATTATTTACTCCAGTTAAAATGGCTTTTAAAAAATGCTTCATTGGTCTGGGTAAAAATACACGTGCTGCTTCAAATGCATGTTTTTACCTATGTGGAAAAGGGGGCAGGGTTAGGTTGGGGGAAGAAAGACTTTTCCTTTTGAAACCGCCCTGCATACTTTCAGAGGCCCAAATGCTGCAACGAAGGTGAAAAGTCTGTGGATACCTTATGCACCCATGGCATGTGTACTGCAGCATTTCAAAGGGAAACTCCTCAGGACTGAAACTGCCTTCTTAAAATATATGCATACTAAGGACTGGCAAACAGAATTGGAGCAGGTAAATTGACTGTTTCTTAAAAGATGAGAATAAAGATCCCAGCCAAGTTCCAGCTGCTCAAATCCAGCTCAAGACTGGCTTGAAAATGGTGGGGAAGCCCATATCCTCACATAAAATGTATTTAACCCCATACTTCAGCACCAGCTTTGAAACAGAGGTTGGGTTGTTCCATTTATGGTGAACTCTTTATCACAGAAAGAGCAGAAGTAAACAGCTTAGAACTTTATTGATTGTAAACCGATGCGATGTGCCCTACGAACGTCGATATATAAAAACAAATAAGTAAATAAAATAAAAATAAGTGAGTGAATAGAGGAACAGAATACTGAGGGAAATAAACATGGTGCTATAATAGGTCCTGTAGTGTAGAGGGTGTGAGTCTAAGAGTCAAGACTGGCGGAGAAAGAGAGAAAAGTGAACAAGAGAGAAAACCATTATAGAAGGTCCTCTGAATTGGTGCAGAAGGAGAAAGAATCTGGTAGATGACAGTACTGGTGGGATTTAAGAAACATCAGAGAGTTGGTAAAGAAACCAACTCAGGTACCTGTGGTTAAGGGGAAGGTCTCTAGAGGGGTTCAGAGGAAGGAAGAGGAGTCTCTGAGAGTATCTGCATACCACCTTCTTCTGTCAGTAGCAATAAAGGGAGGACATCTCCCGAGGCAGAATGGTGCCAGAGCTGACTATGCACCCTGTTGTACCAAGCTCCTGAGCTGTCTTGGCCTGTGAGTACTTTACATTTTAATGGTGGGATACCAATTCAGCCCCAAATCATTGTGTTCTGGGAAGATTCCCAACCATCTAGAGTTTTAGTGATGAAGAATGAAGAACTTCATCCTGGACATGAGTACATGGGTGGGCAGAAGGTGGTGAGACAAGAAGAAGAAATAAATTACCTTCTATCTACAATAAAGTATCTGTGCTGTATCCAGCCCTCTAATGATTGAAATAGACTATAAATAATTGCAATCATTCATTGTCTGGAAAAATTTAGGCCTGCTATTTGTGTGACAGGAGTAGTGATTAGCACTGAAAAACCGAACTGGCCATCTAAAAAAAAAGCTTGCTCCAGAATCACCCTTCTTCTGGCTGGCTAAATTTGTGTACCCTGTGAATTTAGGTGGACAGCTTTAGCTAGTCTGTGGGGAAGCTGATCAGAGTCAGAGGTTTATCCAGCTAATTTCCAAAAATCACCCGAGCACCTTTTTGAAAATTGACCTGAATGTATTTCCATCCTTAGGGAAAGAGCTCCAGAGTCGCTCCATACACCTTGAGGGCTACCAGGCTAAACATAAATGTTTAACTAAATTCATTAGCATTTCCAGAATTTCTAGGCTGGTAGGTCAACCTTCTATAAATCATCAAACTCCATGAATCCAAGGGCAATAATACTATTTTAATCTAAACATGTTTGGCTCATTCTTTATACAGGCTAAATATATCCTGTACAAAAAGGAGGTTGGCTTTCCTGGCAATCTTTTGCCTTTTTTTTTATGTTCTAGTTACAATATTGTTCATTGAGAGCCTGAAGACAAAATATTATCATAAGCATGAAATGCAAAAAAAGGAAGATGAAAGAATTGTACCTTTGTTTAAATGCTTTTGTTACTACTATTTCTGCTACTCGTATTTTTATATAGTGTTACAAGATGTATACAGCATTGTACAGATGCATAGAAAAGACTGCCCCTGCTTGATGGACTCTCTACCTGGGTAACATCAAGCTAGGTTGAGAGAACATTGCACAAATCTCATCTTTGGGTGAGTTTCCTCACTCAGAAGGTCATCAAATCTTCACAAGAAAGCACTGTTCTGTTTTTTATCTCACTTTGAATGTCAAAGTGGCCCCTAAACCCCTACACTAATACCTAAATCTCACCTCGAGTGACTAGGTAGGCCTCATTTAGGGGTATAAATACCTACCTGGTATGAGGGCATTACAGCTAGGTGTTCTCTCTCTCTCTCTCTCTCTCTCTCTCTCTCTCTCTCCCCTTTTTCTAATTTGCATCACACTATGCATTATGACATTTTCACATGTGTTAAAGGTGTTTTTTGCATACGAAAATGCCATATAACAGTTTCATAAATGACCCCCTAAGACAAGCAACTTTTACTTTAGAATCTAGCTAGTGAAGTTCACTGTTTTGGAAGAATATAAAGAAAAGCGCATATGTTCTCCCAGATATGAGATATTAAAGCCTGCCAGCCATGTTCACCTTTTCCCATAATTGAAATGCTTAGAGAGCTCCCTGTTCTGCATTATTCTGGCCCTATTTATTTGGTTTCAGTTTTCACTGCCCCGGGGCACCACCTTGTGACCTTTCACTGGGGATTTTATTAGAGATGTGCATTCGTTTTTCACGATTTAGTCAATGCCAACGACATTGTCTAATTCGTCATTGTTGGGGAAGTTGGGAAAAAGAATCAAAATTCCACGAATTTTCGGGTTAAAGTCGGTTTTTTATTACTGCGCACTAACGGATGTTAGTGCGCATGGACTATCCGTTAGCGCGCAGTCGCTGGACGTAGTGCGCAGTACATGGCGCCTCACCATACTGCGTACTAACGGATTATTAGTGCGCGCTAGGTACATGACAGTGCGCATTGATATATGTTAGTGCGCACTAATGTAAATTGATACTAAATTGATACTTGTTTGTTAATTGAAGGTTGAATATGTATTCCTATTGGGTGTCTTCTTGTTTTTTATTCATTACCAAGGTTACCAACAGCCAAGGTGCTGTTTTTTACAGATTGTTTTATATGGGGGATGGGGAATGGGAATGGGGGATAGAGCTATTAGCTTGAAGTTCTAATCCTTCTGTAGTAGTGTGTCTGTGGATATTGTGATTATGTCATCAATCATGTGACTAGAATTTGTTTGATATATTATGCATAATATTCATTTGCATCATTTTTTAATTGGCCACTTAAATTAATAGGTTTATTTTCCCTCCTACTTTTAGTCAATAGGTAGCTATAATAGCTATATAATAAGGGGTGCTCTGCTTATGTGTTGCTTTTGTTTTGTGGGTTTGAGGAGAAAACATCAGTCAATCAGTCATTATAGCTAGCTGCAGCTGTTGATTTGATAGTTAATATTATACAGCCTTTATTGTTATTAATAAGGGGTAGCTGCTAGCTGGCTTAGCTAGCTGATACTAGTATCAGCCTATGATACTAGCAGCCAGCCAGTAGCCATTGCCACTAGCCACAGTAGCATATAGCTACTGCTAGCAGCCAACAAGTACCACTAGCCAAAATAGCCAATAGCCACAACCAGTGAGCTGAGCTGAGCTCTACTCTTTTTTTCTGTTTCTTGAGTGAGCTCTTCGTTCGCAGCATTCCTAGCCTAGGCATAGGCAGGCACCAGCACTCCAGTCCAGCAGCAGGGCTTGCTTATAAAGGACAAGGTGAAGGTAGGTGCTTTGATTGCTTTCTGAACATTGCAGCAGTAGAGTTTTAATAGATTTATAAATATATAAAATTATATAATATTATATTTATCAATATTATATAGATGTATGTGTAATCTACTAGATGTATCACTAATAGTGTTTATAGCTAGCTAGCCATAGCCAGTGACACTAGGCTAATAGCTAGTTTGGCTATTAGCCTAGTGTCACTGGCTATGGCTAGCTATTAAAGCCAGTGAGTCACTACTATCAAATCAATTCTACTACTAAACCTATAATTGGCCAATAGTCTGTCCAATATCCTATATTATGTATCTTGTGCTTGGCTTGAGGCTTCTGCTCCTGTGTGTGAGATTTGTGGGTAAGACTTGAAGTGGGAGGGAGAAGTTATTTTAGTTCAAAGAACAGAATAGGCCTGAAAAGGATATGAAAAAATAGGAATAGGACTTCTCTAACCTCAATGCTTGGCTTGCATGTAGTATTAACAGAAAAGCCTAGCCAGTCCTGCCAGGAGGCTAATGTAATGAGTGAACTGAAGTATTGCAGCCTAGTTTCAGTCTCAGTCTGCTGCAGTTTGATGCTCTGGCCAATGCATGGTATAAATTGCAATATAATATATTAGTAAGTATACTATATCAAATTATCAATTGTCAGTGTCACTCACTGACTAATAAATAATCACTATATCCTTCTTTCTCCTGTGGTCTGGGGGTAGCCTTAGCAATAGCTAGCTAGCTAATGCTATTAGCTCAATAAAGTTTTAAAAATGAATACCAAACTAATTTATTAACTTGTTTAATGTACTATATTTATTATATATTTCTTTGACCACAGGATCATAATGCCCCTACCAGTACCCTCTGGAAAAAAAGTGTTGCTAGTGATAGTGCTACTGGAAAGAGCTGTCTGCCAGTCCCTAGGAAAAAACTGCGATTTTTTGAGAAGAAAGAGGATGTAGAAGTGCAAGGAAACTTGTTGCAAGGGAAGGAACGAGCAAAATTTGAGGGAAAGTGAAAAGATTAGATGAAAGAATGATGCTACAGAAAGTATTGGATGATGATGATGAATCAGATATTGAGGAGGAGGAGGAGGAGGAGGATGATGATCAGGAGTTTTTGGCTAGTAAACATTCTGAGGAGAAGGAGGAGGAGGAGAACAGAAGCAATGACAATGTTAGTCAGATTGCAAAACAAACAACTACTGCCAGTGCCAGCAGTATTGCTGGTACCCTGTCCCCTACACCATTTGAACATCCACGTGTGACTACTACTACTACTACTACTACTATTTCTACTACTAGTATGAAAATGACAAGTATCCAGCCTAGAGTAAGGAACAGTACAAGGACATCAAAGATTTGGAATCATTATCATGTTGTGGCTGACCAGAGATTTGGACAATGTATCCATTGTAAAAAGATGGTGAGCCGTGGAAGAATTATTGGACATCTTACTAACAGCAACATGAAATATCACCTTGAAAGAGAACATAGAGCACTGTTGCTTGCAGAAGAAGCTGGTCCCACCGTGCTTGCCCAGGCTTCAAGTAAAGCAACAGGGAAGCAGCCACAGAAGGAAAGTAGTAGTACTAAAGAAGATACAGATTGTGTGCATCTGCAGAAGCAGCAGTCTCCTCTTCCTCATCCCCAGCAGCAGCGGCAAGCTACCATGGAGCAGATGGGGTGGTGTTCTTCTGCAATGTCACAGAGCAGGAAGCAGGCAATGTCTAAAGTGGGTACACGACATATTGCTCTAATGATTGCTTTGGATGATCAGCCACTGCAGATTGTAGAAAATGAGGGATTTAAGCGGATGCTCCATTATTTCGCCCCTTACTACAAACTTCCTTCAAGAAGTACATTTAGCCGTCAGGTGCTTCCTTCCCTATACAGAAAATGTCATGCTGAAATGCAGATTATGATGGCAAGGGCAAAGGGGAGGAGCATCCATCTCACCACTGATGTTTGGACTAGTATGAATGCAATGCATGCATATTTGTCTCTAACAGCACATTGGTGGCAGCTGGATGAGGCATTAATACCTGTAAGCACTAGCAGCATTGGCAGTGGCAGTGGCAGCAGCTCCAAAAAGGTTTCGCCAGGATACCATTGGGCTTTACTGCATGCTCAAGTGCTAGACAAGAGACATACTTCAGAAAATATCTTACACGCAATTCAGGGGATGATGGAAAAATGGAATGGGCTCCTTAGAAGCAGTGATATGGAATGCTTAAATGGATTTTTCATTACTGACAATGGTTCCAATATTATTGAGGCTCTGGCTGATGGTAGATTCAACGGCATCCGATGCTTTGCACATACCCTGCATCTGATAGTGAGGGATGCTTTGGGGCTTAGTGGCAAGGAAGGTGGTACTACTAGTTGTAGTAGTCAACTCCTGAAGCGGTTGATTGAAAAGTGTCGCAAAATAGCTGGGCATTTCAATCATAGTGTAAAAAGTGGGAAGCAACTCAGAAAGAGGCAAATAGCAGTTGGCGCACCTTTGCACAACCTTCTTCAGGATGTGCCTACCAGATGGAATTCGACCTATCTTATGTTGGAGAGGTTGTCTGAACAGCAGACACCTCTTTATGATTTGGCAATGGCAACTGAAATTGGATTGGAAAATCCTCTTGGATGTCAGGACTGGACAAACATTGCACACATGGTGCATGTCCTCAAGCCTTTCAAAGTATATACTGATGCATTGAGTTCAGCTAATGCCACTTTGGGTGGTGTCATCCCTGTAATAAACTATATGGAGGAGGTATTAGAGGAATTTCTGCATCATCCAGATTTCTCTAAGGAAGTGTTAATGCTTGTTAAATGCTTAAAAGAGCAAGTTGAAAAAAGATTGAAACCTCTCATGCAAAGGGATTGCTATATGTTAGCCACGATGTGTGACCCACGTGTGAAAGGCAGTATTGCTCTCAAGAACAATGCTCTTACACATTGGAGAAAAAAGTTGATTAAAATGGTTGAAAACATAATGTCTAACAGGGTCTGTTCCACTGGTAACGATGAAAAAGAATTAGTATCATCCTCTCAGTCTCCAACTCCATCCTGCTCAAGTACTAGTATGATCAGCTGCTCCCCTACCCCTTCCATAACACATCAAAATATGAGTCATTCCACATTTAATGAACTGCCTGCCATGTCACAAGCAATCGCATCAGCTGTTGGCAGAAGAGTTACTACTACTGAGTCCTACCTGCAGGAGAATGTTTCAGAACTGCATGTTAAGAGTTTTCTGTCTGAGCCAATTCAGAGCATGGACTCAGATCCCTTGAGATATTGGGCACAGAAAGCTTCAATGTTGCCTGATCTTGCAATACTAGCACAGCACTTGCTTTCCTGCCCGCCAACAAGTGTGCAAAGTGAAAGAGTATTTTCAATGACAGGGAACATAGTGAGTCCACACCGTGCACGTTTGTCTCCAGACTTAGTCGAGCAATTGGTTTTTATCAAAACGAACTTTCCACAGCTTGGGTATCCGAACTTTCCCTGTGACTGGGAGGAGTGAGCCTCTTGTCGAGGGCCGAGATCCAAGGTCAAGGGGTGGAAGAGAGGCTTGGCTCTATGCAGCTGTGCTCCCCGCATCGCTTGCTGGGGCGCCCGGCCACAAGAGGCAGCAGCGGCCACAACACTGCCGCTGCTGCCTCTTGTGGCCCACAGGAGAAGCCAGTCTGGGAGTCACAAGACAAGAACACTCTGTCCTGCTGCGTCTCCAACACAGGCTTCTCACTTCCAGGCTCCTTTCCCCCAGTGTCCACCTCTGAGGCAGACAAGTCCTCGCTGGGTTCTTCTGCCTCAGCGTCCATCTCCGACAGCATGATTGTGTGAATGAAGTATGAAAGAATTTCAGGCCAATACAATATTAAATTGCACTTACAGTGCACAGAGAGGTTGATACTCTAACTAAGTAGCTAGTGGCTGTACTAGTAGTAGCTAGCTACTAGCTAGCTACTAGCTAGCTACTACTACTAGCTACTAGTACTAGCTACTACTTGGATATCCAGTTTATATCCAACTAGTAGCTACTAGTACTAGCTACTAGTTGGATATAAACTGTTACTGTTATAGCCACTACTGTAACAATATATTGATTAACCAAATATATACAAACACCCTTGAGTGTAATAAAAAGAGAAAACTGAGCACCCAGAAGTTGTACATTTCTGAAGGATTTTTTGTTCATGAGTCTGCTTTCTCCTAGTCCTTACTCCTACTTTAGTATCACAAGCATTAAATTTTTTGCTTCAAATGGCTGTCTTGGTCATGGAGCAATTTTTGGCATTGACGTGTGAGTCATTACAGTAGCTTGAGTGCTGCACACACTGCACACAGTGCACAATATTGTATTGGCTAGGTTGAAAGATGTGTGAATGGTCAGTAGCCACGGTTGAAGCCTTGACGTTGGCGCTACTGCTCACAAGTATACAACTTGTGCTAATTCAGCCAGACTGAATGTTGTATGGAAGTGTATGACTAACTTAGTTACTACTAAAACAATGAAATGTGTTGGATTATAATAGACATACATCCGTACATGTCTGCTCTTTGTAATTTAGTAGTACCATACTATATTATTTTGGAATAATTATTATTAGTTAAATGACTAATAAAATAATATATAAAAAAGAACAAACAAACATTTTTAACAATGTAAACACATTTATTTTGTTTAACATATTATTTATATTTAACTATAACCATTAGACAGACAGTAGACACATTTTTGTCAAAAAAAAAAAACAAAAAACCCCAGGCCAGCAGCCCAGGTCAAGGCGAAATATGATGCCTTGACTTCATGATGTTGCAGCAGGGTCAGGCTCATGTGGAGAGGAGGGTGCCGCCACTGGAGAAACCTGCTCTGAAGCAGAGGGAACTGGCACCTCCTCCTCATGAGGCATCTCATGAGGAGGAGAAGCCATTTCCCTCTACTCCTGAGGGGCCTCCTCCAGGGCTAACAACCTCCTCTCCACATTGCTCACACTGGCCTGCACCTCTCCGACCTTCTACTGCAACATCATGAAGTCGGCATCATATTTCGCCTTGAACTGCCGTACTTCCTGCAGGATCTCCTCCAACTTTGAATATTGTGCACAGCAGCACTTACAGGTTGGAGGAGATCCTGGAGGAAGTACGGCAGTGCTGGTGCTGGTGCTGGCACTGGCGCTGGCGCTGGTGGTGGTGCTGGTGGCAGTGGTGGGCCGCTGCGTCATGACAGCTTTATCTTGGCCTGTAAAGAAATTAAAAAAAAAAAAAAAATTCAACATGAGACACAGAACTATACATTATACATACATTACATAGTCAGATATGACAAATAAAAAAGCAAATACTGGATGCGTGCGAGCAAGTTTATAAAATAATCTACCCCTTATTTAGTTTATTGACCTTGAGGATTATAGAAAAATGAGGAGTCCATTGCAGGGGAGAAGGAGTGAGGGGGAGAGTGGAGGGATATCAAATCTATCAACATAGATTAGAGAGAATACATAATTTGAAGGATTGGAAGGAGAAATAATAGTCAATCTCAGGTTACACAGAATATGATGGTAGGAGATACACTACAAACCTCTTCTTTTTTTTCACCTTCAATTCTTTAGTTTACTATCATAGCCACTCAGTGTCATTTAATATATACAAATAAATAAATACACACATCCCCCCATTCCCAATCCCCAGCCACTATAACTGACTGATATAAAAAAAAAAGATTTTGTTTTTCAGCCTCAGATAATATATACTACTGTACTGGCCGTGCCAAGATATATTATTTCCTACCTAGACCACTACTTGTTGCTGCCTCCGTCCTCCTCTGGTGACAGCTCTGCCTCCCACTAGGCCCAGGAAGCCCCGCCTCGTCCCTGCCTGGGTGTGGTTCTGTACAAGACAAATCAAAATTCAGAGAACAACAGTTAGAATTTTAAAAACAAGAATGAGATCAGACACAATGATTCATTCACTGTTACAGTAAAGAAACATTTTTAAACACAAATTCCATTACAATTTATTGAATAGTTGTGTAATGTGTGTTGTTCTTGTGTAGTATTCTGGAAACAACTTACCAGGCACGGAACGGGGCAAGGTTCGGCGGATCTCCTCGAGCCACCTACCCTCGTGCAATCGCTGATGGAGACCTGAAAATTAGAGGAATATACAGGAAAAAGAATAACATTGATTAATTTTTACAACATGCCCATGTTTTGCCTTGACCTACTAGATTATTTTTTATGCAACATACAAAAGTTAGTTATACATAAATACTATTTTATTTATATTTCAATGTGGCTTTCAAAAAAATCCCAAATACCACCATTTCAAAACGATAAATATAAATATCAATAATATACCACAGATAATTTTATTTCCTTTGTAGTCTAGTTATTAAGTATTAATACTAGTATAGTATAGGGTAAGGGTGGTACACTAGTAGCTAGCTAGCTAGTAGCTAGCTACTAGTATTTCTGTTTTTTTAAAATATATTTACTTAACATTATAACTTTTATTACTTATAGTAGTTAATTATTACATTATAATTATATAACTCACTGTATGCTACTAGTAGCTACTGTAGCTAGTATTACTATCATACTCTATTTAATTTTCAATGACAAAATAATATACATAATTTATAATTGAATAATATGATCAACATTATTATTTCTCACCTTTCTTTTTGAGGCCCACCGGCAAAACTCCTCCTGGAGAGAGGCCCAGGCAGCAGTCTCCCTTTCCAGGTTAGGCCTGCTGCCTGGGGGGTGTAAAGGTTCCTCTCATCCAGGAGCATGAGCCGGGCCAGGAGGTCCACGTCGGCCTGGGTAAAGCGGGGCTTCCTGGACCTTGCTGCCACCTTGGAGGAGGACAGTGGGGAGGAGTCAGACTCCCTCCCCCTGTCACCTGACTCCCTTTCACGTTCCATCCTACCATGAGAAAATAAAAAAGAAGATGAAAAAAAGTATGTGTTATAGGACAGCTGTTTGTTCAGAAGCTCACACACTAATGCAGGGAGGGGCTAGGCAGCTCCCCCCTGTCTGTGAAGCCAGCCCTCAGCCCTCACCCACACAGTGACAGTACACTATTCAGTTCAGTGGCTGGAACATGGGGGGAGGGGAGGAGTGAGGGTCAGGCAGCTGAGCTCCCCCCCTGTCTGTGAAGCCAGCCAGCCTCTCACTACGTAATGCAGGCAGGGAGGGAGCTGTCTCAGCCCTCACCCTCACAGTGACAGTACACTATTCAGTTCAGTGGCTGGGACATGGGGGGAGGGGAGGAGTGAGGGTCAGGCAGCTGAGCTCCCCCCCCCCCCCCTGTCTGTGAAGCCAGCCAGCCTCTCACTACGTAATGCAGGCAGGGAGGGAGCTGTCTCAGCCCTCACCCTCACAGTGACAGTACACTATTCAGTTCAGTGGCTGGGACATGGGGGGAGGGGAGGAGTGAGGGTCAGGCAGCTGAGCTCCCCCTCCCTGTCTGTGAAGCCAGCCAGCCTCTCACTACGTAATGCAGGCAGGGAGGGAGCTGTCTCAGCCCTCACCCTCACAGTGACAGTACACCATTCAGTTCAGTGGCTGGGACATGGGGGGAGGGGAGGAGTGAGGGTCAGGCAGCTGAGCTCCCCCCCCCCCCCTGTCTGTGAAGCCAGCCAGCCTCTCACTATGTAATGCAGGCAGGGAGGGAGCTGTCTCAGCCCTCACCCTCACAGTGACAGTACACTATTCAGTTCAGTGGCTGGGACATGGGGGGAGGGGAGGAGTGAGGGTCAGGCAGCTGAGCTCCCCCCCCCCCCTGTCTGTGAAGCCAGCGCCTCTCACTACGTAATGCAGGCAGGGAGGGAGCTGTCTCAGTCCTCACCCTCACAGTGACAGTACACCATTCAGTTCAGTGGCTGGGACATGGGGGGAGGGGAGGAGTGAGGGTCAGGCAGCTGAGCTCCCCCCCCCCCCTGTCTGTGAAGCCAGCCAGCCTCTCATGCAGGGAGGGAGCTGTCTGACACTGACAATCTCTGTTAAACTTTTTTTTCACTAAATTAGCATAAAATTAAATGAAGTACTTTTGTGTGTTAAACTTTTAATTTCCCCTAATGTAAGTAACTTCATTTAATATTATTTTTATATTATTTTATGCTACTTCACCGAAAAAAAAGTGCATTAACTATTTAACTTAACCAACTAAGTAACTAATAGTAAAGTAATACTGTATAAAAACTAAAACAAAATCTTATATATTTATTATATTATACACTTACAGTGGTAAAGTTGAAGTTGATGATATTGTAAATGTGTTCTCTTCAACTCTGTGTGTGTGCACAGCTCAAACACTGCTCAGCTCACTGCTGCTGCTCTCTGTCTCAGACAGCACGTAGTAAGAAAATAATTATTAGTGCGTGTATTTTAAGCAAAATGGCCTCTGGGGACCTCACAGAGCATGCTCAAGGTAGCGCGCACTAATCCGCGTTAGTGCGCACTACCCAGCGGTAGTGCGCACTAACTACGGATGAGTTAAAATACTGATTCTACATTCCCATTGTCTGTTTTCCAGGTGGTGCGAACCAGTTGGAGCCCAGAACCGTACATTTAGCTAACGAACTCCTTAAAAATTGATACGTTTTACTTAAAAGTTGCAATTTTAGGTAGTGCGCACTAACATTAGTTGGTGCGCACTAACGGGAACTCTGGGCGCACTAACCCTGGTAGTGCGCACTAACTACGGATGAGTTAAAATACTGATTCTACATTCCCATTGTCTGTTTTCCAGGTGGTGCGAACCAGTGGGAGCCCAGAACCGTACATTTAGCTAACGAACTCCTTAAAAATTGATACGTTTTACTTAAAAGTTGCAATTTTTGGTAGTGCGCACTAGCATTAGTTAGTGCGCACTAACGGGAACCTTGGGTGCACTAACCCCGTTAGTGCGCACTAACTCCGTTCGTAAAAAAAAACCAAACCACACGCGAAAAACTAAACTTTTAAACGAATCGGTCGACCGAAGCCCGACCCGATTCCTAAAAACGAAGCACATCTCTAGATTTTATGCCTGCACTGCTTGAAAAAAACAGCCTCTCCTCCCATCACCCTAGACCTAGACTTTGGAGTTGTTCTCATTACCTTGTCTGTGAGCAACAGACGTGAACCACAGGACTATTGTAGCATCTTGGTAAACTGGGAACGTATGTGGCTGTGCTTTGGAAGTGTGTTCTTAAGAGATGGTAGATAGCCATACTCATGTAACAGATATGCTCCAGTTTCTACTTTCTGTACAAATATTCTTTGTCTCTACTGTTTTCTACCATGTCCACTAGCAGAATAGATATAATACAGTAATATAAAATCATAAAAAGAGGTGCAGATGTGTACACCCCCCCCCCCCCTCCCAAGAAATACTAAGCTGTGCAGAAATGTAAGCCAGCCAGTGAAATGAGGAAACACAAAGGAAGTGAGGGTAAGGTACAAAAGGAAGGCATATTTCATCACGTTTGGTAGGATTTCCCTTCTATAGCTCCATTCTGGAAGGAAGTGTCTTATATATTAAAATAAATCACTGGTATTATTCTGCCCTGTAACATCTCGTGGATCTATTTGATCTTGCCATAAAAGGTGTTAAAATGTGATTATTAACCTATGATAGAATTGCATCTCTTTTGCTGATTGTGGTGCAGGCCTCTAAGAGACATGAATGTGTTTTGTTTTAGTTTTGGATTGTTTGGCTTTATGTTGTGTAGTTTAAGATGAGCAGAGAACATTCTGCTGCTTTTGTCTATTTACTGATGCTAGTACTCTGATTAGAAACGCAAAGTCAACTCTCAGCCATAAATTAAATTTAAAATATATTTATTTATTTATTTATTTAAGTTCTTTTTTTAGACCGACGTTCATGTCACAAGTCATATCTCATCGGTTTACATCAAAACGAAGGTTTACATCGAACGAGATAGGTTACATAAAACAGATATGGATTAACAAAAAAAAAAATAATACTTGAAACCAAATAAAATAATAATGAATCTGGAATGCATGCTTCACATTCACAACGTAAGACAGAATCAAATCATAGAATATCAGACAAAGCTGAACCGAGATAAAGATGAATATTTAATAGAGAAAGAGGCTCTAATTTTCTCAAAACAAGATACATTTTTTACAGTAGCAGCAGTACTTTGGCTTGAAGTTACTCCTGCCTGAGGAAGGAGTATTTAACTCTGAGAGCTCTGAGTATCAGATAAGAGGTGCATATATTTTCCTGAATGCTGTTATAATTGATATTGCAGAGAAGTTGATAAGAAATATTTGTCTTTTTCCAAAAGATTCAGAAGGAAGTTTTCGAGCAAATACGCGCTTACACCAAGTTTCAAAGTGGACCTACGTGCATACGGATGCTCTGAAAATTATCCCAGCAAATCTACCCTGCCCAAGTTCCGCTTGCTCTTTAAGTAGATAATTTTTAAGCAGGTCATTTTCCTGAAAATGTATGCATATATGGTTGAATTTTACAAAGTATTCACCTAAATCCAAATCCCTCCTCGACTCTGCCACTAGGAATGCACCTGCTCAGCCTGGGTAAACTTCTGCATGAATACGACATTTGCGCACATGTTACCTGGATATCAGGCAGAGCCATTGCCATGCCATCTGGCACCTATGGCCAAGTATAACTGTGCGCCCTCACTCTGAGCACCACACACAACACCATAAGCTAGGAGACTCTGTTAAATGTAGGGGCTTTAATTTTTATTTTGATCCAGTGGTTTCCTCCTGCTCCTTTTGGTTTCTAGCTCAAGCGGAACAAATATGAGGGTCCTGGTGCCATGAACCTTCATTGAAAAACCTGAACTGGAACCCCCAAGAAGTCATTTAACACCGGCGAAATAGAAATACATTTCCTCCTATATTGTGCAAAGTAAAAGATATCATGAGTCGCGCATTCCCAAAGTTGACATATTCCATTCACTAAACCGAATATAAAATGCTTTTTTCAACCCTTGCTGTCTGGACATTTTCTTTTTCTAATCACTTTGGTCCTCATCTCTTTATACTGCTTTTCTCTTGTTGGTTTCCTACCTCCTTTACAGGGTCTCCTATTCATTTTCCATTTCATCCCTCTCCCTTTTCCTCTTCTTGCTCTTCATTCTTTTTCTGTCTCTATCTGCTCATCTAGATTTCATCCCCCTTCTCTCCCTCCAGGTCTGTGCCAATCCTACACCTCGCCAGCTCTCTTGTCTATTGCTCCCCTCAGTCCTCCCTTTCCCCCTCGTTGAATTGCTCCTTTTACCATCTCCAACAGTTTGGCTTCCTTGTCTTTCCCCTCAACAGCTGTATCCTTCCTTGTTCTCTTGAAACCACCTCCCCCCAAATCCTCTTTTTTTTCCCTTCCCCCTTGCTCATCTTCCAACCACTCATACCTTCCATTCTTCCCTAAGGCCACTGTATGGGTATTAGGCACCCTATGTGTACCTTACAGCCTTGCACCTCCCCAGGCGTGCCCTCTCCACACACAATCCTAAATTATGCATTTATAATAGATTTTACATGAAAAAGGACTTTCTGAGGTAAAAATATCACTTACAGCATGTATATTATATTTACATGCACTGCTGTGGTGACAAACAGAAAATCCTGCAAAAAAAAGCACAAAAAAAGCACAAAATCCTGCAAAAAAGCACAAAAAAACACTTGGAACCGATATGGTATTAGGGCTATGGAAACACATTTTGGGTATGGGTTTCACCCTGGCAACGTCATGAGAAAACTGAACTATAATTACAATTAAGTAAACTTCCCATATCAAGCAGCAGTAACAACCAGCACTCAAACAGTTAAAATTCTACCTAAGAAAAGGTAACATTGCAAATATCACACCAGGACCTAAAACACCTCCTATTAGGGAAGCAAAACAAGCCAAGCTGATATAGATCCCTATACAAAAACTACACACTACCAGAGTACCTCACCTCATTCATACATGCAGAACACAGACAAACCCTCACTAAATTCAGAATAAAGAGACGTTCAGATAAAAACTGAACTGGAAACCACAACAAGCCAGACTCTGTATGCAGTGCAACACAGGAAAAACAGAAACACCACCATGCCTCATAAAACATGAAACAATAAAATAATTATTTCAACCCTGTCTAAGGATTCTGACTTTGAAAGAACTACAAATTAAAGAAAATATTCAATCACACTCTCTCTCACATTCCACACTTTTTTGCCAACAATCGGGCCGATTCAGTAAAGTCTGCGGGAGAGTGGGCAAATGCCCGCTCTCTCGGCATGCGCACAGGCCACTTGCCTGTGCGTGTGATACAGTATTTAAATGAGGCCCAGAGGTAGAAACGGGCAAAAGGAGGCGCTAGGGACACTAGCGCGTCCCTAGCGCCTCCTTTTTGACAGGAGCGGCGGCTGTCAGCGGGTTTGACAGCCGATGCTCAATTTTGCCGGCGTCGGTTCTCGAGCCCGCTGACAGCCACGGGTTGGACGCGCGTTTTCCGCCCCTTACTGAATAAGGGGTAAGGGAAAACGCGCGTCCAATGGCAGGTTAACAGTGCACTCCGTCGGAGCAAACTGTACTGTATCGGCCCGAATGACAGGAACAAGTTGTAGGACTTCTATATTCCAAGTTATTTCAAAGAATATTTTTTTCTTCTAAGGAAACAATCCAGAGTGTTGTGTTCCATGGCCGCGGATGGCTGCGGCCGCGGCCCCCTACCTGACCCACGATGGCAACCCGCCACGGCAACATCGGGGGAAGCGCCAGTAGCCTGATGCCCGTAGGTCCCGCGCATCGGCGAGGCCCTCTGCGGTGGACGTCGGGCTGGGAGCCGACCCTGCTCCTTCCTCGCGGCGTCAGGCAGCCTTTCCTCCGTGGCTGAAATCCAAGATGGCTGCCGCCATCTTAGACATGAGGCCGCACTTCCTTCCTAGATTTAAAGGGACCTTGCCCCTTTAATTGACCACAGCTGTTTCCTATGCACCGTATCAGAAGAAGTATAAAAGGAGGCTTCCTCTGCTCATTCCTTGACTTGGCAACTTCTGTGGTTAGTCAGGTCTGCTTGCTTCGGTGAGTCTTCTTGTGCTTCGGATCCTTGCTTCCTGGTTCCTGTCTCGTCTCATTGATTCCTTGGTTCCTGACTTCAGATTGGCAAGCGGTGATTCCTGGTGTGTGACTTCGGACTGGCAAGCGGTGATTCCTGGTGTGTGACCTCGGACTGGTAAGCGACGACCCTCTGGCACTTGACCTTGGACTTCTTCTGGACCATCGTATCCAAGGGCCCACCTAAATCCCAGTGGCCCAGGTCCCTACGGGCTCTTCCCAGGGGGACCGCGGGCTTCCAGTGACGAAGATGCAGTTGGCTTCTTCGACGTCACGACTCTTCCTCTGCCTCCACGGTCACCTCACTCTCCAGTGCCGAGGGTCAGCAGGTCATATCCTCTGTTCCGCCTCGCCACCCGACGGGAGAACCCAAGGATCCACCTCCTAAGGTATACCATTCTCCCGTCGGCCCAAGGGCTCACAAGCCTGAGCATACCACAGAGGTACCTTTATTTACAGGTCCTCTGATTAAACACTGTAGCACCTTTATCTACAGGTGGAGTGTACACAATCTGAAGTCTGTGGGACTTAATGAAATGTTTTTCTTCTTAGGTATCTATTTAATGTTTGGGTACTTGCCAGGTGATTGTAGCCTGGATCGGCCACTGCTGGAAACAGGATACTGGACTTGATGGATCTTCAGTCTGACCAGGTATGTTAACTTCTTATGTTCATGCAAAGTCCTAACTATATAGCAGATGGATGTCAATAAGAAATCCCTTCACAGAGCAATGAAAACAAGAGCTGTGAAAAAACAACTGTGCCTGTTAAAGCAGCCATTTCTTGCTGGTCTTGTGATCTGCACACCTGAAGCTTTTCTATATATGGCTAAAAACAAAACGGGGCCAAGTTCCCAGATGGAAACCAATTCTGATATCAAGCCTGACAGGTGAAGGGTGATGTGAAGTGTCATAAGCACATCTTAACATTTTAAAGAGGGAAAAGGAATGGGAAGGGGCAGGAGCACACACTTGGAGAGAACATAAGGTGGGCCGCATAGGTGGAGGGTCAGCATTCTGTGAAAGAGTTAGAGACACACATACTCCCAACAAGAAGTTGTATTTGCGATAGAGAGACAGAAAGCTTGCCACCAATTGAACCCTGTGGTGGCAAGTGAAATAGCAGAAATGATGCATATTGTTCACATCCCACCCATTAAATTATCACTCTTCACTCAATTATACTGCATGCAGCTAGGCACTCAAGTATTCTTATTTATTGCAGGAAATCGACTATCAGGCAATGGCCATTGAGTGGAAATGTATCATTTGTAATAGCATTGTTAAAATTAGGATCCCCAGATAGCTTTTTTTTTTTTTGGGGGGGGGGGAGCCCAGATATTAATGAGTTAGTATTTGCCACCACTACTCAGCCATATATGTAACAGGTCAGGTATGATTACGCAATAACACGAGCAACCATATACATGCGGTCCATTGCTTTCTATTTTCATTTTTTATGCATGTAACATTTATCCACATAAGTGCTGCCTATTTACCCGCATAAATACGCTCATATTATGCTCTTGTGCATGCATGTATATGCAAACTACATGCCTTTGCAGGGATAAAATAAGGGAGACATGTAGTTGTTTTTTATTGTCACAATGTCTCAGGACCATCCAGGGTATATGTGTAAGCCTAACTTTCTGCCAAGGGAGGTTGACCTCCTTGTCAAGGAAAACATGAGGTCTCATAGTGTTCTATATGGTGCTGAGTCCAAGTCAGTGGGCTCCTACCAGAAGGAACAAATATGGGAGCACATTCACTACAAGGTGAATGCAATAATCAAAAATAGCAAATTGTTCCACAAGTGGCGAGAACTGCAGCATGTGGTCAAGCAGAAGCAGGCCCATAAGTGCGCCGAGGGGACAGACATCCAAGTGACTTTGGCAGCAGCAGAGCAGATGGTAGGGATGTGCAGAGGGTACAGATTCATCTAATTCAGTATTCGTATCCGTCGGTGGGCAAATTTGTTGCATTCGTCCAATGGCGCCCCCGATACGTTGATACATGCATTCGTTTTCCGGTTCCCATTAAAGTCAATGGGGGAAGTATTTGCAGCCTATTTTTGGCTGCAGAATTGGGGTTTTCTTATCAATTTTGATGAAACTTCTGGGGAGCAATCATCAGAACAACAAAACAGCTCCAAGGTACTTAGACTGTGGCAAAGTGGCACCAAAGTGGCATGAATAGCCTAAGGCAGAGGTACCAGAAGTGGCAAGAGTGCTTTAACAGAGGCACAAAGCACAGTAGCGAGAGTGTCAAAAACACACCACAGCTTCAAAAGGGAGCACCAATAACAGATGCATGACCCCTCGAAGGCAGCACGACAGGCAACGCGGCAAGACAAGTGGCATCAACATCCTACAGCACAATGAAGGGGGAACATAGCAAGTAGAAAGACTAGCACCAACACACTGAGCAACTATGATAGTGGCCAGAACACCACAAGGAGTTGAGTGAGTCATCTGGTGTGGGGCAGCAAGGCACAGAGGCAGAGGGTAGATACAGGCTGGCTACAGCCGGGGAGAATTCCCTTTCCTTTCTATAGGAAAGGGCTCCCTAGAATGGGTTCGCCCCTAGAGTGGGGTGTTTCCAGTGGCAATCAGTGAGCTCTCGCTAGTCTTTTAAAATCTGGTGGAGTTAGCAGATATACAAACGAGAATTTTCAAGGCCGAGGCGGAGTAGGTTTCCATGTAAACAGTGGTTCAACATGGGTCAGAGGGTAGATACAGGCTGGCTACACCCGGGGAGAGTTCCCTTTCCTTTGAGCTGGGAAGGGCTCCCCAGAATGGGTTGGCCCCTAGAGTAGAGCATGAGCCTTCAAAGCATGGCAACATGGAGCAGGGTGCCATGTGAACAGCGGTTCAACATGGGTCAACAGGTACTAAGAGATAGGATGCAACACCGGGGAGAGTTCCCTTTCTTTGAGCAGGAAAGGGCTTCCTTGGAATGGGTTGGCCCCTAGAGTGGAACACAAGCCTTCAAAGCGTGGAGACCTGGAGCAGGGTGCCATGTGAACAGCAGTTCAACATGGGTCAACAGGTACTAAGAGATAGACTGCAACACCGGGGAGAGTTCCCTTTCTTTGAGCAGGAAAGGGCTTCCTTGGAATGGGTTGGCCCCTAGCATGGAGCACGAGCCTTCAAAGCGTGGCGACTTGGAGCAGGGTGCCATGTGAACAGCGGTTCAACATGGGTCAACAGGTACTAAGAGATAGGCTGCAACACTGGGGAGAGTTCCCTTTCTTTGAGCAGGAAAGGGCTCCCTGGAATGGATTGGCCCCTAGAGTGTATAATGGTACAAATTGTTAGGATTTAAGCATTTGCAAACAGATCATGACTTCATAAGCAAGATGGACGAAGTTCTCTTCTCTGCCCTGAAACTAAAGAAAACTGTTTGTTTTATTTAAGGATGCATGCTGTGAAGGATTACTAGTTTTAATTGCCAGAGACTGAGGTTTCCCTTTGCAACGAGGGTTCAGCAGTTAGGACTGGACATAAGGCCTGGACGAACAGGCACAGCAGTCGAGGACACAGGTCAATCCCACATAGGGACATAAGGCCTGGAAGGACAGGCACAGCAATCGAGGTCAAACACTTGTAGGAACATAAGGCCTGGACAGACAGGCACAGCAATCGAGGTCAAACCCTGGTATGGACATAAGACCTGGACGGACAGGCGCAGCAATACAGGAAAGAGGTCAAGCCCACCTAGGGTAGATAAGGCCTGGACGGACAGGCAAAGCAGTCGAGGACAGAGGTCAATCCCACATAGGGACATAAGGCCTGGACCAACAGGCAAAGCAATCAAGGTCCAACCCTTGTAGGGACATAAGGCCTGGACGAACAGGCACAGCAATACAGGACAGAGTCAATCCCACCTAGGGACATGAGGCCTGGATGAACAGGCACAGCAGTTGAGGACACAGGTCAAGCCCACCTAGGGACATAAGGCCTGGATGAACAGGCACAGCAATACAGGACAGAGGTCAAGCCCACCTAGGGACATAAGGCCTGGATGGACAGGCAAAGCAGTCGAGGACAGAGTCAATCCCATCTAGGGACATAAGGCCTGGACGAACAAGCACAGCAATACAGGACAGAGTCAATCCCACCTACAGACATAAGGCCTGGATGAACAGGCAGAGCAATCGAGGTCCAACCCTTATAGGGACATAAGGCCTGAACGAACAGGCACAGTAATCGAGGTCCAACCCTTGTAGGGATATGAGGCCTGGGCGAACAGGCACGGCAATTGAGGACAGAGTCAATCCCAGGTAGGGACATAAGGCTTGGATGAACAGGCACAGCAGTCGAGGACAGAGGTCAAGCCCACGTATGGACATAAGGCATGGATGAACAGGCACAGCAATCGATGTCCAACCCTTGTAGGTATATAAGGCCTGGACGAACAGACACAGCAATACAAAACAGAGTCAATCCCACCTAGGGACATAAGGCCTGGACGAACAGGCACAGCAGTTGAGGACAGAGGTCAAGCCCACATATGGACATAAGGCCTGGATGAACAGGCACAGCAGTCAAGGACAGAGGTCAAACCTTTGTAGGGACATAAGGCCTGGATGAACAGGCAAAGCAATCGAGGTCCAACCCATGTAGGGACATAAGGCCTCGATGAACAGGCACAGCAATACAGGACAGAGTCAATCCCACCTAGGGACATAAGGCCAGGATGAACAGGCACAGCAGTCGAGGACAGAGGTCAAGCCCACATTTATTTATTTTATTTATTTAATATACATTTCTATACCGGACTTCACGAATAAAATTCACATCAGGCCGGTTTACAAGGAACTTGGGATTAACAAGTGTAACCAAACCAGAAGGCCGAAGCAAGCAAAGTTACATATAACAGGGACATAGAACTTGGGGGCTATAGTAGCCAGGAAGTAGGCAGATTGGAAATTAACAACATATAAATAATATATGGACATAAGGCCTGGATGAACAGGCACAGCAATCGAGGTCCAACCCTTGTAGGGACATAAGGCCTGGATGGACAGGCAAAGCAGTCAAGGACAGAATCAAACCCACCTAGGAACATAAGGCCTGGATGGACAGGCACATCAATCGAGGACAGAGGTCAAGCCCATGTTTGGACATAAGGCCTGGACGAACAGGCACAGCAATCGAGCTCCAACCCTTGTAGGGACATAAGGCCTGGACGAACAGGCACAGCAATCTAGGTCCAACCCTTGTAGGGACATAAGGCCTGGATGAACAGGCACAGCAATCGAAGAAGAGTCAATCCCAGGTAGGGACATAAGGCCTGGACCAACAGGCACAGCAATACAGGACAGAGTCAATCCCACCTAGGGACATAAGGCCTGGACGAACAGGCACAGAAATACAGGACAGAGTCAATCCCACCTAGGGACATAAGGCCTGGATGACAGGCACAGCAATCAAGGTCCAACCCTTATAGGAACATAAGGCCTGGACAAACAGGCACAGCAATCGAGGGCACAGCAATACAGGACAGAGTCAATCCTACCTAGGGACATAGAGGATTTCCTTTGTGCAGGTATGTTGTGGTTTGACCTGTCACTTCTTCCTGAACTGGTTCACTGACAGAAGAAAATGGCATATTTTTCATTTCTGAAAGATAATTCAACAGAGGATGCTTTTAGAGCAATAGAGACTGCCATTTGTGAAGCAACAACTGAGCTGGAGATTATTTTTGAATACCCAGAAATTATTAACTGTACTTATGCACTTCAGCTGATGTCAAAGGAACAGGAAGAGCTCTCAGAAATAAGGAAACCGCTACTCAAGTCAAAATCTACAATATCAACCTATGTTGACTTTGTGGTTTACACAGTGCCTCTGTAAACAATGGGAACAGAGACGATGAACTAGAGTACAACTACCACCAGTTTTCAATAGTACTAGAAACATTACTGTTGCAAGGTCTTGAGAAATATTGAGCATATGAAAAATGCAAGGTCCAAACATCTTAAGTCAGCTTTATGTTCCTACATTCCAAATGTGGACGGACAGGCACAGCGTTTGAGGTCAGGGCCTTGTAGGGATGTACGGCCTGGACAGTGGATGGTCAGGCACAGCGTTTGAGGTCAGGCCTTTGTAGGAACGTATGGCCTGGACAGTGGACAGACAGGCACAGCATTTCAGGTCACGTACATGTGCTGTAGTGCTTATATTATCTGAAGCATAGGAGGCAGTTGGAGCTGCTGCAAGGCTTTCAATTGCTTTTATTCATCTTGCCATTCACAGGGAAAATTTGGAAACCTAAGCAAAAGCAGGTTTACTTTCAAAAACACTAGCATTTCCATCAACTCTGGTACCAGCCTTGAGCAGTGAAGGCTCATGATATCCCCTGTCATTGAAAAGACATGTTCACTGGGCACACTGGTTGGTGGACATGACAGATACCGCTGAGCCACTTTGGCTAGGTGTGGCCATTCAGTGGACTTATGTGCCCAATATGCCAGCAGATCTGTCTATATGTTCTCTGTCAGCTCTGAGAGATACCGTGTCACTGACAGCTGTGCTGGTGACTCTTTTGCTTGGGTGGGCTGAGAGTCACTCATGCCAGCTGCTTTCTCTCTCGCCCGTCGCACAACAGATGAATCTTTATGGGCAACATGCCTTTGGTGTTCTGAAGTGGAGAAGGAGGAGGAGGTACCATCTGTCGCTGACAGAGTGCTTCTCCTGCTTGGGCTAGCAGCACAACTCTCTGAAGTGCCCGCTGTTTCCACCTTTGCTTCACGCCTAATCTGTCGCTGCCTATGGTGCTCCTGTTCAAATATGGGTATACACAGACCTTGTGGTCATTGTTCTGTATGTTCACACACTTCTACACTATTGTCCTTTATCAATCCGACCACAAAGAAAATGTATTCATTATACAGTAAATTGGACTGTGCCTCATCGGGGGTTGTATATATAATCAGCTGTCCCTGTAATAAACTGTATGTGGGAAAAACCTCTCGCATGGTTAAAATTCGTATTATAGAACATTGTTCCAACATTAAAAATCATCGGGAAAACGCACGGCTTGTGGAACATTGGACTCATTATCTCATTCGATAACAGATTTAAAGTTCTTGTACTTGACGTGATCACGCCTCCTTTGCAAGGTGGGAATTATTCTGATATTCTGATATGAAAAGAACAGAGGTGGATTTACATTTTGGACACTGTCGCTCCAAAGGGTCTAAATATGGAACTTGAATGGAGTCATTTCACCTGAATCGAAGGGCTCCACTCTTTGATTGGATGAAATGTCTGCCTCTCTGATTGGCGCGTTTTTTCACGCCACAAATTTTCAGCATTTAAATCCCTCTATGCTGTAAGTTATACATGCTCCCTGTGAAGTAATACAGCTTGGAATACCGGTATGTGAATTATGCATTACAATGTTTTAATGTTAAGAATTTTTCCCTTGGCTGGCCCTATTATATGTTTGGTCGTATTATTCCTTTGTTTGTATTTACAGATTGGTGTCATTAAAAATTGTCCCTCCCAATGCAGCTTGCTTGGCGAAACACGGGGTCCATGTCGGGGGACCCGTTAAAAAGTATCATTCTATATACAGTGGAGTTGCCATATGTGAATTACTTGATGTTTATTAAAAACTGACCATCTGGAAACTGTTCTGCACTTGTTGTGTATCATTTGATTCAGCTTCATGTTCTACAGGCTAATACCAAAACAGAGATCAATTGGTAATCTGTCTGCCATTTATTATAAAGAATGAGATTTCACCCGTGGTATAATTGCATGTGCTCTTACAGGCATGTACTAGAGGTAGAACATACTTTCTCCATTCTCTTTACGTTTTTCCTCTAAGGTCCCCAGTATATTTAACAAAGCATGTTCAACAAACATTTCTTCTGGGATGATAGGGTGCCGTTCTGCAATCAATTGTGATTCAAAGTTTTCACCTTGATCGCTGTGAATTCTTTTGAAAAACCATAATAGCAGATGAAGTTCTTTCATATAGCTGCTGCAACAGTTTTTTCTGTCTGATCTCCGGTAGGATAAGCTGGTTCATACTTGGTAAAATGGTCAGTTAACACAAGGATGTTCCTGATGTAATTGAAGTCAGGTTCTAGTGTTAGACAATCTATACAGACTAGTACCATAGAAGCGTATACTTTTATGTTTACTAAAGGAGCAGCATTTTCAGGTTTGTCCTTCCTTCTTATACATCTCTCTCATGTTTTACATTTCCTGTCAACATCTGAGGTCACTCTTGGCCACTAGAACTGTGCTCTGGCTAAATCTAAGGTCTTCTCAAAACCCATATGGCCAGTTCCATCATAAACTCCTTCTAAGCTGTTGCCCAATGGCTTATTGGTATGGTCATGGGGGCTTTTATTTCTTGATACTCTCCTGTATAGGATTCCTTCATGCAGTGATAACTTTTCCTATTGATGGAGAAGTAGACAGACTTCAGTTGTCTGCTGGGTTTGGTGAGTATTGCTTGGTTTTTCACCACTCTACCGAATCTGATTGATCAGAGCTGAGGAATAATCTTTTCTCCATAATACTATCCAATATTCCTGAGTTAATATGGGTAATGTGGATTATCCAAAGATCAGAAGAAACAAACTCTTCAGGATTAACATTCTCTCGACTGCATACAGTCTCTACTAATGCTGTTGTATCCTCACTGATCAACATTTTTCTGCCTCATCCATATCAAATTTCTTTCTTTTTCAGAGAAACCCATTGAACATGAAGAGATTACCTCTTGCTTCTGTGAAGCTCCATGAAACACTTCTCCAATTTCTTCCCAAGCATTAAAGCCCTAAATAATCTGGACATCATTTTGTCAACTCTTCCTTGATTTTCAAAGACTCTTCATCTTCCTTGATGATGTCATGAGGTCTTCGGTAAAGTCTGACAGCATCGATATTAGTCCTTGCCAGATTTATACCTTAACTCAAAATTGTACAGAGTAGGGTGGTTTAACCATCAATTTCCTGTTGCATCTGGTTTAGCAGTAGTGAAAATATATGTAGGAGGATTGTTATCAGTGATGAGTTTGAATCTGTGCCATAGAGGATAATCATGACATTTTTCACATTTGGCTCATTTGAAGCTATAAATTCAAGTTTATATGTTAGATACTTCTATCCACTTCAACTGAGTCCACGACTAGCATAATATATAACTTGTAATTTCCCTTCTAGTATCTGGTATAATGCAACTCCCAATCCTGATGTACTTTCATCTGTATGTACTACGTATGATAATTTCCAGTTAGTAAATCCCAGCACAAGTGTTGTAGTAAGTTTCCCTTTAAGAATATCAAACGCTTGCTGGCATGACATTGTCCAAATGCAATCCAGAGATTGTCTGTTCCTAATAGAGAAGTATCTCTTCTGCTCTCTGCCATTGACTCTACCTTTTATCAAATTATTTAAAGATCTTGCTTTCTGGGAATAACCTTCCACAACATGGTGATATGACTTATCTGGCTACAATTTAGCCAGATATGAGCCTCAATATTTAAAAAGTTGCCATTTAGAAGTTGTTAAATGACTTTAAATATTGATTTAGTATGTACTTACTGATCCAAAAAAACAGATGTCTGTAAAGAAACTCACCACTATGTAAACTAAGACATTACCATAATAGAAATATTAGTATAGAAGGATGTAAGTGACTGGGATGGGATGTGCAGAATAAAATTAATCTAGAAGATGACAACCAAGATGATGTGTGTGAGAGATAAAAATCCTCACAGAATATTTCTACTTTTACAGAGAAAGACAAGCTATGCTAAATTTTAAAAAATACAGGGCAATTATAACAAGAAAAGAATAACCAGGTAATATATTTTTTTACCTGTCTTGCAAGAATAATGAAACCATGCATTAGACCATAGTAGTAGCTGTTACGTTTCTGCGTAACATAGTGTGGCAGGGATCAATGAAGTTTGTGTCAGCACAGGGATGCTAAAACTTAGTGTTGAAAGGGTTACACAGACCCTTAGAAACATCCAGGTAGAGCTAACTAAACACAGCTGCCCGCAATATTAACTGGGGCATAAAACCAAAGCTAGGCAACACAGAGGGAGAGTAACAAGAGGAAATGTAAGGTGGTGGGCAGCAGATGCTGAGTCCACATTTAAAAGTCCTTGGAAATCCCTGTGGAGGCCTGGCAAGCAGGCTTCATGTTACAGCCTACAATCTGAGAGCCAGATGAACTGGTGCTGAAGGTAATGAGGATTATAGGGTTTATGTTTTTTATGGACTGCCACAAGTGTGGGGTTTTCTTTATCTGTAAGGGACTGTGACCCGGTTTTTTTAAGGCATGCCAAGGTGCTCGAAATAAATTGCACTACTTTCTGCGCACTGTATATCTCCTCTTTAGGCACACCTACTGCAGCATATTCTCAGGAATTTCCAGGAGGTCATTCTATCACATGTGGTTATGATTTACTGGGCATGAAGGTTGATTTAACTATAAATTGCTTTGTGGATGGTTCTGGGATATAGTGATGGTGGTTAGCGGGTGGTAGTGTGGTGGAGGGGAGGGGGGGGAGTAGGAGGAGGGGGAGAGTAGTAGTAGACAGCAGTGCAGCATGAGGCAATGGCTTAGTCCATTAGATTTTACAATTTCCTAACAATAAAACATAAAGAAATGTAGAGGTATAATTATCATGTTAACATTTTTTTATAAATCGCTCAATATATTTTTTTAATTTAGATTTATATTCCACTTTTTGCACTTTTTTCAGCACTATTTATGAGAAAGAATGTAATTAATGGTTATAGTAATGTCGCAGGAGTATTTGAAAATGGAATAGACCTGACTCAGTGTCCCTTCCTCGAAATCTAGATGTAAAATGCTGTGGTTCTCCTGCTATGTCACTTAGCTACTCCTAGATTCGTCACACAGTCTAGCCCCCTACCACTGAAACTTACTACTAGGCTGATTTTCAGTAAGCTGCTGTCCTGGTTTCAAATCATTAACAAAAAAAAATGGCATGGGAAAATATACAAAGAGGGAAAGGGAGATTTGTCCACTAATGTCAAGGCATAATGGGAAGTCCAAGTACTTGACTGAGTTTAGTCCCACTGAGAAGCACCGCATATGGAAGTCATAAGTGATGACTTATATCTGGGATGGAAGAGGTCAGCCTATTCATGGGCAGTGTAACATCATCAGCTGGATGGGAGTCTTATCTAGGTAAGGAAAGAAAGAGGATCAGTGAGGGTATTGCTCTAATATGCCATACTATTAAAATGTGTCCTCAACTATAACTTAATATAACTTGTGGGAGATACCTTTTGACTTATTGTATAAGAATGCTAGTTGTTTAGGTTTTAGTATTTTAACTGAAAGAAGTGCAAAAAATTATTTTAACTGAAAGAAGGACAAAATTATGAGAAGTACTTTGTTTTATGCAACATAGAAGAATTCTCCTACCTGTAATGCATGTTAAATCTGTAGGGTTGATAAAGAACCTGCAGATTTCTTCTTTTAAGATACAGAAAATCTCAGTTTATGCTTGATGTGCTTATATAGGGCCCCATTGAGATTCTTACTGTGGTCTATTAGATAGGCCATGCAGTACAGATTAGAGGACGATAACGTCTCTGCTACAGCACCCCCATTGGAGGCTGCTGGAATGGTTCTTTCCTGCTTGTATATTAGTGCAGTCCCTGGGCTGGTTAGTCCCAGATAGAAGTTCTAGAGGCACATATCTCATTATTGATGGTACACTTTCTCTGAAAGTAAATCACATTAATCTCCAGGATTCCCTGAGCCAGGGGAAGACAAGTCTTCTAGGCCCTGTGCATCACAATTAATTATTCCCAGAATAAAGTTTTGTATTCAGCAGTGATGAGTGCTTATGTTACTTTGCAGTAAAAAGCACACTGGAAACATTTCTCGTTCAGAGGGATTCTATTAACAATTCAGCAATTTGGTGGAGAAGGAGTGGATACTTAGTTGGTACCATAACCAGGAGGAGAGAGGAAGAACTGTCATTATCCCTTTACTCCCTAAGAGCAAACAGCTAAAGAGATGCCCACAAGAGAAGAGGAGAGGAGAAAATTGGAGTGTTCAAGAGCAAGCAGTGGATCCCAGGCATTTCAAGGGGAAATCCTTAAGGGGATAGGGAAAGGGATCCCTTGGTCAGCGTGACCAGAGCAGCTTTAAAATTCATCCAAGGAGAAAGATGGGACCCAAAGGGAGAAATTAAGGGACCACAGTTTCACAGATTTACAGCTTTCATGTGCATAATGAAGATAACCTGAGAGACTTCTATCAAGTGCCATATTATTCACATTAAAGCCCTACTTCAGGAAAGTTTTATATTGGAACATCATCACAATGTTTGGTTTTATTATTATTGGCACTCAGAAGAAAAGAAGACCCACAATACTCAGGGCCTTAGAGTTTTATCTTTCCCCCCTGTTGAGGACCAGCATTCAGGGTAGACAGAGAGAAGACTAGGACTTATCCCTGGTTCCGAGTGTGTACCTTTACACTTTAAGGAGAACCTGGGAAGGGGATATACTTAGAACAGGATGTCTAAACCTACATTTTTTTTTTTTACAGCTTATTATAACAAAAAAAAAATGTGTTGCAGAGGAAAATTCCTCTCATGTCCACAGTAGGAGAGTTAAACTGACAATCCGCTATAAGAATTGAAGTGGGTGGTGCCAATCAATTGAACGGTACTCTCCCCAACCTCCACTTTTCCTTTAGATGCTGGTTGATGTACATAGGACTGAGGGGATTTCCTTCCTCAGTTCCTAGCTCACTTTTCTGTCCTTTTCCCCCTCCAAAAGCCGACAAGGCAGCGCACAGGCCCAGAGGAGTACTTCGTCAGTTCCATGCATCATGATCAAGCTTGATATAGGGAATCACATTCCTGCAAACCCATCACAATTCAATAGCCGAGAGAGGCTCATGAATCCAGATGGCAAATCACAAAGTTTGCACTGGTTCATCGCAAATGGTCCCACCCCCTGCTGTGAAATTTCTTCCCCCCCCCCCCTGAACCAACTCTTTATGAGGACAATTTTCAAAGGATTTTACATGGGTACGCATGGGTTTAGCTGCATAAAAATGTATTTTGAAAATTGCACTTCCCTCCCAATATGGATAAAAGTATGTGTGCTGTTTCACTATGCGGGTACTTTTGCCTGTGGATAAAAGGGAGCGGGGTTAGATTGGGGAGAGTAAAGTACACGCATTGGGCATTTGTTAATGTGCAGAGTATGCTTTGTACCTGCTTCAATGAAGATGAAAATTAGATGGGTACCTGTATTCCTCGCTGACCCTGAATTTTCCAAGGAAAGCTCCACAAGGGGTTTTCCTTTAAAACTCCCAGGACAACCCCCGGAGGCAGAGGTTAGTGGTTGTTAGTAGGGATGTGAATCGTGTCCTCGATCGTCTTAACGATCGATTTCGGCTGGGAGGGGGAGGGAATCGTATTGTTGCCGTTTGGGGGGGGTCAAATATCGTGAAAAATCGTTAAAAATCGTTAAAAATCGAAAAATCGAAAAATCGAAAAACCGGCACATTAAAACCCCCTAAAACCCACCCCCGACCCTTTAAATCCCCCACCCTCCCGAACCCCCCCCCCAAATAACTTAAATAACCTGCGGGTCCAGCGGCGGTCCGGAACGGGCTCCTGCTCCTGAATCTTGTCGTCTTCAGCCGGCGCCATTTTCCAAAATGGCGCCGAAAAATGGCGGCGGCCATAGACGAAAAAGATTGGACGGCAGGAGGTCCTTCCGGACCCCCGCTGGACTTTTGGCAAGTCTCGTGGGGGTCAGGAGGCCCCCCACAAGCTGGCCAAAAGTTCCTGGAGGTCCAGCGGGGGTCAGGGAGCGATTTCCCGCCGCGAATCGTTTTCGTACGGAAAATGGCGCCGGCAGGAGATCGACTGCAGGAGGTCGTTCAGCGAGGCGCCGGAACCCTCGCTGAACGACCTCCTGCAGTCGATCTCCTGCCGGCGCCATTTTCCGTACGAAAACGATTCGCGGCGGGAAATCGCTCCCTGACCCCCGCTGGACCTCCAGGAACTTTTGGCCAGCTTGTGGGGGGCCTCCTGACCCCCACGAGACTTGCCAAAAGTCCAGCGGGGGTCCGGAAGGACCTCCTGCCGTCCAATCTTTTTCGTCTATGGCCGCCGCCATTTTTCGGCGCCATTTTGGAAAATGGCGCCGGCTGAAGACGACAAGATTCAGGAGCAGGAGCCCGTTCCGGACCGCTGCCGTTCCGGACCGCCGCTGGACCCGCAGGTTATTTAAGTTATTGGGGGGGGGATTTAATTTAAAGGGTCGGGGGTGGGTTTTAGGGGGTTTTAGTGTGCCGGCTCACGATTCTAACGATTTATAACGATAAATCGTTAGAATCTGTATTGTATTGTGTTCCATAACGGTTTAAGACGATATTAAAATTATCGGACGATAATTTTAATCGTCCTAAAACGATTCACATCCCTAGTTGTTAGTGACTCACTTCTGAGGGGCATGGAAGCCTCTATCTGCTGACCAGACGTGTTGTCCTGGGAAGTATGCTGTCTGCCGGGTGCCAAGACATTACGGAGAGATTGTCACAGAGCGGATAGTTAAATTAGCCTGATATAGGTATCTGGCTAACTTAATGGGGATATTCAGTGGCGTGGCTGCACCATTGACTATCCCTGGCTATCTTAAAGTTAGCTGATTATGTCAAAAAACAGCAAACGTAAGGACAGCCCTATGGGCTAACCAGGTTTAGCCACATTGGTTAAGCAGCTAACTCTGAATATCTGAGTTAGCTGCATAACTTATGCGGCTAACTCTGGCCTGCCCCGAAACACCTCCCACCCGCCCCCAGAATGTCTCTGATTTATGCAGCTAAATTCTAGGCGCACATTGAGACGTGCACCCAGCATTTAGGCGCATATGGCACTGAATATCCCGGACTAGCCATTTAAATGGATAACTTTTCTGTTATCCATCTAAATGGCTTTTGAATATCGACCTTCTCGGTGCCAGGTAGAAATAATAATGTATTTATTATTGGCTTATAGGAATAATTAGACAAAAGGATGATGAGCTACAAATAACACTAAATGGTTGTCTGCAATAATCAGACAAGGACAACAATCAGAATTAATATAAAGTATATAAAGCAAGGCATATTTTCCTTGCCATGTTCCTTAAGAGCCAAGGTGTCACGGGGCCCCTGAAGTGTGCAATGTCCTGTCCATTTACAGCTTTGCTTGCTTTTATACTGTGTGTGAGAAATCTAACAGGAGCAATGTAGCACTGGAATGAGCAAGGCATTTGAGGTAAGAGTGGGTCCCCCTAATTCAGTGCTCTTATCAGTCACTTAAGCATTTGCACCTGTGAATTCTCAAAAAGCAATCATAAACAGCATGTTCAGCATATCTAAGGGGCATGGTTATCAGCATATGTAACCACTTTCTCTGTTGGACACATCGTCCTTCTCTGCAGCCTCAGCATATCTACGTAAGAAGTCTTAAGTTTGTAGGGTAAGGGTGATGACCTCTCTATTATTCCTGCAAACAGTATATAAGGAGATCTAGTGATTTAAAAGTCAGACCTGCTGAGGCCCACTGGTGTCATTAACTCTGAGTTGATCAGGCTCACATTAGTTCTATAACATTGCACCCCTGGACTCAGAGGACAGTCATTGTACACTCCTTCAGAAAGGTCTCCTCATCAATGGTTATATTAGTGTCAGCATGACTTAAAAGAAAGTTGAATATATATATAGTATTAAACGCTGGCCTCTTAAAAACTAACAACTTAGAAGACCAGGGCTACTATTATGGTTACAAGAAAGGCTAATTTGCTCCCTAGTTCTGTTTAACTTACCTCAACTAATATACCCCCAAAGTATAGTTCTGTGTTTTTTAATAGATTCTACTTTTATTATATTTAAATATTTATATACATACTTTCGTTTAATATATAACTTGTTAAATATATAATCTGTTAAATGTACAATCTGTTAAATGTATAACGCTCCGGCGTAAGTTAAATCTGTTAAATCTGTTAAATCTGTTAAATGTATAACGCTCCGGCGTAAGTTCCTGTTCATTGTACACCGACGTGATATCTTTGATGAGCGGCGGTATATAAAAAATTATAAATAAATAAATAAATAAATAAATAATTCATTGCTCACTTTGTGTAACTGGTTAGCTAACACCCAAACAGGAGTTCTTAACCCCCATTTAAATTTATTTCACCTGATCTGACTTTAGGGGGATGCCCAGTTCATCAGTTAATGATCAAGCTGCTCAGTGTCAGAACCTCTTTGCTCATCATGACATGATTAGCAAAATTTCACAGTTCTCTCCTGAGTTGTACATCTGCAGATTTCTGGGTGCCTTTCCAGGCTATGCTGAATTCTAGTCTTGGGTCAGCTTCTCCCACTGGCCATTCACGTCTTGCTTTATTATATTTTGTATGTATCTAGAACAATTAAACTCAGGTGTGCCACCTAACTGCCACCCCCCAAATTCTTCCTCTCAACATCCAGATGTATGTGACAAAAGGAATATTATTCAGATGTCAAGATCTCTTTTGGCCTAACCAGTAACTCAAGGTAGACAATGATGCATAAGAAGAAAATTTGCTATTTCATTATAAATCAGATCAGAAATGCAAAATGAATTGCTGAGCAAAATAATGATGTTTCTAAATTGTGTAACAAGTATGTGCAATTTTGGCATTCATTAATTTTTGAGAAGTGTTGAAATTCTTGCAAAGAGTGACTTAGGAATCAGATGCAATTAATTACATAGAAGTTTCCAAATTGTTACCTCATTAAATAAAATCTATTTCTTAATCAGGACTATCTCTATAGGGCAAGAGAGTATGGGAGTATAAGATTAAGTGATGTCGGATACAAAAGGGGGTAGATTTTCAAAGGGTTACGCACGTAAGGTACGTGCATAACCCCTGAAAACCTACCCCAAACCCCCCCTGCGCACGCTGAGCCTATCTTGCATAGGCTGCCGGCGCGCGCAAAGCCCCGGGATGCGCGTAAGTCCCGGGGCTTTCCTGGAGGGCGTGTCGGGGAGTGTCGCGGCCGGTGCGTCATTGGGGGCGTTCCGGGGGCGTGGCCGCGGCCTCCGGATCAGCCCCTGGACCGGACCATGGTGCGCCGGCGGCCGGCCCAGTGCACGTAACTTGTACAACAAAGGTAAGGGGGGTTTATATAGGGCTGGGGGGATGGGTTAGGTAGGGGAAGGGAGGGGAAGGTGCAGGGGGGTGGAAGGAAAGTTCCCTCCGAGGCCGCTCCGATTTCAGAGCGGCCTCAGAGGGAACGGAGGCAGGCTGCGCAGCTCGGCACGCGCAGGCTGCCGCTTTTGGGCAGCCTTGCGTGCGTCGACCCCGGATTTTAACAGATATGCGTGGCTGTGCGCGTATCTATTGAAATCCGGCATACTTTTGTTTGCACCTGGTGCGCGAACAAAAGTACGCGCGCGATTAGTTTTATAAAATCTGCCCCACGGTGGAGAAGATGAGGGTACATCCATGGAGTATAGTCCAATATAGAGAGATTTACCACTGAGAAAGTAAGGGACCAATCTTGTAATTCAGTAATAGAAGTTTAAATTTTATTAATCAAAGCATCAACGGTGTGAGAGACTGCACACCGTTGACGCTTTATTTGATTAATAAAATTGAAACTTCTATTACTGGATTACAAGTTTGGACCCTCACTTTGTCCATGCTACATCCCTCTGTATTAGATTAAGGAATATGCCACAATTTTCCAGTGTGTCCCCTTTTTTACAGTAATACTTATATAATTGAAGTTCAAAGAAGCAGCTGCAATATATGACCCTTTTTTATTTATTTCTCTTCTGCTGACCCAAATGTCTGTGAGTAATATCCCTATGGGGGAGAAAAAAAAAGAAAAGTAATCCCAAAACCCAAGTGAAGTTATATTCATGCATCCTCTTATCCACCAGTAATGAGGATGAGTGCTACCAGGTCTAGCACATCTAGGACATCTAGGACTAGCACAGGCCATCATCATTACTATGTGAGCAACATCTCCAGCAAATATATATATACTGTAGGTTACAGTAACTAGTCATAAACTAGTGCATAGTAGCAAAACATAATACTTGAAAATATTGTGCCTCATGAAGCATAAAACACAAACAAATTCCAATTAGGACCATCCCCATGAAGTCAAAAGGCATAAGGGCATAGATTACGTATTCTGAGCACTCCTGTCCATACAATGAAGGGATGACTTTGCGCTCGTACTGTGTAAGGGTATAATGTTTCACTTTTCTGTTCTTGCATGGTAATCGATATGTTTATTTTTGTACCTGTAAAGAAGTTGAGGCACAGCCAATGCATCCCATCCCCAAAGCAGATTTCTGTGGATAATAGTCTTATAGGTTACTACCTGATATGGGATGAACAAAAGACCAAAATTAAATGCAACAGAACACACAAAAAGTTTCTCTCACAAACTGCAATAACTTCGCGCACATAGCATCGGCACAAACATGTACTGCTTTTCCCCATCCTAGCTATAAATTCAGTTGCATCATGTATAACCCTTCTCTTTATTTCTTCCACTATGCTATACGACAATTGACAATATATAACACAGACCACAAGCTACCTGGGAGCTTATTCATTCAGACAGGCATTCAACATAAAACTACAACACTTAACATAAACCCCTAAACTTAACAGCTCTGTTAAAAAAAAAAAAAAAAAAGGGAACAAAAAGAAAAAAAAAGTACAAATTTATAAAAAAAAACAACCAAGAATAATGAAGACGTCAAAAGCAACACTTCTATTCAGAACAGCAAAAAAGGGTGCAGAGCCAAATTCTAGGAAGGGGGAAAGGGGGTTACTTCATTCTTACCACTTTTGTAGAAAAACCATCTTTATTTCCTGTAAACGAAGATACTCACAATAGAAAGAAAGGTTAATTCAATTTTAGATCAAGTCACTGTGTCACACAGTTTTCTTTTAGTTAGTCTGCTATTTGACAAGCTGGAGCTGCAAGTAGGCAAACATACAGGTCGATACAGTTATGCCGCGTTTGAAAGAGTGCGGCATTGCCAGGCGCACCCTCATTCCCCGCACGCACACAGATCGATACTGTAACGTGCGGTTGAAGATTTCCCGTCCGTAACACGCTGTGGGCGCACAATTCGGACGCGTAAGGCGATCCTGTGATACAGTCTCCAGTTTCACGCGTCCTTAGCGCTTCTTAAAACAGACACATAACCCTTTCCGCACCCAGCATGTATATCATATGTAAATGAACAAATTAGCTGTTTAATGAAGGAATTAGCTATTCCCTCCGATACTGTGACGCACGCTCAGATTATCTCCTTAGTAACCCGCTATTTTGCCGCGGCCTTAACGTGTTAGTTTACCGCCTCCCCTCTACTAGGTGTTAGTGTGGTGTTCGAACAGCTACATAGCGGAATGTACCATGGATGACCTCTCTAGATATATATATATTTGCAGTGTAAAGTGTAAAAAAAACAAAAATATGTATAAATACCTGTCACTTTCCTGTCACTTTCCGAATCCCCTAGGCGTGAGGTCATCCAGGCGGCGGCGGGAGCCGGCGGGCGGGTGGGCGCGCGTTGGGTCCAGGCGGCCGACGGGCGGGTGGGCGCCCGTTCATCCAGGCGGCGGCGGTGGCGGGAGCCGGGGGCGGGTGGGCGCACGTTCGAACAAGGCCACGGGCGGGTGGGCGCCCGTTCATCCAGGCGGCGGCGGCGGTGGGAGCTGACGGGCGGGTGGGCGCGTGTTCGAACAAGGCCGCGGGCGGGTGGGCGCCCGTTCATCCAGGCGGTGGCGGCGGGAGCCGGGGGAGGGTGGGCGCATGTTGGTTTCAGGCGGCCGGCGGGCGGGTGGGCGCCCGTTCATCCGGGCGGTGGCGGGAGCCGGGGGCGGGTGGGCGCGTGTTCGAACAAGGCGGCGGTGTGGGCAGGTGGGCGCGTGTTCGATCCAGGCCGCGGGCGGGTGGGCGCGCATTCATCCAGGCGGAGGGAGCCGGCGGCGAAAGCAGCCTCCGGCAGCCCCCGCTGGCAGTGAATGAATGCGCGCCTGTGCGACCCGTGCGATTTCGGCGCTCAAGGCAGTCACATGCCGTGACGTCGGGCGTCATGACGTCATGCCTTGAGCGCCGAAATCGCACGGGTCGCACAGGCGCGCATTCATTCACTGCCAGCGGGGGCTGCCGGAGGCCGCTTTTGCCGCCGGCTCCCTCCGCCTGGATGAATGCATGCCTGTGCGACCCGGCCCGCGGCCTGGATCGAACATGCACCCACCCGCCCACACCGCCGCCTTGTTCGAACACGCGCCCACCCGCCCACCGGCTCCCACCACCGCCTTGATCGAACGCGCGCCCACCCGCCCACCTGAAACCAACGTGCGCCCACCCGCCCCCCGGCTCCAACCGCCGCCTGGACCCAATGTACGCCCACCCGCCCGCCGGCTCCCGCCGCCGCCTGGATGACCGCACGCCTGGGGGATTCGGAAAGTGACAGGTATTTATACATATTTTTGGTTTTTGGTTTTTTACACTTCCTGGTGCCTGTCATTTCAATTGTCAGTTGAAATGACATTTGAAATGACAGGTACCAGCGCACCCAGGCTACTGTATAGGCGCTGTATTAAGCGCCTATACAGTAAAATGAGTTGCGCGGGCCTAACCCTTTGCCTAACGCTTCACAGACGCGGCATGCATTTGCATGCAATTAGAAGAGAGTATCGAACGCTAGGTGAAGAGAACTGTGCGTGCGGGGAACGAGGGTGCGCCTGGCAATGCCGCACTCTTTCAAACGCGGCATAACTGTATCGACCTGACAGTTCTCTTCACCCAGCGCTCGATACTCTCTTCTAATTGCATGCAAATGCATGCCGCGTCTGTGAAGCGTTAGGCGAAGGGTTAGGCCCGCGCAGCCCATTGTCTGTCTAATTCCTCCTCATACCACTGTCTGCATTCTGCTGACTGGGCAGCAGATAACTTTTCCTGTGTTAGTCTATCATAGCTTTCTTGCTTTAGTTTATCTGTCAATGTAATGAGATG
Organism: Rhinatrema bivittatum; assembly: GCF_901001135.1. NCBI lineage: Eukaryota > Metazoa > Chordata > Amphibia > Gymnophiona > Rhinatrematidae > Rhinatrema > Rhinatrema bivittatum. The sequence continues at coordinate 540,059,276 of NC_042615.1, read as the reverse complement.
TTGGGACCAGGATTTTGCAACATTCAACAATTGCCAGATTACAGCTGCACTCTGATTTTTTTTCTATCCTTGGGGGCTGTGGAGCTTATATACTTAGTAATCCTACCTTCCATATCAGAAAATGAATTACCTCTACTGTAACAGAAGGATCCTATGGGCTTTTCCCACATGCAGCTGTGGTTTCTTGAAGGTAATTTCCCTCAGTTTCTACTTTTAAATCTGACATAAGTTTCTTTACTGTTCTTTTGACCCTGAACATATGATACCTTTTGAGGCTACATAATACTAAGGTTAAAAACACAATATTCTGTACCTAATATATTTTCTTACACTTTATGCTGTATTCTGCAGCTTACAAGAAAAAATTGTTAATGCATACTCCACAATGGCTGAACAAACATACAAAAACTAATGGAATCAACCACTCAATGATACCTGAACTACTACAAACTGAAACATGGCACCCCACTCCTGGGAAACCAATTTTGTTCCGGGCTCTGACTAAGAAGACTTTACTTTAATAATTCTCTCTTTCACACACACTGAGTTAAAACACCTCAGTGCCAGATAAAAGTAATAATGTATTTATTATTAGCTTATAGGAATAATTAGACAAAGTGAAATGCTACAAAAAACACTAAATGGTTGATTGCAATAATCAGACAAGGAGAACAATCAGAATAATTAATACAGTAGAATATGAAGCAAAGCATGTATTTCTATGCTAATCAGCTCATTAGTAGCCTAAACTATGCAAATCAAATAAAAGTGCTTGTCTTAAAACTCTCAAGGTAGCTACAACTCATAAGAACATAAGAACATCCCATACTGGGTCAGACCAAGGGTACATCAAGCCCAGCATCTGTTATGATCCTGGAGGGAATGTGGACCCTTGGCCTGTGTTGGGATTGACATCACCTGGGAGTTAGGCCTGCCACAGGTTCCCAATGACAGGAGGCAAAGATGACGAAGACAGGGGCCATCTGGAGCTTCACCAATACCAATCCCGTTCCCCGCGCGTTGAGCCTTGGTGCCGGGACCAGCTGGACTTAGGTGGACCCCTGGGACGACAGAAGGCAGCAGGAGATGAGGATCACTGGTTCCTGGTTAGAAGGCCAGAAGAAGGTCCGAATGCCGGTCTGAGGTCAAGAGCCAGAGGGACATCCGAAGCCAGTCCGAGGTCAAGAGCCAGAGGAATATCCGATGCCAGTCCGAGGGCAAGAGCCAGAGGAAGATCCGATGCCAGTCCGAGCTCAAGAGCCAGAGGAAGATCCGATGCCAGTCTGAGGTCAAGAGACAGAGGGAGGTCCGAACGGAGGAAGACAACCAGGGAGGCGCAGGCAAGCAGGATCCGGGACAGGAAGGCGAGAGTGGAGAGCAGGAACAGGAAACAAGAAGCAGGAACCTGGAATGAAGACCGAAGCCAATACTCGAGAAGCCAGACCTGTAGCCAAGTCATCTGAGGAGGGTCTGGCCACAGGTATAAGTAGTGATGGGACCTGACGTCATCCGGGAAGGCCAACAGCATTTTCCCACCGCGAGCCCTTTAAGAGTTTCCCGGAGGTAAGCATGCGCGCCTAAGGGGAAAGCCGGGGGCGGGCCGTGCCAGTGGCATTCTGCGCGTGGGGAGGCCTCGGGATAGCCATGAGCGCGTGAGGGGCCCGCCCCCTGTACTGGCCAGGGCCGGGAGATGTGCGCCGAGCAGGGAGGCGTTGGAACGCGAAGAGCAGGCAGGGCGCTGGGATGGCCGCGGCCAAACAAATTCCATAGCAACAAATTCCAGAGTTTAATTGTGCGTTGAGTGAAAAAGAACTTTCTCCAATTAGTTTTAAATGTGCCACATGCTAATTTCATGGAGTGCCCCCCCTAATCCTTCTATTATCAGAAAGAGTAAATATCCAATTCACATCTACCCGTTCTAGACCTCTCATGATTTTAAACACCTCTATCATATCCCCCCTCAGCCGTCTCTTCTCCAAGCTGAACAGTCCTAACCTCTTTAGTCTTTCCTCATAGGAGAGCTGTTCCATCCCCTTTATCATTTTGGTCGCCTTTTTCTGTACCTTTTCCATCACAGCTATAACTTTTTTCAGATGCGGCGACCAGATTTGTACACATTATTCAAGGTGCGGTCTCACCATGGAGCGTTTCTGAGGCATTATGACATTTTCCATTTTATTCACCATTCCCTTTCTAATGATTCCCAACATTCTGTTTCTTTTTTTGACTGCTGCAGCACACTGAACCGACGATTTCAAAGTATTATTCACTATGACGCCTAGATCTCTTTCCTGGGTGGTAGCTCCTAATATTGAACCTAACATCGTGCAACTACAGCAAGTTCCTAGTTACGTTTTAGGTTGCTATGGGATTAAGAATGTGTCTAAATAGCGTCCTTTAAATGTATTAGTATATTCACTATATGTCTGGTAGTGGCCTACAGGGGAATGATCAAACTCTCAATAAGGTATGGGGAATTCGTGAAGTGAAGTTAAAAGGCTGATTTTTTTTTCGTTTTTTTAGTGTGAAAGTGGCACCTGCCTATAAATTTAAGGATGAACTATGGGTGGGTGGGAGAGGGGTGGGAGGGTTGGGAAATACAAACACACTAACTTCTGCTTATTAGCTGCCTTACTGAGTTAAACTGTTACTGGCTATTTATATTATTTGATAGTTTTAAGGTTATTATTTGCCAGTGTTAAAATTGTTTATACAGTGGAAAAATAGAATTTTAAGTTTGCAAACATCACTTTCTTGATCTGAGAAGGTGAAAGTACTGGTTCCTGGACAACTAGTTACTAGTTTAATACCTACCCTCTCACCTTCTTATTCATTTTTTTAATATATAGATTATCAACCCCACTAGGAGAATTGTCTTCAAAATAAGACAATTAACCATGGATTCATCAAAAACTTGTAATAATGCAGTGATAACACCCACAAAACACCTTACATTTGTATTATTGCACAGTGCAGTAGGTTTACCATGCTGTGTGATAAACACTGTTTTTGAGAGAGAGAGAGAGAGAGAGAGAGACACTATCTACAAGGCTCTCATAGAGTTAAGTATTTAAATTTCTATAGGAGGGCAGCCTAATAGGTTGAGGTGAGGTGTTAGGTGTGGTTAAGGGTTTAGGAGCCAGTTTTGCATGTAGCATGAGACGTACGAACAGCACAGTACACCTTGGTGAAAATTTGACATCATTTGGAGTGAGGAAAGTCTAACAAAGATGAAATTTTGTACTATGTTCTCTCACCCTAGATTGATCATCATGCATTAATGCCATAACACCTTTTGAAGAATGATGGGGTTAGTTTCTTAAAATTCAATTAACCCTGATTTTAGTGATTGACTAATTTTAGTCCTGTTGATGGTCAATCACTAATATTAATCACATAGTTATTCAATTAAAAAACCATAGATTTTCAAACATACCTAATAAATAAATCTACCAATCCTAATCACATTTAACAACCCTTAAATTAAAACATACCTACTCTCTTTAATCAGCTTTTAAGACTTTATCAACTCAACAAATTAAAATGCAAACATAAGCCCATTAGTGAGAAAGAGGTTATCCTGTCTTTTGCACCAAGTACCACATGTATAATTATCTACCAGCTGGTGAGAGGTTGTATGTAGTAGCATACTTAAAGTATTTGGCACCCGGGTGGATACTTCCTTTGGCACCTCCACCCAAAACAAGGTTCACTTCTCCTTCTCTCTCCCCCCCCCCCCCCCCCAGTGATCTCTGGTTCCCATTTCCCTCACACAGGCTCCCTTTCTCTCTTGCACACACTCTCACACATCCCTGCACACAGGCTCCCTCCATTTCTCTCCCTCACACATAAACATCCCTTCACACAGGCTCTTTCTCACACACAAACTCATACCCTCACTCCATACACACAGAAACACACACACTCCCATACACACATGCGAGCTCTCAATCTCTTACTCACATATGCACCCACCCACACACAACCACACTCACACACTCACCCTCACTCCCATACATACACACATTCACACAGGTTCACAATCTCTTACTCACATACATACATATACACACTCACACACCCCTTCCTCTCTCAATCACTTAGGCTCATGTGCAGTCATTCTGGCCCTTTCTCTCTTCAGCTGCCTTCGGCTATCCGGCCACTCTCTTCACTGTCTTCCACCGCTTGTGGGCCTAGTGGCCTTCCTCTTCTTCTGTCGCGAGTGGGATGGGTTCTGCTCGCGGATACCTGCCTCCCTCTTCTGCCGCGAGTGGGATGGGCTCTATTCATAGCAGCTAGCCTCCTTCTTCTTCTGCCGCAAGCAGGATGGACTCCATTCATGGCCGCTGATCTTCCTCTCAATGGCATCCCCCTCCCAGCTGGCATCCTCCCGCTGGCTGTCACTCGGGGTGGACCGTACCCCCATGCCCCTCCCTTAGCATGCTACTGGTTGTATATGTACACCTAGTGCAAAAAGTTCCTCCTGGCTCTCCAGACTGGCAGACCTGAAGGAGCTGAGGCAAGCAGAGAGGTATATAGAGAACGTTAGAGATATAGTAGAGCGGTCCCAGCTCCAGTCTAGCAGCCTTTGTGCTGCATTGGAGAATCAAGATCACCAGGCAGGAAACCATCAACTTGGTGTGGTAGGAAAAGATCTTGCAACTAGGACTTGGACTCCAGGTGATGTTTTATTTTCTCACATTAAGAATGTGTCTCCAGGGGTTTATGCTCAGGAGGGAATGGTTAAGATGGCCATTGTAGTAGATGATTGGATAATTAGTAAAGTAGATATCTGGATCCCAAGTGGGCATGTGGATCGCTTGGTAACTTGCCTGCTTGGTGCAAAGGCAGTGGACCTCGCGAGCCACCTAGATAAAATTTTGGAGAATGCTGGGAGGAGTTCACTGTCACAGTACATGTAGGTTCCAATGACCCACCCTTCCAGTCTCATGTCACATTTTCAAAATAGTTTCTGAAGAAGATACAAACAATTGTGCTTGCTAAATACTCCAAACGTGTGATATATGTAATAGCCATAAACTGACAGGAAACCCATAGCGACAGCTATACAGCTGTTATCAATTAAAACTCAGAAACTTGGATCACCAGGAAAGATAAAACTAATGACAGTTCAAATTAAAACAAGCTGCTACTAACATATGGAAATGGTAAAATAATGAAACTTCATGGGACTTTTGCCTAACAAGGATACCTTTGCAAAATGGACAGGACATAGTGGAACTGTTTAACCTCACGTTAAGATTTGCAAAGTTTCATATGATTGCTGCTTGTTAGCAATGGGCATTCATTTTGAACAGATGCAAATGAGGCCATTTTCAGTTTGTACAAATGATACAAACCGAAAATAGGCCTTGGACAAATATACACAAAAATTTTCATTTATATTCATATTCGTTTGCTTAAAAAAATGCTTCCAGCAGGATCAGGCCTTGAATTAGTCCCATTCTCGTGGCTAGGCTCAGGCTTAGGCCTAGGCATGAAACCATGGCCCATTCCAAAGCCAGGTATCGGTCGTCAAGGCTCAGGCCTAGGCCCGGGTCCTATGTTGGTGTCCAGCTAAGGCTGGGTTCAATTGCCAAATCCCAGTCTGGACCTGGGCCTAGGCCTAAGCTCGATGCTGTAGTCTGACCTGAGGAGGGCTCCTGGTCACCGAGATCTAGGCCTGGGTCCTAAGTCAAGGACCAGCTGAGGTTGGGTTCCATTGCTGATTTCCAGGTCTGGATCTGTCACCAAGGCCCAGTCCTATGCCCAGGTCAAGTTCCAGGGCCCAGCTGATGCTGGGTCCCATTTTCCAAAGCCTTGGCCTGGGCCCGAGGTAGGTCCAAGTCCTGGCTACTAGATCCCAAGCCTAGACCCTAGACCTAGGCCTGGGCTCATGATAAGATATGGATGAAGCCGGGTATCAGTCATCAAAGTCCAAGCCTGGGCATAGGCCCAAGGCTAAGTCCTCATTATTACCAAAGCCTATGCTCAGGTCTGACAACAGGGCTCAGCCAAGGTCTTTTCCTGTTAACTGAGGCCTGTCCTAGATCCTAGGCCTAGGACTGACCCAATGCAGGGGCCAACCAAGTCCAAGTCCTTGTAGCTGAGACCCAGGCCTCTATATTCAAGGCCTAGACCCGGGTCCAATGCCAGTGCCCTGAAGTAGCTAGTTCCTGGTCGCTTGTAGTTTATGAATGCTGACCTTTTTTTCCCTTACCTTTTCAGCTACTGCAGGAAAGAAAACCTTAGCAACCTCTTTTTCCTCTTTTCTTTATTTAATTTCCTAACAAAAAGGTTAGTTGCCCTTATTTTTATATCTCCTTTCAGTTTTGCCCACTGTTCTTCTACTTCCCCTAGATTTTTCCTTCCAACTAACGACTCCTTGAGGTACTTACCCCATTTTAAAAAAATTAGTTTTCCTGAGGTCTAGGACCCTCACATTTGAATGAAGCTTCATTTTTTGTTCTCCAATACTAAACCACACTGTCCAGTGACCACTGGGTCCCAGATGATCATCCACTATGTAACTCTGCCTAGGGTTACTAAGAAGATTTGTTAGAGGTTTCCTGCTCTCTAAGAGATCATCTACAGGACAGAGAGTTCTGCTACTCAGATCTCTTGCAAACTGTAAGATCTTTCCTGTTAAGGAGGGATTGGAAGGGAATTTGCAAAGGTTTCAGCTAATGTTGACGATGAAAGGAGGTGGCATTTCCCCAAAGGGAATGATGTGAAAAGAGAAGCAACACTGAGAGGCTTGTTTGTGGAGGAGAAGAAAGGTATGGGGTCCTAGACCAGGATCTTAAACAGAAAAGCAGTGTTTTTGGTGAGTGAAATTATTCAAGTCCACTGCTGGGTCACCTTGAAGGCAGATTTCTCCCAAGGAAAAGAGAGATCTTGGTAACCAGGGAAGCCCACAGTGGAGGTTTTGGGCTGAAGATTGCTTGTCTGATGCAGGGACCCTAAGGCATGGAACTTCTTGCAGAGGAAGTGACCTACAATAATATCACCTCCCCTTTCACAGCAATAGTGTCGAAATCCTCCAGTAAATCTCTATCCATTTCTTCTGTTTGCGATGGAGGTCTGAATATTACACCGATATAAATAGTTGATCCATTCCCTCTTTCCAGATTAACTCATAGTGCCTCCTCCTTATCTCATAAGCCCTGCAGTTCTTTTGCCTTAATAATACTTGTTTATAGGGATGTGAATCGTTTTAGGACGATTACAATTATCGTCCGATAATTTTAATATCGTCTTAAACCGTTATGGAACACAATACAATAGAGATTCTAACGATTTATCGTTATAAATCGTTAGAATCGTGAGCCGGCACACTAAAACCCCCTAAAACCCACCCCCGACCCTTTAAATTAAATCCCCCACCCTCCCCCAAATGACTTAAATAACCTGCGGGTCCAGTGGCGGTCCGGAACGGCAGCGGTCCGGAACGGGCTCCTGCTACTGAATCTTGTTGTCTTCAGCCGGCGCCATTTTCCAAAATGGCGCCGAAAAATGGCGGCGGCCATAGACGAACACGATTGGACGGCAGGAGGTCCTTCCGGACCCCCGCTGGACTTTTGGCAAGTCTTGTGGGGGTCAGGAGGCCCCCCCAAGCTGGCCAAAAGTTCCTGGAGGTCCAGCGGGGGTCAGGGAGCGATTTCCCGCCGCGAATCGTTTTCGTATGGAAAATGGCGCCGGCAGGAGATCGACTGCAGGAGGTCGTTCAGCGAGGGTTCCGGCGCCTCGCTGAACGACCTCCTGCAGTCGATCTCCTGCCGGCGCCATTTTCCGTACGAAAACGATTCACGGCGGGAAATCGCTCCCTGACCCCCGCTGGACCTCCAGGAACTTTTGGCCAGCTTGGGGGGGGGCCTCCTGACCCCCACAAGACTTGCCAAAAGTCCAGCGGGGGTCCGGAAGGACCTCCTGCCATCCAATCGTGTTCGTCTATGGCCGCCGCCATTTTTCAGCGCCATTTTGGAAAATGGCGCCAGCTGAAGACAACAAGATTCAGTAGCAGGAGCCCGTTCCGGACCGCTGCCGTTCCGGACCGCCACTGGACCCGCAGGTTATTTAAGTCATTTGGGGGGGGTTCGGGAGGGTGGGGGATTTAATTTAAAGGGTCGGGGTGGGTTTTAGGGGGTTTTAATGTGCTGGTTTTGCGATTTTACGTTTTTTCGATTTTTCACGATTTTTCACGATATTTTACCCCCCCAAACGGCAACAATACGATTCCCTCCCCCTCCCAGCCGAAATCGATCGTTAAGACGATCGAGGACACGATTCACATCTCTACTTGTTTATAGATAGTGCCACTCCTCCTCCCTTTTTTCCTATTCTGTCCTTCCTGAATAGATTGTAGCCCGGTATAATTGTATCCCAGTCAGTGTTTTCCTTGTAACATGTCTCCGTGACAGCCACTACATCGAAGGCAGCTTCTTTCATGACTGCCTTTCGATCTAGGTCTTTATTTCTGGGGCCGATGCAATATTTGAGTGCAGAAAACAGGCACCCGTTTTCCTAATTCACGCCCAGCCACCTGTCCTGGGTGTGCGATCCAATATTTAAATTAGGGGTCGAGCAAAAGGGGAGGCGCTAGGGAAAATATGTGCATCCCTAGCACCTGCTCAGCATCGGGCGCACAGGAGAGTTGGCTGTCAAGCAGGTTGGGAAAACCGACGCTTAGTCTATGAGCGTCCGCTTTCTCCAGCTACCGGCATAGCCGTGCACAAGATACATAGCCTGGACCGTGTACACTTTGTATGTGTCTATTGGGCATCCAGGATTATTTTTTTCAAAAACTTTTTTTTTAATGAAATCTTCTTTATTTGATTCCTCCCACTTAGTATCGCAAGCAACATGTCAGTCTCATAATCTGAAGGTCCTGATTTTGATCCTTGGAGAAGGCAGCCTATATGAAGAGGGCTTTAAACTTGGATCCTTGGGGATTGGTGAACAGAACCCTGAGGTAAGTGAAAGCCTTCAGGTAAATAAAACTTTAAACATTTATATAGATATGGGAAAAGAGGAGACATCTGGAAAGCTGTTTTGGACGCGCGTCCATAACCCCCAATGCAATACAGGGATTAGTTCATCCAAAACGCGCATCCAAATCACCGCATAGATAATAGCGCTCATCACATTTAAATTCCTCATAGATGAGGCTATTAGCTAATCCCTGCGATGGAAAACATTTCTTGTGCGGCCAATGTGCCCAAGGATCCTAGTTTAAAGCTCTCTTCACATAATGCCACCTTCTCTAAGGATCAAAATCAGGACCTTCAGATTATGGGACTGATATGTTGCCTGCTGTGCTAAGAAAGCACTCAATAAAATTGCCTGGGATTTGTTTGCATAAAAGTACATGTATACCCCAATTTTGTGCAGACTTTTATGTGCACAAAAATAGACATTCCATGCAATAGAGTTGGGATTTTCACAAATACTTTTGATTTTTAAAAGCACCCATATAAATTAGACCATATAAATTGTGGCCTGCAATGAGCAGGTGTGGCTTTATAAGGGTGAGCTTGTGCGCATTATTTCAGATAATATTCAAAGCAAACTGGCATAACTTAATCATTTTGGCTACCTACACACATGCACTTATGATACGGTTCTGTAGGAGATGCAAGAAATTTTCTTAGCCATTATTTTATAGGGATGTGCATCGAGTGCCCGATCGTTTGCGCTTTTCGTTTCGTGTGGCCGCACATGAACCCAAAAAACAATTTTCACAAAAATTCGGGGGAAAAAGTGTTAGTTTCTCGTTTTAACTGATATAACGAATTAAGAAATATCATACGATATTTCAATTCGTTATAAAAACGATTTGCATCCCTATTATTTTAGAATGTCTGTGCAGGCTCCAGTACTAACATTGGTATGCTGGTAGTATAATGCAGTACTCACCACCAGTCCTCAGCACCCACCGCCAGGTCTGGTTTTCAGGGTAACTAGAATGAATGCTGGAATGTAAGGAACTTTCATAAATACAAGAGCAGAATCCAGAGAATGAGTCAAGGTCTACATGGATACACAACCATCTATTTAGATGCATAATTTTTCTAGTGAATTTAGTGCATGTGACAGATGTCAGATTAACATTTTTGTACAACTACAGTAAGTTCTCCATTTTATCAACAGAACAGCTGCAGCATGGACAGAGGTCATGCAGGTTTTTCCTTACTATTTAGCTAATGTGCTTTAGCTGTGCTGTGCAGACACCATCTTTTACATTCATTTTTAGTTTCTGTATAGTCTTTTGCATCTCTGCTGTCAGTGTCAAATTATGATGTTAGTTACAGTGTTATGGACTGAGGCCACCAATAAATTCCACATAAACCAATTTTAGGGGGTATATTTCAAAACCCTGTACACACATAATGATAAAACCCTGGTTTTATGTGTGTAAATGACCTTTAAAAACTCCACCGATGGGATTGGGCAAGTAAAATTAAGCCAGGAGACATTCCCAGGGGTAGAATTGGGGCAGGGAAAGTATTTACGTGCATACATCTGATTTTCAAAATTGTGCGTGTAAATCTACATGCAGAAAGTTACACATGCTCTGAGCTTTTTGCAGATCAAACCCACATAAAACTGCTTTGAAAATTTGGGCTCAAGTCTGCAGGTAAAACGTACCCACAGACTTTAACCCTAAGCCTGGGGTTATAAAATGACCTTTTTAAAGACCCAGCAGTTTTATTTGTTTGTTTGCCTATTTATTTATTTATTTATTTGAAGATACTTATTGATCGCCTTTCTGATACATAACTCTCAAAGTGATTTACAACACTTTTCTTAATACAAATAATAAAATACAATTAAAGCAAAAAACATAATACAGTAATATTCGATAAAAAATTATAACATAATTAAAACAGCTGTTTGTTCATAACTCTTATACATTGTGAGTCACTAGTATCCTTAGCTAAACACAGCTATCAGTTTTTGTTGTCTGTTTCATATAGTCCGAGCTGCTTGTCAAAGTGCTTGATGTCCAATAGTTTTTCAAGTTCCTCGGGACGAAACTCTTTAAATAAAGGGAAGGGGGAGGGATTTATGTCATATTGGGGCCATATTTATTAAAGCTTTTTCTCCCATTCTGTATCTTTGGGACAAAGCCTCAATAAATTGGACCCATAATTTCTTAGCAAAGCAAATTTCCATTAAGCCCAGCATGAAAATTGCTTTGTCTGGTAAGTGTATTAAATGTAAAACATCAGCTGGCATGCTGGGGAACCAATTTTGGGGATGTTCTAGAATTCATGATTTCTGGAAGCTAGTTATACAATATTATGTATATATCAGATTACTAATGTGTTATTACCATTTCAAGAGAAGGTATTACTTTTTGATATCGTGAAAGGAATGGGTCGGAAATATGTAAGATTATGGATTCGGAAAGTTTTGATGTTGACAAAAAAAGGTGATTTTACAGTGTTGGTGGGAGGTAACCCCACCACCACCATCACCACCACCACCAGTATGACTCAGCTGAAAAAACAATTGTATTATATGTGTGTGCATAAGAAATTTATAGAAAAATCGGACTTGAGAAAGAAGAAGAGAGTCTTTTTGAAGATTTGGGACCTTTACTTGCCATCTTTACCACATAGGGCTTGGAATCTAGTCCTTAATGACTATGAAATAAGTCATTGACCTGAAGGAAACTGTCAGATCTGGGATAGACACTAATTGATGGATTTACAATGAATGTTTGTGGGAGGGGGGGAGATCTGGAAATGAGGGGAAGGTACAAGGCTGAGTTGTATGGCCATTGGGAAGAGTAAATCATTGATCCCGATCTTGTTGGCTGTAATCGAGTTGGTTATATTTTGAATTGTTAATAAAAACATATGAAATTAAAAAAATGCCTAGAGACCGGTGACTTCATCCAACAGCAACTCCTACATTTCCCCCCCTCGGCACGTAGAGTACGCACGTACTTCGGCGCGCGCCTGCCTAAGACGCCCATTGCCAGGTCCCTGCTGTGTGTGTGCATAATGGCAGCATTCAGCTGCGAAAATGGAGCGGGACACTGGTAAGTCAATCCACTGGGCAAGATCAGCTGGGTACCATAAATTCTAACAACAAGCCAATACTTGAACTACAGTCTTCCACACAGATCATTTTAAAGAAAGAATTAGATGGCTAGATAGATGTTTTCTGGCATTGATGTTTCTCCATCAGCAACAAGCTACAATCCTGTTCACACTGATACACAGACCCATGTGGTTGATATGATTGGTGGTTCATGAGCTATCCCTGTGAACCACTGTTCTCACCTCTGGCCCGGCCTGAACTGGCCCGGCATGTGCTGGTGTGTTGAGGGCCATCCTCTGGCTCACACCGCTGCCGCAGCAGGAATACCATCTCCCCCTCTAGCCCTGAGTCCCATGCCAATGCTGCCACATGCCAGGGGGAGATGCGACTGATCGCCACACTGTTCCCACTTTTGCCACTCTGCCTGGGCATCGTTGCTGCTTCTCCTTGCCCGCGGCCAGCCACTGTGCTCAACTGGTCTTTGACACAAAGGCTGGTCCAAGCCCTCCCTAGGAACGTGCGTCTGACTTTGCCCTTTCTTAAAGGGCCAGGCAAACAGGCAAAAGGCACCCAATGATGACATCACCACTAGGGGACAATTTTAAAGCAACTGCTGCACTTGCTTTTTGCCTCAGCAATAGGTCATCTCCATTGAGAAGTGCATTGACTCAGTATTCTTGATTCCTGACTTCTATCCTTGTTCTTGATTCTTGCTGTGTTCCTGAGTTCCTGTGCCTTGTTCCTGGTTCCATTGGCTGTCTGATTTGCCTTGTGTTCTTATCTTCCTGGTCAAGCTTCCAAGTGTGTCTTTAGTGTTCCTCTTTGCTCCTATGGTCCTTCATCTTTCTATTTGTTCCTTGTCTGTTCGGATTGGACTTTTGGCTTGATCTCAGATTGGAAGTTGACTCTGCTTGACCTCCGCCTACCACTGACCACTGCCTGTTTACCATAATTGAGTGAACTCCACATGGCTGACCTCAGCCTGACCTTCGATCCTGAGAGAACTCTATCCACCTTGACCACAGCCTGAAGCAACTCTAATCGCCTGCCACCTTCCCTGACCTCTGCTTGACCTGACTCCACTTTCCTTACTATGCTGGCCCGCAATATCTTCCATGTGATGGATCTTCATCACCTCAGAGGCCTGCAACTAAGTCCAGCTGGCCCTGGCACCCTAGGGTGCAATCTAAGGGGAACAAGAGCTGGTATTGGTGAAGCTGCAGTTGTGCATCTGCTTCAGCCAGCTCTGCCTGCCATTGGTAGGGACCTACAGGGCTCCTCCCTGCAGGTAGTGCCAACTCCCCCTCGGTCTAAGATTCCACATTGCCTACAGATTGCTGTGGTCATAGACCCAGTGGAGGCAGCCACTCTTCAGGCCATTCCGGGTCTGGCCCACAAAATCCAGGAACAACAGCACTTCCTCAAGGCTCTGGCAGCTTCCATGGAGCATCTCAACAGCCATCTAGCTTCCATATCAACTTCAGTTGCTCCGATGCCATCAACGACTGTTTCTTCTGCTCCAGCAGTCATAAGCCACCCCATGATTTTCTTTTCGGCTCCTTCTCGATACTCCAGGAACCAAAAGCTCTGCCAGGGCTTCATCAATCAATGCTATATATTTCTCTCTCAAATCAGCACTGTTCCAGGGGATTTGGTTACAACCACCTTCATCCTCTTCCTGATTGATGGCAAGATCATACCATGGGCTTCACCTCCTGTGGGAATGGTCAGACCCTATCCTCAGAGATTTTCAGCAATTTTCTCAACCTTCAAAACTGTCTTTGATGAACCTGGTCACCTGGCTGCATCTGGCACAGACATCCTCCACCTATGTCAAGGGATTTTCTCCCTCTCTGACTATGCCATAGATTTCCAGACTCTGGCTACATAACTCAATTGGGGAGAGGACTGCTTATGCACCCTCTTTCTAGAGAGGCTGTAGTCCAGAGTAAAAGATGATGTTGCAGCCCTTGAACTCCCAGAATCTTTGGAAGTTCTCATTGACCTGGCAGGCAAAATTGATTATTGCCTCCAGGCAGATACCAGGGAGCTCTGATAACCACAAAGGAACATTACTGTGGCCCTCCCATTCCTTACAGATGCCATCTCCACCCACCTCACATCCCTCTTCAGGAACATGCACCAAAGAACCTATGAAGATGGGGTAAGGATGCCTTACCCCAGAGGAATACTTCCAGCATTGTCAGTCTGGACTGTGCCTCTATTGTGGCAGCTTGGAGCATCGTATAGCCCAGTGCCCAATTAGGCCAGGAAATTCCTGATCCTGGAGTCCAGCAGGGGCCTGACCCTAGGCTTCACAACTCTGGCTCCCCAACTGACTCTTCCTGTAACACTTTCTGTAGGTGATCAGGGATTTTCCATCTTGGTTCTGGTGGATTCTGGAGCAAGAAGGAATTTCCTTATGAAGGCCTTACTGCACCACCTTCACATACCGACTATCTCCAAGAAGGTCCCACTAATAATTTCCTCCATTCATGGAGACCTGTTACCTGGTAAGATTACACTCACCAGAGTACCAGTGACATTATGCATTGGTACTCTCCACGTCGAACATATCGCATTCCACATTATCGACAAAGCTATCCACCCCATGGCTCTGGGGCTACCCTGGCTTCAACTCCATTCATCTCAGTTTGATCGGACTTCCTTTCAGCTCTCTAAATGGGGCCCCAACTGCAACAGTTCTTTCTTAGGAAAAGTGGAGATTCCGCAATGACTTCCCACAGCAGTCACCATGTCTGGCATTCCTCCACCATACGTCGAATTCTCTGACATCTTCTCCAAGAAAAAAAGCAGAGTCTCTACCCCCTCACAAGGAATTTGATTGTGCAATTGAATTGCTACCTGATGCCAAACCATCTCGTGGCAGGGTATGCCCGTTGTCACTCCCAGAGAATATTTACCAGGGAAATATACTACACTATATTACATGTGGATTAGAAAAAAAATCAAATACACCTATAGAATCTTATTAATTTCCATTCTTTGCTACAGAGATTTTTTAAAGAATAATCTAGATAGTATATTATTAAAGAAAAATGTTAGTGTGAATCATGTGTAAACAGCTGTTACCAATTTTCATGCTGTTTCAAATCCTTCTTAATTCTGGTTAATATTTTTAAAACATTCCCAAAAAAATATATTCTACTGCATTTTCAGTTCAGTTCTGCTGGATAAAGATTGTCGATACAATATTTTAAATGTTTTTTATAAAATCCTGCATTTCATTTGTTTATTGCTTTGACATCCTTCAAGAGAGAAAACATCTGCATTGCTTATACAGTTTTCAAAATGTTCCTTGGAAGAAAATATCATTCTAGACGATGGAATGCACTGAGATTGCAAAGAACCACAAATAGCTAAAGCAAATCAGCATAACATCACAACCAGGAATGCTTAGGAAGGTATTTTTTTTTCTCTTTTATTTTCCTTGATATAGCTATTTCTTATGGAGACAATAATCAAACTGCCTGCTTTGGTGCAAGAAGTTTTAACCTTTGGAGTTTGCACTGGTAATCAAAGGAAAACCATGCGGGTAATTTCAGAGGCGTTCCTAGAGGATTTGGCACCTGGGGTGGATAATTCTTTGGCACCCCCCCCCCCCCCAATATAAAATTTTAACATTTCCTAAACATCGATAAAATATTTCAAAACAGCAGACACATCAAATAACCCTCAATAATTAAAACTAATAATAAGGATTTTACAAATCTCCTGTTCTCCATATTTGTCATCCTAAGATTGTTGTAGACTGGGGCACGCATGCGTGCACACACACACAAAGATCACATACAATATGCACCCTCTTTCTCACACATACACATACATGTTTGGTGAGAGACAGAGGATGTATGTGTTTGTGTGAGAAACACACACACACACACTTTCTCTGTACCTCTCTCACACAAAGACATGCTTCTTCCATCTCTCTCTCACACATACACATGTTTCCTGTGTCTCTCTCACATGCTAATACACACACACACACACACACTTCCTCTATCTCTCTCACGCACACATGCAGACAAAAACTGAACTAGAAACCACAAGAAGCCAGATTTTGTATGTAGTGCAACTCTGGAAAAGCAGAAAATCACTATTCCTCAAAACAATACAACCAAGAAATATAAATCAATCAGAATAATAAAACCATACTACAAAATATACATTTCAAAACAGCTGATGAATAGAATAATATTCAATAATTAGAAGCTCCTGTACAAATTTTTAAAAATTTTCTAAACATTGATAAAAATTTCAAAACAGCAGACATCTAATAACACCCAATAATTAAAACTAATAAGGATTTTATAAATCGGAATCCCCCACTCTCCATACCTGTCACCCTGAGATTGTTGTGAACTGGGGTATACACACACACACACAGACACAAACAAAATATACTCCCTCTATCTCTCACGCACATACTCGTTTGGTGAGAAACAGAGGGAGCTTGAGTGTTTGTGTGTGTGTGTGTGAAAGAGACAGACACACACATTTCCTCCATATCTCTCACACACATACACGCTTCCACTATATCTCTCACACATGATTCCTGTCTCAACCAGGCATCCACACACATTCTTCCTCTCACTCCCACCCTCACACACAGGCAGCCTCTCATACACACACATAGGCACCTTCTCACACATACGCATCCATAGGCACCCTCTCATATATATTCACAGGCACACACACATTCACTCTTCTATACACTCACCTTCTCATACACATACAGGCATCCTCTCATACACACAACACACACACATACAGGATCTCACTCATTCACACAAGCTCACACACATCATCCTGTTGTCTTCAGGCCGTGTCAGGATGAGCTCCACCACGGCTCGAGGGCCTTCTGCTAAGTTCGTGCTGGATGGCCCACCTATCTTCCTGCTTCGTGGGGGGGGAGGTAGCAGAAGCTTTGAGCAGGTGGGCATGCACGCACGCCCGTACACAGTTTCCACTCCAGGAGAGGCTGCAGGCTGCCGGCAGATCCTAACCAGCCAGCCGCCTCTCCTGCTGCCGCTGACCTCCTGTTGTATTCGGGCTGTACAGCCCACTGATCTTCTTGCTTGGGGAGGGGGGGGAGGGAGCAGAAGCTGTGCCCTTCCACTCCCTCCCCTCCCCAAGCAGGAAGATTGGAGGGCCGTACAGCAGCAGGCAGCAGGAGAGGCCAGGGCCAACGGCCTGCTGCCTCCCTGGATGTGCCGCTCCGGGCCTTTTCTCTTCGGCCAGCGGGGCTTGGGCTCCTTGCCGGCCACTGTTCCTGGCCGAATTGTTTCTTCTTCCTGGATAATGACAAGAGGTTGATTGGTTGCACAGGTGCAGGCAGCCCCTTCCTTGCCATCACCCGGGGCAGACCGCGCTCCTCACCTCTGCCCTTAGCACGTCTTTGGGTAATTTTACTTTCATTATTGCCCAGGAGAAAGTGCCTGCAGAGACTAGCACCTGCTTTCTTGCGGGCTGCTACAGAAAAGTGCACGGGAGAGCCGGCGAGCGCCAGCACTCCCGACGCGCGCCCAAGCCATCTCCTGGGCACGTGATTTAGGAAGCAACAATATGCAAATTAGAGGCAACGGTAAAAAGGAGGCGCTAGGGACACTAGCGCATCCTTAGCACCTCCTTTTTGACAGAAGCGGCAGCTGTCAGCGGGTTTGACAGCCGACGCTTAATTTTACCAGTGTCGGTTGTCGAATCTGCTGACAGCCACGGGCTTGGAAAACGGACGCCGGCAAAACTGAGTGTCCGTCTTCCAACCCGCAGGCCGCGGGCAGATTTTTTTTTTTTTTTATGTTTGGGGCCTCCGACTTAATATCGCTATGATATTAAGTCAGAGGGTGTATAGAAAAGCACCTTTTACTGCTTTTCTGTGCACTTTCCCGGTGCTGGACGAAATTAACGCCTGCCTTTGGCAGGCGTTAATTTCTGAAAGTAAAATGTGTGGCTTAGCATGCATGTGGGAGGAGTTAATACAATAGCTTAATGAACATTAATGTGGGATTTAACCTCAGAAATAACTACACCTTTTTTTTTGCGGTACCAGGAGAAAAAACTTTTTATAGCATGCCTACGGCTTTCTCTCCCCATGCTCCAGAGGCCTGCTAATCTTGTGAGGCCAAACAATGCACTTGCCATAAAGCCTGGAGTGTGAGCAGGCACTGCACACTTTCTATGGATTCACTGTAAAAAGTGACCTTTTCCAATCCTCCTGTTTGGAGCAGTCAAAATCTTACAGGTTAATCACAATCTTTAAGTGTCCACATTGCTGGTTCTCGCAGATCAGGTGTGCCCTGTTAGTGATGATTCAGCCAAGATGTCAGGCACAATTTGTCTTGCACATCATACAGGTGAAGCAGAAGCAGGAGCCTGTGCATTTTGGGGCCTAGCATATTTCCTGTGTCAGGGCTGACAAATTTGTATTTCTGGAGGACATACTGCAGAACTGCTAGGGACTTGCACATTCAGACCATGAGGTAGAGGTTTTTCTACTAGGACAGGTGTGGCAGCTCTGATATACTGTAGGGATGTGCAGCAGGGACGGATATGTTCGATTCGGTATTCGTATTCGTCAGGACCCAAATCTGTTACATCCGTTTTTGGGGGACCCCAATTCATCCATTAGTTACATATGGGATTCAGTTCCCATGAAAGTTAAAAAAAAAAAACCCCATCCCTACCCTTTAAATTTAATTAACTACAAACCCCCCCCCACCCTTCTCACCCCCCCCCCCCCAAGACTTGCCAAAAGTCCCTGGTGGTCCAGCGGGGGTCCTGGAGCATTCTCCTGCCCTCGGGCCGTCGGCTGCCGGCATTCAAAATGGCGCCGATAGCCTTTGCCCTTACTATGTCACAGGGGGCTACCGGTGCCATTGGTTGGCCCCTGTCACATGGTAGGAGCACAAGAAGGCGCCGATGGGACTCCAAGTGGGCCTTGAACTTGGAGAGCAACAGCTCTAGAAATCCTATAAATCACAAGTTGCTCTGAAGCTTTAAGGCACAGCCTAATGCTACGGGTAGACAGTTTAAGGTATCAGTCACAGAGTTCCCATTTTACAGCCTCATGCAATAGCTGACAAACATGTGCATGTGAAGTTATGCACCTGTACTTGGGATGCTTTGTGTCACATGGGCCTGCAAAGACACTGCTGACAGCACTGCCTGAGCTGTTTCAAAGCCACTGCTGACATCAGAATGCTCACCTAGCAGGCCTTCACTTACAGCCTTTAGTAAAGCACCTGTACAACATTGTGGCATTCCCACAATGCTCACAGGTCTTTGTGGTTGCATGCACCAATACACAGATGCAACCTGCTACATCCACCTAGGCAAAATGTTAACTATCATGTACAGATGGTGAGGGCCTAGGTCATTGGGATGTCATGTTGGTTAGGTTAGCTTCTTGGGGAGGTGACACAAGGATGTTGGCCAGACTTTATGAAGGCGGAATTGGGAATCAGATGGTGTCATGACTTCATTTGTATTTGCAAGTCATCTCAGAAATGTCAACATCATAGTATAGTTTCTACTGAATCTAAGAGCACCGACATGTTGCCTAAGAAAAGGTTCACATCATTGAAACCAATGCAAAGGTATGTTAGAAGTTATTTGCCTCACCTGACCAGTCACAGGTAGTTTTAGTCAGATATGGAGATGTTACAGTGCTACAAGGCTCTTGGCAGGTGTAGCTCAGGGCAAGGCATGTGGTACCTTGAAAATATGCAGAGTAGTTTGCTTGTTGTGATAGCTAGTATCAGTTTCAGTCCTTATGCTATCTGTGGCAACCCTTAAAGCACATAAGCTGAGGACTCCTGGGGTGAACAGCTTGCAGAATGGTCCATTTCCAAGGTCGGTCACCACTTTTCAGGGATTTTATGATTGCAGGCTCTTGCTAATCCACATGGCTGGCAGGTCTTGTTGCTAAGCTGGAAGTCTTGCTATCTTATAGGCTGTGTCTCATGTGGTGTTTGTCACTTTTACAGTTAGTGGTGAGCAGGGCAGGTGTGCTGATACACTCTCAGTCATCAGCTCTGTGTATAGCATAAAGGCTAGAGAAGCTGCTGTCAGCTGATGACCTTAAGAGCCTATAACCTGCCTCATTCAGAAACCTATCACTTTGCTGAATATATGGGGCAACTGCTCCCAGAGGTGTCATGTAGTTGGCTTGATGACTTAGGCAGTTTCTGTGTTGGTCTCTTTCAAGACAAGCATTAGTGCCCTCTGAGAGTTTGAAGGGCCCATGGCAGTACCTATGGCAAAGTGCTTATCATATATCCCTCTCACAGATGTCTGTCATGCTGGCAGGTGTACCTAATCTTCTGTGCGTACTTTGGACTCTGACTCCCTCATTATCACGTAGGAACCAGGCAGCCAGAGACATCAATGATGTAGGATTTCGGACATGCCAGGAACTTACTCATTGGCCATGTGTAGGTGCTTAAACTGCTGGAGGTAATCAGTCCCCAAAATAGGACCAACGCATAAGTGTGACTGTGTGCTTCTGGGTGAGTGACGTGCTGTGTTAGCCTTGCTCTACATCTATGTCTGGGAGTGATGTTTGCCTCTTTGTTCCCTCCATTACCACACCTATACAAAACCCCAGAACAGGCAGTATGTGTGTATCTATTTTGCACACACTATCTTTCAACCTAAGTGATCCTGTGCTTCCACTGTTTACAACAATTGTATCGTATGGGAAGAAAATGGCCTCACGCTTACTAAAAGACCATTCTACCTATGACTCACACTGTTTTTTCCTTGTATTAAGAGGAGGAGGGGGGATGTAAAATTTGACAGCGTCAGACCTCAGATATGGTGTGTCACATTTCTGGATGAGTAGATATCTGCCTGTAGTTTATGCCTTGACTTCAACCCCACAAACCCGGATGCTCTTCCGCCTCTTGGAGTGGGCCTAATTGTCCTGTTATTTGGGGGTGTGCATGGTTCCAAGAGCTTCAGCTGCTAGAGAGGTTTGCTGTTTTGTGTGTATGTGTGTGTGGGGTGAGGGTTGCTTGAGGCCTGCTGGCATTCCTAATAGAGGTTCCCTTTTTCGAGACCGTGTCTACTAACCCTCTTCTCTATAGAGCAGATCCTGAACATTCCACATAGAGGCTGCCACACCAGGCCACATCTTTTGCACCTTACTCTGCCAGATGTATATACTGACAGGTTATGCCTACAAAGATGCTGCCATAAGTAGCTCGATATGTTTTGTGTGCATACATAGAAGTGGTGACACATTTCTGTAGTTGATTTTAGGGGACCGGTTTAGCAGACAATTTTCCATGCATCACTTGTCCTCTACACAACCTGTGTATTATGCCTCTCTGTCTACTTGCTGGCTGCTCTAACACCATGTCAGCAGCTGTGTGACAACTGAGGAGGAGTAATGGAGTTGTGTAGGTTAGACAAACCCCCATAGCCCCAGAGCAGTCAGCTAGGAGGCCTGCAGTTGCTTGGGAGCAGGCAGACCTCCACAGACTGGCTGCTGCCCTGTACTAGCCTGGCATGTGGATCTGTCTAATACTTGTTCGCTATCAGCCTTAGCAAACAGGTTTTATACAGATCCACAAGCCAAGCCAGTAAAGGGGAGGTAGGAATAATATACTTCTCGTAGTTATGTTTTCTTTTTTCATTGCTATGTACATTAAATGATGTTTCCTTAAATATTTTTCAGTGTTATCTGATAACATTTAAAATTAAAGTAACAAAACAAAACCCATCCCCATTAGAGTCCTCATGACCCCATGACATGTTTAAAACATCTGGTGTGGATAGGATACCAACAAAAACGTTAATAGTGGGACAGACACACAGACACATAGAAGTCAACAATCTCATAAACCTTCTTTTTCTACGGAAACTTAGCTAGAAACAAAGATAATACAAATAAGTTACCCTCCATACATATATTAAACTTAGGCATGTAACTCTATAAAGTCAATCTCATTCTCATTTCATGATTATTGCTTAATGCGGTCAGTTGGTTGTAGTGCTGATCCTGGGGGGTGGATTTCAATCTTTCTGACTATAAAATGTCATGAGCTTTGCAAGAACAGAGAACATTCTGTAATAAATGGTACGTGGGTAGAAATGTAAAATTTCATAAGGCATCATAAAATCTTCTGTTTATCCTCCCTGTTCTGTCTATGGAAAACATTTATAAAGCATACAAAAATATCGGCTTAGTTTGTCCTGCCAGGTTTAGAACAGAATAGTTCAGCCTTGTCCCAAAACCAATCTACTCACACATGGCTGGACAAATGTGAAGATTTCATTCAATAAACAATTCTACAGCCACCATACTTTTTGTCAAATAATTTGGATAAAAGAGGGGGGTTGTTGATATTTAAGAGCTGAACAGAAGGAAGGTGACAGGCAGTAGAAATTGGTTAACAAGCGCAGGTCTCTATTGAGTCCTTTCTTGTCAGTTCCATTGTCTGATCAATTTGACTTCAACAATCTTATGTTTTCTGGATTGTGTTGAATTTCCCTTTTAGTATCCTCTACATGAGGTCATAGAAGCAGTGGCCTGCTCCTGGAAAGTGCTCCCCCATGGAGATGTTGCCTTGGTCTTCTGTGTGGTGTGTTGACCTTGTCAAATAATTTGAAATTAAAATATTTATGGAAGAACATTTTATGACAGCAGGTTTTAGCCTGCTTGTTGCAAAAACATTTGATAATGCTCATATACAGTTTTCTGCCTGCTAGTAACACAACTCTCTATTGCATCCGATGCATTGCTATGGGTATGCATGTGCAGAAATCATGGAAAGATGTGTGTACCCCAATGTATGTGCATTTTATATACACAGGTGTTGGGTTTGAGTCATAGTGTGGACTCTTAGTCACAATGGTGATGACTCCTCCCATGGGGAGGGGCCCCGTGGGGAACCACAGCGATAGGCTAGACTCAGAGAGCAGACACTGGAGATGGAAAGCTTTATTGTACTGCTGTAGATTGATGGTATTGGTGCAGGAGGATGTGGCACCGAAGTACAGCAAGGTGCCAATACGTTCAGACAGCCTCAGATAACTAGGTCTCACCCAGATGTAGAAGGCTGGTACTGTTCCGCAGCACGGGATAAGCCGAACCTGGTGGGTGGAATTGGAGAGCTGGATCATAGAGGTACTCACTGAAGAGTAGTGCAGGAATCCCCTTGGTGATTGGTGATGGCGAGACCCAAGGTCCGTGGTGCAGGATACTCTAAACTGGATAGGCCCTCGAGGAGCGAGTACCTGGAAGCGTAGATGATCCTGAAAAGAGAAGAAAGACCCCCGAGGAGCAGTTGTCTAGTTAGTGATAAAAACCCCGAAGGGTAGTTGGAAGCGAGAGGCCCCCGAGGAGCGGGTGCCCAGAGCTTCGTCGGGAGCGAGATACCCCAGAGGGTAGCGAGGAGTCTAAGCGTGCAGCTTAGAAGCGGTCAGAGTAGCTAAACCAAAGTCCTTGCTAGCTGGTTCGTTCGGAGTAGAGTGGAAGCTTAAATACCTAGAGGTATGAACGTCATGTGGTGGGGATGCCCCCGAGGTTCCCGCCATGACGTGTAGATAAGCGTAGGCTCTGTGAGCGCGCGCGCCCTAGGAGGCCATGGGAAGGAGCATGGCAGACGGGGACACCCATGCTGAGTTGGAGACGCCGAGGGTTTCGGCACTCGGCACCGGAGGCAGCCATCTTACCCATGGAGGCGGAGAAAGGCAAAAAAGAGGTGAGGCAGAACGGTCGCAGGCATCTACGACTGACGGACGCAACAACGGGATTAGAATTCCTAAAATTCCAAGAGTCAAAATGCAATTTTCATTTGGGCTGCATTAAATAATATTTCTCGCCCATTCTTCTTCAATGTGTACATACTTTTGTAAGCCTTTTGGGAGGGAAAAACATCCCAAAATTGAATCATTTCATTTAATTACATTTCTATCCCATCAATTCGAAAAAATATAGCTCATAGCAGCTACCAAAATATAATATACAAAAAAAATGGTTGAAAAATTAATTCAAAGCAAGTCATCTGGGTGAATTCATTCTTTTAAGTCATGCTTTTGCAAGGACAAAAAAAGTATTTGGTGTGCAGGCAACTGAAGGACTAGGAATATCTTTTTTTATAACTCTTTCTCTTCAATGTGCTGTCCCATTTGGGTTTCCCCATACTACCAAATAATCCATAAACCATCAACATCTATGTTATGTTTTCACATGGTCTAACTATAGCAACACTGCTGATTAAATCTTAAAAGATGGTTTGCAAAAATATTTTGGCCCCAAGACCAGCAGCATGTCTATGCTGTAGCAAGTGCTATGCATCATCATGCAGAAGCACCCTGGTTTCATTCCTGGGTCTTCTGCTCCCTGGGTTAGCTGGGGATGCTGCAGAGGAAGCATTTAAAGCCCAGGTGGGGGGAGAGAGGGATTCATGATCATTGCTTAAGAGTGACACCTAGTGGCCAAATTCAGGACTCATGATTCCAAGGTTTCAGAAGGAGACCTAGTGCACGGCCCCTAACCAAAGACTGTCACTGCTTTAACCAGAGTAGATATGTTGGGGCCGGAGATATTAAATTGGGGAAAATAATCCCCATGTGGGTGTGAATTGAGGCTGATTGTACCAGATCTTAGCCCTGGTTATGACCAAGCTGAAAGTACAAAGTAGCAGGAGGAAACTGCTCGATAAAATATAAAGATAGACAAATTGGCATATTAGGCCCAGCAGCTTCCTCGTACTCCTTTGGTTTTACAGCTCACTCAGGATCTGTCCTAAGTAAGTAGCACTATGAGACCGAGTCCTCCTTTGCAGTTAACTGAGAGGGTTCCCTAGTTTATTCCTTCTTCCATCCAGCCCCGTCATTCTGGCAACAGTCTTCTGGCTGAAAGGCACAGACTACTCATCCCTCCAAAACACTAGGGTGTCCTTGAGCCAGTCAGTGGGTATTATTGTTGCGTGATAACTGGGACTCTGTCCCTCCTAGGTGCTGCGAAAGTTGCCTTCACAGTGTTTTTAAACCTAATCCGCTCAAAGAGAAAGAGCCAGATTTGGCGGTTAGCTCATCAGGCTGGCCCTTGCAAAATTGTTTTAGGAAAAACAGTTTCTAACTGGCAGGCGATATTACTTTATGTCCTCAAGCTACCTGACCTTAATATTGTAACATTTTATGTATTTCCTGTCATGAATGCCTGCTTATTACACATGACCCTGCATTTTTGCATTTCTCCTGGGCAACTGTTCAACTTTCTGACAAAACTGTCTTTTGGCTCAGCAGCAACAACATTATAGTCTCTTAATTATGTCAATAATTAAACAAATATATCTGCATACAGTTTATAGTAGCATAGTCACATGGTAAATGGTGACAGATTATAGACCAAAATGACCCGTCCAGTCTGCCCTGTTATGATTCAACCTCTTTCTGTAGCTCTGTGTATAAAATTCCCAATTGCAACCCAACACCAACGCCTCCCCTTAGGTCTTCCATCCAATCTTTCAACTCTCAGCTCATATCTGTCTCAAGCATGGCCAAATACATCACATTGATCACACTGTTGGCCTCCCCACGCTTTCTTTGAGCCCTGATGAAGTCTGCCAATGTCTGATGCAATACTGCAGGGCCAACCCAAACTCGTGCTCTCCCCTGACATTGTTGCATCTAGTTCTACGTATCCTCCGTGCTTACCAAGTGTTTTCTTGAAATCTGTTACTGTTTTGTCCTCCCCACCTCTAATGGAGTCTGTTCAAAGTATCTATCCACTACCCCTCCACAACTAAATATTTCCTCCTGAATTAGGTCCATCTGCAACATCATAAATATACTACAGTTTGGAACTGTCAGAAAGCAAGCTGTGCAACTGAACAGCCACTGACTGTTGAATAGATTAGGGCAAGCCAGAAAATTTGATATGCAAGTCAAGGTGAGCATCTAACCAGGCTCTAAAAAAAAAATCACGATATGAGTCAAGGCATGTACACACAATGCAGAAAAGAAACACTGCGACACTAATTGCAATGCATGCTAAAAAGCAAATAAACATTTTTTCTAACCTATTTGCACGTTATTGGTTTAATTTTCAAGTCCATATTTGTTCCACATTTCTCATTTTGCTCTCTCAGCATCTCTTTCTTGGTAGTCCCTAAGCTCAGCTGTCAAATGGTTCTTTTGCTATCAGCCCCTTCCCAGCCCTCCAACTCTTCCTCATTCTTCCCCATCTTAAAAAAAACGGCAGCTTGGCACAATGCAGGGAGACGCAGAATTGTGTTTGCTCTCTCTGTAGTTGTATATCTCTCT
The DNA here is from genome assembly GCF_901001135.1 of Rhinatrema bivittatum. Lineage (NCBI taxonomy): Eukaryota > Metazoa > Chordata > Amphibia > Gymnophiona > Rhinatrematidae > Rhinatrema > Rhinatrema bivittatum. Next base: position 540,032,927 of record NC_042615.1, on the reverse strand, counting down.
GTGAAATGTGTGCTCCCTACTTAAAACAGAAGCCTATTGTATGTAAAGAAGAGTGAGCAACAGCCACTGGGAAAGGGAATGCAGCTTTATATTTTTCCTGCATCCGAATGAGTTGCCTTTTTTTTTTTTTTGTATCAAGATTTAGGAGACACAATGGAGAAAGAGGGAAGGCAGAAAGTAGAGAAATCCCCTGGAGGATCTGGGGGACTCTTAGGCTGCCTGTCTCCCTCTAACTCATCAGTGAGGCTGTTACTTGCCTTCTGGCTTCTCAGAGGTGGGACCTCCAGCCAAGGGCTCCCAGTCTCTGCTCCAGTGCTGCAACGCACTGTACCAAAAGCGTGAGTGTGCTAAGCAATGTTTTAAACCTATCTAGCTATCTATTTATTTAACATGGGATCATTTGTACTGCCTCCCTCAAATGGATGTTTGACTTGTAGTGGTTTGCAACAACAGAGTATGCAGTTTATGGGATCCAGGGGGAGGAGCCAAGATGGCAGCATGACCCCAGGCTGCTCCCATTTCTCATTACTTAACTTTTTTCCTGCTATTCCCATATTTTCCTTTTTTCTGGCTAAAAGATGCCTCCTAGGCAAATAGGAATAGCAAGAATTGTAACTGAAACGACTTTGATGCCATTGACTCAGTAGACTGGATGCTTTTCTGGAGGGTGCTTTGGGCCATTTGGAGGAGGCCTCCATTGCCTTTGCTGGTGTGGGAGAACTTGCCTTGGCTGAAGAGGAGCTTTCTCTGTCCCCTCCGGAGTCTGTATCGCTGACTTCCCCAGGCAGCATCCAGGTCCTGCGGTTGGCCTGTTGTGATGTGATGATGCTGGGAGCCAGGCCACGGGAAGTGAAGACAATGCTGCTGGGGGAGCAGTCACCTCTGTTGACAAGGGGGAAACCTGGAAGTTTGAAGTCTTCAATTTCATCGATGCAGAGAGGAGACCACTCAGCAGAAGGTACTGCTTTGATTTTAAGGACTCTTCTGTTAGTTCAAGTTCATGAGTCCCTGCCCCCATTGTAACTTTTGATACCATTTGGGCAGTGTTAGCAAGGCTAAATTCCTCTGTAAACACCTCTTCAAAGGACATTACCAGCTGGGTTAGGAATGGATAGCCATCCCTTTCTTACATCATAATCAAAATCACTTCTGTATATATTCAGAAAAGGAAATGAAGTTATAAAGTAGTACTAAATCTGAAACCACTATCATGTATACAGTGTACTCTCTTATCACTTTGTTTACCATGGTATTTTGGTGCTAATGTAAAGTTATATCACTGTCAGTATATCCTAAATGCAGTCCTTTCTGCTAGAAACAGATATGCACCACTGGCAGCTCAATTGATTTCATGGGACCAGTTACAGTAAGTTGATAGATAACACCACCAGTTTCCAATGGTGGTGACTGTATACCCAATAATTTAAATTGTGACTTATCAGTGTCCACTGCTTCAACACTGGATGACAACTTTCAGTGCAGTGCCCATGCTAGTTGATGATGGGCTCTTATCTTACGTCATGAACCACATTATCTAATTTTACAATTTAGTTCAACTTACCTTTCAGTAATTCAAAACCCTTTCATCCTTTTCCCCAATTCTATACCTACTGTGCGAAAGGCTGGAAATTAAACTTGAGTAAACCCTTCTTAGGTATAACTAAAACCTTGCCATTCCTGGGTGAAAGCATTTTGAAATCCATGGAGCACTGCTGAAAATAGCAAATCTTCTAAAACTCAATGACACACTTTTGGAAAGAGTTGGGGAATTGGCAATAAATTGAAAAACAACAAAAATACAAGGTACTTCCTCCCCACATCTGTTTGGCTTCAGCATCAAGAGAAAAAAAAGAGCATCGGTTCAAGGGAAAGCAGACAAGAGACAGGAAGAGCACACAGATTGTCTTCCTGACTAATTGATGACCACCTACTCTATCTCGCTGTTGTAAAACGCTGCTGCCAGGAGACACATACATTTAATAACAATGCCACTATGCCCTACCTCAGTTTACCCCAAATTCTTTTGCTCTAGAAAAAAAACCAAAATAACAATTGCTATAAAAAACAGATGTTTGAGAAATATTTAGCAACAAAAAATAGTTTTTTCTAGCCTGAGAAAGATATTAGTTGTAGCATAGTAAATGACAGCAATCACATTCCACCCAGCCAGGGTTGTCCAGTCCATATTGCTAAGGATGCGTCCCAATCATCAGCCAGCTATCAACTACAGAGTGTGACTACCTGCAAGATTTCTTCTTCTCCAGGACAATCTTTTTTGTCATTCTTTCTTGTATGCCACAAACTTGGGCAGATCATTAGGGATGTGCATTCATTTAGTTGTTTGATTTTGATAAGTGAGCACCAGTAGGATAACTTAAAAAAAAAAAAAAGCACGTGAACTCATATACATGTGTACATTGGTTCACATGCATGCACACATGTATTTTATAATCAGCATGTGTATGCATGTGCAGATTATAAAATAAGCATGTCTTTTCATAAAAACATATGTATGAATGTTAGCATTTGCACAAGTACGAGTGCATGTTACAGAAAATCATATGTGCATGATTTTCGCTAACCTATTACTAACTACTATTTACTAATGTCAACATGTATGGTTTTTCCTGTGGGTGAGAACTTATGGGGCAGGCTCATTCAAAAATGGCTCCCCCCAGGTGGCAACCAAATTATACCACCAGGGACTTCTACAAACTGACGTCCCTGGTGGCCAAGTATGAGCACCTGCTCTTCCCATGCTGGGGAGATCCACGACACAATGCCAGACTGCAGAGGGCCTGGAAAGATTGCTGAGCTCTCGCGAACAGAAATGCTGATGACCCAAGTGAGGTAAATGAAAACGGATAGTTTTAATGTGGGTGGGATAAGGTGGTATGGGTAGGGGGGCTATGAATAGGGGGTAGAGGTAGAGAGTGGGAGGTATGGATAGGGGATGGAGCAGGCGGTGGGCGTAGTTTTTGGAATCAATAGAAGTGCAACAGCGGCTTGGGTAGGTGTGGCTTGGGGGAACCTTTGGTCTATAGGGTGTGTTAGTGGCAACAGGTACTTGCCAGGTTCTTATGGCCTGGATTGGCCACTGTTGGAAACAGGATGCTGGGCTTGATGGACCCTTGGTCTGACCCAGTATGGCATTTTCTTATGTTCTTAACAGGGAGATATGGGGTGGCAATGGGATGGAAATTGGGGGATGGATTGGGGACAAGGGGGTGGGGGCATTACAGAACGTGTTGCTTACAATTCCTATTTGTCTGAATAGATTGCAAACCTTAAGAAGAAGGCCCAGGAAAAATGACTCAAGGAAAGGGATTAGCTCAATCAAGTGCAGGCCTTGGAGGAAGAGTGTTAAGGTAGGTTAGTTACATAAACCATCAGGGAGAATTATACGGGTGTTTGCTCTGTCACATGCATATCACTGATCCCACTGTTTCTCTGCCACTCTACAGGGCCTTGTCTCAGTCTGATGTTTCAAGCACACTAACTTAATATTTGGCTGTCATCTGGGCCATGGGGAGCCCTGTCATTAAGTAGTACATAACAGGCATTCACTAGCCTTGCATTGTGACATCCTACTCCTTGTAACCTTACCAGCCAAACCATGTGCCTACCTTTCTACAAACTACTCTCGATGTCTTGCTATATAGGCCACACTCCAACATAAACCACCCACACACTGAGCCAAATAGTGAGTCCCTACCTCTACTTAGGCATCATATGTAAAAAGACAGCTTTATCTAAGTTTTCATATTAGAAATGAACATCTAGAGCCTGGCCAACCCTTATAGGAAGTAAGTATCCCACTGCTAGGAGCACTTACCATCATTTCCACCTCTCCTACTAATGCTATGCCCTCTAACTGATCGTGGATCATGCATATCACACCCTGGAGCATATGAGATGTCCTGACATACTGTATTGGCTCTCTTTACAGTTAACACCAGCTCATCTTCCTTAACTGAGAAAGAGGAGGAGGAAGAAGTAGAAGAGGAGGAGGGAGAAGAGGCCAATGGGGGAGGTAAGCTGCTGGCTCCTCTTCCAGCAGCAGAAAATCCTGTGGCCACTGTTGGGGACAAGCAGCTACCAACACCAGCAGGGCATCAGCAGCACTAGCCCCAGCAGACCCAACCAGCCACTACCTTCTTCCCCCCAGCAAGAGGGGGGGGGCTGAATAGGCCGCAATCCCTCCCCCCTTCCCTGAAGGATCTCCTCCCCCTTTGGGCTTGGGATCTCAGGACGTAGGTCCTGAGCCTATTGAACTCTAGCAGGATGAAGAAGTCTTACAGGTACCTGGAGATCCTATTCCTGAATCTCTGAAGCATCCCGTGGCAGCAGAGGTCACCCTTGTGCTGGAGCCCACACACCAGCTCAAGAATGGACTCTAAATGCCATTTGTGTGGGGGGGGGGGGGGGGGGAGGGTGGAGGCTGTGGAGGGAATGCAGGCGGATTTCTAGGTCCTGCAGAATGACTTCAGGAGGTTGCTGGAAGTCTTGGCATGCCTAGCTCCAGCTCAAAAGACCATCATAGGTGCTCGAGCTTTAAGTATGAGGTTACCACCACTTCCACCAGCCCCCTAGGCCCCCATGGACTCCTGGGATCCATGGATTTTTTTTATGTTTTGTAAATAGTTAAGCCCTTAGAAATCTCCCTTCCCCCTCACATATTTAAGTTTGTTTTGTAAATAGTCTAATATTTTTATAAAGTTTTATATTTTGATAAGGTTCATATTTATATTTTCATTGATGTGTGTGTCTGTTTTTTGTTAGATGCGTGTATACGTCCTTTTCCACCCCAAGGTATGGCCCTTTTAAGATACTCTCTTGTAAACACTGTCACCGACACATCGCCATGCATGTTGGTATCCATGTAGGTCTGCTTATTATTCTCATTCCTCTACTGAGGTATCCTTACAGCTGCCTGTGTGTACCTTTCTGTTGAAGAGGCTTGGACACAGCACTGCAGAGAGGATTGTCAATATTGATTTCCTAGCTCAGGCAATCCCAAACAATGGGCCAGAACACAAACTGGAATCACTAAAGCTTAACTGGGCTGAGGGAAACCTGAGATATCAGAAGTTTTTCTACAACAGCAGCATTAGTATTAGAAATCAGCGTGTGTTCTGTGAACCAGTACATACTCAAATGCCCTTGCATGGGTTTCAATGTTACCAGGAAGCCCTTCATGGGGAGGCATAGTGGTCACGGCAGGGTCTATGAGCTTGCAATGGTTCAATGGGCTGTTACTGATGTCATGAACTAATGTTACAGGGCACTTGTAGATTACTATCAGGCTAACGACTACCCATGAAGGGAGAAGGAAGTTCAGTGTGCTAGGACTGCTAGAGTTCGCCATGGCTAGTCTCTTCTCACATATTACATATCCTCCCAGTTCTATAAAAACAGGCTAAAAAAACTATGCCTGTCATCCCTTTTCAACAGGTGTGATACATCTTCAACCCTGGGTCTAAAGGAAAATCTTGCAACTGCCCATGAAGAGGAGCTTATTTCTAGAAGGGGTTGTTTGAAGGAAGGCAATATAGGCTAGAGAAGATTGAGAGTTATATCAGCAGTGGAGGTTATGAGAAAGGATATGAAAGAATGACTGCATAGATGAGAGGATCTAGGGGGTTGATTGGGAACCAGCTGGGGAATATGAGAAAAGGGTTGGAGGGGAGGGGAAATGTAATAGCTAGGGGATAGAAGATAGGAGTATGGAGGGAATAGTTGAGGGCTGAGATGGAAGGGATTACAGAAGTAAAGGTTGAGTTATGACAAGGCCTTGGTATAGAAAGGATTTGATAGACACAATGAATAGGGCTGAAAAGGGAGGAGAGATAAAAGAGAGAAGGGGAAGAGAGAGGATCAGGTGGATATTATAGGGCAGACACTGGAATAACAATGGTTGATAGAGTGGCTATCCTTGATTGGAGGAGGTTCTCAGGAGAAGGTGGTTCCATTATAGACTGTATAGGAAGAAAGAAGGAATCAGCTGTGTACTGGTGAAGGTGAGTGTGGGGTAAATGTAGGGGTGGGATAAAATCCACACAATTTTCTCAAGGATTCCTTCTGGTCAAAGCTCATATAATGTAAAGATAAGCAAGCATTAGGTGACCTAGGCAACATGAATGGAAAGACCCATTCTTTTCTATTCAATGGAACAAAGCATATTATGCATTTCTGCTACTATTGTGGCAGTGGATAGAAAAATCTGCTATGCTTCCCCAACAGAAATAACAATTCACAGGGAAACAGGGCCTGAGCCCAGACCTGACGCTGTGGCCCAGCCTGGAGGCTGGGTCCTGACACTGATGCTGGGCCAGGTTCGGAGACCAGATTCCATGGCCCAGCCTAGAGCCCATGTCCCAACACCATGGTCCCAGACCCCTCTGGGCCAGGCCCTGATGTCAGGTGAGGTCTGGGCCAGGGCCTAGCCTAGGCCAAGGCACCAGCATTGGGACTTAGCCTCTGGGCCTGTCTCCAGCATCAGGCCTGGGTCCAGATCGAGGCCCCAGCATCGGGACCCTTCTTTGGATACCTGAAATATCTGGTAAGTGAAACTTTTGGGGGGCTTGGGTCTCAGCTGAAGCCCTGGCATCAGCCCTGTGCTTGGACTTGGGCATTGGCCCCTGCTTTGCGCTTAGGCCTAGTCCAAGGCACCAGAATCATGCTTGCCTAGGGGCTTTGCCTAGGGCATAAGCCAAGGCCCAAAGCAGGGGTTGCAGCCTATGACCAAGCAATGAGGGACTGGTGAGGAGCCCTTTATAGGGCTGAAGATAAGATGCCGGGATAATGTCATCTAGCAGGGCCACGGGGTATTTCCTGCAACGGGCCCTTTAAATGCAGTGAAGAGGCACAGCCGCGTGCCTAGGGAGAAGCCAGGGCTGGGAACACTGGCGTTGGTGTCCAGGGTGCGAAGAACCGGAGCAGGAGACAATGCCGACGGCAATGGCTGCGAAGAAGAGGCAGCGTCGGGTCGGTGGAAGACAGCGGCATCGGGGCTACAGGCCAGCGGGACCAGCGAAGGTGAGAGGCTGCTCGCAGCTGGGGCCTGCAAGCAGCATCGTAACACAAACTCTCAAGTTAGCCACAGGATCAGTTGATCTTGAAGCACTGTGTTAGTAATTACATAGTCTACTTGGCAGAGAACATAAGAACATAAGAAAATGCCATACTGGGTCAGACCAAGGGTCCATCAAGCCCAGCATCCTGTTTCCAACAGTGGCCAATCCAGGCCATAAGAACCTGGCAAGTACCCAAAAACTAAGTCTATTCCAAGTAACCATTGCTAATGGCAGTGGCTATTCTCTAAGTGAACTTAATAGCAGGTAATGGACTTCTCCTCCAAGAACTTATCCAATCCTTTTTTAAACACAGCTATACTAACTGCACTAACCACATCCTCTGGCAACAAATTCCAGAGTTTAATTGTGCGTTAAGTAAAAAAGAACTTTCTCCGATTAGTTTTAAATGTGCCCCATGCTAACTTCATGGAGTGCCCCCTAGTCTTTCTACTATCCGAAAGAGTAAATAACCGATTCACATCTACCCGTTCTAGACCTCTCATGATTTTAAACACCTCTATCATATCCCCCCCTCAGTCGTCTCTTCTCCAAGCTGAAAAGTCCTAACCTCTTTAGTCTTTCCTCATAGGGGAGTTGTTCCATTCCCCTTATCATTTTGGTAGCCCTTCTCTGTACCTTCTCCATCGCAATTATATCTTTTTTGAGATGCGGCGACCAGAATTGTACACAGTATTCAAGGTGCGGTCTCCCCATGGAGCGATACAGAGGCATTATGACATTTTCCGTTTTATTCATCATTCCTTTTCTAATAATTCCCAACATTCTGTTTGCTTTTTTGACTGCCGCAGCACACTGAACCGACGATTTCAATGTGTTATCCACTATGACACCTAGATCTCTTTCTTGGGTTGAAGCACCTAATATGGAACCCAACATTGTGTAATTATAGCATGGGTTATTTTTCCCTATATGCATCACCTTGCACTTATCCACATTAAATTTCATCTGCCATTTGGATGCCCAATTTTCCAGTCTCACAAGGTCTTCCTGCAATTTATCATAATCTGCTTGTGATTTAACTACTCTGAACAATTTTGTGTCATCTGCAAATTTGATTATCTCACTCGTCGTATTTCTTTCCAGATCATTTATAAATATATTGAACAGTAATACAGATCCCTGAGGCACTCCACTCCCTTCCACTGAGAAAATTGCCCATTTAATCCTACTCTCTGTTTCCTGTCTTTTAGCCAGTTTGCAATCCACGAAAGGACATCGCCACCTATCCCATGACTTTTTACTTTTCCTAGAAGCCTCTCATGAGGAACTTTGTCAAACGCCTTCTGAAAATCCAAGTATACTATATCTACCGGTTCACCTTTATCCACATGTTTATTAACTCCTTCAAAAAAGTGAAGCAGATTTGTAAGGCAAGACTTGCCCTGGGAAAATTGGGCATCCAAATGGCAGATGAAATTTAATGTGGATAAGTGCAAGGTGATGCATATAGGGAAAAATAACCCATGCTATAATTACACAATGTTGGGTTCCATATTAGGTGCTACAACCCAAGAAAGAGATCTAGGTGTCATAGTGGATAACACATTGAAATCGTCAGTGCAGTGTGCTGCGGCAGTCAAAAAAGCAAACAGAATGTTGGGAATTATTAGAAATGGAATGATGAATAAAACGGAAAATCATGATGGGCAATTGTTCCATTAAACCATGTCTTTCTATATGTTCTGTGATTTTGATGTTTAGAACACTTTCCACTATTTTTCCTGGCACTGAAGTCAGGCTAACCGGTCTGTAGTTTCCCGGATCGCCCCTGGAGCCCTTTTTAAATATTGGGGTTACATTTGCTATCCTCCAGTCTTCAGGTACAATGGATGATTTTAATGATAAGTTACAAATTTTTACTAATAGGTCTGAAATTTCATTTTTTAGTTCCTTCAGAACTCTGGGGTGTATACCATCCGGTCCAGGTGATTTACTACTCTTCAGTTTGTCAATCAGGCCTACCACATCTTCTAGGTTCACCGTGATTTGATTCAGTCCATCTGAATCATTACCCATGAAAACCTTCTCCATTACGGGTACCTCCCCAACATCCTCTTCAGTAAACACCGAAGCAAAGAAATCATTTAATCTTTCCGCAATGGCCTTATCTTCTCTAAGTGCCCCTTTAACCCCTCGATCATCTAACGGTCCAACTGACTCCCTCACAGGCTTTCTGCTTCAGATATATTTAAAAAAGTTTTTACTGTGAGTTTTTGCCTCTACAGCCAACTTCTTTTCAAATTCTCTCTTAGCCTGTCTTATCAATGTCTTACATTTAACTTGCCAATGTTTATGCTTTATCCTATTTTCTTCTGTTGGATCCTTCTTCCAATTTTTGAATGAAGAGGTGCTTCATGCCCTTGAAGCTCCCGATTGGATCAGCTTTGGCTGTGCCCCCTGATTGGAATCTGTCTATAAGGAGACCTTGCTTGACACGCACACCCTTACTGGTCCAAAAAGTCTTCTGAGGCCTTACCTGTGAAAATACTTTCTGACTGGATCTTGATTCATGCCCAGTGCCTGACTTCTGATCCCCAATTGACTTTGAATCCTGGCAGATTCCTGATCCACCCCTAGGCCCAAGCTTCAACCTGCCTGTACCCTCAGGTGCTCCACAAACTGCCAAGCATCAGTTCCAGTCTGCACCTGCAGGCTCTCAACCCTTGGGGAACAGCCGAGGAATTGAGTAAAGACACTGGCTGAGCACTGTGCATTCCATGTTCTTTATGGGAGATCGTTTGTCTCCGTCCGTGGTTGCTGGTCTCCCGTCGGATCCCGCGTCAGTGTCCATCTCATCTCCAGATGTTCTTGTCTCCAGATGTTCTCATCTCCAGATGTTCCTGTCTTCGGTCCTCGTCTCCAGTTGTTCCAGTAGAGAGACCCTGATAAAGGGCCAACAAGGGGAAAGGGGGAAAAAAGAGACTGGAACCAACTGATTAGAAAAATAAGATCAGACAACAAAGATTAAAAAAAAAAAGTTGGGTTTTTAGCAATTATGATATGACATCTTTGGGATTGTGAATTATTATATTTTTTATATTTTGCTCTTTCTTTAAAGTTCCACCTTTCATTTTTGTTTCTTGGGCTTTCTGTTTTGGTTTGACTACACCTTTCTGTTTCTAATTTGTAGTCCCTTATTTTTGTATTAGGTAAGAGTTAGTCTGTGTTCTGCCTGTGTGTGACTGAAGTGTAGTTTCTCTGCAGAGATTTGTAGCAGTCCAGGTTGTTCTGTCTGGCCAATAGTTGGTATATTAATATTCCAGGCTTGGTATAATATGTATATTTCTGCCTTTTCCTAAATAAAGTTGCGGCTGTTTGAATCCTGAGAATTATTGCTGTGGTGATATGGTATGGCAAGGTTCTAGATATCTTTTTTTTTGCAGGTGTTGGTGTTACTTTACAAAATATTTGGCAGTGGAGGGAGTTTGTTTTGGTGAGATGACACCAGAATTTTTGCTTGTTCGGTTGTAATGTGAACCATCCTAATTCTGCTCTGCACCTATTCTTATGATTATGATTATTGCTGTTTTACTGTAGTTATGATGATCTCTACCTTTCTGGAGAGTGGATTCATGAAAGAATACATGGATATGTATTTTATTAAATGATTGGATCTGATGGTTCTGTTATATGTTCTTTGCTTTTTACATGATATGCTACTTGTGTATTTATAAACTGCAATAAATATAAAATAAGTTAATATATGTCAATAAGGATTTTTTACGGTTGGTAAGTGCTTGAAATAAGTGAGTTAAAATGTTTAAGTTCACTCATGATGCATAACAGCTATTGCAGACTACTTAGAAATGTTCTTACGTTCTTATGTCAAGTGCACTCTAAGGCGTTATTTATCAATATGACTACAACTAGTACTGCCCACCCATGTTAATCTTGAGCCCACCAAAAAAAAAAAAAAAAATCAGTTCTGATTTCTTCACTGGTAAGAGAAAGAGATAGAGAGCCTGCACATGTGTATGAGAGAGCGAGGCCTGCATGTTTTTCTGAAAGTCTGCGTTTGTATATGAGTGAGAAAGTTAGCCTGTTTTTGTGAATGAGAGAGAGCCTGCATGTGTAGGAGAGAAAGGGAGCTTTCATGTGTAAAAAGAGAGAGCCTTCATGTGCATAAGAAAGAGAGAAAACAGCTTGTATATACCGGTATGTGTGTAAAAGCCTGCATGTGTATGAGACAGAGTTAGTGTGTGTGAGAGCATGTGTGTAAGCGAATGAGTGGGAGAGTGTGTGTGTGAAAGCATGTGAGGGAATATATGAAAGAATGTATATGTATATGTGTAAGTATGTGTGAGAGAGAGAATGAAGTGTGTGTGGCCACAAAAATCTCAGGGTGACTGGAAATCAAGAGTTCCCAGGTATGGACAGCAGGGGATGTTTTTAATCCTTCTTAGTTTTAATTATTTGGTGTTATTTGATATATGTGCTGTTTTGAAATATTTTATTGGTGCTTGGGACATTTTTTAAAAATGTTTATGAGTTTAATTAATAGAAGTTATTCTGCTTATCAGTAGTTTTAAAATATTATTTTATTAGTTTGGTTTTTCTATTATAACTGATGCTTTATGTTTCTTGATTTTATTTGTTTTATGAGGAATAGTGGTTCTGTTTTTCCATTGTTACACAGAGTCTGGCTTCTTGGGGTTTCCATTTCATTTTTTCTCTAATTTGGCATCCTTTATTCTGTACTTGGTGAGGGTCTGTCTTTGCTCTGGGCAAGTGACCAAGATGAGAGATTCTGCTAGCATGTAGTGTCAGTGTAGGGATCTATGGCAATAGGGTTCGTTTTGTTTCCCCGGTAGGTCCTGTATTGGTATTCTGGGACCCAGTGTAATATTTACACTGGGCAGGGGGGGGGCGCCATCTCTCCTCAGGCAGCAGATTGCCTTGAGCTGCCCCTGATGAGGCTATTGTTTGACCAGAATTTATCCTGAATGAAAAAATCTCTTCAGGTCAAATCAAGTTGTTTCCAGTCTGAAGGTGGGAATCAAAATAAAATCTAGACTTTTATTTATTTATTTATTTTTTATTTTTAACTTTTATATACCGACATTCCTGTCTAAAATACAAATCACACCGGTTTACAATAAAAACATAACTTCGCCTGTGAGTGTTACATAGAACAATCAACAAATTATATTAAAAAGCATACATTACCTTTGTCAGAAATGTAAAACAATTATAAAGTAGAAATTGTTAACAAGGGAATAAAGATAACAAGGGGAATATTTAAAACTAGGGGATGCACGAAGGGGTGCACAAAGGGGAGTGCCCCTTTGTCGCGCCCCTTCGGTGCGCGACGCACGGCACATGGAGCCTGCTGGCTTGGCGCTTTTAACGGATCAGTTCCGTGAGCTATGACATCGGGGGAGGGGCGGGTCTCTCAGACCTTTTATTCTTTTCAAATTCATCATCTCTTCCCAGTTTCAGCGCTGTTCTTTTCTTTTTTCAATTTTTACCCACCTTTGTTACTTTGTATGAACAGAGTTGATGGCATATGCAATTAGAAGATACACACAGAGCCAGTTGTGTAGCTCATTAGATATTAATATATTCCATTTGCAAGAAGATCTCTTTCTGCAGCATTAAAAAAAAAACATGATTGTTTATAAGGTTCTTTCTAAAAAGTTGCAAGTTTTCTTGATGTTGGCTATGAAAATGAAACTGACTACTGCATCTGATTAATTTGGAATTTCCTGCTTTTGATGGTAGAAATACCAAATCATGGCAACCAAAGCTGCCACGTCTGAGCTCACAGAAACAATTTGCAAAACCTTTTAAAAAAAAAGAAAAGAAACAAAGTGGAAAACATATTTCAGAAAATTCAGTACTTACAGATGTTTTCTTAGCTCTAGCATTACAGAATTCAGTTACATTTATTTGATCCTGTAATCTGTATGAGGTCCATATTCAGTAGATCCATTTAGTGGACAAGTTATCCGGCTACAGTTAGCCGGTTAACTTGTCAAATATTCAGTGGGAGAAATGTCCCACTGAATATTCCAACCTAAAGTTATCTGGCTACATAAAGCCAGATAACAAAAAACCTAAGCGACTATGGGCCTCATTTTCCAATATCGCATGGTATCGCATGCGATACCAAAAAGGGGTGTTACCTTATGCTAATAAGCATGTGTATAGCAAATTGCAATAACAGCTATGCAACACACTCTTAGCGCAAATCGCGCTATTAACCCAATTTGAGCTACATTGCCAGTATATATCGCGGTTCACGAATGCTGCAGGCGAGAGAGAGAGAGAGAGCCTTAGACAGGTATTTTTCACAGTTCTCATCATTTCACCAAATCATCTGAGAATCCAGCATTCCCTGTGGGGGGAAGCTTAGCTTGAAGGCCCTTTGCACTGTACACACCCCACTCACCTATTTCCCCTTGCTTCCAGTCACTTGTAAACAGCACAAACAATCTCCAACTTAGGCAGCAGCAATATTCACACTGTAGACTGGATGAGTTCCAACTCAGTTTTACTGAAAGTTTGTAAAAGTGAATCTTTGATTTCTTTACAACTCAAAAGTGAAGATACTAGTCCAATTGATCTTCACAAACTGAAACTTAATAAATGTGTAACTATACTTCTTCCAACAACCAGTTCTCCAGTTACGTCAGCCACTCCATTGAGTGATTTGACTCTTTCCTTCTCTTCACTTTGAACTCCACTCTTTACCTCAGTCTTTAGATCTTCCCATGCGAACGGGAAGGAATCTATCCCTATGCAATATCAACACTAAAACTCCCTCACTTTTAACACACCCCTCTTCCTTGGTGCATTCTCCCTGTGTTTACACAGAATTATTACACCATAACTCAGAAGTGCAATGAGTTTGTGGTATTTTTAATTTCTGGAGAAACTATGTACCACATCTCTCTCTCAGTTATTGCATCCTCTATATGCATGCACTCTGTAAAAAGTGTGTTTTTCAATGGACAAAGGGGTAGAGTTTAATAGCTGCGCATGCGCGTCCATGTGCACAAACATGCTTCTCGGCGTGCGCACATGGATGCACTGATTTTATAACATGCGCGCACTGGCGCACGCATGTTATAAAACTGATGGGCTGCGCATGCAAGGGGGTGGAGGATTTTTGCAAACCTTGCACGGTGATGCATTTTGGCCTTCCTTGTTCCCTCCCAGTCTGCTCCAATTAAGGAGGTTAGGGTAGGTGGTAGAGAAGTTCCCACCCAGTCCACTCCAATTAAGGAGCAGACTGGGTGGGAACTTCTCTACCACCTACCCTAACCTTCCTTCCCCTTCCCTTCCCTTCCATTCTCCTCCCCAACCCCTAAATCTAAAATTTATTTATTTTTTGCTACTCAACTTACTTCAGCTCCCGAGCTGAAGTAAGATGAGTGCGCCAGCACAGCAAACAATGGCACTGTCCCGGCTTGCCCCCCGCCCCTTCCCTATCCACCCAGAACATACCCTCTGGCTCACCCCTTTCAAGAGGCCTGGCACTGGAGCACATACCGGTCTCTACGCGCGTAGCCGGGCCTCTTGGAAGATTCACCCAGCACGCATAAGACCCAACCATGTGCATAAAGGCCGGAATTTATGCACGCCGGGCATTTAAAATCTGCCCAAAAGTGCATTTGTGATTGTGAAATTGGCAGTGCTCACAGATCAAAATTTATATGCTGTAAGGAAAATGTTCCTTTTATTTTGGAAGTTTCTGTGTCTCTTACAGGAGCTGAATGATCTCTTTGGCAAGTTGATGAGACTGGTCGTAAATGTGCCTTAGGATTTTGGGGACGAAAGTGGACCCCAGCAGCTCTTCAATATACAAAACTGGAAAAAAAAACTAATCTTGGGAATCTATTGGGCTATAATTGAGACTAATGAAATTACAGTAGAAAAGGATATTATCTTAAGAACACAGATTTCCATTATGACATGGATAAATGCAGAAAACATCACTAGATTAGCAGGCACTGCTCTTACAGCAAGTCTGTTAAAGTGGAAATGGTATATGGCCAGCTGAGTCCGAGGTTCTTCCCCAGCTCTGACTAAAATATATGAGGAAATCTTGGATGCCCCTAGTCTCACAGATGTACTCCCGGTATTTGATAGCAATCCACCACAGAGTCCAGTTTTAGAAGCCCCAGAGTATGATGCTATGACCTCAGAACAAAGATTACTTGCCTGATAGCAGCTGTCAATATAGTCAAGGGCAGAGGAGGTGGAAAGCTGAAGCACACTCCCCTGTTCTCCAGGTACATAGATACAGGGAAGGTGCAGGACAAAGCAGCGAGTATGCTGAGTTAAACATGGTACTACCGGCCCTGCAAGTGGCACAAAATGATGAGGCTAGAATCTGTTATCTATATACAGATTCTTGGGGAGTCTATAAGAGTTTGCTGCATTGGACAGCAAAATGGCATCAAGATGCTTGGCAGATTAAGGGTAAATAACTTTGGGGTAAAGATTTATGGCCAAAGATTTGGACACTATGGGCCTTATTTTCCAATATCGCATTGGTAACGCATTAGGGGGCGTTACCAATGCAAATGAGGCTTCTTTCGTGCAGTGGGGAAACATCGTGTGTGGCGATGTTTTCGCCATTCGCGAAAACATTAGCGCCACACGCGATGTTTTCCCACTGCACGATGATTCTTTCAGGGTTTTATCGCGGTGCACGATATTTGCCAGTTTCATGTATCGCGGTGCACGATATTTGGCACTTTTTGGAGATAGTCCCAGAGAGAGAGAGAGAGAGAGAGAGAGAGAGAGAGAGAGAGAGAGAGAGAGAGAGAGAGAGAGAGAGAGAGAGAGAGAGAGAGAGAGAGAGAGAGAGAGAGAGAGAGAGAGAGAGAGAGAGAGCGCCCTTACTATAGTGCCTATGCCCTACATAGGTATTTGAATCCCTATGGGAGGGCTACCTACTAACTCGGGGTGGGGATTAGGTATGAGTGTCGGGGGTTGGGGGCCACTTTTTGCATTCCACATGAGACCTACTGACAGAACAGTGGTCTCTAGTGCAGATTTGCTGGCCGTCGGAGTGAGGACGCTCACTCCAAGCGGAGATTTGGCCAACATTTTCTCCACCTAGCATGTTGTTGCCCAGGTAGAGTGTCCATCAAGCTAGGTGGAGAGAACGTTGCCCAAACCACTTCTTGGTGTGAGCGTCCTCACTCCGACGGCCAGCAAATCTGCACTAGAGACCACTGTTCTGTCAGTAGGTCTCATGTGGAATGCAAAAGTGGCCCCCAACCCCCGACACTCATACCTAATCCCCACCCCGAGTTAGTAGGTAGCCCTCCCATAGGGATTCAAATACCTATGTAGGGCATAGGCACTATAGTAAGTCTCTCTCTCTCTCTCTCTCTCTCTCTCTCTCTCTCTCTCTCTCTCTCTCTCTCTCTCTCTCTCTCTCTCTCTCTCTCTCTCTCTCTCTCTCAACTACCGTGGATGGCGATAATCCTTTTCTGGCCCGTAGCGCAGTCCATAACGCGAAGTTGGAGTTGTAGTTAAAATCCGCGATAGCAGCCGCGCTACCACTGCGGTTGTTTCGCCGCACACGATACACAGGTTCCCGCTTTACATATGCTCCGCCCCAGCTCCGCCCCCTGAATACCAAATGACTAATTTGCATTCGCGAATCGCGTTAACAGCTGTTAACGCGATTCGCGAATTTATCGCACGCGGTAAAGTGCTTTGAAAATGAGGCCCTATGTCAGGAAAGGTAGGTCTTTGTTGGATATATATATATACTATATATATATAGTATAGTATATAGACTAATACTATTTTATTCAGGAACATTTGATAGTCTACAGCCCTAAGTATAGGAGACTAAGTACACATTTGATAATACTCAGTCCTGAGTACAAGTGATTATTATAGTCCTAAGTATATGATTAGATATATTTATTTCTGAGACTAGATATTATTTATTTCTATGTTAGCCATGACTCTGGCTTTTCCTCCTCCCAGTTTAAGTGCCCCTGTTTTATTGTAACTTTCATTCACTTTTTCTCTCTTCGCCTATTGTTCACGTTGATGTTAATGTTATTGCACAGATGTTTATTGTAAACCAATACGATATGATTGGTATCATGAGTGTTGGTATAAAAAAGCCCTAAATAAATAAATAAATAAATAAATAAATATATATAGATGCTCATGTGCGATGGGAGGATGGAGAGAGCATTCATAATCAGACTGCTGATCAATATGCAGCTATTCGTACTGTTTGCATTGAGGGAAAATGTGCACAAAGCACGAGGTCATTTGAGTGCAGATAATATGCAGAAATGGCACATCTTAAACATCTTCCTATAAAAGAGCTGAAGCAGAACAAGCAGTTAGAGCCTGTCAAAAGTGTCAGAAAGAGAAAGGGAGAATTCAACATGGAGTAGCACCTGGAGCCACAAAGGCCTGGATTCTCCATTCTCGCACAGAGGGGGTGAAGGGGTGGGCGGGCCTGCGAAAGCCGGCAGGCATCGCACCACCGCGGTGTTATCGCTGCCGGCTTTCGCACCCAATAGCTCCACCGTGAAAGGTGGTGCTATTGGGCGTGCTACTGGCAACGATAACGGTGCTTACCTTATCGCCACCAGCGAAGATACCACCGCGTCCGCCTCCTCATCGCCCCGACTCCTCCACTCCCTGCCCTGACTCCACCCCGACTCCGCCCCCTGCAAGCTATCACATGCGAAAAGGGACTTTTCATGGGGGAAAAGTCCCTTTTCGCGTGTGATAGGCTTAGAAAATGACCCCCCAAAGTGTGGTACTGTGCCATGGAAGTAGATTATATGGGCCCCTTGCCAACTGGCAAACATGGGGATAAGTTTATTTTGAACATAGTGGATACTTGTACTGGAGACTGTTTTTGTTTTCATGGTTATCCACTAGAAATTTGGTTTGCGTTTTTCTGAGAAAATGGTGCAAACCTTTGCTGCCTCTTTAGGGATTCATTGGCTTTTCCATATTTCTTATCATCCTGCCTCTACCGGGCTGGTAGAGAAAATGAAGGGTTTCGTTAAACAACAGTTGCGAAATCAGGGCAATGACTCCTATGCTGGGTGGGTTTCTAACTTGCCTATTATTGAATCTTATTTAAATGTTAGACCTTCTGTACTTAATGTTCTATGTTCCTGTCAACAGACTAGACCTAATATTATTGCTGAGGAGAAAACCAATCAATTATTCTGTGAGGGATGGAAAGTGAGGGCATGTTTTCCGTTGACATCATCAGATTGGTTCAAGGGAGAAATACTCTCTTTGGGTCAGTCCTTATCGAAGGTCGAACACCACCTGTCTTCCTACCTGTTCATCACCTGAAGGCTGCAGAATGACAAAGGCCTAGGGTTCACCAGTAATAAGACTTTTATGTGTTCGGATCGTTCTACTGACATTAGATGTTTTTTTCCTTCTTGCTTTTTAATGACATATGTATGGGACTGGAAATGTATGGTAATATCACATGTTGTGATGAAAAAGGGTCAAACTCAAATAATCAAAGGTGAAAAAAAGACAAAGTAGATTGAGAAATATACAACAAAAGTGCCTTTTTATAAATATTTAGCCATTGACAATGGCCAGTCATAATAGGCACTTCCGGTAACTAATTATACCTTCATTTCCCTCACGCTTAATCATAGGCCAGTAGAGTGTTCGTTTATATTTTTTCCTTTTTTTCTAATGCAAAATATTATGCAGTGGCAACAAATTCCCTGACATGGAGCCATGTTTCGAAACCTGCATCAGGAGGACATTGCTCTTGCATGGTAACATGCTTGGAGCGTTTGGGAATTTGTTGGTCTGATTGGATTGGGATTCTTAGTACTATCCAGGGGTGGGGGATGTTGCATAAACAAATAAAGAAAAGAAGGCTTCCATAACCTTTTTGTTAAACTGGTTACTGTATTGATAGTGTTGTTCACTGTTATGTTTTTTCTGTAACTGGGATATTGTATGTCTCCACAATAAAAAATGATTTTGCAAAAAAAAACAAAAACATGTTGAGTACGAGTTTTTTACTAAAATGGAAACATAAATGAAAATATCAATACAGTCATTTCATCCATAAAAAGATATCTTTCAACATACTTTCAAATAGAAACGTGCCTTAAATTATCTTTTGCAAAATATAAACAAGCGTAGAGAGCACAGAAATGTTTCTGGTGAAATAAAAATTAATGCTTGAAGACTATACGGAATGCGATTAAGTATTTTAGAATCAACTGTTTCATCTTTACTCAGGTTACCTCTGTACAAGCTAGCAGGGCTTTTTATAAAGGATAGCCTTACTATATATAATCAACTTCAACATATGTACAATTATATGAGAGTTAAAAATCTACGTTTTTTGTAATTTTCCAGTTTCTAGATTATTATCCACATTTGAATTATTTAAAAAGTATATTAGAGAAATACATTAAGTATTCCTGCAGATAAGGAAATATTGTTATCTAAAATGTATTATAATATGTTCCAGCTTTGGAAGGAGGAGTGAAGGGCAGGAAGATGTAATGGAGGTACTACAAGGGGATAGTCCTAGTAATTTGACCTCTTTTTTAGAAGCTTCCATAGATGATGTACCTATCAGGTCATTCTTTTGGTTTCTTTCAATTTAGAACAGGATACAAATTTGGTGCTTCAAAATTATTTTAAAAATAAGAATTTTCTTTTTTTGTGGACAAAAGTCCAAGTTTTTCCTGATGTTGCTAGAAGCATTCAGTTAAAGAGGAAGCACTTTTTACAACGAAAGCCCTGAGTTATAGCCCTAGGAGCAGTATTTTTCCTAAAATTCCCTTGCAAGTGCCTGATTACAGTTTAGAGAAATAAGTTTATTTTTCAGGATCCTGCTCATTTGGATACATTTCTGACAGGTAAGGGGGGTTCACTGGAACTTTGGGCTTAGTTTTGTAAATTGAGAGGATTAGCAGATAGTAAGGATTATATTCTCTCCATATTGTATATTTCACATTTTTCTTCTTTTTTTTTCTTTATATTTTCCTCTGTGATGCTCCCCAAATTAATAATGGGGACTTGACCTATTTGAATATTGTGATTAATTATTTTTGTATGTTTGCTGGTTAATTTTTCTGTAATTCTAATATGTTTGCCTGATAACTTCATTGGCATGTGATGTTAAATTCAATAAAATATAAATTATAAAAAAAAATAGTAATAGCAAAAGAAAAAAAAAATCACAGTTCATAATCAAATCTTCTCTTCTTTCAGCACAAGTTACTTCTTTCTCTCTATAAAGTATCTTATTTGGCCTACCCTGGTCTTCTTTTCCTTTCCATTATCAAAATTAGTCACAATGTCTTGATCAACTCAAGAAAAATCTCTGGTCCTGCAGATAGGAATCGACCAAGCCCTGCTGGCACACTTTGACTCCTGGGCCAGGCAAGTTCCCACCACAGTTAAAGTATGGGTTTCCTTAAAACTCTTCAAAACAGCATTACAAACATTGTATTTGTCTTCCCTTCAGGCTTCATGAGACTCTGGCCTGAACTCCTGCTTCTCTCCTGCTGTAACCCTGGGAGAGGGTCACCACTACATCCTCAGATTAGATTATGCACCCCTGGAGAAGCCCCAGACCAAGTATAGTCAGGGTTCTAATAACCATCTCCTTAAACCAAGCTCAAAGGGCTGTAACAGTCTGTCTGTCTGTATTTAAGACCCTCTGACCAAAAGAAGACCTTTCAGCACTTGGAACCTCCTCACTTTACTTCAATGCAACCTTTGCAACCTTTCCAGACTTCCCATAAAGGGAAAATGTCCACGTTACACTCAAATCCTAAAACAGCAATATCTATACTTCTGTGGCACACATGGGCCACATAAGCCAGACATTTTTTGTTGTTACATACTTTGTGTTAGGATTTATGGGCCAGGGTCTTTGAGTCCAGAGGACCTTCACCCAGTGGTTTCAGAACCCCAGCCCCTCGTGCCGCTCTCACGGTGATATCATGACTTCTGTTACAATCTCTTACACTATTATTTCCAGAATGTAGCTTCTATAGAGACAAAGAATCATAAATCTAATAAATGATAATTGCATTTAACAAGAGATTTCCATCAACAGAAACCAGCAATGATATTTTATCAATTTTGTTACAAAAATTAATACACTTTTCTTTCTGACTATTATAGATTTCCCTCCAAGTCACCTGGGATATGCACAAGTGAGTATTGTTACAGTACATCTACTACTAACTGTGACCGGACCCCCCCAGTCCGTCACTATATGCCATAGTTCCATTTCCAGAGATGTAATAATTACGGAGCTATCCATCCCCTTTTCCCTTCTCCCACCTAGGAGAACTGGGATTGGTTGCTCAGTCCCTTTATAACTAGCCATTTTGCATTTTAAAGTATAGCTAGAGTCAGATCATAACAGACACAGAACAGGAAAGATGTAGATTTTTCTCCCTCCTGGGTGAGGCCTCCCTGCCTCATCAGTGCCCCATTTTGGAAGTAGGGAGGGGTTCACTGTGCACAACCTGCTAGTGAATCCTTGGTATTTAGTTTAAATAGAGGTATTTCTGGCCTGAATCCATTTGGATTTTGCACTCCTTGACTGAAGACCAGTGAGCCCATTCATTCCATGATTGTGGCAATCGTCTGTGGTAGGCATGGCTGTGTGAGGTGCTTGAAGGCCATCGAAAGGACTGGGTTTCTCTTTTGGGCAAGGTCATCCTCACTGACTGTACTCAGACTGCAGCAGCTAAAGACCAATGAGCCCATTCACTCCATGAATGTGGCAAGTGCTTGTGACAGTAGAATACCAGTCTAGGAAGGTTTTTTGTAAAAGAAAGCATATCTCTTTTGTTGTGAGGAGGCCTTTTGGTCACTCCTCCTACTGGGAGCTTGGCTGGATCAGCAGGTTACTATCCAGACTCTTCAACAAAAGGAGTCACCTGTTTGGACAATTAAAGAAATCTAGCATATCCAGCATAGCTCTCTGCTTCAACGGCAGGGGGAATGAAGAAAAGTGGATCTATATACAGACAACAACCAACAAGGACTGAATTACATAGTCTGGGTAAACAAATAAGCATGGTTGTAGCTTGCTTATTGCAGCAGTTACTACCCTTAACTAATTAAGATAGATATTTCACTTAGATGCAGTTCCTACACTGCTCTCTACATTCATGGTGGGGTGGAAGGGAAACAGAACCAAAAGGTTACTAAGAGCCAAGAGTAACAGATAAGTATGAGAAAAAAAAAGTGCAAAACTTGCTGGGCAGACTGGATGGGCCGTTTGGTCTTCTTCTGCCATCATTTCTATGTTTCTATGTTTCTAGTATGATCATGGAGACCCCCATCTGGATCTCCTCCAACATGGAGCCAGGATACAGGGCTGGGTGTTGGGGAAGACACTGGATCAGCAAGTAGGATAGATTTTTACTATGCTAGAAGGGGACCCCTGACATCGGAATCCCAGTTAAGCCGCTGGGAGAGATTTTAGTGTACATTTTACATCACCATAGGAAGTTCAACCATTTTTCTGAAGGAAAAGACACCTACCCAGAATGAAATACCCTAACTGTACAAGACTCATCTGTATCTGCACACTTATTCAGAAATGGACTTTAATTTGCCTTAACTAAACAGTAAATTATTAATTAACACCCAGTGCCTAGACCTGCCTAGTTATTCACAGTATCTCCCTCCAGGGGATGCCCCAGCTTCAGACACACACTGGATCACACACCACTGTCTGGGACATAGACGAGTCTCCCCCCCCCCCCCCCATAAAAAGAATCCCCCCACAGGGATCAGGAGTTGAGCTTAGGATGGAGCCAGCTAACTGGAGCAGCCCCAAAGAGTATAAATTAAATGTGTACCCTGAAGGAAATCACCACTTCCAAAAAAGGGGTTACATATTAAGTCTTTTTAGATTGACTCAACATGACCTTCAATCAATATGATTAAAAAAAAAACCTGTTAAATACAGATTAACCATGTTAAAACCCTGATAAAAACAGTTAAAACATTAAGAGTCCTTTAGATGAGTAGCACTCTGGGTTAAAATATTGACACATGTTGGGCTAGCCCATTGGCTCAGTTGTAGTGCTATGCATTGCCATGCTGAAGATCACTGGGTCAATCCCCAAGTCAGATCTTTTACTCCCTGGATTGGCTGTGGCTGTGACTGTGGCTGCTGCAGAGACAGCATTCACAGTCCCTGGGGAGGGGGATAAGGGAAGTCATTGCCATTACTTAAGGTCTGATACCGAAGGCCTGGACCCATGATTGTAGGGTTCTGGAAGCTGCCCTGGTGCACTGTGATGACCAGAACCTCTAACAATAATCATTCATCAACCTATATTTAAAGTCTGAACCCAATTGGTATCACACTCATGGAGATAAACTATTGCCTTTCTGCATAGAAAGGAGAAAGAGTGATTCCTTCAAAACATGAGGAACCAAATCCCCGGAAACCAACCATATTATTTTTACTAAACTCTCTCCACCAGTTCTTACAAGAACAGGTAGGGAATCATTCCTCACCAACTTCTCTAGCAAAGTCACCTGGAGAGAGAAAATGCCCTTCATTAAACCCTGGTAAAAGCTCTGAGTTAAAGAAATTACCTTGTAAACCTCTGTATATTCTTTGAGTTGGAGAAGACCCACTCTGGCTAGAGGCCTACTTACTTAAGAAACATACATTTCACATTTGGAGATGTTAATTGCCTGGGAAAGGTGAGGAATTTCTCAATAATTTATTACGCTTTACAGAAGCTAGTACTACTCTTCCTCAAACCTATGGAATAAAACTGCATGAAAATATAGCAATTAGAGGAAGCATAAAAAAAGATATCAATCTAGTCAGGAATACTCCTTCCTGAAAAAAAAAACAAAAACCAGTCTGTTACTATCATGCAAATAAATGAATACCACAAATAGAAATTTTGAAAGAAGACAGAGAAGATATGTTTGGAACATATTTTAATATTTTATCACTTATTTAGCAATTTCAGACTATTTTCTTTATTTTTTTGTTGTACATTGTTGTATATGGAATATCATCACAAGTCACTCTTTTGTTTGATTCTAACTTAAATCAATCATCATACCTATGTCAAACAAGCCTTTGCATTATATGAATCTTCTTCTAAAAACCTCTGGCCTAGATCTCTTCCAGGATCACGCCCTCTGCTTCAGGGATCTGGTTCCCCACAATTCCAAACAAAATGTCCCATAATTCACGCAATGTAAAGGCATAAACTAAGGCATTCACTCATAAGAACAAAAGAACACACAAAGTTGCCATATTGGGTCAAACTGAGTGTCCATCAGGCCCAGGATACTTTTTCAACAGTGGCCAATCCAGATTACAAGTACCCAGACATTAAGTAGATCACATACTACTAATGCTAATAATAGCAGTTACTATTCCCCAAGTCAACTTGATTAATAGCAGTTAAAGGATTTCTCTTCCAGAAACTTATCCAAACCATTTTTCAACCCAGCTACACTAACTGCCCTAACCATATCCTCTGGCACCAAATTCCAGAGCTTAATTATGTGTTGAGTTAAAAAGAATTTTCTCCAATTTGTTTTAAATGTGTTACTTGCTAACTTCATGGGGTGCCCCCTAGTCCTTCTATTATCCGAAAGAGTAAATAACAAATTCATATTTACCCATTCTAGACCTCTCATGAATTTATAGACCTCTATCATATCCCCTCTCAGCTGTCTCTTCTCCAAGCTAAATAGCCCTAACCTCAGAAGAAATTGCCATACTGGGTCATACCAAGGGTCAATCAAGCCCAGCATCCTGTTTCCAACAGTTGCCAATCCAGGCTACAAGTACCGGCAAAAACCAAAAAACAATGGGGTAGATCTTAAAAGTCCTTCGCGCGTAAATCCTCCTGGATTTACGTGCACAGGGTACTCGCGCGTGCCGGCGAGCGCAAAGCCCCGGGACGCGTGTAAGTCCTGGGGCGAGAGGGGGCATGTCCGGGGTGTCGGCCGGCCGGGGGGGGGTGTCCGGGAGGGTGTCCGGGGTCAGGGGGAGGTCCAAGGCGGGTCAGGGCGTGGCAACGGTTCGGGGGCAGGCCGGGAGGGTGGTCCCGAGTCCCCCGGCAATGCGGCCTTTGCCGGGGGATGCCGAGGTGGCGCGCACAAGTTACACCTACCTCAAGCAGGCGTAACTTGTACAGCAAAGGTAGAGGGGGGATTTAGGTAGGGCTGGGGGTGGGTTAGATAGGGGAAGGGAGGGGAAGGTGGGGGGACGCGGGAGGGAACGGAAGCAGGCTGCGTGGCTCGGCGCGCACAGGCTGCCGATTTTGCGCAGCTTTGCGTGCGCTGACCCCGGATTTTATAAGATACGCGTGACTACGCGTGTATCTTATAAAATCCGGCGTACTTTTGTTTGCGCCGGTTGCGCAAACAAAAGTACGCGCATGTGTACTTTTTAAAGATCTACCTCTAAGTATATCCCACACTACTGATGCATAGCAGTGGCTATTTTCTAAGGCAACTTATTTATTTATTTAATAGCTTTTATATACCGATAACCGTTTGCACATCATATCGACTTACAAGTAACATGAACTTGATTAATAGCAGGTAATGGACTTCTCCAAGAACGTATCCAAAACTTTTTTAAACCCAGCTACACTAACTGCACAACCATATCCCCTGGCAACAAATTCCAGAGTTTAATTGTACACTGAGTGAAAAAGAATTTGCTCTGATTAGTTTTAAATGTGCTACATACTAACTTTATGGAGTGCCCCCTAGTCCTTCTATTATCCGAAAGAGTAAATAACCAATTCACATTTACCTGTTCTAGACTTCTCATGATTTTGAAGACCTCTATCATATCTCCCCTCAGTCGTCTCTTCTCCAAGCTGAACAGCCCTAACCATTTTAGTCTTTCCTCATAGGGGAGCAGTTCCATCCCCTTTATCCCCCTGGTCGCCCTTCTCTGTACCTTCTCCATCACAACTATATATTTCTTGAGATACAGTGACCAGAATAGTACACAGTATTCAAGGTGTGGTCTCACCATGAAGAATTACAGAGGCATTATGACGTCTTCCGTTTTATTCACCATTCCCTTCCTAATAATTCCTAACATTCTATTTGCTTTTTTGACTGCCAAAGCACACTTAGCCGACAATTTCAAAGTATTATCCACTATGACGCCTAGATCTCTTTCCTGGGTGATAGCTCCTAATATGGAACCTAACATTGTATAACGACAGCCTAGGTTATTTTTCCCTATATGCATCATCTTGCACTTATCCACATTAAATTTCATCTGCCATTTGGATGCCCAGTTTTCCAGTCTCACAAGGTCCTTCCGCAATTTATCACAATCCGCTTGTGATTTAACTACTCTAAATAATTTTGTACTGCAAATCTGATTATCTCACTCATCGTATTCCTTTCCAGATCATTTAACAATATACTGAAAAGCACGGGTCCTAGTACAGATCCTTGAGGCACTCCACTGTATATCCATTTCCACTGACAAAATTGTCCATTTAATCCTACTCTTTGCTTCCTGTCTTTTAACCAGTTTGTAATCCACGAACGGACATTGCCACCTATCCCATCACTTTTTACTTTTCTTAGAAGCCTCTCATGAGGAACTTGGTCAAACGCCTTCTGAAAATCCAAGTATACTACATCTACCGGTTCACCTATATCTACATGTTTATTAACCTCTTCAAAAAAGTGAAGCAGATTTGTGAGGCAAGACTTGCCTTGGGTAAAGCCATGCTGACTTTGTTCTATTAAACCATGTCTTTCTATATGTTCTATGTTTTTGATCTTTAGAACACTTTCCACTATTTTTCCTGGCACTGAAGTCAGGTTAACTGGTCTGTAGTTTCCTGGATCACCCCTGGAGCCCTTTTTAAATATTGGGGTTAGATTAGCTGTCCTCCAGTCTTCAGGTACAATGGATGATTTTAATATATGGTTACAAATTTTAACTAATAGAGCTGAAATTTCATTTTTTAGTCTTTCAGAACCCTGGGGAGTATACCATCCTGTCCAGGTGATTTACTACTCTTCAGTTTGTCAATCAGGCCTACCACATCTTCTAAGATCATCATGATTTGGTTCAGTTCATCTAAATCATTACTCATGAAAACGTTCTCCGGAACAGGTATCTCCCCAACATCCTCTTCAGTAAACACCAAAACAAAGATATCGTTTAACCTTTCCGTGATGGCCTTATCTTCTCAAAGTGCCCCTTTAACCACTCGATCATCTAATGGTCCAACTGACTCCCTCACAGGCTTTCTGCTTGGATATATTTTAAAAAGTTTTTACTGTGAGCTTTTGCCTCTACTGCCAACTTCTTTTCAAATTCTCTCTTAGCCTGTCTTATCAATGTCTTACATTTAACTTGCCAGTGCTTATGCTTTATCCTACTTTCTTCTGTTGGATCCTTCCAAGTTTTGGCTAAAATAGCCTTATTCACCTCACCTTTTAACTATGCCGGTAATCAGTTTGACTTTCTTCCACCTTTCATAATGTGTGGAATACATCTGGACTGTGCTTCTAAGATGGTATTTTTAACAATGTCCACACCTCTTGCACACTTTTTACCTTTGTAACTGCTCCTTTCAGTTTTTTCTATTTTTCTCATTTTATCAAAGTTTCCCTTTTGAAAGTTTAGCACTAGAGCCGTAGATTTATTGTCCCTCTTCCTGTCATTAATTCAAATTTGATCATATTATGATCACTTTTGCCAAGAGGCCCCACCACCATTACCTCTCTCACCAAATCCTGTGCTCCACTAAGAATTAGATCTAAATTTGCTCCTCTCTCATCAGTTCCAGAACCAATTGCTCCATAAAATTGTCATTTATTCCATCCAGGAACTTTATCTCTCTAGCATGTCCTAATGTTACATTTACCCAGTCAATATTGGGGTAATTGAAATCTATCCAAAAAAGAAGAAGCAAAAAACCTTGCACATCCGCAAGTATCAAAGTACACTGGTGCAGGATAAACTTTATCACCACCAAATAACTCAAAAAAGCTTTATTAAGTTTCCAACAAACAGGAATAAATCAGTATGTAGCTGGCAACTCCATGAATAGAATAGCAGAAATATTAAAGCGGTCCCCCGACACGGTCCCGTGTTTCACTAGGCTGCATCGGGAGGGACCAACACGAAGGTTATCATCTAAACAAAAATAAATATAAAAATCACTATACATAGGTGGTAAAACGGCTATACATGTAATAACAAACTATACACATACCTTCTAGCAGTGGTCAATGGAGTGTGAACGCCCTCACATTTGACAATCATTTAAAGGTAAGAAAAAGGCGCGAAAGCAGACAGTATCGCGAGAGCTGTCAAAGGAAATCACGGCAGCGACTCAGTCGAACAAATACCAGTCGATATCCTTGTTGAGTCCTTTCGGGGGAAACCGTGTCCAAAGTGAAAATCCATTTCTGTTCCCTTCGACCCAGAATCTCAGAGAAGTCACCGCCTCTGATGGGACGGTGAACCACCTCGAGAACTGAGAAGGAAAGATCAGAAACGGAGTGGCCGCGTTCCGACCAATGTGAAACCAGGGGTTCATCTAGTCTACAGAGACATATATTTGAGCAATGCTCTATCATCCGGGTCTTGAGCATCCGGGTAGTCTTTCCAACATACAAGAGTGGGCAAGGACATTTTATAATGTAGACAACTCCTTTTGTCAAACAGTCAGAGTCCACTCGTACTTTGAATAAACGGCCAGTAAGGGGATGCACAAACCCGGAGGATTGCTCAGTATGACAACACATGCTACAACGTCCGCATGGCCTATGAATGGCATTTGTGGAAGGAGTGGTGGCTATAGCATTCTGGGGAATGCTATAGCCACCATGATTCGCCAACATTGGACTTCATTAGCACTTTCTGATTTATTACAGAGCCCCCTGCGTTTCACCTTCCGGCGGGGCAAGAATCTACGTGACCGGCTTGTACATACTGCCTCCTCTTCAGTAGGTTTCACTCCTTCCACAAATGCCATTCATAGGCCATTCATAGTTTCTTCACATTTTGTTTTTTATAATTCATTTTCCATTGTGCTCACCTAATTCCTTCACTCCCCTCCCCATCTTGTCTTTAGAACTGTATCTTTTCCTTAGTTAACTTTTTTTTAATTTTCTTTTTTACAGGCTGGTTCATCTCTAGGGACAGTCAGCCTGACACAGAAAGAAAGCAGTGGCGTACGCATTTGACATCCTGGCATGCAGCAGCTGCTGCTGGAATCCACCGGCGCATCTGTGTGTCTGATATAACCGAAGCCAAGAGCCCTCCGCGGCAGGGTTCAGTCAAACAGACAGGGCCACTTTATCCTGGTCAGGATTCCAAGCATAGCAGAACTGCACTGCATGGCTGATAGTGCTGGGCAGAGCAATAAAGAAAAAAAAAAAGCACAACTATAAAAAAATATATTAAAAAAACAAAACCTTCACATGGCTTCTGCTCCTGAACATGTGGCCCTGAAAGGAAACCTTAAATCTTTCTAAAGCCTCAGATTACTGAGGTCATCGCCAGCAAGATTTATGGTCTGGCTCGAAAAGCTTTTATTTATTTTTTTTTATATTGTTTTTTCCTGATTTCTAACTGTTCACTTCGCATGCAGGAGGAGTCTGATAATTCAAATGGTTCCACTGGAATATACACTTTGATATTTCAGAGGCAGGTTTAACCTAGTCTGTGCAGTTGAAAACTACTCTTGGCACACAGACTTCCTGCGCATTTTAGGAGGGAGAGAAGCTCCTCTCTTTTCCCTTGGATATTAGCAGCCACAAAGCCTGCGCATTAAAAGCACCTGTGCAGTTTGCAGCTGCTGCTTGTGTGGGAGGGGAGGGGGGAGTTTCCCTGCAGCTAAAAGCATGCAGGCTCTGAAACCCACCTACACAGACACTGCAGGCGGGGACGCTTCAGTCAGGCCATTTGGCCAGGTACATGTTTTTGAAATATGACCCACTTTAGGGGTAATTTTCAGCCAGTGTAAAGTCTATGGGTGCTTTTTACTCGCAGGCTTTACTCTAGTTTTCAAAGTGAAATGAACCTCCTCCCCCCTCCCTCCCTCGCAAAATGATCAAAAAGCCACCAGGGGTCTTATTAGAGCCTCCACCCACCCGAGGGCTGCCTTTCGAGGTGGACCTGCAAAAACATGTTTTAAAAAAAAAAAACAGATTTTTAACCACGTGGCGATGTCCGGTCACCCCCTCCCCATTAAACCAAATACCCCCTCTGGCCCAGGACAAGCTCCCTTCTCTTTTGTTAACCTCTCCACCCCCAAGAGCTGCCTCCCACTCCCCAGCCCCCCCCTTTCCATTAATGAGAATTCTAGGTAGGTTCCTCCCTCCCCCAAAAATGACCCTGGTGGCCCTAGTCCTAGTTCCCCCTGAGACTTCCCATGACCCCCCTACCTTTATAATCCTCGTGCGATATAGCCTTATCATGGCTTGATAAATGATTCCCCTAGCTAGCTAAGTGGCACTGTCTGAATATTCAGCCATGCCTAACATCTGATAGTGGCTAAAGGGTTACCCAGATAAGAGAGAGGTGGGATGGCAACTTTCTGGGGCAGAGCTACTTAGCTGGCTAGCTTAGCTGAATAAATGTCAATATTCATCCTTATCTGGCTAACAGGCGGATTCAGTAAAAGTGCGAGCGATTCAGGGGGGGAAGAAGATGCAAATTAGGGCCCGCGGTAAAAAGAGGCGCTAGGGACACTAGCGCATCCCTAGCGCCTCCTTTTTGACAGGAGCGGGTTTGACAGCCAACGCTCAATTTTTCCGGCGTCGGTTCTCGAGCCCGCTGACAGCCACGGGTTCGGAAAATGGACGCCAGCTAAATTGAGCGTCCGTCTTCCGACCTGCGGACCGCCGGCCAATTTAACATTTTTTTTTTTTTATTTTTGACTTTTTTTTAATTTTGGGGCCTCCGACTTAATATCGCTATGATATTAAGTCAGAGGGTGTACAGAAAAGCAGTTTTTTCTGCTTTTCTGTACACTTCCCCGGTATCTGCAGAAATTAGTGCCTGCCTTTGGGCAGGCATTACTTTCTGTATCGCGTGGGAATAACTAATAGCGCTCGCAACATGCATTTGCATGTTGCGAGCGCTATTAGTTTTGGGGGGGGGGGGTTGGATGTGGGTTTTCGATGTGCTATTTACCCCTTACTGCCATCTTCATGCGGCCTGGAGGCCACACCCTCCAGCTCCTCTAGCGGCGAGGAGTCACCACCGAAGTCCCTGCTGAGCGGCAACGGGAGGCCGCTGCTGCTCCGACATCATCTCGGGGCCTGGAGGCCACCCCAAAGCCTGCCTGTCCTTCTGCATCAAAGTGCAGGAGAGCGCCACTGTCCGTGGTGCTACTTCCTGTTCCTGCCTGTTTTGGGCTCCGCCGTGCACCTCGTCAGAGTATTTAAAGGGCCAGTAGCAGGAAGTGCTCCTGGCCCCACCGGAATCCAGCTGGTCTTCATTTCCTGCTTCAGCCCTTTATAAGGGCCCTGCCTGACTTCATCCAGTACCTTTGGATTGGGTTCCACAATTGTCTGTGCTCCGTGACTGATCCAGGTCCTCCGTGGTCTTCTTTTGTTTAGATGGCTTCATGTTCAATGTCCTGTTGTCCCTGTTGAAGTGGAGGAGGAAGTATTAGGTGATAGGGTGCTGCTCCTATGTGCACTGTCGTCTGAGGTGCCCACTGTTAGTGTTTCCTCCTCTGCTATATCTCTGTTCTGCTTCAACCAATGGTATTCCTGTTCACAGATCTTCTCTGACAGCATGTTCTTCGTATCCCCTTTCATATGGGGATTATAAAATGTAGCGAGCATGTATGTACTGTTTTTGGTGAGAGGTTGTAGTCTCTCTGTCACCTGCTTCTGCAAGGAGTCCAGACAGCATAGCATATCATTCCCTCTTCCTGTTGAAAGCCCTCCAAATTTTCCTCCAGGACATTTGCTATGGGGATGACATCAACCAAAGTGGCGCCTCTGGAACCCATCAACTCCATGGCATCCTTAAAGGGCTTCAGGATTTTCATGAGCTGCGTCATGATGTCCTAGGGACACTGCACACCTATCTCCACTTCCCATGACAGATCACGAAGAAGTGTCTACTGCTCCAGTAACCTCTGCAGCATCATATAGGTGGAACTTTAGTAGGTGCCAATATCTTGAATGAGATGCTTGTAAGGCATCTCAGAATCATTCTGCTTTTCACAGAGAAGCTGCCCCATCTTCCCACTTCTGTGGAAGTGTCCGGCTATTCTCCTGTAGTTCTCTACGAACTCCTGCAGGTAGACATTCTCTTGGTCCTTGGACCACAGCCCCAGGGCCTCCTTCATTACTAGATGCAGGGTGTGAGTAAAACATCAGTCACCCTGAAATCCCCCATCAATTATTGCCTCTACCATATTTGAGCCATTGTCAGTCAAAAACCTGCATTTCGACTCCTGGTTCTCTGGTCTAGCCGCCAGCCCTCCAGCATCTCTCTAATGGCTGCTGAAATATTGGCCGAGGTATGGGCCTCATCTGTCAAGTGAGGGTGCAGCAAAACCGACCCGGGTGTCTCCTTTAGAGCTGCCGCAAGCCCTTGTCTCAAGCAGGTCCCATCAGAGAGAGGAAAGACTTATGAAGCATTCGTAGTGATCCAGATGTCACTGGTGAACAGTGCACTGCTCTCCTCTACATTGGCCAGCAGCATCTGGATGTGACTAAGGCACTGGTTGTACAGCTAAGGATGAGCTTTCTACTAAATGTGGTGACTCCTGCAGCAAACGCTTGAAACTCACATTCACCACTACCTGCATGGGCTGGTGAACAAGAGCAATCATTTCCCCAGTGCTCCCGGTTACCACTCTTGATGCTGCCTGCCTTTTTCCCCGGGATGGTGTTACTGAACACCACACCACTTCCTCCATGGTGGGTTGTCGCTTCTGACGCATGGCAGGGGACTGCTGGCCTGCCACCTGATTCGCAGAAGGAGCCGAGGGTATGGCAGCAGCTTGGGAAACACTCTTCCCTTTTCAAATGGAAGAAGGGGTCTCCTGAACACTACTTCTACTACCATCCCCAACTGACAGTTGTGGTGGATACTGCTGAAAAAAAATAAAAAAATAAAAAAATAAAAATGATTTGAAGTAGGTAAGCAGGGAACTTCAACAGGTCAGGTCTGGTGAAGGACTGAGGCAGTGCAGTACTGCCAACCTGGCAGCTATAAAATTAAAAAAAAAAAAGAAAGAAAGAAAATGCCCCCCCATGGTTGAAGGCAGTGTTATGCTGTAGAAAAAAAGCTGGGCAGGCAGGCAGAGAAAGAGATAAGCAGGCATGGGAGTGCTTTTGATCTTTTGATTCCTCCTGCGGTCCCAGCAATGCAGGCAGATGGGGTGATCAGCTGGGGGGGGGGGGGGGGAGGGGCGGAGGCGGCTGTGATTGCTGCTTCTTCCTCTTCCTTTCCATACTGAGGAGGCAGTGGCAGGAAGGAATCTCAGAATGAGAAGGCTTGGAAAAGCCTCTGGAGCTGAAAACAGAGGCAGGTCTGACCTAGACGTCATTGCGGCAACATGAAGGGACAAAAAAAAAGTTTTACAAGAGTAAAATAAATTAAACTTATCCCCCGATTTGCAGTGGGAGATCTCTAAGGAAGGGCTATATGAATTTTGGAAGCCCCAGAGTAACCTCACCTACTCCGATGCAAATTGCAATAAAACAGCAAAATGTATTTGAAATAAAATAAAATGACTGTTGTGCTCAACAGAGGGGGGCCACATGGAGGTCTACGTAACCACCAAAGCAGAGTAATTAGGAGAATGAAAATTACTAAAAACCATGAAGTTCTTCTCTGAGCTCTAATAAAATGCACAAAAAGCATATAAAAAATTGAACATTGCAAGGGAGACACATAATGTGCAGACACTTACCAAGGGATCAGAGACATTGCTTAAACCTTTTATTAGATTTTTAAAATATGCAGACTTTAGAGGGAGCATTTATGTAAAAGAACATTTTTTGGCCATAAAAACCGGGATAAATAAAATACCAGATGAACATCATGTGTGGTATCATTAAATCTGATGTGTAATTTTGAAAAGTTAAATTTTATTGATAAGACCGACTCCAGTCCAGACTGTTTTTTATAGTCTGGTCCTGGTTTTACTCAAAGGGCCTGGTTAGAATAGCACTTGACAAAGTCCCAAACGCATGGAAGTTGTAACCAGTACAGCAGAAACGGCTTGGGTGTAAGTTGCCCAGCGTGGAGACACCCCAAAGGGACTAAGGTGGTCAGATTCCTAAGCTAAATGAAAATTGTTAAGCAAAAAGAAACAACCATACTACAATTAGACGAATGAAGAGTTAAAACTTCATAAGCTAACAAGTAAAACTCAGATTCATCAAGAAAAAAAAGTTCCTAGAGAAACATGAGGAGAAGGGATACAGTAACATTCACATACAGTGTGACAGTTTTAGAATTGTAACAGAACAGACTGAAAAAGGACTGGAGCAGGAGCTTGGCTAGCTATGGGCAGACGGGGCCAGTGCCTCGAGTCACCTCGCTCCCCAGAACATCACCTTAAGAACATAAGAACATAAGAAATTGCCATGCTGGGTCAGACCAAGGGTCCATCAAGCCCAGCATCCTGTTTCCAACAGAGGCCAAAACCAGGCCACAAGAACCTGGCAATTACCCAAACACTAAGAAGATCCCATGCTACTGATGCAATAAATAGCAGTTTTATGCAGTTTTTATCTTTAGTCCCAGTTACTAGGGATGTGCAGAGCAAATGTTTAAGTTCATATGTCCAAAGGGGGTCCCATTTGTGGTCAATATGGACATAAACAGAATTCAATGAGTTGAGTATATGTCCATATGTGCAAATAAAAATTTAAACCCCTCACCCTCCTTAATCCCCCCCCCCCCCAAGACTTACCACAACTCCCTGGTGGTCCAGCGGGGTCAGGACGCCATTTCTGACCAACTTTGCAAGGAGCACGTGACGTCAGCGTCACGTCGGAGTGACGCGGCGTCACATGATTCCCCGCGGGTTCGCGCCAGAACGCTCGTTCGGCCCAAAAGGAACTTTTGGCCAGCTTGGGGGGGCCTCCTGACACCCCCAAGCTGGCCAAAAGTTCCTTTTGGGCCGAACGAGGGTGCCGGAGGGAACTCGCGGGGAATCACGTGACACCGCGTCACTGCGACGTGGCGCCGACGTCACGTGATTCCCCGCGGGGTCGCTTCCGGGATCCTCGTTCGGCCCAAAAGGAACTTTTGGCCAGCTTGGGGGGGCCCCCCAAGCTGGCCAAAAGTTCCTTTTGGGCCGAACGAGGATCCCGGAAGCGACCCCGCGGGGAATCACGTGACGTCGGCGTGACGCGGCGTCACGTGATTCCCCGCGAGTTCCCTCTGGCACCCTCGTTCGGCCCAAAAGGAACTTTTGGCCAGCTTGGGGGGGCCTCCTGACCCCCCCAAGCTGGCCAAAAGTTCCTTTTGGGCCGAACGAGCGTTCCGGCGCGAACCCGCGGGGAATCACGTGACGCCGCGTCACTGTGACATGGCGCCGACGTCACGTGCTCCTCGGAAAGGCTTTCAGAAATGGCGTCCTCACTCCTCGCTGGATCACCAGGGAGTTGTGGTAAGTCTTTGGGGGGGGATTAAGGAAGGTGAGGGGTTTAAATTTTTATTTTGGATCAACAATCGCGATTTCCAACTTATTCAACATAGCTATGTTGAATAAGTTGGAAATCCGATCGTTTATGTCTTATCACTTTTTTAAGTTAAAAAAAAAAAAAAAGTAGCGTTTTACATTTATGTTCAATACGAATGCACACCCCTACCAGTTACCCCACTCCCTGTTCCATGTAATTTTCCTATCTCTCAGTTTAATGTAAACCGATATGACGTTTCACACTAATACCGGTATATAAAAGCTTTCAAATAAATAAATAAGTACACTTGATTAATAGCCATTAATGGACTTCTTCTCCAAGAACTTATCCAAACCTTTTTTGAACCCAGCTACACTAACTGCACTAACCACATCCTCTGGCAACAAATTCCAGAGCTTTATTGTGCATTGAGTGAAAAAGAATTTTCTCCAATTAGCTTTTTCCTTGTGACCTCTCCTGCCTTTTATTCTTTCCCCTCATCTCCCTCCTTCATTCCATTTCGCACTTGTAAGGCAGTTTCCTCTTCTTGGCGCCAGCGTGGTTCAATGATTAGCCATTTGAACCACGAGGAGTTTCCATAGATGCAGAACCCCGCAGGTCAAACAACTTGTCATGGAACTGCGCCTAGACCAGCAGCAGCAGCAGCACGGAGCAGGAGAAGCATCAGTCTTAGAAGCGCCAGATGGGGAATGAAGGAGGAAGGGGAAGGACAAAAGACAGGAGAGGCCGCAATAAAGAGCAACCTGTTTTTAAACTGTTAAGTTTCAGCTCTGGGTCCTGGAGCTGGCAGAGTCAGAATGCAGCAGAGGGCTGCTTAAGGTCTCTTCTGGTGCACAAGCTAAGTCTGATAGAATTATCAGATGAGAAGAGACCTAGGCCTGAGCCTGCTGCTTATGCAAGACTGATTCATAAAATACCGTATCCAATATAAAGTATTCTGCATTTTACATAAAATTATTTATGCAGAACA
The DNA here is from genome assembly GCF_901001135.1 of Rhinatrema bivittatum. NCBI lineage: Eukaryota > Metazoa > Chordata > Amphibia > Gymnophiona > Rhinatrematidae > Rhinatrema > Rhinatrema bivittatum. Next base: position 539,996,219 of record NC_042615.1, on the reverse strand, counting down.
AACGGACTGGTTGAATGCAGCAACTCGTCTACATAAACCCCAGAGAAACTTGAGATCTGCTAATAAAGGGCTTCTAACAATACCATTGGTAAATTCGGCCCATCTAATGGGCCGATACAGTAAAAAACGCGGGAGAGCGGGTGAGCGCCCGCTCTCCCAGTGCGCGCACAGGACACTCTCCTGTGCGCGCAATACAGTAAAAAAAAATATTTAAATTAGGCCCGGTGGTAAAAAGAGGTGCTAGGGACACGCTAGTGTCCCTAGCACCTCTTTTCGGACAGGAGCAGCCGCTGACAGCGGATTTGACAGCAGATGCTCAATTTTGCCGGCGTCGGTTCTTGAGCCCACTAGCCATGGGTTGGGAAACCGGACACCGGCAAAATTGAGCATCTGGTTTTCAACCCGCGAGCCGTGGGCCTATTTCAGGTTTTTTTTTTGTTTTTTTGTTTTACTTTTTTAAACTTTCAGGACCTCATGATATTAAGTCGGAGGGTGCACAGAAAAGCAGTTTTTATTGCTTTTCTGTGCACTTTCCTGCTGCCCGGAGAAATTAGCGCCTACCTGGGTAGGCGCTAATTTCTGAAAGTAAAATGTGCGGCTTGGCTGCACATTTTACTTACTGTATCGCGCGGGAATACCTACCTAATAGGGCCATCAACATGCATTTGCATGTTACGGGAGCTATTAGTTTTGGAGGGGGTTGGCCGCATGTTTTTGACGAGCTATTACCCCTTACTGAATAAGGGTTAAAGCTAGCGCGTCCAAAATGCGCGTCCAAATGCCAGCTAACAGTGCGCTCCGATGGAGTGGCCCGTAACTCAGGTCAGAGATAGAAGCATTTCCCTGGCTGGCCTTAAGCTGTGGAATGAACTTCCTACTGAGTTGAGGATCCTAGCCGATAGGAAATCTTTTCAAAAGAATTTGAAAACTTGGCTTTTCGGAATTGCGTTTGGAGCGACTGTTTAAGAACTATTTTAATATAAGTTTAGAGTGACTGACTAAGAACCGTTTTAATTATTTTATTTATATACCTACGAAGCAGCTGTTTTTACAACTGAGAGCACGAGACATAAAATTACTTAAATATTTTGCATTTTAGATTACTTTATATTGTTTTATTATGAATGCATTTTATTGTGTTTTATTTTGTTTAATTTAATTTATTTTAAAGAAGCGAGCTTATATTATCTGGTTATTTTTATTTGTGTTTTAGATAATATTTTAGTAGTTGTGTATTATGTAAATTTAACTGTTCTTTTATTTGCATTTTATGTTTGTAAACCGTTGTGATGGCCAGTCTGAATGACAGTATATAAGAATTTTATAAATAAATAAATAAATAAAAATAAAATAAGCAGAGTTTAGGGAGGGGGGGTTCTGCAGTTGCCTCCCCCCTTCAAATGCAACTGACCTACTGACACTACCATAGAAGACCCATCCCATGGTGGCAGAAGAAATGTTCTGGCAGTGGCCAAAGAAAAGACCCAGAAGGGAGGGAGAGGCCTTGAAAGGCAGAATATTTATTCCTTTTATTACTATGGTTTTACTATTATGCCTAATGTTTTATAGTTCCTGACTTTGCTTGATGTTTCTGTTTTTCCGTTTTTGCCCTGGTTTCTTGCGGTTTCCAGTTCATTTTTTATCTGAATGTTTCCATTTACACTTTATGGTCTCTTCATTCTGTATTTGGTGAGGATCTATCTGTGTTCTGCACGTTTGACAAGGTGATAGCATGGAGTTTCTGTGTGGGGGTCTATAGCAACCTGTCTTGTTCCGTTTTCTAACAAGGAGGTGTATTGCTGTTTTAAGGCCTGGTGTAATATTTGTGGTGTTGCCTTTTCATAGGTAGGATTGTTACTGTTGAGTCTGGCAGTTAATGTTATAATATGGCAGGCTTTCTAGAGGTTCTGAGTATATCTTTTGCAGGATTTAGAATTATAGCACAATGTTCCCAGTAGTGGAGGAAATTTGTGTTGCTGTAACTGAGGTGACACCAGAATTTGAATATTTTTTTTTCTATGGTGAGTGGTAAGGAGAACTAGAGGTGTTTCCCTGTCACAGGTCATATAGGATGACTCCCTGATGACAGCTGCAAGGGAACATAGAACAAAGAACATTTAATATTTAAAAGTGTGATGTCCAATTATGTGTTTTTACAGGATTGTTAGCTGAATTGGGGGGTGAGGGGGTGTAAGCTGCTGATTGTGATCAAGTTGTTTAATTATAACATCTTGGGGAAAGGGAGGGCTTATAAGCCTGTGTCCCAGATATTTTATGTACCTAGCAACACCTCTGGACTGGCATAACTCTACGAAACAAGGTAGGGGGGGATTTAGGTAGGGCTGGGGGGTGGGACCAAAACAAAAGTTCCCTCCAAGGCCGCTTGGATTTTGGAGCAGCCTTGGAGGGAACGGGGAAAGCCATCGGGCCTCCCCTAGGGCTTGGCGCACGCAAGGTGCACGAGTGTGCATCCCCTTGTGCGCGCTGACCCCGGATTTTATAGCAAGCGTGTGGCAGTGCGCGCATGTTACAAAATCAGGTGTACATTTGTGCACGCCGGGTAGCGCATGATCATAATAAAATAAGAATTGTAAAGATAAAAGTTATACTTATCTGTTCCAGTCTTATAATAGTAGTTTAAGTAAAAAGAACCAGTTCCAAAATAAAGAGAGAAAAAAAAGATATTAGAACTTGTTAAAGTTATAAGTATATGATATAACATTGATTATTATTACATTTCATGATTTGTTAAATAAAATTATAAAAGAAAAGAAAGAAAAAGGATACAAGTACATTAGTTATTGCTTACTTTCCCTTTCCTCTTTTTTAACCTTGCTCTCCCTCCCTCCCTCCCTACCCCTGGGAGACCTGTTATTGGGTGGAATTCTAGACCCCATTGCATAAGACCCAATAGGAACATAAGAACATAAGAAGTTGCCATATTGGGTTCGTCCAAGGATCCATCAAGCCCAGCATCCTGTTTCCAACACTGGCCAATCCAGGTTACAAGTACCTGACAAGTACCCAAACATTAACTGGATCCTATGCTACTGATGCCAGTAATAGTGGTTACTGTTCCCTAAATCAACTTGATTAATAGCAGTTTATAGACTTCTCCTCCAGGAACTTATCCAAACCTTTTTCAAACCCAGCTATACTAACTTCCCTAACCATATCTTCCAGCAACAAATTCCAGAGCTTAATTGTGCACTGAGTGAAAAATAATTTTCTGCTATTTGTTTTAAATGTGCTATTTACTAAATTCTTGGAGAACTTCCTAGTCCTTCTATGATCAATGCAGCTCTGCTCCCTCTCCTGAGCTCCAAATGCTCAGCCCAGTAGGGCCAAACCTGCAGGGTCCTCCCAAAACCATCTCTATAGAGATAAAAATTAAAAGGGCTGATGCTGGCCTCCTTCCCCATAGCCTGCTCCCAGGTCAAGGCATATCCACCCCCCCCCCCAACCCCAACCCTAACGTTTCCGGTACCTTCAGAACAGACTGTGGTAGCAGTCTACCGTGACCCGGGACTTCTGCCATTGTAAGAAGAGATACACTGGCCCACCTCAATCTGGGCTGAAGAACTTTCAGATTGAAGGTACCAGGAGAGTGGCTGGGTTAGGGTTGGGGTTGTGGGGGAAAGGGGAAGGGGAAGGGGGAAGGGACAATGCTCTGAAGGATGCCCGTTACAAAAAATGTGGCTTGACCCAGGAGCAGGTGGTGGGGGTAGGGAGGGTGATGAAAGGTTTTGGGAGGGAGCCTGCAGGTTCAACCTGGCAAACATTTGGAGCTCAGGTGGGAGAGGGGAAGGGCGGTAGTGATCGGGCCACTAGGCCTGCAATATTTTTTTTTTCTTTGCAACCTTGCATCTCAGCACTTACCTGCCCACATTCTTTTGAACATAGCCAGGTTAAGGCTACATTTATCTGCCTAACTGTAGCTGGATAATTTTACATCTAACCAGCGATATTAAAAAAAAAAAAATATCCGTTTAGATTTGAAATTATCTGGCTACAGCTAGCCAGATAACTTTAATTGGGGATGTTCAGTAGGATGTTTATCCCACCAAATATCCCAGATAATATATCCAGCTAACTTTACCTGGATTTATCTTTTTTCCTGGGTTTTTGAATATTGTCCTCTTAGTCTGGCTAAAGGCTTTTTTCAGCAGGCCTATAAAAAAGAGCTCTGAATTTTAAGTATGGGGAGCTCCTCTGTGAGGTTTGTCCTTGGTTAAAGCTTTGAGACCACTGCTAAATACTAGGAGTGGGCATTTGTTTTGAAACATGAAAAACATAATGAAAAACTCTGTTTTGTTGTGCGTCATTTTTAAATGAACGGAAAGGAAAAACCCCAATGAAATGTACTGGGTTTTTCTTTTCATTTCAGAATTCAGCCCCTGTCTGGTCTCCCACCACCACCAAATCCTCCTCCCCTAGTGCTGCCAAAATAAGATAATTAACTTCCCTATCTCTCCTCCCTCCCCAGACACATCTTACCCTCTTTCTGTGGGTCACAAGAAGTTGGAATGGGGCATGAGGGTCCTGCTTTCAAAATGGTGCCAGCTGACGGTTCAAGTACACAAAAATGACGAAAATAAACAACTCGGATAACAAACCTTGATAAAAATGAAATGAATAAACAAAACAAACCTCGTTTCCATGCGCATCCCTCGTAAATACTGTTAGGTGCATTTAAGGTGGTGACTATAATATTCATTTCTTGCAAAATGTCTTTTGAATGGATACTGAGTAGAACTGGCTTCACTTGTGCCTATTTTTTTTTTCACGTAGAAAACAAAATCTGTACAAAACAAATGATGGAATCTTATAATGTCAACTTTCTAAATACCATCAAATTAACAGTGCTTGCTGTAGCCTGAATTTTTGTAAACAGTGAGACCTCATAAAATGTGGCGGGCTCACCGTGTGAGCGCCCGGAACGCCACTTTCAAGGTAGTGCGGTGATAATTTTTCGAATACACCGTCAAAGAAATTCAAATCATCGGTCTCTCTGTTTAAGATTTACAATGGGGTAATGGCAACTTGTGTCAGTTTGCTACAAGGTAAGGCAGTGAAAATTCAGTATCATAGCGTGTCACTTATCGTAGCGTATTGAAGCGGAGTATGCAGTAGGGATATGGAGCGTTGGCACTGGCCCGACACGGCTCGTGTTTCTGTCAAAAGCTTCCTCAGGGGCCGCACAATGCCAGATTCCCAGACACTGCCGCTTGGCTCTGCTACTAGGCTGCCCGAGAAAAGCTGCAGCCTAGTAGCAGAGCCAAGCGGCAGTGTCTGGGAATCTGGCATTGTGCGGCCCCTGAGGAAGCTTTTGACAGAAACACGAGCCGTGTCGGGCCAGTGCCAACGCTCCATATCCCTACTGCATACTCCGCTTCAATACGCTACGATAAGTGACACGCTATGATACTGAATTTTCACTGCCTTACCTTGTAGCAAACTGACACAAGTTGCCATTACCCCATTGTAAATCTTAAACAGAGAGACCGATGATTTGAATTTCTTTGACGGTGTATTCGAAAAATTATCACCGCACTACCTTGAAAGTGGCGTTCCGGGCGCTCACACGGTGAGCCCGCCACATTTTATGAGGTCTCACTGTTTACAAAAATTCAGGCTACAGCAAGCACTGTTAATTTGATGGTATTTTTTTTTTCAGCCATCTGCAGCAGAACAAAGGGTTTATTGACGAAATCCTTGGAAAATTCTGCCTTTCACCACAACAGTAGCAGTGGCAGTGCTCCTATGGACAGAAACAATAATGATTTTTCACCAGTTACCCTGCATGACAAGCCTGCCAAAAAGTGATGTGATACACAGTAAAATACTTCTATTCACGACAGAAATGAAGCTTTTATTTGTTGTTGGATGAAGTTAGTTTTGGCTCGTGGTCGCATGGAACAGCCTTCCAGGGAAGCTACAAAAACAGTAACAGAATTCACAAAAGCATGGGATAAGCCCAGAGGGTCCTTGGTGGTGGAAAAGAGAGGACAGAGCCAGAGATCTGGTAGGGTCTGTAGTGCTGCAGTAGCCTGAGAAAAAGGGACATGCTAAGCAGACTGTGAAATTGTATTTGTCATCGAATTCCATGGAAACAAACACAGGCCAAAAAAAAAGCTTCCAAAGTAATATTGCATAGAATCTTTAAGTTGATGTTTATTCATTCTTCTTCCATTTTAAAATTGCATATATATACATAAACATATCCATAGGGTAGCTGAATAGCAACACCATGGGTCCACCAGGCCCTGTCCCAGGCAGGCCAAATAAAACAATCCTTTCCGAGTTTAATTTTCATGAAAGGTATTTTCTCTTCATAGTCCCTAAAATAGTGCTCTTTTATTTCCAGTGCAACCAACCAGAAAAGAAACTAAAACCTAACCTGCACTGGGATCTAACTTTTTTTTTTTACTACAACTGCTTTCCACATAACTCACAGATTCCAGGTTTCCTGCTGGGTGCCTGGGCTGACCCCTGCACCAGTCCCTCCTGTCTGTCTCTCCTGTCTTTTTCTGACTTTACATTGCCTTGCTTTTAAGAACAGCTTCCTTTTTTGATAGCACCGGGTGGTGAGTAACAAGAAATAGATCTGCGTTTTGGATCAGCTGGGTACTTGTGACACGAAAAGACCTGTAGTGGAGTTCAAAAAGGCGTGAGCTAAAGCTAAAGCATGGAGATGAAGAAAAGGGGTGACTTATGTTACCTAGGGCAGTAATAACCTGCACGGAGCACAGAGACTACCCACAAAAGAATAAAAATAAAAATAAACTTGCTGGAAAGGCTGGATGGGCCATTGGATCTTTTTCTGCTGTCATTTACCAGGTTACTATGATCCTGACTGTGGCCACTGTCGGAGACAGGATGTGCTGGGCTCAGTGGATCCTGCTCTGACCCAGGATGGCATTTCTTATCTTCTTATGAAAGTCATTTAGTTTTAAATGTGCCCCATGCTAACTTCATGGAGTGCCCCCTAGTCTTTCTACTATCCGAAAGAGTAAATAACCGATTCACATCTACCCGTTCTAGACCTCTCATGATTTTAAACACCTCTATCATATCCCCCCTCAGTCATCTCTTCTCCAAGCTGAAAAGTCCTAACCTCTTTAGTCTTTCCTCATAGGAGAGTTGTTCCATTCCCCTTATCATTTTGGTAGCCCTTCTCTGTACCTTCTCCATCGCAATTATATCTTTTTTGAGATGCGGCGACCAGAATTGTACACAGTATTCAAGGTGCGGTCTCACCATGGAGCGATATAGAGGCATTATGACATTTTCCGTTTTATTCACCATTCCCTTTCTAATAATTCCTAACATTCTGTTTGCTTTTTTGACTGCCACAGCACACTGTACCGACGATTTCAATGTGTTATCCACTATGACACCTAGATCTCTTTCTTGGGTTGTAGCACCTAATATGGAACCCAACATTGTGTAATTATAGCATGGGTTATTTTTCCCTATATGCATCACCTTGCACTTATCCACATTAAATTTCATCTGCCATTTGGATGCCCAATTTTCCAGTCTCACAAGGTCTTCCTGCAATTTATCACAATCTGCTTGTGATTTAACTACTCTGAACAATTTTGTGTCATCTGCAAATTTGATTATCTCACTCGTCGTATTTCTTTCCAGATCATTTATAAATATATTGAAAAGTAAGGGTCCCAATACAGATCCCTGAGGCACTCCACTGTCCACTCCCACTGAGAAAATTGCCCATTTAATCCTACTCTCTGTTTCCTGTCTTTTAGCCAGTTTGCAATCCACGAAAGGACATTGCCACCTATCCCATGACTTTTTACTTTTCCTAGAAGCCTCTCATGAGGTCCCTTTAAATCAAGCAAGGGGGCACAGCCTTGCGCCTAAAGATGGCAGCGGCCATCTTGGATTTCCTCCACGGAGGAAAGCCAGCAGAACGCCGCGAGGGAGGAGCAGGGACGGCTCCCTACCCGGCGGCCAAACTGCAGACCAGCACCGGAGTGATGGGCACCGGCCCGGGGGAATTAATCAGGGGTTACCGCGGCGGGTCGCAGCCGCGGTGGAGGTAGGGGGCCGTGCCCGTGGATGGTCATGGGTGCGGAACACAATACCTATCTCTAACATCCTGGCCACTAAATACCAGTTTCCCCTAAAGAAAGTTCTGTATCATGGGTGGTAACAAACATGCTATTAACCTTAGCCTGCTTAATATATTAACTTATGGCTAAGTTACTTACCCCTGGTACAGCTTCAGGCGATCTCCCCTTTTATCTCTGAAGCAGACACTGGCTGGAGGTCTGGTGAATGTGTGCAGGGAAGGCCTTGCTTCCTGGGTTTTGTACTGGCAGAGCTGGCTTTGATCCAGAAAGGAGACGGACTTCTGGTTCTGGTACTTGCCGGGCTGTCTGAGGCTCACTCTCGCCCCTCACCATCTCAAAGTCTGTGTCACTCTCCATACCTGAGCAGGGGGTATCCTCTCTTCGGTCTCATGCCCTGGTCTCTTGGACACATCTAGTCTTCTCCCTCCTCAATAGAAGGAGGTGCTGGTCTGCTTAGGGCTCCCCTTTTACTCTTCTGGTTCCTTTTCTTTCAGGGGTCCCGCTCCCATGGTTGCTCTCAGGGTTTGCTCTTTCAGGGTCTCACTCCCCTTTCAGGGTCTCGGTCCCAGGGTCCTTTGTGCTCCTTATTTGCCCGCCTGTCTTATATTTTCCAGCTGATAAATATACAAAAGCTCATGCATAATCACGAGATGGGTGGAAGGTCTTTGCCGTATTGCAGGTGTTTTCCCCCCTCCCCATTTCTTCAGGGGGATCCTGCCACATTGCAGGTCTTCTTCCCCCTTCCCTTTTCTTTGGGGGGAAAACTGCCACGTCTGTAGGCCAAGCTGTGTGCCAAAGTGTTTCTCTCTGTCTCAGATTGCCCCCCTCTTTCAAGGGTGGGGGTCTTTCTGACCTCTGGTCTTGCCTTGGCTGGTCCCTGAATCCTGGCTTATGAGCTTAAGTTGCATTGTCACTCTGCCTTGCTTTTTATTTACATGGGAGCATACGAACAGGCAGATCTAGATAAAGTATCCTTCAATGTAAAGTTCTCAACAGGGCAAAGTTTCTTCTTTTCACACTGAGAAAGTGTTTTGGGGGCCTGTCAGTATTGTCTGCATAATTCTTTGGCTATTATGATTCATATTTCATGGTTTCAGTGGTAAAACATCGGATATCTCCCTACAATAGGTCCTCATTTACTAAGCATTTTACTATAGAGTCAAAATGAGAGAAAAACCATAGTAAATCAGGCCTCTAGCCAGTTAGATTTCAAAGTTATCCTGGCAGGTTTACCAAGATAATTTTATTTGAAGGTATTCAGCAGGACATTTATCCTACTAAATATCTCTAAGTTATCCATTATATGTTTTGTTTTGGGGTTTGTTTGTTTTTTGGGTTTTTTTTTAAATACTGGTCTTTTAAACTTTGTCCAGGTAACTCAAAAGTTCACCATGCCACAGCCTAAAGGCTCACCAACAGTGATATTAAGAGGCAGCCATGGAGAAAGTCAGCTACTGTGGAATCTATAGCTGTGGAGCTTCTAGATACTTATGTGTCACTTTTCTTGGAGATGGTCCTTTCTCCCAGATGCCCCATCTTCCTCCCTGCACCCATAAGTGCTCTGTGTGTGTGTGTGTGTGTGTGTGTGTGTGTGTGTGTGTGGTGGTGGGGGGCGGTTATTTGGGTCACCCATGAATGTTATCTTCCACTGCATCAGTGTAGCTTGAATTGCAATGCTAGTAGTTGCAGTTTCTCAAGGAATAGTACGAAAGGATTACATCTTACAAATTTATTTATTACACTTACAATATAGTTCTTGAAGCATGACACAGAAATTCATGTTCACATTTAAATCAAATACAAAAAAATAAATATAACAGCACATAAATAAATACTGTGTATGACTGTCTGTATAAAAAATATAAAAACCTTCAACACAGAGTATAAATAAAGCATCAAAAGATACACAAAGTTCCATAACAATACAAGACAAAACTTTGCCTAAAAGCTCATGGCAAGAAGAAATTCATACTTGGGTCAAAGATTTAAACACCAAAATTCTGTTTGAAAAGCCAGGTTATAACTCCTTTATTAAACTGAGCCAAATCTCTTATATGTCTGTTTTTTGACTGGTAACATATTCCAAAGAACTGGTAAATAATAGAAGAAGACTCACTATTCTGTCTCCATTATGTGTTTCCTATGTACATTTTCAACAGATAGCTTAACTCAGACCTTACTTGCAGAGGGGGCCATTTCTTCAACATAAACTTTATTAACAATTAAAGCAAATAACATAATTTTACTGTGCATAAACTGATTATGGCGACCAGTAAAGTTTGGGTCTCAGAAATAAGGACAGGTAAAGTGAAAATAATTATGCAGGGTTGGCTAGGTTAGCTGCTGATTCACATGGGCCTGAACAGTACTGACCAGAGTTGAACGAGAACCCACAAGACAAGAAACACTCAGGCACCTCTGTTTCTGTCAGAAATATTGTATTTATTTATTTATTTATTTATTATATTTCTAAGCCATTTAAAGGGAGGCTGTAAGCAGCACACAATAAAAACATACATAATAAAATATACAAGCTAAAGAAACATCACAATAACAACAAAAATCTGCCTAATTCCCTACACATATATCTAGATTAACCCGCCATATACTAACCTTTGAGCCTTCAGAGCCAGCTGCACTCAATACAACAGATGTTTTGAACATTCAGGCTGACCACTAGGTGGCAGTATAACAGCAAACAGAGAAACTATTCAGAATAAAGCATGAACACAGCATAGCAACAGAAACAAACAAGCTGCTGTGGAAGCAGGACACTGTGAAAGTAGGACAAGAGTGAAAAAACAGTAAAGCACCTGTGGAGACAGGACACTCATTGATAGGTATGGGTTAACTGAGCACGTCTAAGAGTAGGAACTCTCAAGAAAGCCACTTGAAATGATCTAAGGTCATGTGCAGGAAGATATGGTACAATCAAGTGCCGAAAAATAATGGACCATCATATGAATAGTTTGGGGAGGGTAATATTAAAACAGCCTGCAGAGGGCTCAAGTCTACAGGTACAAAGTCCACTTTAACAATTCACTTGCTGTCCCCCATTTCCACCCCCTGGAATGCCTACTCAGAGAGTAGGAAAAGTGCGCACATAGAATTACAAATATACTTTTCCTGCCCTTTCTCCCAGGTAATTTTCAAAGTTGATTAGTACTCACATAAAATTGCATTTATGGACATAAATCCTTTTGATAATCACTTCCTAAATGCCAAAACCAAGTTTTTACTTCCTAAATGACAATTACATAGGAAGCCAATGTAATTGAGACGATTCAGAGAGAAAGAGGTAAAGTAGGGGGCTTAGCTTAGGGGTAGATGAGATAAAGGAGTACTTACCTAACAATCAACCTCTGCCACACTGGCCCTCCTCAAATTCCTCAAAAAGGAACAAGATATTGAGTCACCTATTATCTGCTTTCTGTACATGCTTTGCCCATGCTGTAGTATTCAGCCTATAGGCGTAATAAAACAAATTCCTGAAGAAGATTTAACACTGCAGACACGTTCATTGATTATTACTAGAAAACCATCATTTTTCCTTCACAAGCAGAAGCCACAGATAATAAAAGCCACCACAACTGGAGATAATTCAGAAAATATGTGATATTGCTGATGATCTCAGCTTCATTCCAGGATTCAGACCATTGCTTGGTTCAATAGACACTTGGCAATAGAACCTAAAACCCAACCCCTCAGAGGTGTCAAAATGGAACTCATGGTCTCTCCTTGAAACTAGTGTTATCTGCCAAACTGATTTGCTATTGTAACCCTGAAGAAAGTTGTCCTATATTCCTACATCATCATTCAGTGACCCTATGAATTGTGTGCGCTAGATATATCAGAGGTAAAAGTCTAACCTATTTATTTATTTATCGAGTTTTATATACCGTCGTTCGGTTTCGCCATCACAACGGTTTACAAAGTTTCGATGTTTAACAGAGTTTCCAAAGATTCATGTGATTGTCGACATATTGTAGGCTTTATAAACGTAGATCATATTTCAAACTATGCAGTTTCAGTTATTTTTGTATTACGTGCTTGCATTGGTTCCAAATGTTTGTATAGGGTCAGTAGGAGTGAAGTAATATCTTAGAGTCATTGGGTGTTTTGGTAGGCTTTGGTAAACATCCAGGTTTTTAGTTCTTTTTTGAATGTTTTTAAGTTTTGCTGTGTTCTAAGTTCGGTTGAGAGGGTGTTCCAGAGTTTGGGACTTCCTAGGGATATGGCTCTCTTCCGAGTTGAGGTAAGTTGTTTGGAACGAGTAGGTAGAATCTTTAATAGACCTTTGTTAGCTGAGCGAAGGTTTCTGTTTCGGGAGTGTAGTTTTATAGATGTACTTAGTAGAGATGTGAATCGTGTCCTCGATCGTCTTAACGATCGATTTCGGCTGGGAGGGGGAGGGAATCGTATCGTCGCCATTTGGGTGTTTAGAGTATCGTGAAAATCGTTAAAATCGTGAACCGGCACACTAAAACCCCCTAAAACCCACCCCCGACCCTTTAAATTAAATCCCCCACCCTCCCGAACCCCCCCCCCCCAAATGCCTTAAATTACCTGGGGGTCCAGTGGCGGTCCGTAGCTAAATCAGGGGGAGGGCAGGAAAACCGGCACACTAAAACCCCCTAAAACCCACCCCCGACCCTTTAAATTAAATCCCCCACCCTCCCGAACCCCCCCCCCCAAATGCCTTAAATTACCTGGGGGTCCAGTGGCGGTCTGTAGCTAAATCAGGGGGAGGGCAGGAAAACCGGCACACTAAAACACCCTAAAACCCACCCCCGACCCTTTAAATTAAATCCCCCACCCTCCCGAACCCCCCCCCCCCCAAATGCCTTAAATTACCTGGGGGTCCAGCGGCGGTCCATAGCTAAATCAGGGGGAGGGCAGGAAAACCGGCACACTAAAACACCCTAAAACCCACCCTCGACCCTTTAAATTAAATCCCCCACCCTCCTGAACCCCCCCCCCCCCCAAATGCCTTAAATTACCTGGGGGTCCAGCGGCGGTCCAGAACGGCCTCCTGCAATTGAATCGTGTTGTCTTCAGCCGGCGCCATTCTGCGCCGCCATTTTGCAAAATGGCGGCGGCCATAGACCAACACGATTCGACTGCAGGAGGTCGTTCCGGACCCCCGCTGGACTTTTGGCAAGTCTTGTGGGGGTCAGGAGGCCCCCCCAAGCTGGCCAAAAGTCCCTGGGGGTCCAGCAGGGGTCCGGGAGCGATCTCCTGCCGCGAATCGTTTTCTGTACGGAAAATGGCGCCGGCAGGAGATCGACTGCAGGAGGTCGTTCAGCGGGGGTTCCGGACAGAATGGCGCCGGCTGAAGACAACACGATTCAATTGCAGGAGACCGTTCCGGACCGCCGCTGGACCCCCAGGTAATTTAAGGCATTTGGGGGGGGTTAGGGAGGGTGAGGGATTTAATTTAAAGGGTCGGGGGTGGGTTTTAGGGTGTTTTAGTGTGCCGGTTTTCCTGCCCTCCCCCTTCCCCCGATTTACGATTTTTTGACGATAAATCGGGGGAATTGGTATTGTATCGTGGCCCTAACGATTTTTGACGATTTAAAATATATCGGACGATATTTTAAATCATCAAAAAACGATTCACATCCCTAGTACTTAGCCAGTTTGTTTTTCGTAAATTATTTTGTGTAATATTTGTAGTATTTTGTACTCTATCCTGAATTTTATTGGGAGCCAGTGTAGTGATATAAGTGTAGGAGTAATGTGATCGTGTTTTTTAGTTCCAGTGAGTATTCTGTCGGCTGTATTTTGGAGTATTTGGAGTGGTCGGATGGTGGTGAGAGGTAAGTTGAATAGCAGGGAGTTGCAGTAGTCCAGGATGGAGAAGATGAGTAGTTGAAGGACTGTTCTGAAGTCATTGGGGGATAGGAAAGGTTTTAGATAGTGTAGGGTTAGGAGTTTGTGATATCCGTCTTTGATTTTAGAAGTGATGTGGTTCTTGAAGGATAGTTCATTGTCAATTATGACTCCTAGGTTGCGGGCATGAGTGACAGGTGAGATTGCAGCTTTTTGGTTCATTAAGTTGATAGTTGGTAGTTGAGGAGCGTTGTTCTTTCTGTCCAGTATGATTATTTCTGTCTTATCGATGTTTAGGATGAGTTTCATGTTGGTTAATAGTTGTTTTATTTTGGTGAGGTAAGTGGCTGTTTTTTTGTAGGTGTCTTCCAGAGTGTTGAGTATTGGGATTAATATTTGGATATCATCCACATATATGAAGTGGGTCAGTTTAAGGTTTGAAAGGAAGCGGCATATTGGGAGCAGATAAATGTTGAAGAATGTCGCAGAAAGGGTGAAGCCTTGGGGAACTCTGGAGTCAAGGTTTATTTTCTTTGAGAGGGTGTCATTGATCGACACTTGGTAGATTCTTTGTGATAGATAGGATGAGAACCATTGTAGGGTTTTTTCTTTTGCACCAATTTCGGAGAGACGGTCAATCATGATTGAGTGGTTTACCGTGTCAAAGGCTGCTGATAGGTCAAGTAGGACTGAAAGGTAGCTTGTCCTTTTTCAAAGCCTTTGAGCACGGTGTCATTTAAAGATAGGAGTAGTGACTCAGTATTCTGTTGTTTCCTGAAGCCAAATTGTGTGGGGAATAGGATGTTATTTTCTTCCAGGTGGTCGCTGAGTTGGGAGTGGACGATTTTTTCGATAATTTTGGCAATGAATGGTAGGTTTGATATGGGTCAGTAGTTTAGTGGGGTTTCTGGATCAAAGTCGGTCTTTTTCAGGATGGGTTTGATAATTGTTGATTTTAGGCAGTTGGGGTAGTTCCCTTCTGTGAGGGATAGGTTTACAATGTCGGTTAACATTTTGGTTATTCATGGTTCGATGACTTTGATCGTCGGTATGGGTATGCAATTGATAGGGTGTTTAGCTGGGTTCATTTTTTTGAAGATCGTTTGATGACCTATACTGATCACCTGTCATGCACAATTCAAATTCTTAAAAGTCTGCAACTGTGTGCAACTTTCTTTGCTGAATGAAATCTTTCCATTTTTCTAACCATAGGCAACCCATGAACCTAGACACCATCTTGCATTAATCTAATTCTATTACTAGAAAGGTTGTGCAAGTTCATGGAATCATGGCCTTCTGGAGAGCAAAAGAAATGCCTAATTTCCTGGCAACCACATGAAATGACACAAAAGCAAGCTACGGGGCTGATATGTACCCAGATCTGAGAAGAAAAAAAATCAAGGTACTGAATGATGTTTTTATTCCTCACAGCTCATGCTGTGAATTATGCACAAATGAGCAAAAAATATTGAAGTATAAACACAAAATAGCACAGCATGGGCATAAGCATTTGTCAAAGAAAAATTATCTCACGCTGCAGAACCTGAGCAGAGGAAAATGGTCTTGGTGCATAAAAAAAAAAGCTGGAAGCTGGATTCACTATCTGCTTTCATCATGAGAATATTGCATGTACATCTCTTCACCAACTCGACTTCTTCACCAAGTACAGGTTTCAGGAGGGTGGAAGTTATTCATAGATTTACCTGTAGGATAGGACAGATTCACAGATTGTGAATTTATTTTCCCGACTCCTTCTTAGGGATGATTGCCCTGTGGGAGAAAATCAAGCCTATTTTGGCATCAAGCTTATCTTTTATCACCCTTGAGAGAGGCACCACCAAAGAGGAATTCCTAACAAGCCAGAATGTAGGGAACCCATGTAAGGCATCTTGAAGCCTTCAGTAAGACCTGATCTTAAGATCGTGGCTGCATGCATCATTTGCTTTATTCTTTACCAGGAATAGGGCTGTAAAGTTCAGTAACCCATCACTGGAGAGGTGTGAGACCTTACTGAGCAACTTTTGGGGGCACTAGGTTAATGAGTGGCAGTGATGGGTTTTGGGTTTTTTTGCCAACTCAAGGCACTGTTGATGCTGTTGCCCCCCTCCGACACCCCCCCCCCCCCAAGAAGGTGAGACAATGTGCAATAGAAGATCTAAGACACAGTCCCAAAGTTTACTGCAGCAGGAATTAGAAAATGTTGAAGCACATTAGCCAACATTACCATCTTTTACATTATAAAAATATTTTTTCAACCTTGCTTGTGTCTGTAGAATTCATTTTGTTTTTATTGCATGAGGAAGAGATCTCAAGTATTAGCAAAAGAAGGAGATCTCAGAAATGAGGAAGGAGAAGGAGAGGAGGAAAGGACAAGGGATGGGGAAAGGAGAGAGAGGACTGGGGCTTGGGGGAGAGGAGAGTGAGAAGAAGAACTGTGGATAAGGAGAATTAGGAATCTGAGATGGTGGAAGAGGAAAGAGAAATAGGTAGGAGAGGGATGGGGGGGGTTCAGAGGATGGAAGATCTGGGATGAAGGGTTGGAGAGGGGGAGTCCAGGATCTGGGAGAAGGGAGAGGTAGGAAGGAAGAGAGATTTCAGGATCTGAGGGGTAGAATCCAAGATCATGGGATGGAAGGTTTGAATTTATGGAGAGGAAGGGGGAAAGAGGAAGAAGTCCTTACTGTGTTTCGGTGCTGTCCTTTCTCTAACCTCCCACCCAATCTAGTATATACACTGGGGTTGCCAACATTTGACAATCAAATGCCTGAACACTTGAGATGCTGTTTAATATCTTTGCTAATGGGGGTTTCCAACATGCGACTTTTATTACCATTGTTCAGTATTCAAAAAACACAGAAACATAGATTATGAAAGCAGATAAAGACCCATCTAGTCTGCCCAGTTTACTTCCTGACTTTCCCCATCATTTCTTTGTATTTAATGATCCTCTGTACTTGTCCCGTGCTTTCTTGAAGCATTATTATTTTTACCTCTATGATCCCTACTGGGAGGTTTTTCTAAGCATCCACCACTCTTTCAGTGAAGACATATTTTCTGATGCTACTCCTGAGCCTACCCTTTTTTGGAGCTTGTGTCAAGGTACCCCAGATCCCCATAAGAACAGGGCTTAGCTATATGGACCTGGTCTACCTTAAACCAGGGATTTCTGGGTATAGGCTGTCTCCTCTGACCCAGGGAGGGCAAAGGTGAAGCCCAGGACTCCAGGAATGTAAGTAAGCAGGGAACGTTAGTGCCTTGAGAATAGCTGGCCTGTTTATGTTTCATATGTAATACAGGAGAAGGCAGCTCCTGATATAGCTGGCCTGAACTTGTGCAAACTGTGAAAGCTGATGGTGTTGTTGCACTGTAAAATAAAGCATTTAAAAGAGAAAAAAGCCTTGACCACTCATTCCTGTGCCACATTTGGTGTTAGCTTGGGGTTTTCTGTGCTAAGCAAGGCACAGAAAACCCCATGCCTCAGAACAGAGAAGAAGTTTGTTTGGAAGTCTGTTGGCTTCAAAGGGTTGTACACAGCAGGATCTGGTGAACTATATAGCAGCACAGAGTAGTGCTCAAGCCAGAACAAAGAAGAAAAGAGAGAACTTTTTTTTCTTTCCTTTGCGCCAAATAAGCATAGGGGAAAGATATACACACAGAAGAAAACTGTGTTAAATTTTCCTGAGGCTGGCTACAGGGATAGCCTGGGAGTTCATTATAACAGGCCAAGGGGGCTAGCTATGCCTGAAGCAGTCAGGAAAAACAGTGCGTGAGTTAGAGCCAAACAGGCAAGAGTTTATTTTGTGTGAGATAGGAAAGAGGGTTTTTTAAATTTTTCTTCCCACCCTTCCCCTGGCGGTAAAGAATAGAGTGAGTGATTCAAGCCCTTGCTGAATCAAGGAAATATGTCTTCACTGAAAGAGCTACAGTAACAGACCATTACACAGGGAAGAAAAATGACACCTCCTAGAGAATCTGAGCACCCTACAAACAACCTTGATTGCAGTGCAGGAAACAAAAAGCCTTGAACACTCATCTCTGTGCCACAGAACCTAGCCGCTAGTTCTTTAATATCTTGATTCTTAAAAAGGTTTACTGTTTTATGGAATTTTTTAGGCCTCTGATTAATTTTGGTCTGAAGTCTATATAGGTGACACAAAATAATTGTATCCAACACATATTGACTACAGCAGTGGTTCTCAACCTTTTTTTGGTCGGGACACACCTCACAGATAGTCATTACATGCGTGACACACTGAACATGTGACCATCGCCAGGCTAAATGTAAACAAACACTCTGCATTCCACAGGAACCCCCTCGACCCCCAACAATGGGTGCAGAGCAAAACTAGGACATTCCCCATTCAATTTACCATACAAAAAAAGATATTTCTGGTGACATCTCAAAAACAGCAACATAAACACTCTCTCCTACCAGGTGCAATAGACCTCTTTATGAAAAAACAGTAATTTACCACCAATGCATGTTCTATTGAGAAAACACAACATATAATATTGATACAAATGCCTACATGCTAGTAAATTTCTGGAGGAACATAATGTCCTAGCATCTTCACAATATGGTTTCCGTAAATATCGTAACACAGAATCACTTTTGATATCTTTGATGGACCACATTATTGTAAACTCAGACAAAAAACAATCACACCTACTGATCCTCCTTGATCTTTTGGCTGCCTTTGATACGGTCAACCACTCAATTATGCTGGACCGACTCAAAGATATTGGTATTGCTGGTTCTGCCCTTGACTGGTTCCGTTCTTTCCTTAGCAATAGATCATTCAAAGTTAAAATCAACAATAAACAATCACATCCAATTAGATCCATCTTGGGTGTCCCACAGGGCTCCGCCCTTTCACCAACTCTTTTCAACATTTATCTGCTTCCACTCTGCTTCCTCCTTACCAAGTTAAAAATCAAGCATTACATCTATGCGGATGATATCCAAATTCTCATTCCAATCAAGGAATCATTACAAAAATCCCTTATGTTTTGGGATAATTGCTTTAAGGAAATCAGTTCACTCCTTTTCCAGCTTAACCTAGTTATCAACACAGACAAAACTGAATTCATAATCATCTCTCAAGATGAAAACCTCATGTCCAGGGAGACAGTTTTTCACCAAGATGATCAACCTCAAGTTGACAACCAATCTCTTCCTAACTTTCCTTCAACAAAACTAGATAACATCAAAAAGACCTCTCACGTAAGAGATCTAGGCACTCTCCTGGACAACCAGTTGAACTTCAAAAGGTTTGTCAACAATACAACAAAGGAGTGCTTCTTCAAACTACAGGTCCTTAAGAAGCTTAAACCTCTCCTGCACTTTTATGATTTCCGTCTGGTTCTACAAGCAATCATTCTCACAAAAATCGATTACTGTAACTCATTATTACTTGGACTCCCGGCTATCACCACTAAGCCACTTCAAATGTTACAGAATTCAGCCGCCAGGATTCTAACCAATTCTAAAAAAAGGGACCATATCACTCCCATTCTATACAACCTTCACTGGCTCCCTATCAAATATAGAATCTGATACAAAGTGCTGACCATCATGCACAAATCTATACACAATCTTGCCCCAATCGATTTAACTCACCAAGTTCGCCTTCATAATCCCACTAGGCCAATGAGAAGAGCTTATCAAGGCACTCTCTTCGTCCCTCAAGCAAAAACATCACTAAAGATCAGAGCCTTCTCTACCTCAGGACCCACTCAATGGAACAATCTCCCACCAGACCTTAGACAAGATCCTTGCCCAATATCTTTTAAGAAAAAATTAAAAACATGGTTATTCAACCTTGCATTTCCAGACTCTGCATTTTAACTAATCACATTTTTCTCTTTGAATGCTCTAGGACATTTATGACTATGCATTGTAAATATTTTTTTCTCTGTTCAGTTAAATTTTAAATTTTAACTGTGTTTGCCCTGTTTACTATGTATGTTCTTAGTTCTATGTATCGCCGTTCAGGCAATTTTCTGTTCCTTGTAAACCGGTTTGATTTGTATTTAATGCAGGAAGATCGGTATATAAAAATCAAAAATAAATAAATAAATAAATAAAATACTTCACTTCAGTCACACACATAGAATCAACCTTCACCAAGTATAGAAAGACCACAAATTACAAATATGGAAACAGAAACTGGAATGGAAACCCAAAAAAGCCACTCTGCATTCTGTGCAAAACAAAAATATAGCACCTATCAGACTTCCAGGGTCTGCAATAATGTACACAAACTAATGTGCACAAAGTAACATCTGCATTATGGAACTCAAACAGTAGCAAGCCTACCTATGAAAAGACAGCACTGCAAAAATTACACCAGGCCCTAAACACCATTACTCCTCCTATTAGGAAAACAGAACAAGCCAAGCTGCTATAGATCCCTACCAAGAAACTATAAGCTCACAGAACACCCTTAGCTGGGTCACACACGCAGAACACAGACAGACCCTCACCAAATACAGAATAAAGTGACCATAAAGCTGTTTTTGTGTTGTTTTACTGCATACAGCGTTTGGCTTCTTGTTGTTTCCAGTTCAGTTTTTGTCTCCACATTTCTATTTATCAATTCCCTGAGAAATATAAAATAATCTAATACTAGAATATAATAAATGTTTCAAAACAACTGATAAATGGAATATCCAATCATTAAAAATTTTCAAAATTATTAAAAATTCTCCAAACACCAATAAACTATTTCTAACAGCAGACACATCACATAATACCTAATAATTAAAATGGCAGTCAGTCAAGAAAGATAAACTTAAAAAGCCACCTTTACTTACCCTCTCCAGTAACTCTCGTACTCCTTTCCATTGTAGGCCAATAGCACATACCAGAAGCAGCAAGGGATGCTGAAGCTCTGTCCTCACGTTCTTCTTCCTCAGGGCCCATGACTAGTCTATCTCAAACACACACACATACTAGTCACCTGCCTGACCAATCTCCCTTTCTCTCTCTCTCACACACACACACATACACACACACACACAGTCACCTACCTGACCAATCTCTCTCTCTCACACACCAATCACCTGCCTGACCAATTTCTCTCACTCACACACACCAGTCACCTGCCTGACCAATCTCTCTCTCTCTCTCTCACACCAGTCACCTGCCTGACCAATTTCTCTCGCTCACACACACATACCAGTCACCTGCCTGACCAATTTCTCTTGCTCTCACACACACACACACCAGTCACCTGCCTGACCAATTTCTCTCGCTCTCACACACACACACACCAGTCACCTGCCTGACCAATTTCTCTCGCTCTCACACACACACACCAGTCACCTGCCTGACCAATTTTCTTGCTCACACACACACACACCAGTCACCTATCTGACCAATTTATCTCGCTCACACACACACTAGTCACCTGCCTGAACAATCTCTTACTCACACACACACACCCACACACTAGTCACCTGCCTGACCAATCTCTCTCACAACAGACACACATCAGTCACCAGCCTGACCAATCTCTCTCTCTCACACACACATACCAGTCGTCTGCCTGACCAATCTCTCTCTCTCTTTCTCTCACACACACACATACACCAGTCACCTGCCTGACCAATCTCTTTCTCTCACACACACCAGTGACTTTCCTGAGCCGTCTCTTGCTCTCACACTTTTCTTTTACTTACACACATATTCTCTCATACACTTACACACATGCTGCCTCACTCTCTGTTTCACTCACCCCCATCCACAGCACACATAGCAGCTACAGCACAAGGTGGCCGGTATGGAGCTATTAAAAGCAGAGTCCTGACAGGCTGGAAACTGCAGCAGGAGTGAGCTCCCCATCCCCACAGCACTAAGAAGGAAGCACTCAGCTGTTTGTTTGTGCTGCGATCAATCGCGGCACAGAGCAATCAGCTGAGATTGTAATTTTATTCTTTTCTCCCCACCCCAGCCTTTTTTTTCCAGTTTTATTATTATAATTTTATATTTACTTGCGGGCATCGCGCTGGCCAGAGAAGAGGAGGTCGGAGTCGGGGGTGCAGCAGCACCTTGCTCCTTCTGCAGCATGCAGGCATGGCTTTTTCTTCTTCCCACGTGCCCGGTAGACATCACTTCCTCTTCCGGGCCACAGGGGCGGGAAGAGGAAAAGGTCACGTTCCTGTTGCTGGCTTCCACAAAACACTGCTGCCGTTCCCCTTGGGGCTTGAAGGTGCTGATAGCCCGGGCAGGAATGGCAGCAGAGTTCATCTCTCTGAGGTGAAAGGGAGGGGAAGAGCAGCGGGTGCGTGCCACACCTGCCGGTGCTTCGCGACACACTAGTGTGCCGTGACACAACGGTTGAGAACCGCTGGACTACAGAGTAGCTATCAATATGCACACTGTATTGTATACTCGCAGAGGAAGATCAAATATTAACTCTCCAGAGAAGGCTAGAATCAGGATATTTCTGCACATTTTATCCCGTTTTCTTTTACAGAAGCCCAAAAAACAGTCCAGACAAAATCAGGAGAGTTGGCAATCCTGATATATACACCTTTACCTAGGAGCATTCCATTCTTTCTCACACTCACAAACATTACCCCACTTTCCCACTCCACTCCATTCCCCTCGTGCATCCCAGTCAATCCTCTATGCATCCCAGTCAATCCTCTATCTACTCCCAAGCCCTCTCCCACCCCCAACTCAGTCCCTCCTACATCCCCAAAATGATCCCCCATTGCAGTCTGCTCCAGGGTGACCTCCTCCCCTCTTGTTTCCTGCAAATAGAAAAGGAAGCACAGAACTCAGAGACTCACGCAGCAGGAAGAAAGCAATTCTTCACAACCAGCCTGCTGCACCCAGATTTGTGCTGCCCTAGGAGCAATCCTAGTGTGCTTATTGAAAAATCCAGGCTTGGGAACAGGAGTGTTGTAATTTGCATTCCTGTATGGTACATGAGGACTCATTGAGCATGTCCTGCGATGCCGTTGCAGTTCATGCCTGTCCTAGAACAATCACTATCACTATCACTAGAAATGTCCTCAGAGTTACAACTGTGGCTTTTCTTGTGGGATGTACTCTTTTTTTTTTTTTTTTTTTTGCTCTCTTGGCTGACTCTTGTGGCATTATCAGACCCCCTTGCTGTTTGTCATTATTTTGAGTCCAACCTAACCCACTGGTCTAGTACCTCTAGCCTCAACACAACTGGGTCCAGCCATTGTGTCTTAATTGATACCTGGAGCTGCACAGCCTATTTATTTATAAATTTATTTATTTAGGAATTTTATATACCATTGTTCCAGTATCAGCATTCATATATCAGCATTCATATTCATGGTCTACAATCATGCGCTTTATGTCAACATTCACCTTCTAATTCAGCAGCACAGCAAGTACATATTCTAGTTCATAGTCATACATATTCTAGGATATCAAATTAGCTACTATATAATTTAGTTCATATTGATACTTTTTCTAGGTCAACACAACAGTAAATGCAAATTCTAATTCTACTAGCAATACCCTTTATATCATTCATTATATATTGCTTGCTCGACTAGCATTATCTCTGGTACTGTCATTGCAATTTTCAGCATATTGGAATTTTATGTTAAATCGTATGACCGTCTAAAGAGCCATGTTTTCAGTTCATGCTTGAAACTCTTTCTTTCTGTTATCTGATATAATGGCTCTAGAAGTGAATTCCACAGCTTGGGCTTGCTATGGAAAACATTCGGTCTCTTATTTGCGTTAGGTGTGTGTTCTGAGTAGAAGGCACCATTAGAAGTCCTTTGTTTTGTGATCTTAGGTCTCTCTTTCATGTGTAGGGTTGAAGTGTCGCTCCTAATAAGCATGGATCAATATTGTTGATGATACTGAAAATTAGGGATAACACTTAATGAATTCTGGATTGTACAGGAAGCCAGTACAGGGCAATCAGCGAGGGAGTGATGTGTTCGAATTTCCTTGTCCCTTGTAAGAGTCTTGCAAATGCATTTTGAAGTAACTGTAGTGGTTTTAGTAGACTTGAAGGGAGGCCTAGTATAAGGGAGTAGCAGTAGTCTAAGTTTGAAAATATAAGTGTTTGTAAGACAGAGTGGAAGTCTTATATTGTTAACAGAGGTTTTCGATGTAATATTCTCAACTTGGATTATCCTGTTTTGATTAATTTGCTTATATGCATTTTCATAGTGAAATACTCACTGATCTGAATTCCTAGGTCTTGTACTTCATCTGATGGAGTTATTGGTAATTCGTAGGTTTAGGGTTGGCAGTTTGATTATTTATCTCTCCTTAGGCAAACATTTTCTGTTTTTTGGCCTATGTCAGGAGCACTGTCTTATTCCTGTTTACTCTACTCATGTTCAACAGAATTACTATCCTCCGTATGCTGCTGCCTTCCCCCCACCAGTCAATGGCCATGTGGCCATGCCCAGTGAACTTAAATCTCTCTGGGAGTAGCTAGAGACATCCTACCTAATATATTGTGGTTTCCTGTGGTCCCTGCATTTAGAGTTTCCTGTGGTCTCCACCCTGTCACAACTGACATAGAGAATCCACCATACTGCGGCCCTTGATTGCACAGTTCCAAGTTGCACTGGCATGCCAGATTATATCATATCACCAGTTAGGGCACACTTTTCCCAAAATTAATTTGTTCTGATTCTGTAGTTTGGTTTGGGCACTGTGGGAAAGATGCAATAAGTGTAGGCACCTTTAGATGCTCCCCATGCATGCAGGCTTTTTGTGGCTAAGTGGTGCACTGCTGCTCCTGAGCTCCTTAGTGACCCTGTATACCCTATTGCTAAGGACTGCTCAACATTTTGAATAGCTAGTGTGAGGTGCTGTATGAAAACCTTGGGGGGGGTCCACTGATATATGCAGATTCTCACCCTGTGGTAAAAAAGGGTATGGACCTTCCTTGCAAGCTCAGTGCTTCAGCCATTGTGCGTATCTGAGCAGCAACATATCCTGCTCTATGTCAGCACCTTCTTGTGGGATCTGGGCCTCTTGTTTCCATAACACCCTTTCGCTTATGACAGAATTAAGAGTTTGACCCTTCCACCTCCATGGGAGACTCCATGACGCCACCTGAAACTGGCAACTGCATATCCAGCCCTAGGTATGTTTCACACTTCAAAATCTGCCTCCATATTATCTACACTCTAGAAGCAGCTCAACAGGTCATGACCGTCTGAGGAGCTGTCCCCTATCCAGCCTGCACTGAGCCCTCCCTTTTTTGCTCGGTGTAAAAGAAACTGCCGCAATGATCTGACCCTGCAAATGAGCCATATTATGTTGCTACATTGCTGCTTCAATTTCAGCAGCTGTGCTTGGCCATGGGTGGTGAGGCATATGGGGCTGTCCATAAACATTCTACAACCAGAGTGGCTATTTCTGCCTGGTTCCAGAGTGGTCTTCTACTGCCATATTGAAATGGCAAGCTTCACTCATATCATACGATGGTACCACAGCCTTCAACCTGGACATGTAGGCGATGCTGCGTCTTGTCTTGGCTGTCAGGTCTACTCATTCTGCAGTGAAATGACCACTGCATGCATGTTGCTGCTAAGCACCAGAGAGGAATTCAGACAGAAGATGCTTGCTTCAGATATAAGGAGATGGGTGCAAGTGATAACTAGAAAGGAAACCATAACAGAGCAGCATAGCATCCTGCTTCTCAGCACATTACATTTCCTTAGCTTTCTCCCTTCACCCGCACACTGTCAACAGCTCTTAGGAAAATGTTTGAAACCTGTAGCTTGATCTTCAGTTCCCAGCTCCTGCTGCCACTGTAAACCACTCCAGGAAGAATAGTGGTGGTGGTGACATCCTGCTGCTCGAATTTTTCATTGGCAGGGTCATTCTTCCTCCTTTACCTAACAAATCATGTGGGACTCCCAAGCTTCATCATGAGATTTTCCTACTGGAGCAAAGTCTGAAAAAAGACTGGAGCAAGAAAAGGCAGGAAAGATGGCCATGGCATGACTCCATATTATTTTCAGCTGCCATGCACCCAGCACAATGCCTCACTTTAAATCCAGCCATGACATTTTTTTTCTTAGCAAACTGCTGACATTACAGTGCTACAAAGAATTATGTATGCAATATTTTTAAGCAAGAAGGTTTTCTTTTACTTATAGAATTTCAAAGCTGGATTTATGCCATTTAGGTCTACTTTTATTATGGTTAAGTAAAAGGAGCACTATGAGTGTACTGGCACCTGAAAATTTCGTCTGGCTGTCTACATCTGTAATTGATTACAGCTGGAAAGTGTGCTTTGAAGGTCTGTTGCAGAATTATTCTATAAACTGACCTTGAAGATGTAACTCTGGCATTATGACTGCAAGCTAAATGTCTGAATCTGAACTAGTAATGGCAAGGGGGCTGGGAGATGATAGGGTTATGAGCAACTGGAAAATTTGAGTGAATGAGTGTCCTGAGGGATGGGAGAAAGTAGTGTGAGGGGATGTGAGTGCTAGCAGTGAATGGGAGACAGGGTCACAGACCTTGTGGGATGCAGAGATAAGAAACAAGAGGGTCTGCTGAAAGGGCAGAGCTGAGATTTGAGCCGTGGATTTTTGCTAGGCTACATAAACTGACTTAATGCTATAACACAGCTATGCTTTCCAGGGCCACCAAAGCCCATCTGACAAATTTTGCAATCCAGGCCCATGGTGCCTCCTGGCCCCTTTTCTCAGACCACAGGTTCCTGGCCTCTGCTCTCCTCTGAACTATTACCATCAGTCGATCGCTCATCATGGATCACATGTGAGAGACTCTCATCCAGCTGTAACCCCTGCTTGGTGGATGCCTTGGATGACAGAGCACAGAGAGTATCCGGGCCAGTTTCATTCAAAACCTCGTTCCTCTTCTCACACAGTTCATAGGGCCCAGGGGCAAGGATCTTTTCCAGTGGGTGTGGGGGAGGGGGAGAGACATAAATCATCCAAGGCCCAAGATGACTCTCAATCCATTGCCCTGGGAAGGCAGCAGCTCACTTTCACCACTAAAGGATGTGAGCGCCAATAAAATGCAGTGAAGGCCCAGGTAGAGTGTTCAAAATAAATCTTTACTGAATAAGTTCTTGAATGACAAAATTGGCACTTTCCACATCAGATCTTGGCAAATATGGCTTGAATTTCACAGTTCTCAAATCTTCTCTCAGGCTTTGAAAGAGTCTCTCAGAAATGGGCCAGGGAAGTGCTCACCCTCCAGGACTTTGTAAAAGTATGATTCCACAGGTAGACACAGCCTGTATCCTAAGTGGAGAATATCCCCTTCCAAAGTGATTGGCTGGAAAAATATAAGGTTTCAATCTTTTCACACTCTCCCAAATGGTATCTCTTCTCCCCAGGATGAAGGCTTTGATTGGGGGGGGGTCCTCAGATGTGTAACAAAATAATTCTTACTCACAGTTCTCCTCTTCTGATCACAAAGATGACAAATAGGGTCTTTCTTAAGAAAGGTCCAGTCAGTAGGGAACACAGCAGCTTTAGTAGATGTTCCCTCTTCAAGGCAGGAAGGGTGGCCTCAAACTTCCTCCCTGGTAACTCAAGAAAAAAACCTTCACAAAAATCACAAGCACTGGAACTCTTCTGCAGCAAGTCACCTCTGTTCCAGCCCACGCTATGTGGGATGGAGGGCGGTGCAATCTTCCCTACCTACTGATCTAACCTAGCACAGGGAGTCCCAAAATCTCAGGCACCAGGAGTACCAGGGAGAGGTTTTGCAGAAAAAAATCCCAAAAATCAGGAGTCCAAAAGCCCCAAAACAACCCTGAGGCCAGCACTGGTAAGCACTTGCCTTCTTCCAATTAGGGTAACGATCCAAACTGGGAGGCCTAATACCCTAACAGGTGAACAAAACTGCAGCTTAGAAAATACTCCTACTCCTCTGAACTCTAACACAAAATGCTACACATCGAAACGCTGCAGGCTGCTTTTAGAAACCCAGGGGACTGGCCATGCCAGTAACCTCATTGGAGGAGCTGTTCCAAAATGGCCCACCGCTCCCTCTACCATCTATCCTATTGTAGCTCAGAAAGGAATTAGAACTAGGGCCAATTCATACTGAATCTCAAAGGGTCATTTCACAGCCTCTTTACATTTTCCATTTTCAGATGGAGTACAACTCCTATTCAATGCTCAGTAAGCCAATTCCAAATGCCACCAGAAAGTTATTAAAGAAACTCTAAAAACATCTAATATCTGAACTATATCTAAGCCTTATCTGCCCTAGTTAGAAAAGGGCTATCTGATCACTTATTACTGAAATAAGCGCCTTTCATAACTTTTTCATTACCTGCTTAGCCATCACATTTTATTCCTGTAAGTCGTTACTACAGTTGAGTTCTTATCTATTATTCCCTCAGATTTATTCAAAATGCATTCCATTTCAGTTTCACGTACATTTGCTCGAGTGCAATTATTCAGATTACTTTTTAAACAAACAAATAGATACAAATTCAGTATGCCAGTGAGCACCAAAACAGTTCATGGATTTTCAAATGACTTAAAACGTTACTAAGTCTAACTATCTGGATAGAAAGTTAGGCACTTTCATTATCTCATATTGTTATTTGAATATCTGAGAAAACAGGATACATCTGAATTTCTAGGGTGTGGGGAATAATCTGGTTATCAGAGAAGCCTGAATATATTTGAATCTAACCGCCTATAATTAACTGCTTAACCAGTTATGTTATTACCATGATTCCGTGCTTTACAGACAATTTATTTTTTGCTCTATGAAGAGATGTGGAGAAGGGTTAAATCATTTTGTGAGATCAAGAGATGCTTCTGCATGTGAACAGAGCTGATAAGAGCCTCTTGATTAGAAACTGGCAGCACAACACTGAGCGTGTAAGAATCAGCCATGGTGTATCCCCCTGGCTCTTCCAGTGTGTTTGTCTGTGCTGCAGGTGCACCTAAGTCTGCTTTGAAAATTATCCCCTCAAATTTACCTGCACACGTTATATCTGCTAAAACATCTGCACACGTTTTCCCTGAAAGTTTGCACGCATACCTTTTAAATCCAAAAGTATGCACGTGTAACCAGGCTCTGCCTATCACTAAAATGATAGGCTGGGCAGACTAGATAGACCATTTTGGTCTTTTTCTGCCGTCATTACTATGTTACTGTGTTTCCCAATCTTTGGGAGGGGGGGGTGGGGATTTTTGCATTTTGGAGTCCTCCCCTTGAGTTATCACCACCTTTATGTGGGAGGCTGTTGGGGATAATAAAAGCCCCTTAGAGCACCCTCAGAGTCAGAGGGAAGGCGATTAGTGAAGAGGGGATGAGGACTTGAAAAGAGCTGGAAGGCGTAAGGAGTTGCTGTGGTTTGGTCTTTGCCCTCCCCCAGGACTGACCAAGAGAAGAGTTTTTAGAAATTAAAGACTGTGCTGTTTTTGGAGCTGAACCAATTCCTGAAGGAAGGAAAAGCCCTGGTACCTGGAAGGGCTGGGATCTATTTCTTTTTGCCGTTGCTTAGAGTCAATAGCGAAGGGAGAAGAGTGGAAGATTTGGATAGCGTTGATGGCGGGTGGTTGCTCCCGACCAGTTGACAGTGGGTAGTGAGTGACGGCTGCAGGAGGTTGCCTGCCTCACAACTACAGACAGGGGCTGTGACCTCTATCCTGTTTTAGAATGGTTTTGAAGAACTGTTTTTTGAAAACTTTTTGTAAAAGAGTTTGTTCAAGAGTTTTTGAGGGCAAGGGGTTTTGCATGCTGGGATTATAAAGAAGAGAGTACCCTACCCTCCAAGGGGAAGGGATTTTGAAAGTGGCTGCTGGTGCAGGGGTAAGAAGAACATCCAGGCAGAATGTTATGGATAGATACACAATGGTTTTTTTAACTTTGATTTTTCTGATGCTGCTTCTCATTTTCTCTAATTCTAGCTTAGACTTTGAATTTCAAACTCAGGTAAACATCTTGTTGAACACCGTTGCTGGACAATTTGTGAATTTTTCCATTGGGATACTAGGATACCGTGAGTGGAGAGTGTACGTTTATTTTATTTTTAGTCCCCTTTTTCTTCCAGAAGGACTCCCCTGCCCAGTGAGTAAGACCAATGGGTTGGGACTTAATGATGCTGACCATGGACACGATCACACCAAGGGTCCTGGAAATTAACAAACCCCCCCCCACCTTCCACCACCACGAGATGTAGCTTCCCAGGTGCAGGACACCAACCAAACGGGGTCCCACTACCCATGTAAGCCCAAACCCCTCCCCAGCTTTGCCCCCAGGAGCACTTCAGTCCAGGTAAATTTATGTGAGAACATAACACGTGCTCATGAGTTTTCCTGATAATCAGGTGAGCAGCTTGTAATAGGCCATTTCTGCATGTAAAATGCTGTTTTACCTGCGGCTGTACCTCTGAAAATTATCCTCTCTAAGATTAGAAGGATCTCCGTTATACTCATATCCTGTGTTTTTAACAGGGTTGTTCTGGGGTGGAGAGGGGGATGTTGTGATTATCATTGAATATGCATTAAGCAAATCCACACACACAAAAAAGCTCAGTTTACTTATGCAATTTATTTTTTTTTTGTTTCTTCTTTTTTCCTTCCTCTTCCAGCTCAGTCAGAACCAGTGCTGGCATTCTGGCACCCATGAGCCTTTGGGCGTAACTACTGTAGAGACCCCCCTGGTTTCCACTAGGTGGCCCTAGATCCCTGCCTTTAGTTAAATAGTAAGGAGGAAGTTGTCATCCCATTTGCGCCTCCCCCTGAGGATGTCCGAAGTGGTTGAATCCCTGCCTAGAAGGGGGGCTAGGAGTCTAGAGAGTGTTGTCAATTTAATTTGGATGTTGCGAAGTGAGGAGCTGATTTTCGTAATCCTTGCTGTTTTAGGAGGAAAGACTCATCTTGGGAGAAAGACACACCTTGCCTGGTAGAGTCCATCCCTAACAAAGATTTGTAAGAAGCTTGTGAGTATTTGGTTGTACCCTAGGTGAGACACTGGTCCATGCTGGTGAAGAACAAGACCCGAATTCAGAGGCCAGAGGTGAGAAGACCTGTGTACTCCTTCCCCTGCAATGGGAAGGATATCAGCGACTCATCACCTCAGAGGACGTTTTGGGGACTTTGAAAGTGTTTTGCCTTTTTGGTTTGTGAGGAGGTTTAGTACCATTTGGAAACCCACAACTGGATCTCCACATTTTGGAAGACACAACACAGGCTGGGGACCAACTGGACTCGTGTGGACCTCAGGTGCTATTTTGACACTAAGGGGATTTCCCTGCCCAGCTGTGATATCTTATTCTTTCGATCCCTGAGGGATAAACTCTACCCCAGGACCCTGTTCTGAGGATGGAGGCATGGAAGAAAGATAGAAGGGTCGAAAATGTGCAAATACCAAAGAAAGCACAGATGGAAAGTGGAACCATTTATTTACATGATTGGACTTTTATTTATTATGAAAAATCACAGTAAAGTTTACGTTTGACACCCAAACTGTTCCTAGTCTTGTCATTACAGCAACGGTCCAGAGACCAGGAGCCATGCACCAGAAACTGCATATCATTCATTCTAAATCTGGCCACCCTTAATGATGATCCAGACTCCCTGCCCATAGGAGCCGTGAGTGCTTCCTCTGCAGAATCCCTATCCACAAGCCGATGAACATGACTCCTCCCCCTTCCCCCCTGAAGCTCTGAATGCTGCCTCTACAGCATTCCCATCCCCAGATCAGGCATAAAAGACCTGGCTTGAGGAACTAATATTCCACAGGGCAGTGAGCAGCACTGAGCATACATTGTCCTAAGGCATTATGCGTTTTCTGCAACGGAAAAATATCACAAAAATCTTATCAGCCTAAATTTGCACAAAACGTACTATGAAACTTTTACCCAAGGAAATCTAGCTGTAAGGCAATTTAAAAAAAAAAAAAAAGTCTTATGATTAGATATACTGAGTAATTTCCCATAGCACAAAACAAGAGAAATCTCTTAGTATATCTAGGCCTTAAAGTTTTATAATTTGTCTTCCAAGCATCAAAGGAAGGCCTCCTTCTTTAAGAGGACAATGCCTGCTGTGGCTTATGTAAAGGAAGCATGTGCATGCCAAGGGTCCTGAAGTCACTGCTTGCTTCAAAGTTGTAATTCAAGCTCCCCTGGTGGCATTATAATAAATCAAATAAACCAGGCTCTGAGAGGGATGAGAGAAAAACACACACATGCACACAATATTTGGCCTGCAAAGAAATACCGAACACGGAAGAAAGGCCAGAATACCAGAAAGTGTAACAAAGCTGAAAGAGTGCAAGAAAAGGGAAGAATTTTAAACCTGCAGTTGCTATTTTCATTGTATACTTGATTTGACTGCTCTTATGGCTTTCGCAAGTAAAGGACAGGCAGCAATGAAAAGAAAGATAAACACAATGCCAACAGCTGTATACATTTTCCCACCAATGTTTGCCAAGTCAATTAATCCTGGCCTGAAGTACCTCTCTGCAAACCATTTTTGTTCAAGTGAAAGACTGCCAACAGTAGTGGGTTTTGCCAAATTGCGTGAGGCACTATATATATAATGCGATCAAACATCTTGTAGTAAGTAGGGTTGAAAAACCTCCAAACTCACTTCAAATGCCATTTAATGTAAACAGAACGTCTGCCTGGTCTCCAGAAGTGATCACAAGTGGTGTATGGAATTACTTTGCTTATCTGCTTGGCCATCTCTGGTATTGCTAGAGGCTTCAGAAACTGGAGGTCATGACTCTACCACCTAGTCTTCACCCCCCCCCCCCCCTCCCAATCCAAATTCTTTCTTGCCCTTCAAAAGTGGAAACATGATTTATTTTACTCACTCCTCCCCATAATAACATTTTAGTATAGTCCTCCTCTCCTAGGCCAGGGCAGTGGTTAGCGTGGGTTGTGTCCTCAGAGAGAGTTCCCGGGTTCAGGCAGAGTTCTAGTAACAATGCCAACAAGCAGGTGGTGAACTGATGCTCATGGGATGTGCACAGGCTTTCCAAGTTCATAGTTTTACTTAAACCAAGCAGCACTACAACCAGAGACCAGTCCAGGCAACAGTAATAAAATCAAAACAAGCACAATTTAATCAAATTCATAAGCAGTTTACAGTCCAGGCTTGCAATGTTAAAGCTGGGGGAACATGAAAAATAGCTCACATTCATCAGTGTAGAGTTCTCGTCATTGGCAACTGCCATATTGGTCCTGGAAAAACTGGAGAGTCTTCGTAGGTTGGATACCTTTTAAAGGGCTCAACAAAACAGATTGTACATCACGAGTTCTAGACCATACAGTCTCCTTCTTCAAATATAAATTGTATTACACAAAACATGGTAGAATGATCATGTTGGGCCAAACTGAGCAGGAATGGGAGGCTCTTATAAGAACCAACAGAGTAAAGAATGCTGAAAGGAAAGATGGGTAGAGACAATTTCAGGAAAAACAAGCATTCTTTATTCTTTAAGTGGGAATACTTACACTGGGGATGTAAAAATGAAAAATTAAGCATACAAAATCTTAGAGCACTGGCATGACAGAAAAGCTTATATATATTAACAGACCTCATCCTCTAATACTGGATATCTTCAACTAGGTTTCTGGCATAAATTATAAAATCCATGAATATCCAGAACACAAGCAGAATACTTCTATAAATGTAGCTCCCTGGTCATAGACATAGTCAGTTAGGGGCAGGTACTCTCTGTATGCACTACATCCTGATATACAAAGCACTCCTGAAAATACAATTCAAATGCAGGCAATTAGCAGTATAGCCCCTTCAGATCTAAAAAAAAATAAATATATTCCTATAAAATAAACACACGCACATTTATATACTGCAAGGTATTGAAGTCTGGATCTTGCAGCTACTCCTTCCACAGCTTGGCTTATGCTGTTGGTTCCCCTCTGCAGGAATCTTGAATAATCTTCTGGGTAGCCTTGGCCCAATTATAACAATGTTACTCCAGACTCTAGACTTCCCTGTTAGTCATTCTACTGAAAATCTCCACAGCTGCTCAGGTTTTAACCAAAGAGGAAAACCAAACAATATAATCTGGGCTTTCTCCAGGCCTGGCCTGGCCCTGCCCTGCCTCAAGTCCCCACAGCTGTTCTGGTTTTCAATAGAAAAAAAAAACAGTCTTGGGCTTTCCTTAGATGCAAGACTCTGCAGCTGCTCTGGTTTATAATATGGGCTTTTCCCCTGCATGCACCCTGGCTTTCAAAACTGGAAAAAAAAAACCCAAAACAATCTAGTCCTGGGCTTTCCTCGGTTTTCCTCAGCGTACCCTACTGCAATCCTCTGCAATTGCTCTCACTTTCAAAATAAGCTCACTTGCAGTTTCTTTAAGAATCTTATCAGGGCTTCTTCCACTCAGTCCCTCTATCAATTCAACTCCCTACTGACAACTCTTCAGGCCATAGGCTGAAGTTTCTCTGGCTCAGGCCCATTGTGGCTTTAGAGAAATAACAAGTCTTTTCCCCCTCTGTCTCTTTCTGATATGTTTTTAAACACCTCAACTACGTCCAATGGAAGCTGAAGTCACCGCTCAGCCAACAGTCAGGAACTCTGCCTCCAGAGCCTCATTCTTTTCTTTCCCCCTAAACCTCCTGGGAGATGTAGTTCTTACTATTCCTGGTCATATCCTTGCTCTAGGGGTTTCTAGCTTGAGTAAATTAATCTTCCCTGTCTCTTTCCTCCCTAGGTTGCCCCTCTCTCCCCTGGCTTTGACGAGACATAAACTCTGTCTAAGGTCCCACCGGACCTTAGACAGGAGCCCAGCCTCCCAACCTTCAGGAAGAGACTTAAGACCTGGCTGTTTAAAAAAGCTTTCCCGGACACCGATTAATTCTATTCAGCCAGATTCTACCACTTCCACATGTAAAAATGTTATTACTAATGTAAATACCTATACCTAATGTTATTCTCTTTCTTTTCTTCTCTCCTCCCAGTTCTATTACCTTGTTATTTGTAACTGCTTCCTTCTACACAAATAGGTTATTGAATTGTTTACTGTACACCCCTGTTATATGTAAACCGGCATGATGTGTTTGCAACATGAATGCCGGTATATAAAAATTTTAAATAAATAAATAAATAAATATATGAAAGTTATATTGTGTGCAAGCCAAAAAATATCATGTCATTGTGCTTCATTTGGGGGTCCAAATTCCAAGCCATTCAGAGTAAGTCCAAAAAGCATGCTAAAATAGGAGTTAAAACTAAAATGTATAAAACTGCAATAAGAAGTATAAAAAAAAATGGAGTAAAACTAGAAAGTGCTGCAGTGTTCCCAAATGGTTAAGAAATGTGACCTAAAGGGACCTCCTCTGTGATTGGTGGCACATTGCTGTCCATCATGTTTCCTCAACACCCCTCCTTGTAAGGAAATAAAAGACAGCTTTTTCCAGGGTCACTTTCTCAGTGCTGGGCGGTGCTAGGCAAGCTCTGAATAGGCATTGGAGGTTTGTTGTTGGTTAGTACTTTGAGATTGCTGATTGGTGTCTGTTGTTCTGCTTGCTGTTTTGCCTTTTGTTTATGTTTTTGAATGAGTCATTTGGGCAATTCTGTTGAGGGATAATGATTGTTTGTCAGTAATTGTCAGTTTTTTGGTATTGTCCACATCTGTATTTTTAGGTTCAAAAGAGTGGAGTAGGTATTTGTTGCTGTGGAGAGAATAAAGCGTGACAGAGGAGGTGTGAGTGAGGGAGCGAGTGAGTGAGGAATGAATGGTGACAAAGAAGATAGAAGTATGGTGCATGAGTTGATAGAGGAGGAGAGGGGGCAGGAGGAGAGGAGGATGAGACATCAATCATAGGCCAGGCAGGGGGAGCAGGAGCTAGTAGGTGGGCAAACAGAGGAGCAGGCAGAGAGGGCAGTTAGAAGGGGAAGAAAAGAAAGCAGGTGGAGATGTCAGAGCAGGAAGACAGGGAGGGGAAGCGTGGATTGGAGCTGGAAGCTGGGCATGGTAATAGTGGTCTGAGAGGTAGAGATCCACACCAGCCATCCTGCAAGTGATGAGCAGGCAACAGCAGGAGAAACAGTGCCAACATGATGTGTACTATACCAAGAAAGAGAAGGATTTTCTTGTATAATGAATCTGCAAGAAGTACAGTTTGCTCTATGGGCCAAAGAGGATGATCTGGGAAAGCATAGCTAAGGTAGCAACCTATCAGTGGTGACCAGCAGTACCCACACTGGACACCAATGGGCAATCTCCTATACCACCAATGTCTTCTAGCAAATCTTTTCCTGAAGGAACAGTGCATCTCAGAGCCTGAATAGTCCAGGATGCTGGAGAAGAACCTGATGCTAAAGTTCTCACTCTGTGAAGCACCACCTGGAGCCAACCTTAAAAAACACTGCAAGGTACAACGGCAGTGCTGGTGTCTAAGATGTCAGGTTACAAATGGATGCTGATTCTGGTACGGTTTACCTACTTGGCATTAGGAAGTTGTCTACTGCCCTGTCTTCATCCCTGTAGATGGAAGAGGCTCAGTTTTCCAAGGGTGTGGTCCGGGTAATCCCCCTGGTAACTTGGTGGGATCCTGCGAAACTCGGCTGTGGTTTCACGCTTTGTAAGTATCCGCAAGGTTTTGTCATTGTATACATGCATTTTCTCTTACAGGTTGCTTTGCTGCTGCTCGTAAATGCTTCCGGTTTTTACTTGTTTTCTGCCTTTCACCCTTTTCTTTCAGGTTGATGGGCTTGCTGCTAGTCTTTCCACTCCTGCGCTTGCTGAAACTGAGCTTGGCGAGTAGTATTTGCATATGTCTTCCAGGCCCA
This sequence comes from Rhinatrema bivittatum, assembly GCF_901001135.1. Classification (NCBI taxonomy): domain Eukaryota; kingdom Metazoa; phylum Chordata; class Amphibia; order Gymnophiona; family Rhinatrematidae; genus Rhinatrema; species Rhinatrema bivittatum. The sequence continues at coordinate 539,959,545 of NC_042615.1, read as the reverse complement.
TCTGTGTTCAACCGGGGCCTGCTGCTTATGCTGTCAATTCTGCTTTTGTATTGCTGGTTCCTGGGTTGTGGTTACTGCTGGCTGAGGTGGTGGTAGTTTGGCTCCTGCTCCTCCTTCTGCCGTAATAGCTGTATCTTCTGCTTCTGCTGTTCCTTTGGATCCTGGTACTGTGTGCTCAGTAGAAAGTAAGAAGCAATATATATTTTTTATGCAGGTTCCATTGGTGCTGGAGAAAGTACTCTTTACTGTCATATCTCACCTTTTTTTCCTCATTTTGGCAGGTCAAGAAAAAGTGGTTCAGCTCCTGCTCAACCCTTCTGATGAAGCTGCTACTTGTTGCACACGGGGGTGGACCCTTGTCCTGTGGCAGTGGAGATGCACCTCCTGGAAGTGACCAGGAGGCAACTGCCCCCAGGGGGTGGAGCATGGAAGGAGACAGAGGCTAGGAAGAGCTTCACCACTGGAAGCCCGAGGTCCCCCCGGGAGGAGCCCATAGGGACCCGGGCCGCTTGGACTTCGGTGGGTCTCGCAGGGTCTCCTGGGAGAGTGGAAGTCTGGTGGGCCTACAGACAGAAAGGGTGCATGGTCAGGTTCGAGACTGGAGGTCAGGTGGAACAAGGAGGACCAGAAGAGTGTAGGTAACAACAAGGCTAGGAACAGAGACAGAATCTGAAGACGAGGTCAAGCAGGCAGAGGTCAGAGTCCAGGAGTCAGTCCAAGGAATGGTCAACAAAGCAGAGATCAGGTACCGGAGTTCAGATGAGGTCACAGGCAAGCTGAGGTCAGAAGACAGGCAGCTGGTTCTCAGAGCAGAGAAATCAAGGGCCAGGCAGGATGAAAGAGCTTGCTCTTAGTCTTATTCCATCATCCTACCTGGGTTTCTGCCTTGTGGCTGAGAGGAGGTGACACCTTCCTCCCCCCCCCCCCCCCCCCCCCACACACACACACACACAGACACACACTAAAAGGAGGATAAACACAAATAACTGGTCATGGACTTAACTGAGTTGGAATCACTGAGAGCTGGAGTCACTAAGAGCCATAATCACTGAATATTGAGCAAGCCATGAGCCTAGTTGAACTATAAACCCAAGCAAAGAAAACCCCTTCCATTGAGGAAGAATAGCCTAAGGATGTTAGCTGTGCATTGGTGACATCGATATCAGGTCCTCCAGGAAGGCATGGACCCAAGTAGTGGGTCAGAAGGTAGAGTCAGATCCCCTAGGAGGGTGCAGACCTCTCGACAGAGTGGAGCAGAATTACAGCAAAGGAGACAGGAACAGCAGTTTGGACACAATGGATTTCTCCGCATGCCAAACACACCAGTACCCATTTCTTCACATGAGTGAGACTTGGGGTAAAAGGGGAAGGATCATGGTAATTGATTAAATGGAAATGTAAGAGATCTCTCCTATTCTATATGGTCATATTCTGTGTGGACTATCACACCCAAATAGCTAACTGTTAGTGTGATGCATCAAGCCATGTTAGTGCTCTAACACACATTATATCACAGATATCACCATGATAGAGCGTGGTATTTTGCATCTTCCCACCCAGATACCCTCCTCTATTACCTTCTTTGTATGCAGTTTGCATGCATAAATAATGCTAATTCATGCAAAGAAGGTCATGCATTCTCAATTGGATATTAATATTTTATCACGGCTGATGGAGAACGTGGTCAGCCACGATAAATTTAAACACCTAATTGAAATGCATTAGATGTGCCGTGGGAATCCTGGGACCCTATTTAAAGTTGCAAAAAAACCCCAAAATTAAAAGATGAGGCAATTAGGGAAGTTACGCGTGGGACAGTGCTGATCCCCTTCTCAACCCAGGGCCGTCAGTCAAGGTGGCTCCAACTCACCCAAAAAGTAAAAAATATAAAAGTTTAAGCTTGCAGCGATGACCCCCCTCTCCCTACATCCATCATAAAGTCCCCTTCCCCCAAGTCCATCATGAATCCCCCTCAGTCCATCAAATAAATTTGAGATTCCGGCCCCCCTTCTCACCCTCCTCCCCCAAGAACATCAAGCCCCCACACCCCCCCCAAAAAAGAAGCAGGATCCCTGCACCCTCCCCCCACCCCTAACTCCCCCAAACCTTTCAAGGGATCCTGTGTAAGGGCCGGGTGCACCCTTGCACCTGGCCCAGTTGGCACATTTTTCCTAGATGGCACCGACCTGACTTTGCCCCAGCCATGTGATGGGATAAAGTCTGGGAACTGGACCCAGGCATGATTTTGGTCTTGGGGTGCGGGGGGTCTTGATATTGGTCTTGGGGGGAGGAGGGTGGGAAGGGAGGGCCGGGGCCTTAAGTTTATTTCATGGACTGGGGGAGGGTCTTCTTGATGGACTTGGGGGAAAGGGGGATTCATGATGAACTTAAGGGGGATGGAGGTTTCATGATGGATGTGGGGGGAGGGGGTGGGGCTGTTGCCATGCTCCTAAAGATATATTTTTTTTTGGGGGGGGGGGAGTCGGGACTGTCTTGACCTGTGGCCCTGGGCTGAGATAATCATCAGCACTGACCCCCCGCTCAACCTCTCTATTTGCCACAGTTTTTATTTTTCGAGCCAGTGGCCCTTTAAGGCGATGATGGTCCCATGAGGTTGGAGCCACCAACGCATTAAAAGGCCACTCGCCACATTCTTTTGTGCCACAGTGTTTGGCCATGACACAAAAGAATATGCCATACAGCTGCAATATTCTTTAAAAAAAATTGTGCCTTAGTGAATCTAGGGGTGTGCTTGTTATCTTGTAGAAATGTATATAGGTGCGTAGTCTGAAATTAAAATCTACAAGTAGGTAGATGTGCGGTTTGATATCCTGTAGTGATGTACATAGTCATGTAGAAATGTATGTAATCATATACACTTGGGACCCGATAGAATGTAATATCACTTACAATGTGATAACTGGCTGCACCCCCAATTTTGGCATTATGCTTTTTGCATACAAGCTTTGTGTTGCAATTCAATCAAATTAGTTTGACTTTACACTTTTAAGATTTTCGCTTTTCAGTCCTGAATGTCAATAGTTTTCACATGTGTGTATAATCTAGGTCCTATATAACCTGTTCCTGTAAATGCATACACAAACCCAATTGCACACCTTAATTCCTGTCTGAAGACTGAATTTTAAAGCAATTACACTCGCTAGGTCACTCAAAATTAATGGAAGGTTGTCCGAAAAAGAAAGGAAAAGAATGGTCCGTACAGGAAAAGTTGGTTGCCCTTGACTTACTCAAAACTGGAAAAGGGCAAGCAAACATGTGGCGACAGATGGGCATGAGTGAATCCACTTTAAGAGGCTGGATAAAAGAAGCATTGCTGTGACAAGCAACAAGTGATTTTGAAGCAGCTGAAGATCTTCAGTAAAAACATTTAAAAACCACAATTGATAGCCCACAGGATAAAGCTGTGTTCACATGGTTTACCCAAGAACGTGTGGAAGGAACGCCTATCTCTGGAGAAATCTTCAGGGGGCAGGCCAAAAAATTAAAAAGACACTCAGACAATGAACATGGAATTTTGCTGGATGATGGAAAAGAATTCAAAGCAAGTAAGGGCTGGCTTGCTAGATGGGAGAAACGTAAAGGAGTTTGCAAGTTTGCAGTTTCAGGTGAAATTCGATCTACTGATGCCAAAGCTGTGATGAGTATCTAGCAAAATTAAAAAGTATTATAGAAGAAGGCTATGTCCCAGAACAAATGCATAGTTGTGATGAGATGGGACTTTGTTACATAATGTTACCAGACCACACTCTTGCCTGTAAATCCGATGACCAAAAGGTGCATGAATTTAAAACAATGAAAGATAGACTGACATTGCTTTTTTGTATCAATAAAACTGGCAAGCCCAAAGCTAAACCATTGTGTATTGAGAAATCAAGGTCTCCCAGATGTTTCCATCACAAAAACATGGAAACATTGGCGTTTTGGAATCTCCACAGTAAAAACACTTGGATGGGTGGAGAGATTTTTGAGGAGCGGTTCCATAAACCTTTTGTACCATCCATGCAGTGTCACTTGAAATAGAAAAATTTAAAATTTAAACAACTGCCTAGCTCATCCTCCTGCAGACAGCTTAGTAAATCCTGCAGACAGCTTAGTAAATCATAATTGACTCTCCCCAAAGATGCGACATAACTGCCCTTCTGACACTCACCCTTTCTATTCTCCCTCCCTACCTCCCACCCACTGTGGGTATACTCCCCACTTCCTTCCCCCCCGTCCCCTTCCCTTCATTACTTCACCCTCCTAATTATCCTGACTGCTTTGTTTAACTATCTTGCTAAATCTAACTTGTACATATGTATATAATTCTCGTTTTATCATCTCCTGCCCTTGTTAACCCTCTCCCTGTTAATGTTTTTATTGTAAAGCTAGTTGCTAAGTTATGTTACATTGTGAACCGAGGTGATGTTTTGCAAACGTGCCTCGGTATATAAAAAACCCTTAAATAAATAAATAAATAAAGAAAGAAAGAAAGAAAGAAAGGCAAGATTAAAGTCAGCTATCTGCCAAAGAATGCAACCTCTGAGATCCAACCACTGGACCAGGGCATCATATCAACCTTCAAAAGGGTAATGATGATAATCGGTGGCACCTTCATAATAGAAATAGTTGTTGGTGGCCACTTGTTATGGCTCTTATGTACATATATTTTTTCAATACCTTAATAAGTGTGTTTGTCACTCATTGGTTTGTGGTCAGAGTTAAGATTTCCAGTTGTTCACTCTGGTGATTTATTTTTGTAGCTTTCATTTCAAATGACATAGATTATGTCAGCATTATACACAGACATGTATAATGAAACAAAAATAAAACAAAATGAATGGGGTGCTACTGCCTAGTACTATTTGTGTTTTTTTTAATGAAATGACAAAAAAATCCCATGAAATTTAGTTTTATTTTTTCATTTATAGTGTGCACTAATTCAAAATAGTGTGTACTAACTCAAATAGAGGGGACTAAATCAAATAGTGCACAGTAAAAATCAAACAAATCTAAAAATTAAAAATTATATAAAACAAAATAAAAATAATGAAAATAAATGAAAAATGATGCAAAAATGAAACAAAATGAATGGAACTCACATATTATAAAGTGTGTTAGGTGTGAGTTTGGCCCTCAGAAAGTCATGAGTAAACTGAATTATAAATTGCAATATAGTAGACCTCCCATACGAAAACAGTACTAATTGCCAGCACTGAAACAGTAACTACCCTACCCATGAAAAGCAATACTGCAAATATTACACCAGCTCCTAAAACACCAATACAAAAAACAGGAAAACAGAACAAAGCAGGTTGCTTTAGAACCTTACAGAAACAGAATACCTCATCCTGGTCACACATGCAGAACACAGATAGACCCTTGCCAAATACAAAACAAAGACTATAAATTACAAATAGACATGTACAGACAAAAACTGAACTAGGAAACTGCAACAAGCTGTTCAACAAAAATAGAAGCATCACCATTCTTCATATAACAAACACAATCGAGAAATATAAAACATTGATCATGTTAAAAACATTTTAAGAAAATTAATATTTCAAAACAGCTGACAAATAGAATGTTCAATAATTAAACTCAGATAAAAATTATTAAAACACACCCAAAAATCAATAAAATATTTAGAAAGTGCAGACACATCAAACACCCAATAATTAAAATTAATAAAGAGAAATATATTTCCCACTCTACTTACCTGGGAACTTTTGATTTCGAGTCACCCTGAGATTGTCATGGATGAATAGGAGGAGGAGTCTGCACATAAACTGTGTCTGCTCTTTCATTAACACACATGCTCCCTTGTTCTCTCACATGCTCACACATGCCTTCTTCTCCCTCTCTGGAATGCATAAGCTGCAGCAGCCTTCATCCACACCCATGCATTTGACGGACTACTCTTTCCTCTTGGGACATGGACAGATGCTGCTCCGCTCCTTATGGCCACTTGGGCCAACTCTGTTCCTTCTGGCTGCAGTGATTCTGTCTCCTTCTTCCCACTCACATGGGCCCATGTGACACAACTTCCTATGCTGGACCCACAGAGACGGGAAGAACAAGGAACTGCAATCATTGCAGTCCTGCCCCTCCTGTGCCGCCCCCAAAACTGGGGTGCTCTCAGCAGCCGCCTACTTCTACTGGCCCTGTACTCTCTCAGTCATATTCCCTCCTCCCCTCATCAATAGATTCCTTCTCTTTCCATCTTCCCCCCACTCTCCCCCTTCCCCTTCCCTCTCCCAGTCTCACTTCCCCCTTCCTCACCCCTTCCCTCTCTCACTCACCCCTTCCTCCCTCTCTTCTCCTCACTCCTCTTCCCTTCCCTCTCAGGCAACCTCTTCTCCTCCCTCTTACTCACACCTGCCCTCATTCACAAACCCATGTCTTCCCTCTTACTCACTCACCCTCCATTCCATTGAGAAGGGATGGGGAAAGAAGGGAAAAGGAGTTGAACTGAATGAATAAAAGGGGAGGGGGTAGAATGATAAGGGAAAGGAATGGAGGGTGAGTGAATAAGAGGAAAGGAAGGGAAGATGTGAGTGAGAGGGAAGAGAGGAGGTTGACTAAGAGAAAATGGAAGAGGAGCAAGGAGAGGGTAGGGGATGAATGAGAGATGGAAGGGGGAAAGGAGTTAGGGGTGAGTGAGAGCTGCATAGAGAGAGTGTGAGCTACATTGAACCATATTGCTTTTCTTCAGCATTTATTATACCTGCCATACCCATCAGGGTTGGAACGGGATGTATATGTTGCGTCCGTCGCTGCTCGACGTGCTCACTCCGCCCTCTTTACCTCTGTGGTGACTCCCTCCGGGTCTGAGAGACGGTTAGCAGCCGCAGCGTCTTCTCGCCGTCTCCCTCCGGTGTCCCCGGACCGGCACGACACTGTGGATCCGCCATGTTCCTGATGAAGTAGGGCACATGTGCGCATGCGCGCACTCTGATTGATGTACCAGGAAGGGCGCGAACCTTGGGGGCGTCCCCCTGAGATGACGTCATCTGCTTCCAATATAAAAGGTCTCAGTATTTGCTAACACATCGAGTTAGCAAGGATTCGTCCAAGCTACTCTGCCTCCTCAGACTTACCAGGGGTACCCGCTCCTCGGGGGGCCTTGCTCTCTTTTCTTTATTTCAGATTGCCGATAGGAACCGTTACTCACTCCTCGAGGGCCCATGTTCCTGAACACTCTGAAGATTCTCTACTGCCTGGAAGCTATCACAGATACAGACAATTGTGAGTTACCACCGCTCTCTCAGAGCTTTCCCTGGAACCAGGTACTCGCTCCTCGAGGGCCTAACCCTTTCCAGCTACTGAGCTTCTTAAAGACCTTATGTGAGTTTGTCATCCAGTTCTGGCTATGTACACCACATACCCTGTCTACTCACTATCTATAGTTTCTCTACAGCTCAACCCTGGGATCGCTGTTCCAGTACCTGAGGGACTTCAGCCCTGCTGGGCATATCAGCTCACTACTGCCACCTCTGGTGGTTCTACTAACCTAATAAAAGAATTATCTGTGTCTGTCTCTGTACCCAAGCCTAGCCGGTGGTCCCTCTCAGGATATTCTCCTTTGGGCGTAGTCATTTGCCATCGACCCAAGGATCCACCTATCTACATTCCTCTACAGCTGAGTGCCCTCTCCAAGCTGCTGGTAACAGATTGCTACTTCTTCTCCATCAGGAGTCTTCAGCAACAGACTCATATCAAATTGCTACTCCGCAGTCTAAACCCATACAGTTTGCTAACTCCTCCCTTCTCAGGAGCCGAAGCATAACAAGATTACTAACTCCTCACAGAGATCCTAACAGATTGCTAACTCCCTAGCAAGAACCTAATAGATTGCTAAGTCCTCTTTCCGTAGGAGCTAGTTCATAACAAGATTGCTAACTCCTCCTCCCGTAGGAGCTAGTTCACAACAAGATTGCTAACTCCTCCTCCCGTAGGAGCTAGTTCATTACAGTATAAAAGCTGTGTGCCCCGCATGTCTTGCAGAATATGTGCTGGGCTTTGTGAGTGTTGAAGGTGTACATTGTTAAATTGTCTACACTAACACAGCTTTACAGCCCACAAGGGGTGGAAACCTCACAGGCAATCATCTCCAGTGTCACTGTGGCTCTACTTCAGCCCGTAGAGCAGAGCTTTCCAAAGTGTGTGTCGCGACACTTTACTGTGTTGCCTGAGGTGTGCCGGTGTGTCGCGCAAGCCCGGTGCACGTGACACACCGGCAAGTGCAGGGACCGGGAACCCATGGCTCCGAGCCAGATATGGCTCTTTTGAGGGCTGCATCTGGCTCGCAGACAAGTATCGCCACACTTTCCCGCTGACCCAGCTGCTCCCCGGTCCTCCTCCGCCCGGGCGGAACGCGGCAGGACAGCTGGAGTCAGCGGCACCGGCGTGCTCTCTTCTTCCCCCCCCCCCCGGAAGAGGAAGTGGAGAGTATCGGGTGAGTGCGCGGCAAGAAGAGGCCACGCTAGTGCGCTCGGCATCGGCCCGAAGAAAAGAAGACTGCAGCGTGCGCGGCTCGGAGGAAAATGAAGAGCTTCAACCGCGGCCGATGGGACTCCGCCTCCGCGAGGGCTGAAAATGAAGAGGTTAGCGTTGGGAGGAGGCTGCTGCTGCCGCGGGTTCCCGGGGTGGGGGTGGGGGTGGGGGAGAGAGAGAGTGAATGAGCGCACAGCCCTCGCGGAGGCGGAGTCCCATCGGCCGCGGTTGAAGCTCTTCATTTTCCTCCGAGCCGCGCACGCTGCAGTCTTCTTTTCTTCGGGCCGATGCCGAGCGCACTAGCGTGGCCTCTTCTTGCCGCGCACTCACCCGATACTCTCCACTTCCTCTTCCGGGCCGCGGGGCCCTGTGTGTGTGTATGAGAGAGTGAGAGACTGCATGTATGTGAATGATTGAGAGCCTGTACATGTGAAAGAGAGTATGTCTGTGATTGAGAGCCTGCCTGTGAGAGAGAGAGAGCATGAATGTAAGTTTACCATTGGGAACCTGTATGTGTAAGTTTGTGATTGAAAACCTGTTTGTGTGAAAGAGTATGTGTGTGTGATTGAGATCCTTTGTGTGTGAGAGAAATCATGTGTATGTATGATTAAGAGCCTGTGTTTAAATGAGAGAGAGAGACCATGTGTGTCTGTGTGTGATTGAGAGCTGGTTTAGGTGATGGAGCATGTGAGTATGTGATTGAGAGCCTGTGTTTAAATGAGAGAGAGAGACCATGTGTGTCTGTGTGTGATTGAGAGCTGGTTCAGGTGATGGAGCATGTGAGTATGTCATTGAGAGCCTGTGTGTAACTGAGAGAAAGAGAGGACATGTTTGTAAGCATGTGAATGAGAGTCTGTGTGTGAGAGAAAAAGACAGCATGTATGTGTGTGATTGAAAGCCTGTGTGTGTGTGTAAGCATGAAAAGATAGACAGCATGTGTGTAAATGTGTAATTAAGAGCCTATATAAGTGAGAGAGAAAAAACATGTGTATATGTGAGTACTGAGAGCATGTGTGTATAGGTGTGTCATTGAGAGCCAGTGTGAGAGAGAGTGCTGGTATGTGACTGAGAGGAGAAAGTTCCAAGCAAACCACCCCTCCTTCTGCTAATTCAGAACAATCTCAGGAGACCTGGATATCAAACGTTCCCAGGTATGCAGAGCAAAAAAATGTTTGTATCCTTATTATTTTTCATTACTGGGTCTTTGTGTCTGCTATTTTGAAATATTTTGTTGGTATCTGGAAATGTTTTATATGAGTTTTTAATTATTGGATATTCCACTCATCAGCTGTTTCGAAATATGTTCTTTTTGTTAGTACAGTTTTACTGCTGATAATTTTATATTTCTTGATTTGTTTTATAAGGATGGGTGATGTTTCTTTTTTCCTTTGTTACACTGCATACAACCTCTGGTTTGCTAGTAGACTGAATTACTGTGTCCCGAAATTATGTTTGTCTAAAAAGTGTGTCACCAACATGAAAAGTTTGGAAAGCTCTGCTGTAGAGGGTGGGGACCCCATGGGCATGTCATCAATATAGCGCCATCACCGTGGTTTCTTGCTTCCTACCCGTGGGGTGGGGGGGAACCCTGAAGGTACAATATCTTTGGTGTCGCTGCAGGACCAGCTGCGAGAGGCTGGAGACCCCATGGGCATGTCATCAAAGTAGCACCACTGCCATGGCTTCTTGCTGCCTGCCCGTGGCACATTATCAAAATAGGGCCGCTGTGGTTTCTTTCTTCCAGTAGATTTGCGTTGCTGATGGGCTTAAAGGCAGGGGCAGGTGGCCACAGACAGAGCATTTGGAGGAGCAATTTTTGCTGCCTCAAAATGTTGCCAGCCGAGGCTGCCACCTCACCCTGCCTCATGATAGAACCACCCCTGGTGCTGAATAAATCTAAAACCCAAACCATTAAGGCAAAGGAAAGAAATCAGTAGTGCAGTGCTGAGCAATTCTAGAAGAATGAAACAGTTTATGACTATCTTAAAAGATATGTTTACAGACATCCTGCACATCAGATAACTCTACATTTTAACCAGAATATAGAGACTCCATACCCACAAGTTTCAAAGGGAAAGTATGCATGTGCGGGGAAAATGTTTTTGTTTTGTTTCATTTTTTCATTTTGGTTTTTGTGTGTATGTGCGTGTGTTTTGGTTTATGTAATGTTTATTTTGATTGGTTTCATTTCCTGAACTGAAATAAACATTAAATTTAAAAATCGATCAAAAGAAAAAGAAAAGAAACTGCCTCCCATTCTCTTCCCAGTGCCAAAACAGCAAAATTAATTCCCTAGCCCCTTGCCCAGGCCTTCCCAATAAGCCTCCTACCCACATCCCCAGAGGTCTCTTAACCCCTTCCTCTGGTCTGCGAAGTAGAACGCGGCAGGAGAGATCCCAAATTGGTCCTGCCCCACCAAGACCTGGTTGAATCATGATGCTGACCTGCCCTGAATTGGAGCCATTTTGTTATGCAGTTGTAAAATAAAATGGCGCTGGCAACAGGGCCAGCAATCACTCGGGCCGATACAGTAAAGTCCGCGGGAGAGCGGGCGTTTGCCCGCTCTCCCGGCGGGCGCACAGGCCACTCTCCTGTGCGCACGATTCACTATTCAAATTAGGCCTGGCGGTAAAAACAGGTAAAAGGAGGCGCTAGGGACACTAGCGCGACCCTAGCACCTCCTTTTGGACCACAGCAGCGGCTGTCAGCGGGTTTGACAGCCGACACTCAATTTTGCCGGAATCGGTTCTCGAGCCCGCTGACAGCCACGGGCTCAGAAACCAGACGCCAGCAAAATTGAGCGTCCGGTATTTGACCCGACAGCCACGGGCTGACTTCAAATTTTTTTTTTTTTACTTTTGGAAACTTTCGGGACCTCCGACTTAATATCGCCATGATATTAAGTCAGAGGGTGCACAGAAAAGCAGTTTTTACTGCTTTTCTGTGCACTTTCCCGATGCCCGAAGAAATTAGCGCCTACCTTTGGGTAGGCGCTAATTTCTGAAAACAAAATGTGCGGCTTGGCTGCACATTTTGTTTTCGGAATCGCGCGGGAATACTAATAGGGCCATCAACATGCATTTGCATATTGCGGGTGCTATGGATTGGAGCCACCACTGGTGGCTCCAATCCATTTTTCCAGAGAAATTCAGAAGACCCAGGGCTTTTTAAACCAGTGCTGCATGCATTTTACCTTACAGCCATCTTTATTTCCTACGGCTCTCTCCAAGACTACCTACATCCTTTCCTACTTGGATGATAGGGCCTTGTCTTGGGCATCAACCTTCTGGGAACGCAAGGACCCCATTTTGCAGGACATAGAAGGATTTATGGACTTATTTAAATCAGTTTTCGATGACCCTGCCTGAACTGCTGTCACCGGTTCTGCTTTGGTTGAATTGAAGCAAGGCAACAGATCATTGGCTGAATTTGCCATAGAGTTCAAAACTCTTGCGGCAGAAGACTGCTGGGACCCCAAATGTCTCAAGACTCTCTTCTTCAGAGGCCTGGATAACTGTTTAAAGGACGAGCTGGCTGCTCGTGAAACACCCGAATCGTTGGACGAATTAGTAGCCTTGGCCACTCCGATTCATCACCGGCTCCGGGACAAGGTGAAGGAACTCCGGCCTAAGGTGTTACCTGGGTTGAAACAGGCTAGTGCTATACCTGCACCTCGGATGGTTCCAGTAATCCCTGCTGCTGATAAAGATGAACTGATGCAACTTGGTCATGGACGTTTGACTTCCAAAGAGAGAAGACTTCGGAAGAGGCGCAGCCTTTGCATGTACTGTGGTCAGCCCGGCCACGACGTCTCTACATGCTCCATTCGTCCGGAAAACGGACAAGCCTACATTCTGCAGGAGGACTGTTCTTAGGCCTCACTACGCCCTCTCCTCCACCCTCTCCTCTGCTCTCTCTCCCAGTCTCTTGACCTACGGACCAGTCAGGGTTCAGACTCCTGCCCTGATGGATTCAGGGGCAGGAGGCAACTTCATTCTCAGACATCTAGTGGAATACTTGAGGATTCCCCTCATCAAGATGAAAGATCCACTACTGTTATCCTGCATTCATGGAAAGCTCTTACCAGGTGACGTGTCTTGCCAAACCATACCAGTTACTATCCACACTGGAGCTCTCCATACGGAATCGCTCTCCTTCTTTGTACTGGAAATAGCCATGTACCCTATCGTCCTAGGGTTATCCTGATTGCTAGTGCACCAACCCCAATTTGACTGGGCATCCTTGGATCTCTCCCACTGGGGCCCAGAATGTCATGGGAGGTGCCTTAAGGAAATCTCGCCTATCATTTGCATGCCTATGACACCAGTGATGCCAGGACTACCGCCCCAATATACTTCCTTCGTGGATGTATTTTCCAAAGAAGCAGCTTATATTCTTCCTCCACATAGGCCCTATGACTGTGCCATAAGATTGAAGCCAAATGCTGAGCCACCGAAACAACGGGTGTACCCTCTCTCAGCCATTGAAACTAAAGCAATGTCAGAATACATTGAAGAAAATCTCCAGAAGGGCTTTATCCGACCATCAAAGTCGCCAGCCGGTGCAGGCTTTTTCTTTGTGGGGAAGAAGGATGGTACCCTACGTCCATGTATCAATTACCAAGGTCTAAATGAAATCATGATCAAAGACCGTTACCTCCTTGCCGTTAATCTCGAAGCTGTTTGACTGGCTGCAAGGGGCCAAGATATTTTCAAAGCTTGACCTGAAGGAGACCTACAACCTCATTCGCATTCGGAGCGATGATGAATGGAAAACGGCCTTCAACACGCAAGATGGCCACTTCGAGTATCCAGTAATGCCGTTCGGGTTGTGCAATGCACCCGCCATTTTCCAAAATATGATGAACAACATCTTGCGGGACCTGCTGTACAAGAATGTTGTGGTCTACCTGGATGACATACTAATCTTCTCCCAGGATTTGGACACCCACATTACAGATGTCAAGCAAGTACTCTACTGTCTTCGTGAACACCGGCTGTACACCGTGTGAATTTCACAAAGACTCAGTGCCTTTTCTAGGCTACATCATGTCAAAAGAAGGCTTCCAAATGGACCCTCACAAACTTGAAAGTATCAAGAATTGGTCCCAACCTACCAGCCTGAAGGCTTTAAGGAGATTCTTGGGGTTCACCAACAATTATCGAAGCTTTATAAAGAACTATTCTTCTTTAACCGTACCCTTGACTGCGATGATCCGCAAGGGTGTCAACGCTTCAAAATGGTCAGCGGAGGCCATTTCCGCTTTCGAGAAATTGAAGACTGCCTTCTCCACAAAACCGTGCTTGCGGCATCCAGACCCAAACAAGCCCTTTATCATCAAAGTTGATGCTTCAGATGTGGGTGTAGGGGCTGTGTTGAGCCAAACAGGAGACTTGAAAGCCTTACGTCCCTGTTCCTTCTTCTCACGAAGATTTTCTCCAGCCGAGAAAAACTATGGGATCGGCGATAAAGAGCTCTTGCCAATAAAGCTTGCATTCGAGGAATGGCAGCCTTGGCTCGAAGGCGCTCAACATCAAATAACCATATTCACAGATCATAAAAATCTAGAGTATCTCCGCTACGCACAACGTCTGAATTACAGACAGGCCAGATGGTCCTTATTTTTTAATCGTTTCGATTTTGTGTTGAAGTACCACCCTGGAGATAGAAACACCAGAGCATATGCACTGTCACGCTCCTTTCATTCTGAGGATGTGCCTGATGAGCCACAGCACATAATTGACCCGAAGAAGATCCTCTTGGCATCCACTAAGTCTGTACCTGCTGGTAAAACTATCGTCCCTAAAAGACTAGGAAGAAAGTGCTCTTTTGGGCGCACGATTCCAAGCTGGCTGGCCATTCTGGCCAATACTGTACCCTGTTCAAGATACAGAAGCTGTATTGGTGGCCTACCATAAAAAAGGATACCTATTCCTACGTGACATCCTGCACCAATTGTGCTAAGAACAAACCCACTTTTGGACAACCATGGGGTCGGATGCAACCACTGCCAGTTCCGGAACGGCCCTGGTCGCACATCGCTACTGACTTTGTAGTCGATTTACCTACTTCCGGAGGAATGAATACCATCTGGGTGACAGTGGATCAATTTAGCAAGATGGCACACTTCGTGGCGCTCCCTGGCATACCTTCAGCCTTGGAGCTTGCAAAGCTCTTCATAAAGCACATATTCCGCCTCCACGGGTCTACCTTCTCACATCATATCCGACTGTGGGTCCCAATTCACGGCACGATTCTGGAGGGCCTTGTGCAAATTATTTGACATCTCTCTAGACTACACCTCAGCCTATCATCCACAGTCAAATGGCCAGACGGAACGGATGAATCAAACAATGAAGCAGTTTATTCGAGCTTATGTCACGTCACGACAAAATAACTGGGCCGAATTGCTTCCATGGGCTGAATTTGCCATCAACTCACATCCAACAACATCTACTGGATTGTCACCCTTTGAAGTGGTTTTTGGATGGTCCCCAACACTGTTCTGTTCCTGAACACTGCCTACTCACTATCTCAGTTTCTCTACAGCTCAGCCATCCTGGGATCGCTGTTCCAGTGCCTGAGGGACTACAGCCCAGCTGGGCTCTTCCAGCTCACTGCGGCCACCTCTGGTGGTTCTCTAAAACAATTTAATAAAAGAACTAGTGTGTATCTGTCTCCCAACTCTGAGCCTGACCGGTGGTCCCTCTTGGGATCTTCCCCCGTGGGCGTGGTCATCTGCCATTGGCCTAAGGATCAACCCACAATTATCACAAATATTAACAATGCCCGATTTAATAACATGTGCATGCAGCTGCGCACATGTTATAAAATCCAGGATCGGCGCGCAAGGGGGTGCACAATTGTGCAACTTGCGTGCGCCGAGCCGCGCATCCTTCCTCCGATCCCTCTGAAGCCTCTCCGAAATCGGAGCGGCCTCAGAGGGAACTTTCCTTCTGCCCCCACCTTCCCCTACCTAACCTGCCCCCCAACCCTACCTAAACCCCCCCCTTACCTTTATCCTATAAGTTGCGCCTGTCTTCAGGCAAGCGTAGGTTGCGAGCGCCAGCCAATGGCCGGCCTGTGATCCCGGGCACAGGGCAAATGGGCACTGTGCCTGGAGGCTCCAGCCCTGCCCCTTTTTTCAAGCCCCGGGACATACGAGCATCCCGGGGCCTGCACGCATCGCCAGGCCTATGCAAAATAGGCTTGGCGTGTGTAACCCTGCTGCGTGCGTAAATCCAGCCGGATTTACGCATGCAGGGCTTTTGAAATATGCCCCAAAGTGTACAGGTACCGTCAGTTAAAGAAATAAAATTAGATGGGTTTGTGCAGACTGTAAAGTACATGTGCACTTTTCATGTGGTAAGAAGGAACATTTCCCGCAAAACACTTGTGGCAGTGTTTCTTTTATGCGCACAGAACGTTATGAAATTTTGCAGGTAAATCATTTCGAAGGGATATCATTAGTCTGTGATCAAAGCCCCATCAATAAGATGTTACATTTTGTATTTTATGAAATCCCAAAAATTTAACCAAGTTTATGATCTGGCAGTGCAAGCTGCTACACAGGGGTCTGCATTCTAACCAGTGTCAAAACTGACATGGTAAGGCCAATTACCTGTTGCTCTTAATGTGGCATTGCATGAGGCTGCAATGCCAGACATGTGGACTAATAATGTGCAGATCATGACCTTTGTTACAATGGCCGCATCGAATGACATGGTAACTCAGACCGGAATCTGCATGTCAGGTTTCTTATGGTAACCAGTCCAAAGTGGAAACCTCCCCTATCCCCTTCCTGAATGATAGTTGAGCCCGCTAGCCACCCAATATACACTCCCACCTGAAGTCGCATGGCCTAATCTCAACCAAATACAAGATAAGAACTTCTTTTTTTTTTTTGTCTGTTTTTCTGCAGAAATAAAGGCTAACAAATAAAAACAAAAAATATACAAGATGATACCTTTTTATTGGAATAACTTAATACATTTCATGACTTGCCTTTGTGAACTAGCACTCCCTTCCTCAGTGTTAAGATAGTCCAATACAAATTAGCACCCTGTATACTTTTGTTTTTTATTTGTTAACTTTTATTTCTGTGCATTCTAGTGGACTTATTACGTGCCCCACCCGCGGTCGTCCCGCGCATGGGACTGCTCAACTTCGGGGTTCCACAGCGGGTCCTGGTCCTGTCTCCCTCGCGGCCCTTGCAAGTCCAGCTAGGCCCCGGCATCCCACAGTGGTGGTCGCCGGGCCTTCGGCTGCACACCAGGCCTCACGCCAGGCCTCGGCAGCGCAGCAGCTAGCCACGCCCTACGCACACGTGCGGACAAGCCGCCTTGATGTAGGTTCCAGGGTGGGGCCTAGTTCCGCGTGCACCCTGATTGAACTCATGTTAAAAGGAAGTTCCTGGCCTCACTTCCTTGCCTTGGCAATCGGGTCAGTTTGTTCCTGAGATTGCCCTTGCTTGTGTTCCTGCTTGCTTGTTCCTAGTCTCGTTCCAGGATCCTTTTGTTCCAATTCCGTTCCTGCTTGTTCCTGCTCCTAGCCCTGCTTGTTCCAGTGTTCGTTGTTCATCTCTCCGGTCTGACCTCGGACTGTCCTTCTGGTGAAGACCTCAGCTTGTTCCTGAGCTGCCTGTCTGCCACCTGCCAAAGACCTCAGCTTGTTCCTGACTTGCCTGCCTGCCTGCCGCCTTCCCAAGATCTCAGCATGTTCCTGACCTGCCTGCCTGTCTGCCGCCTGCCAAAGACCTCAGCTTGTTCCTGACTTGCCTGCCTGCCTGCCTGCCGCCTTCCCAAGACCTCAGCATGTTCCTGACCTGCCTGCCAGCCTGCCGCCTGCCAAAGACCTCAGCTTGCTCTTCGACCTTGCCTGATCTCTGGATCCTGACCCTTGCTTTGTTGACCATTCCTTGGTCTGACTTCTGGACTCTGACCTTGCTTGCCGGACCTTGTTTGATTCTGGCTCTGTCCCTAGCCTTGTCATCGCCATCTCTATTCTGGTTCGCTCTGCTTCAACCTGTTTCCAGCCTCGAACCCGATAGTGCTCCTCCAGCGTCTGTGGGCTTACACTCTCCCAGGAGACCCTGCGAGATCCACCTAAATCCAAGCGGCCCGAGTCCTCCCGGGGAGACCTCGGACTTCCAGTGGTGAAGCTCTACACTGCCTCTGTCTCCTTCCATGCTCCGCCCCCTGTGGACAGTCCCTGTACTACCACAGGACAAGGGTCCACCCCCGAGTGCAACAAGACTAATATGGCAACCATACTACATTATGCATGATTCTTTTCAGAGTCCTTTAATTGCATATTCCATGGGCAGAGATGCTAAATGACCTAGTTTGAGGAGAAATATTGTAGGCCAGTCCCGGATTTCTGACAACCACATCTGCAGCATTGATTGCAAATGGTAGAAGCAGGAACTACAAATACCACAATGCATTGGGACATGAATTCAAAAACAAGGACTGGCCAAAAGAGTCCTTCTTTCAACTGGGTCCTTAGCAGCTTTGCATTATGGAAATAGTAATCAAAACTGTCTGCATTGGTGCAAACTCTACAGGTACTTTTACCCATGGGTTTGCACCTATTATCAGAGAAGTAGTCCGTAGAGGCTTTTACTTTGATTATTGCCCCTGGAAAAATAAATCACAGACATTGTGCCTGCTTTTTCAGTGGGTAATTTTTCCTTCTGAAACAATGCAGATAGATTTGAATAATCAGACCTATGAGTTTAGTTTCTTTCTTTACCCTGGATCGTCTGTTCATTCTGTTGGTAAAATGTATGTGCATGGTGAATAGCGAGCAGATTTTTATCTGCTGACAGTTTTGACAATATTGAAAGTCCCCACTTCTGCAAATAAAATGCATTTTTATCCATGGAAAGTGTTTTGAATATTCTCTTCCCTGTGCATACACCTGTAGTATGCACCTAAACCAAATTTATTAATATCAGTAAACATTTTCATGGGTCTTTTGAGGTCACTAAATTTTAACAAAGATGCATCCATTAACAGCATTTTTAGTCTCAAAAAGACTTTCTAATGTGCTGCATTAAAACACCACTCTGTTATGATCTTATGTAAGCTCCTAATTAGATTGATTGTCATAGAAAGTTTGATGGCAAATCTTCCTGCCTAATTTGGCATATCCAAAACACTTTACAAACCTTTTCAGTGGATAAGAAGTTCTAGAGCCAGAGGTGATACTATGAAGCTGAATACATGGTGGTTCCACAGAATAGCCCCCCCGGTGGAGGCGGTGGAGGCAAAACCAGTATCAGAATTTTTATAAGCATGATATAAGCTTAGAGGATCCTTGGTTGCCATGAAAGGAAAGTCATAAATCAACTGTTGCCTATTGCAAAAGGAATCAAATTACTGGTAGATAGACTAGATGGACCTCATGGTCTTGATTTGCTGCCATATTCTATATTATTATGTTTCTAATGGATCCAGCTCTTTTCTATTTGTCAGCACTACTAATTTTTCTAGCAGCATGTGGTACATGATGATACTTTTTAAAGTTAAATTGTGTGTGCAACAGGCAATTTTCTCAACCTACGGAAAACAGCTCTGTATTTTTGCAGTTTGCATAGTTTTTCCTAGAATTTAATCCCACTATAACCATTTACTTTTATTCTTCAGTCATGGCCTTCTACTTTTAGCTCAAAGGCACATACTTCTTTGTTGCTTGTCTTGTCTGACTGCCTGTCTTGATTAGACTGTAAACTCCAAGGATTAGGGCTATCCATTATGGGTCTCTGTGCAGTGCTGAACACATCTAGTACGTATTACACAAATCTTGATAATAATAATAATGTGTCTACACATGCACTCTCGGTATAATCAAGGCTTGATATATTTTCAGTCTCAGAATAGGTTCATTATCTCCTGGCACCACTATGACATTTTCAGTATTATGCCTTCCTCCTAGTGTAATGTCAAGTATGCACATCCCTATTTGGGGTATTGGCTTCCTGTTGCATGCTTCAGTTTAGTTGTCTTTTTGAAGATTCTGCATTTTTGTAATTTTATATAATATATTTCCCTGCATATCTGTGTGAGGCTGACTAAGCTTTTCCATAGGTTAGAGCACTTGTTCTCAACTCAGTCCTCAGGATATACCCAACCAATCCGGTTTTCAGGATAGCCACAATGAATACGCATGGCATAGATTTGAATGCATTGATTCCACTGACTGCAAGTCTCTCTCATGCAGAGCCTGAAAACTAGACACATGGATAGCCTGAAAGGCAGACTGGCTGGGTATGTCCCAAGGACTGGGTTGAGAATCCAGGCTTAGAGAGAGGAAACTTTCAGCAATGGGAGGCATTGTTATTTTGAGTGATCATAAGACTCCACCCCTTAAAAGGGCGGGTCGGTTACAGAGGTCATATAGGTAACTCAATGAATCACTGGGTGGAGATGTCTTATAGGGAGCAGAGAAGAGGCAGCCAAGATGCTGTGCTCTTCAGGACTCCCGGGAGGAAAAGGATAGCAGCTTTCCTCATCCAAGCAGGAGAAGGGTGTTCTCCTGCTTTGTTATTGTAAGGCATGCAGTTCAGAAAGATTCTGACCCCAGGTTTCAGGGAAAGAGAATTATTCTGATTGCATCAGTACCAAAGTATTTGAGATTTATTATGCCTGAGAGGAAGACAAGGACTTTCTTGTATCCACTGGGGTTTGTAGGGGAGTTTATGCCTTGTAGAAAGCAAGTGGAGGGTCTCAGCTTTGCCCTTCTTCTCAAACTGTTTAAGAAACTGTTCTTTGTATTTCTGAACTGTTGGACTGCTTATTTTTGGATTCAAGAAACTTTACGTCTTGTTTTGGTACAGAACACTTTTTGTAAGGACTATTTTTTTCCAGTGTGAGTATAATTCCCTTAGGTCTCACAGGTTAGCCTGTCCTCCACAACAGAATCCACATTCCAGGCTTGCACTGAGTGAGAGAATGCTCTGCAGCCTCTGGTTCCCAATAAAAGGCAAGGGAGGAGGGTTACACCTGTGTTGAACTTAAAGGTGACTGGAATGTCAGCAAACTCCAGTGTTGCTATTAATTCTTTTCCTGCATCTTGCATCTCAGCAAAACCTTTTAGGATACCTAGATGCACAGTGTATTCTCTACTTCCCAGATAGTCACCTGCTTGGATTGCATCCAAAATGACTTTAGCATCAGTGTTCCCTACATTTTGCCTGTTTCAATAAAGATCTTTTCTGTAGCCATGGAATGTGGAAAGGTCCTTTCTGATTAAGGCCATATGGTTTCTGAGTACTACACAATAACCCTTTTTGTACCTCATGAATTGCTAACTTGCTCCCTAAGCCTTATGATTTTTTTTCTCACATTTCTTAGGGCTCCCTTTAACTTTGAAATAACATCTACTGGTCCTAGCAACTCATCTTGTGCCATGGATTTATCTGTGTGCCTGACTTATATTCACAGTCTTACAAATTTCTATTGCTTTCTCTAGTGAGTTATGTTTCTTATAGAAATCATTTTTTAAGTTTTCTTACCTCTGATCCTGATCATTCACTTCTGCATTTCTGATTAGAGGGATTGAAATCAGTAAAAACTGCATGACAGATTTTTAAGTTCAGATTTGTCACAAGCTCTTTTATTAACTCTCTCTCATTGTACTCAAGAATATAATAATTATATTGTATGAAAGTCCAGTTTTCTTGGTTTGTAGTATCCTTCAGATTGCTGCAGCACCTTCTTTTTTCTTTTACAGACTGGATGGTGTTGTAAACATTTTCAGTGCCACCACACTGCAAAACTAGTGATATATATCAGACAAAAATTAGAACTGCAATGTATGCAGTTGAAGGTCAGGCATTTAAAAATAAATGCCTGACTCAGGCCGGGTTTTGCTCAATTCTGAGCTGCTTCAGGGGCTGTTGGTCGGTAGTATATGTTAGCAGCCGATTTTTGGCTTTCTTGGCCATAGGAAGCTTCCAAACAGAGGCTCACACTACTGAAATTAACCAGTCAGCCATTTCCCATTGTATAGATCAATTTATTCCAGCTTTTCTCTGAAGAATTAAAGATTATGTTTCATTTCCTCTGAAAAGAGAACAGAAAAAACAAACTATGAAGTACTTTTATTACATATCTGGGTTTTCTTCTGTCCTGGAGGCAGTTGATTGCACTCATGTAGCATTAGGCTACCATCTCAGGATAAAATGAGTTATAGGGACAGGAAATACCTAGGGCCCTTGTGTTTGGCCCTGTTATTCTAACCAGGCTCCCCTCCTTAAAAATCACCAGCTGTGTTTCGCCTCCCATATTTGCCCTTCCCCCCAACAGGTGATTGAGGTACCCACTGAAAACATGGCTGTTGATGCCCACGTGATATCCTGAAACTCCTCCAGAAGAAAGGCAAAATAGTAAGGATATGCAGGAGAAAAACATTCATTTTGGCTCATTCTTTTTGTTTCAGGTTTTTTTTCCTAGGTTTCAGTTTGTTTATGGTTTATTTAGGTTTGGTTCATTTTCTGAACTGAAATAAACATTACCTTTTTAAAAATCCAAAAGAAAAAGTAAAGAAAGTAAAGTAAAAAGAAATACCTGCCTCTCTACTCTCCTGTGGCCCCCTTACTCCTTCCATGGGAGTCTCTGATGAAGAAAGAGGCAGAAGCAATCCAGTTTAAAAATGGCACCAGCTGGCCCTGAAACTTTCACCAAGTAGTTAGACGGCTGCAAATTAATATTAGCCGTAAAACAACTCAGCAATGGTCTCAGGGCCAGCCAATGCCATCTATCAGCTGCAGCCAGTGCAGCATAAGAACATAAGAACATGCCATACTGGGTCAGACCAAGGGTCCAACAAGCCCAGCGTCCTGTCTCCATCAATGGCCAATCCAGGCCATAAGAACCTGGCAAGTACCCAAAATCTAAGTCTATTCCATGTTACTGATGTCAGTAATAGCAGTGGCTATTTTCTAAGTCAACTTAATTAATAGCAGGTAATGAACTTCTCCTCCCAGAACTTATCCAATCCTATTTTAAACACTGCTACACTAACTGCACTAACCACATCCTCTGGCAACAAATTCCAGAGTTTAATTGTACGTTGAGTAAAAAAGAACTTTCTCCCATTAGTGTTAAATGTGCCACATACTAACTTCATGGAGTGCCCCCTAGTCTTTCTATTATCTGAAAGAGTAAATAACTGATTTACATCTACCCGTTCTAGACCTCTCATGATTTTAAAAACCTCTATCATATCCCCCCTCAGCTGTCTCTTCTCCAAGCTGAACAGTCCTAACCTCTTTAGTCTTTCCTCATAGGGGAGCTGTTCCATCCCCTTTATCATTTTGGTCGCCCTTTTCTGTACCATCTCCAGTGCAACTTTATCTTTTTTGAGATGCGGCGACCAGAATTGTACACAGTATTCAAGGTGCGGTCTCACCATGGAGCGATACAGAGGCATTATGACATTTTCCATTCTATTAACTATTCCCTTCCTAATAATTCCCAACATTCTGTTTGCTTTTTTGACTGCCGCAGCACACTGAACTGATGATTTCAATGTGTTATCCACTATGATACCTAGATCTCTTTCTTGGGTGGTAGCTCTAATATGGAACCTAACATTGTGTAACTATAGCATGGGTTATTTTTCCCTATATGCATCACCTTGCACTTATCCATATTAAATTTCATCTGCCAATTGGATGCCTAATTTTCCAGTCTCACAAGGTCTTCCTGTAATTTATCACAATCCGCTTGTGATTTAACTACTGGGATGGCTCCTGCCCCTTTCCTCATTGGCGACTTCACAGAAGTGGTAAAGGGATTGTGGGAGACTGCTGGGGCAGCGATTGTTTTTATTTGTAGGTATATTTATTATTTTTTTATTTTTAACTTTTATATACCGATGTTCCTGTATAGGATACCGATGTTCCTGTATAGGATACATATCGCATATATATATATAATATAGTACATGCTGTTTGCTAATGGCACACACTATTTTCCAAACCAAAAATATCCAAATGAGTCAATGTTTCATTTCTGTTGCAATGAACCAAACTGGAAATTGACTTATTCATTGCATTTTACCCATGCAGGCACATTTCTATATAATGGGTCTCTACAGTACACTAGATCGGTGATAAAGTGAGCATTTGACATCCTCAAGACCCACTTTAGATGTCTAAATATAACAGGAGTGGACTTACAATATACTGCAGGCAAGGTCTGTCATCTTTACTTTACTGCCTGCTGTATTCCCCACCGCATAAAAACGCAATGAGGAATAGGAGGAGAGCAGAGAAGACAATGATGCAAAGTCTGACCCTGGCAGAATTACAGATATCACCTGCTGCCATCTCTCAAAGAAAAAAATCATTCAGCAACAATTTTAGGTGAAATAATGCCTTTTTAGTTACAGTGTAAGGGAATGTGTGTGCATAGTGAACAGACAAAGATTGTGAATGGGGATTAACAATTTTACCTCCCTTTCCCATCCTCACTCCCCAAGCCTCGCTGCATTCCCCCCTGTGTGTTTCACTAAAGTGGAGCATGTTTAGAAGGAATGCTCCCTTCAGGGGCTCATCAGCCTTCTGACTGACTTGTGAGCAGCTGTTTTGGCCACGGCCACCATCTGCCCTTGGATGCAGAGTAGCTGGCTGAGACAGAGGGCAAGACTGTAGATCTGCTGTAGCAGCAGCAGATATGGGGGCCAGCTGCTGCATGATACCAAGATATTGCATCTATTCTGCATAGCCCTCATCCCCTGCACATCCTCTATTAGTTGCTAGGTATAGGCCAGCCTTTGCTGATCTGCAATTAGTGAGGCCTCCTCCTCTGGGGCATTTTCTGGCTGATCCTTCTGGATTATGGTGGAGAAATGTTCCTCTTCCTATTACTTCTCCTCTGGCCTTGCTACTTCTGCAGCAGAAGGGTCTGCAAGTATTTGCTAACGGACTGGTTGCTAATGCAACTGCTGTTGGACTGGCTGCTTTGGCTGCAGAGGGCCTGGCAGGGCTTTACCATCCTTGCCATCATCTCCTGAAGGTAGAAAAGAGGGAAAAATCTGGTGGTTAGTTCACTTTCCACTGAATTAACAAATGGCCTGATGTATTAAGGCCATTATTAAAATGCTGGGTCAAGGGGACAAAGATTTGGAAATACGGGCCAAAGTTCAAGGTCAGCCTCAGTTGATAGCACCATAAGATGAAGGAAAGAGTTGAGGAAAGAAGTCAAACAAAGCTTAGGCAGAATAGCTGAAACAACCACTTCCTAGAATGCTAGTTTATGCCAGTGCTGAATATATAACAACCTCATCCAGAGGCATTATGAGACCTGAAGAACTGATTTTAATGCATTGAATCAAGGACAAAAAAAGACCATCGGGCATTTGGATATAAGTTCCAAACCAGGAATGGCCAAAATTAATCCTCCTGCAAATGACCTCTTTGGCATATCTGCTTAGGCTGCAAAGTTTACCCTACTAGTAATAATATGCATATTATATTGCAAGTTGGCAATGCCTTTGGTAGTCTGAGAAGGTTCAGTTGTATGCTGTAGCTTTTAAAAATACATTTTTCTATCAAGGGTACATACGGAAATCTCCCAATGGAGATTTTCTAGGTGAAAACACAAGTGGAGAGTAGGGAATGAACATACTTTCTTCATATAAGAGAAAGGAATGCCAGGTACCAATGGCTTTACAAAGACAAAACTAACATATTGTATGGATGACTACTTGGACCTATTGCCCTTTATGTATAATGAATAGCTAGTTATCTACAAGCTTAATAAGTTCAGGTGAAGCCTTAGCAATAAAGAACATAGTGTTACAAACAGCTAGATTCATCAAAAAGTGTTACTAATGCATTGATAACAAAAAGGGACAATGTGTGATAATCCCTATTTTGGGGGGGAGAGAGAGAGAGAGACTATATACAAGGCCCTCATAGTAGTTAAGTATTTATATCTCTATAGGAGGGCCATCTATTAGGTCAAGGTGAGGTGTTGGTGGTGGTTTCGGGTATAGGGACACAGTACACCTGGTGAAGATTTCACAGTACACCTTGGTGAAGATTTGACATCATTTGGAGTGAGGAAAGTCTCACAAAGATGAAATTTCTACTATGTTCTCTCACCCTAGCTTGATGGACTCTATAATGCAATCGATAGAAACGGGAAACTCACTAGACACCAGGGCTTCTCAAATGCACCAAAGATCATTAGTCAAATACCTGTGCTATTTGTGTCTTAAAAGCCCATGTATTGCATAGCTTTTATGTAGATGAGATCATGAGACAATGTAGTGGGGCATGGAGCTACAT
Source organism: Rhinatrema bivittatum (assembly GCF_901001135.1). Classification (NCBI taxonomy): domain Eukaryota; kingdom Metazoa; phylum Chordata; class Amphibia; order Gymnophiona; family Rhinatrematidae; genus Rhinatrema; species Rhinatrema bivittatum. Next base: position 539,933,747 of record NC_042615.1, on the reverse strand, counting down.
GACAAATTTAAAAGAATTTATAAAAATACATTCCATTCAATTTCTTTGTTTAACCCTGACAAAATAACAGTTTGTAATTGAAATATCCATCTTTGTTCCTATTGGATTAATTTCCTAGCTCGATCTCCACCTCTCCAATGAGCTGGAACTTTCTCTAAAATAGTCCATTTGCAATCTTGGAAGTCGTTGTTTTGGAGGAAGTGATCTACTAAAGGAGCTTCCTCTTTACAAATTTTTAAATGGCTTCTATGTTTGATGAGTCTAACCTTAATTTTCCATTTAGTCATCCCAACGTATTTGAGGTTGCATGGGCAGACAATCAAATATATTACAAATGTCAAATGATGATGTGCATGAAACATTTGACAATAAAGAAATCTGTTTACCCGTCAGTAATGTAATTCTGTCCAATGGCAGTTTCATTCTACATAGCTCACATTGACATGTGCTATCTTCATTGGATGGCCTGTCAGAAAAGTAATTACTTGATCGTACAACGTGTTCTCTTATATTATGTCCCCTTGAAAAAAGGAATCCTCAAATTAGAAGAAAATATAGGGTTGACTTTTTGCAGCACAAACCAATGCTTCTTGATGGTACTGCTGATTAAGGAAGACATTGTAGAACGCTTTAGAATGAGAGTCTGGATGGTTTGAATCCTCTGGAGCCTTCAAGCTTTAAAAAATGGTATTCTAGATGGTTAAATAAAGCTCTTTGATATGCTAATCGAATACAGGATAATGGATATCCTCAATTGAGAGGCCATGTTTTTAGCTTGGATTTTAAGATCATCTCGATCTGAGCACAGTCGGCACAGCCTTAAAAACTGGCCAATTGGTAAACTGCGTTTGAAAGAGGTAGGATGTGAGCTGTCAAATTTTAGTAAGTTATTACATTCTGTGGAATTTTGGTAGATGCTCATTTTTAAAGAATCATGCTGTTTAATAATACGAATATCCAGGAACACTACTTCAGTGTGGTCATAATTAATTGTAAACTTTAAAGATGATTGTAGAGAATTAAGCCAATTATGAAAATTTTTCAAAGAGGATACTGGTCCATTCCAAATTATAAAGATATCATCTATATATCGCTTCCAGCAGACTAAATGCTGTCTCTGAGCTGTGTCTTGAAGATACAAGGATTCAAAATCAGCTACAAAAATGTTGGCCACGTTGGGTGCCACGGCTACCCCCATGGCTGTGCCACAAATTTGAAAATAAAACTGGCCATCACATGAAAAATAATTCTTGCTTAAAGCCAGATATAACAGATGGATAATGTATTCAGTAGGAATACATTGAGGATATGGACGCTGAGATAGTATTTTAGTGACAGCATTTACAGCTTGGTCTTAGGGGATGACAGTATATAGCGATTGTAAGTCCATGGCAGCTAGCATCCAATCCGGTTCAACTTTCAAAGATTGCAAAACTTCAAGCATGCTGGAAGTATCTTTAATAAAGGAAGGGGCCAGTGGCACAAGGGGTTGAAGAATTTTATCCAAAAAGATAGAGAGTGGTTCTAACACAGAGTCATTGGCAGACACTATGGGGCGGATTTTAAATGCCCTGCTTGCGTAAATCCGGCCGGATTTACGTGAGCAGGGCCCTCGCGCGCCCGCGCGCCTATTTTGCATAGGCCGCCAGCACGCGCAGAGCCCCGGGATGCGCGTAAGTCCCTGGTCTTTTTTAAGGGGGCGTGTTGGGGGCGTGTTGGGGCGTCATCAAATGACGCGGCGTTTCGAGGGCGTGACGCGCCGTTTGGGGGGTGGGCCCGGGGACGTGGTTTCGGCCCGGGGACGTTCCGGGGGCGTGGCCGCGCCCTCCGGAACAGCCCCTGGGTCGGGTCTTGGCGCGCCAGCAGCCCGCTGGCGCGCACGGATTTACGTCTGCCTCTGGCAGGCGTAAATCCATGGATAAAGGTAGAGGGGGTTTAGATAGGGCCGGGGGGGTGGGTTAGGTAGGGGAAGGGAGGGGAAGGTGAGGGGAGGGCGAAAGAAAGTTCCCTCCGAGGCCGCTCCGATTTCGGAGCGGCCTCGGAGGGAACGGAGGCAGGCTGTGCGGCTCGGCGCATGCAGGCTGCCCAAAATCGGCAGCCTTGCGCGCACCGATCCCGGATTTTATAAGATACGCGCGGCTACGCGCGTATCTTATAAAATCCAGCGTACTTTTGTTTGCGCCTGGTGCGCGAACAAAAGTACACGATCACGTATTTTTTTAAGATCTACCTCAATGGGTCTGCCAGGAGGATTGATAACAGACAATGAATTCTGGGGAAAAAATACAACACAGGTATTCGAGGACATTTATTAATAACAAATTCTTTCTCTGCGTTAGTGAGATACCCCTGATCAAATCCAATTTGAACTAGATGGGCAACCTCTGTCATAATTTCAGCGGTAGGATCTGCAGAAAGTAGCTTATACAATTGGGTATCTGATAATTGTCATTGGATTTCATCATTGTATTGGGTGGAGCTGAGCACTACTACAGTGCCATCCTATGGGATGTGGCATTTAACTGTCTTCTTCTTTATCCTTCTAGAGAGAATTCATTATGGAATACAAGCAAGCACTGAGAATCATACCTGTTACCCACCCCATCTTACACATTCATTTGGAGCCCCTGAAGCAGTTACTGTGAAACATGATATCGTATCGGGCTTGGTTGCACTGAACATATTGAAGGGGAAGTTTAAGCATTTAAAAAAGACTAAAAAATATAAAATTGTAATAAGAATACTACTATCTAGACCGATGATTATATGTGAACCAGCTGGCTAATGAACATAATTCATGTTCCAAAAACCAAAGAGTGGTATGATGGTCCTTCTTTAATCAGCTATTGTCTTTTTTGGCATTGGATATTTTTGCTTTCCAATACATTTTTGTATCTTATTAATTACCTTGTTTGAAGTATTATTAGACTTCCGTTTGGTGAAGCTTGGCAGATTTGGCAGGGGCAGAGGAAGCGGTGCAGATCCATCCCAGTCTAGTGGCTAAATTATAGCCAAATAAAGGCCTGATTTTTAATCCCCTGTGTGCGGGGAAAATGGGGGTTACGTGTGTAGCTGGGCCTTGCGCGTGCTGCACGCATTTTAGAAGAGTCCTGGCCGCGCGCATAACCCCCATTACGCGCACAAGAGCCAGGCCTATTCCAAGGGGCGGTCCCAGGGGCGAGGAGGGGCGGTCCAGGGGATGGTGTGGGGCGGAGCTGGAGGCAACCTGTACAGAGGCCATTTGCCGCTGTGCTGGGGGATCACGCGCCAGCAGCCAGGAGCTGGCGTAAGTTTGAAAACAAGAAAAAAACAAAAAGGTTTTCAAAGGAGTCAGGGAGGAGAGGGGAAGAGGGAGGGAGGATAGGTAGGGGGATAGGAAAGTTCCCTCCAAGTCCGCTCCTTAATTGGAGCGGACTGGTAGGGAACTGGGGGAAGCCTGATCGCGTCGTCCCACGTAACTTGCTATTTTCAAAACCCCCTTGCGCGAACTACCCCAGATTTTATAACATGCGCGTGCACGTGGACGCATGCGTGTATTTTTTAAAAATCTACCCATGATTATCCAGCTAAACTTTAGCTGGATAAATGGCTGAATATGCCAATTGTGCTATTTAGACGGATAACTTTTAAGTTATCCGTCTAAATGGCTTTTGAATATGGACCTCATCATATTTTTGTCAAAAAAAGGCCTCAACAAATTATAAAAATTCCCAAGAGGCTTAAAACTGAGAATAACTATTTTTATGTTTAGTCTGTGTAGTTTGGCAGACCTTTCCTTTAATCAGGGAAAAGATGTGCATCTGAGCTTTCTTCTCATCACATCACAAAACCGCAGGACATGAAGCCTGCAGAGGCATGGGTTTCAGCCTCCCCATTGCCACTGGCTCTCTCTGTGATCCTGGAAAATGATCTTCCTTTGTCTCAGCCAACTAGAATTTGGATGATAATGATAGTGCCTTTTTTTTCCCCCTTAAGTCCTCACCATCAGTGTGAGGCTAAGTCATCCCCCACAAAAAGCTGAGATATTGTTTAGGTGACAAGTGCTCTATAAATCCAAATTAATATTATGAACAACTTTTCATTCATAGTGAGGACCATATTCAGAGGCATTTAGCAAGATATCTCACTAATTATCAGGCTTAAATGAATATTTGGGCACTTATCTGGCTAAATATTAGCTGAATAGCTTATCATCCAGCTAAAACGTAGCTGGATAACTTAGGTGCACACTGGGGCCATTTCAGGAGGGGGGGGGGATGTTACGTTAGCCAACTAAGTTATCCAGCTCACTCTGATATTCAGAGTTAGACTGCTAACTTATCCAGCAAAGTCTGGTCACGCCAAAGACCTGTTCTAAGGTTAGTCAGATAACGTTATCCAACTAACTTTAAGATAGACGGCTATACTGAATAGTGCAGCTGCACAATTGATTATACCTCCAAAGTTAGCCAGATAAGTTTATCTGGCTAACTTTACTATCCAGACCTTGACTGAATATGGACCCCAGTATGGATAAGCAAGCTCAATATGAAGCATAACTTGTATGTATTTTTAAAAGCTATTACTTATGCCTAGGAAAAATTCACCGCTTTTCCTGCCTTTTGCACGCATCTTAACTGGATTGAGTTACAGTCGTTCAGGTTCAGATGAAGTAGATTTGCAGAAATGACCCCTGGCTGCCTCCTTCCACCTACTCCCCACCCGCCTCTTCCAGCTCTGAATTTCATTTATTTATTATTTTACCTCCGTCAGGAAGCATGGATGCTCTTCTGCGATTTCCAATTCGTTATTTCATCCAGAAAGAATCTTGGAAAACTGTGTCTCACTCTCTTGGAGTGTGAGAGCAAAGTAATAATATCCATCCATCCAAGCACTAGTCTCGGACGAGGCATGCTGTCATTCTTTCCTTCTGCTACTCCCATACATTCATTCCTCTGCCACTGGGACTTATGCTCTCACATCACCATAGGAGGATGCCTGCAGCAGATTTATTTTTTTAAATTTAAGTAGTTGGCCTATAGCCAGAAGGCAATCAGTTGAGTGAGGTCAGGTGGAAACGTATGCCGAAGCAATGAGTTTTGGCCTAACAACATAAGTAGTGGAAAAAAAACTAAAAGAAAGAAAGAAAGAGGTCTAGCTGTGAGATCTCCTGCTGAATCTTAGGCGAGCAAAATGGTCACCGCTGGCCCAGTTACAACAAAACAACAATAATAGGTTTTGACCCGTGCAGCAGGCAGGGAATTAGACGCACAGTCTTGGCATTTGGTCCTTCCTACAAGGGGATGAGGTAACGCCACGCCGTGCTAGTTCGTGGCCTGCTGTAACTCATTGTATCATAAAAACAAAAACTGGCAGGAAGAAAGAAAAGTACCGTGAATTTAAGCTGCTTTCTGTTGCCTCTCTCTCTCTCTCTTTCCCTTCCCTCTCTCTGTACCAAGGCTGCCCCTATCTTCACCTCCCTTCCTTTACCATTTGAACAGATATTATGGCATGAGACACAGAATCTCTTCCAATCACACAGTTAAAGGTACATTGTCTGCTTTAAATGAGCAAAGAACATGCTAAGTTATTTGTGTGTGCTGCATCTCATCTTGCTGATGTGAAGAAGCTCATAAAAAAAAAAGAATGTTTGTTTTCAGAGCAGCTGTTTTCAGCATTTGTCTTTGAAAATCATGTTTTCTTTTACTGTATCTCTCAAAAGAATAGTATTGAGCAGTAATTTATAGCTAAGGAACTCCTCAATATGCTCCTTTCTAGCGGGGTTTTTTTTTAACCCATTTGTAGTGGGGGAGAAGAGCCTAGAGGTAAAAACAACCAGCTGAAAATCAGCAGAATTAGAGGGCCTTTCTGCTGATGCCTGGATAAGTCTTGGCACAAAGAAAAGACTAACGCCGTGGATAAGGTAGCTCCTCTTAAACAATGTGTACTAATGGGGGGCACAATGAAGGGGTTTTGGTTGGTTAGGGGTCACAATCACAGCATTAGAGTTTGGTAAAGCACAGTTTGTATGTTGGTGAGTAGGGGACACAGTTGGGTGTGTTACTGGGTTTGGGAGTCAAAGAGTATGCTAATGGGTTTGGGGCATCACAGGTGTACATTACTGGGTTTGAGGGGTCAGGGGATATGTTACTAAGTTAGGAGGTTCAATGGGTTTTGATACTAGATTTATGGTATTAATGGGGTATATTACTGAGTTAGGGGGGGACAGTGGAGTACATTACTAGGTGCAGGAGTCAATGGAGTATGTTACTGTGGTTGGGAGTCAGTGGACTATGTTAGTGGTCTGGGCAAAGTATCTAAAAATTCTTGTGTAGATTCTCCAAATTGGGAGAGTGGGCAGGGGGGAGATATACTTCCAGGGCCCAAGGTATTGTGCAAAAAGTCTCTCCTGGGATGTAATCTCAGTCCATAAGTCTCTAAGATTATCAGATTGGACTGTTATGACTGTCGGTTGCAGACGGCTGCCACCGCGTCTACTTACATCTTGTGCTGTCCTTCTTCTCTCTCTGGGCCTGCTCGCAGCGGGGGCTAGCCTCTACCACCACATACCTAAAGGTTCCTCATGGCGGCCACTCTGGGCCTTCCTAGGCCCAGAGTGGCCGCCACTGGGCCTAGGAAGGCCCAGAGTGGCCGCCACTGGGCCTAGGAAGGCATGCCACTGGGCCCTCCTTTGAATATGCTACCGCGAGAACCTCAGGAGCGTCCCCGACTGATGACATCACTTGGTCAGGGTTCTTAAGCACCGCCTTCACCCCTTGCTAGCTGACTTGGCAACGAGTTCCATCACTTACTCCTGTCTCCTCGGACCTGTGGTGGCTGTCTCTGATCTACTTTGGACTCTGGACCCTGGCTAAGGTACCCGGTCCTCGGAGGCCTGCTTGAGTTCCTATCAGAGACCTGGTCTCTTGGCTTCCCCTGCTCCTCGGACTAGCCCTGCGCCTTCCAGAGGTCCTACCCGCAGGCCTCCCTGCTCCTCAGGGTTACCTCTGAGAACTGCTTCATTACTCTGGAGACACATCTCCATGCTTCCCCGCTCCCAGGGCAGTGCCTACGTTCTATACCAGCGACTGTTCGTGTTTCCCTGCTCCTCGGGGCAGTGCCTATGTTCTACAGCAGAGACTGTCTGTGCTTTCCCGCTCCTCGGGGCAGTGCCTACGTTCCACACCGGTGATTGCCTGTGCTTCCCCGCTCCTTGGGGCAGTGTCTTCATATTGCATCTGTGACTGTACTCACACCTCCCTGCTTCTCGGGGTGGTGCTTCCATTCCTCTACCAGAGGTTTCATTGTGCGCAGCCCCGCTCCTCGGGGTTGCTTACGTTATTGTCTGGAGTGGAGACTCAACTCAGGCTTCCCCTCTCCACAGGATTGCCCACATCATAGCATCAGTGCCTTCCTCACTATGCAGCTCCGCCTCTTGGGGCTGTCTCTGCAGCATACCTCTGAACTTCCTGCCTCACGCTCCCCGCTCCTCGGGCCTGCCTAGCGCCGCTCTCTCGGAGGCCTCTGCTCAGGTACTGCTCTCCAGCCCAACCTGTGTACTGTGGGGTCCCTCTGTACTGTTTCTCTCACCCCGCTCCTCGGAACCTCTCCACAGACTTCTCTCCACAAGCTCCTGCTGCACCTGACCTCACCTCCCGACGGTGAGCTCCGCCCCACAGGGGGTAACAACCCACTCCTCAGGCCAAGGGTCCACGAAACCCACGAATCCTAACATGGACAGGCAAGTTGCATGTTCAAAAAATATTTATTGTTTGATATTTGTTCAATGATAATAAATTGATACCATATACATTTTCTTCTGGTTTCATCCATGATCAATCCAATAATTCAACTCCAAAACTTAATCTGTGACTGTGGTCCTTTGGGACTGTCCCTGATGATCCCCTTTCTTCTTGTGAATGGAGTGTTAGGCTGCCTTGGGTGGAAAGATCTCTTATCCCCATGGCTCTCCCTTTCCAAAATACCCCTGGTCCACTGTTTAAATGCCACAATCTCCATTGGTCTCCATCTTGCCCTCCAGAGTAGAAACTCATGTGTGGGGTCTCGGGTCTCTCCTTTCTCCATATATCCTTTATGAAAACTTCTCTCCAATGATATTGGGGATCCTCCAGGTTGATAGATCTAAGATTCACAGTAGCAGGGGTAACAAAACCCTCTTTTTTTCCTCCACTCCTCTCTCAACAGGAAGGATAAGCCACCAAAACTTCCTCCCAAAACTTAAAACAAATCTCACACCTCAAATATACTAAGAAAAATCAATAAGACTGCATTCACCAGCCACTAGATATGGGTCAGCAGCTTAGATCTAATTACTTTCCTACCCTTCCCGGCAAGAGGGTTTTGTCCAATACTGAAAAGAAACAGGGAAACTACAAAAACAGATCTTTAACTTCTAAAATTCAAACAAAATTCCCTCACCAAACCTGCTCTTGAACAGGTGTGAGCCTACCAATGCAGCAGCCTCCAATGATGGTGCTATGGCAAAATGGTAAGCACTTTTCAAACTAGACTGATGGGTTCTGACACCAGGCCACCTCTGTAGTGAAGATCCCCATGGGGTCTCTGTGTGGTGTTCTTTCTTTTTAATTCCAATTCAAATAATTCCTAACCTTCTAATTGCTTTTCTATTTAACCGCTGCTGCACACTGGACTGGAGATTATAATGCATCTCCCACAATGGTTCCAAGATCCTTTTCCTGAATGGCACATACTAATATGGAACCTAGCAGTGTATGCATAATTGCATATACTTGAGATTAATGTTCCCCATGGCCATCACTTTGCATTTGTCCATATTAAATTTCATCTGCAGTTTAGATGTCCAATTTCCCAGTCTCACAGGGTTGTCCTACAATTCCTCACAGTCTGCTTGTCTTTTAACTACTTTGAATAATTCTGTGTCATCTGCAAATCTGATCATCTCACTTATTGCTCTCTTTTCCAGATCATTAATGAATAAATTAGGCACTGATCACAGTATAGATCCTTGGGGCACTCCACTATTTATTATTTTTCATTGAGAAAATTAGCCAGTTTGGTCCTACTCTTTGTTTCCTGTCCACTCCACTTATGGTGCAAACCCTTTCACCCATATCTTGCCCTAAATTCAAGCTGCTCCTTTGCAGTAAAATTATTATTATCTAGATGGATTGTTAAGTTTATTTTAATGATCAATTGTTAATAATATCCCAGGTTTTGATGTCAGACTAATTTACTTATAATTGAATTCATTTGTAATCCTACATCTCTCCAACACATACATACTTTCTTTTTCTTTCATGTGGTTGATTGCCACTACATTGGAGACGAAACTCAGCCATTACTGTCCAGGATTCTGAAATCCTTTAAAATGTTCATTTAGAAATATATCAATATTCTGAATTTCACAGATCTGTAAAATAATAACCTTGAACTATTACTGAATTTCTCCACTTCTGAGCTTTTATCTCAGACACACAGAAGTCAATGTACTAACTCATTAGCTTTCAGAGCAAAATTGCATGAGAACTTTTTTTGTGACTTGCTGGCTGTAGCAACACATGAACTGCCAGAGGGATTTAAAAGGGCCTCATGGCCTGTGTAAAGTATCCCCCCCCTCCCCCACACACACCCCAAGTATGGGAGAAATGAAATGGTGGTCTCATGGCTCCCTCCCATCCCAATCTAATCATGGACCATAATTGTTAAATTAATACTCCTTTTGGAAGTCCTGCCCCCTGGTCCCCCAAAATCATACAAATTCCCCATTATTTATTTTATTTATTTATTTAAGGTTTTTTTATACCGGCATTCATGAACTCGTTCACATCATGTCGGTTTACAGAAAACAGGGGTGCGGATAATACAACCAAAAAACATAAATAACGTGATGAAGAGAAGCAGTTACAATTAACAAGGGCTAATGAACTGGGAATGTAAGAAATAGAAAGAGATAGAGGAGAATAATTATATACAAAAGTTCAATATAAATATGGTGTCTCATATGTACAGTCTCTGAGTAGAGAGTTTGTTTATGGTGCATCTTAGGTAGAGTTCGAGAAGGCTTGCCTGAAAAGCCATGTCTTGAGTCTTTTCCTAAAGGTTAGGAGACATGGTTCGTTTCTGAGTTCTGGAGGGATGGAGTTCCATAACTGTGGGCCTGCGGTGGAAAGGGCTCGGTCTCTTAAGGTGCTGTGATTAGTGGTTTTCGTGGGTGGAACAATGAGGCATCCTCTGTAGGCTTCCCTGGTCGGTCTTATGGATTTGTGGAAGCGGGGAGGAATTTGTAGATCGATTGTGGTATGTTGGTGAATGATTTTGTATATCAAGGTGATGGATTTATAAATGACTCTGAAATGAATTGGTAACCAGTGGAGGTCTTGTAGCACTGGGGAGATATGGTCTCTTTTCTTAGTGTTTGTCAGTAGACGGGCTGCTGCGTTTTGGACCATTTGGAGCGGTTTTGTGTATGAGGAGGGGAGGCCAAGTAAAGTGGAGCAGCAGTAGTCCAATTTTGAGAAAATGAGGGCTTGGAGGATGGTTCTGAAGTCTTTGGCATGGAAGAGTGGTCTTATCCTTTTTAAAACTTGCAGTTTATAGAAACAGTCTTTGGTGGTTTTATTGATGTGGGCTTTGAAGTTTAGTTTATTGTCGATTAGCACACCTAGATCTCTTACATGAGTGGTTTGTAGGTTGTTTGGCAGAGAGGTTGTGAGATTGTTATCAGGAGTTATGAGTAATACTTCAGTTTTGGTGGAGTTTAGTACCAGATTGAGGCTGTTGAGGAGGTTTTTGATTTCTATGTGACAGGATTCCCAGTATTCAAGGGTTTTTGAGTATGATTCTTTGATGGGGATCAGGATCTGGATGTCATCTGCATAGAGAAAGTGTATTAACTTGAGGTTGATGAGGAGTTGACATAGTGGTAGGAGGTAAATATTAAAGAGTGTAGGGGATAAAGAGGAACCTTGTGGGACTCCGATGGTCGAGTCGTGGCATGATGATTCTTTATTCTGGATTTTTACCTTGTAGCCTCTGTTGGTTAGGAACGATTTGAACCAGGAGAGTGCTAAACCAGAGATTCCTATCGCAGCTAGCAGTTTGATGAGGATAGCGTGATTTACGGTATCGAAAGCTGCTGAGAGGTCCAAAAGGATCAATAGAAAGGATTGACCTTTGTCTGTACCTAAGATGAGTAGGTCTGTTAGGGAGGTAAGTAGGGATTCTGTGCCCCTATTTTTGCGGAATCCATGCTGTGAGGCGGATAGAATTTTGTTGTCTTCGATGAAGTCCGATAGTTGTGCGTTCACAAGCCTTTCCATAATCTTAGCTATGATAGGGAGATTAGCTATTGGACGGTAGTTGTTGGGGTCTTTTAGGTCCAGGTTGGGTTTTTTTAAAAGAGGTTTGAGTGAGGCTTGTTTGAGGTCTTCTGGGAAGGAACCTTGGGATAGCGAGCAGTTGATGATGTCTGCTAATGTTTTGGATATGGTGTCTGGTATTGAGAGGAGAAGTTTTGAGGGAATATGGTCCGCTGGGTGCGAAGATGGTTTCATTCTTTTAAGGATGGTTTGGATTTCGGAAGACGAAGTGGGTTCAAACATTTCAAGATGAATGTTTTTGATGTGAGGCATTAGGGCTGGAGTTAGAGGGATGATATTGGAGGGAAGTTGAGTAAGAAGATTTGTGATTTTGTTTTGAAAGAAGATGGCGAGTTCATCTGCTTTAGCTTGAGCTTGGTTACTAGGGCATTCTGGTGAGGGTACTTGGGTTAGGGAGGAAACATAGGAGAATAGAGCTTTCGCATCAAAGACTAAGTTGTGGATTTTGGAGGCAAAAAAGTCTCTTTTTGATTTGGAGGTGCTGGCCTTGTATTGTTGTAGCGAGCGTTTGTAGGCTGAGAGTGTGCTAGCATTAGGACTTTTCCGCCAGTTGGATTCCATTTGTCTTAATTTTTGTTTTAGCCTTCTAAGATCGTCGGTGAACCATGGTTGTTTTTTGGAGGCGTCTGGGTGGGATTTTTTTGTTGTTAGAGGGCAGAGCTTATTGGCTATGGATTCTGTGATGGAGTTCCATGATCGTAAGGCCATATTGGGATCGGTGAGAACAATAGCGGGAAGGTGTTTGGTCAGCTGATTGGTGAGGTCGTCGGGGTGACAAGGTTTCCTGTAATTAAAGGAGGGAGTAGGTGGATGAGGAGCAGTAGATTTTTCCAATGCGAATGAGGTAGAAATCAGGGAGTGATCTGACCAGGGTATCTTCGTATTTTTTGGTGGGGAGGACGATTTTATGCCTTTGTTGATAAAGATCAGGTCCAACGTATGTCCTGCTTTATGTGTCGGGTTATTGACTATTTGGGTAAAGCCCATCGCTGAGAATGCTAGAAGGAGAGTTTGGCAGCTAGTTGAGAGAGCTGGGTTATCCATGTGGAGATTGAAATCTCCTAGTATTATTGCTGGGGCGTCCAGGTTTAGGAAGGTTGTGGTTATTTCGATGATGGGTGAGACGTCGGCTTCTAAGAGTCCTGGGGGGGCATAGATGAGAAGTATTTGAAGTTGGTGTGATGTGAAAAATCCAATTTCAAGTTTGGTATCGGAGTGGATTGGATGTTGTGAGAATTTGAGGTCTTTTTTAGTTGCAAGTAGGATTCCTCCTCCCCTCTTTTTCAGTCTAGGCAGGGAGAAGATGTCGTAGGTTAGCGTCGGTAGTTGGTTTAATATTGCAGTATCTGAGGGTTTCAACCATGTTTCAGTTATTGCGCAAATATCTGGTTTATCGTCAGTGAGGTAGTCGTTGAGGATTAGTGATTTTTTGGTTATAGATTGCGCATTGAATAGCGATAGGGTGAATAGGGAGAGGCCTAGTAGTTGGGTTATCGGAGCTATTAGGATTGGTGTGAGTGTTTTAAGGTTGCGAAGGTTTGCTTGTCTGGTTGGATTTCTTTTCTGTGAGAAATAGTGAGGTGTGATTGGGATTGCAAATGTTGGCTGCATTTTAGAGGCTAGGTCCATTTTAATTGTGGGTGTTGTTATAGAGGATGCTGTGTTTGTTTGAGTGGAGTTGTTGAGTGGAGTGGCGTTGTTGAGTGGATGCTGGAGTCCTGGAGTGGCTGCTGGGTGGATGCTGGAGTCCTGGGTGGTTGTTGGCGTGTGTAGTCGTTTGTGAAGTTTGATTGTCTTTGTTTAGCGTTGTTGAGAGGCTGCTGGAGTCCTGCAGAGTTGTCAGTGTGTTTCACCGGTACAGCTGTTTGCCTCTGTATATGTCGTCCTGAATTGTTGTTTGAGAGGGAGAGCGTTTGAGCGTTAGATGGCTGACCTTGAATGTGTAGATGGACCTGGTTCTGATACGCTTGGAAATCTTGGTGGATTTTAGCAGGTGTTCAGCCGGCTTCCAGTTAGTGGACGAGGATTCCGGGGCTCTCAGGGGCTGCACGAAGGGGCGCACAAAGGGGCGGGCCCCTTTGTCGCGCTCCTTCGGCGCGCGACGCTCGGCGCGCGGCGCCTCGGATGTCCGGGATTAAATCTCGTGTGCTTCTCCGGGATTGGTTGAGGAAGAACCGTCGCAAAGAGGGCGGCAGAAGTCGAGCCGGCTCTTTAAATTTGGCGCGGTCGCGTGGTGCTGAGGTCACCAGCGCGACTGGGGCAGCGTCGGTCCGTCTTTCGTGCGGGAGGGCCCTTCTTGTGGCTTCCTGCGGCGGTGGGCGGAGAGCGGCGAGGCAGCCGGATCGCTGCGACCCTAAGAGGAATCCGGAGGAGGAGGTAGGTGGTACGCTTCCCCGTGGCCGGAGCAGGGGCCCACGGAGGTAGGGCGAGATTTAAGGCCTTACCCCGATGGGCTCAAGCGCCGGCTGCGCGGGCCTCTCTCCCAGCGCCTATCTGCTCCGGGGACCTGTGATCGCTGTTGCAGTCCGTCGCAAAGAGGGCGGCAGAAGTCGAGCCGGCTCTTTAAATTTGGCGCGGTCGCGTGGTGCTGAGGTCACCAGCGCGACTGGGGCGGCGTCGGTCCGTCTTTCGTGCGGGAGGGCCCTTCTGTGACTTCCTGCGGCGGTGGGCGGAGAGCGGCAAGGCAGCCGGATCGCTGCGACCCTAAGAGGAATCCGGAGGAGGAGGTAGGTGGTACGCTTCCCCGTGGCCGGAGCAGGGGCCCACGGAGGTAGGGCGAGATTTAAGGCCTTACCCCGATGGGCTCAAGCGCCGGCTGCGCGGGCCTCTCTCCCAGTGCCTATCTGCTCCGGGGACCTGTGATCGCTGTTGCAGTCCGTCGCAAAGAGGGCGGCAGAAGTCGAGCCGGCTCTTTAAATTTGGCGCGGTCGCGTGGTGCTGAGGTCACCAGCGCGACTGGGGCGGCGTCGGTCCGTCTTTCGTGCGGGAGGGCCCTTCTTGTGGCTTCCTGCGGCGGTGGGCGGAGAGCGGCGAGGCAGCCGGATCGCTGCGACCCTAAGAGGAATCCGGAGAAGGAGGTAGGTGGTACGCTTCCCCGTGGCCGGAGCAGGGGCCCACGGAGGTAGGGCGAGATTTAAGGCCTTACCCCGATGGGCTCAAGCGCCGGCTGCGCGGGCCTCTCTCCCAGCGCCTATCTGCTCCGGGGACCTGTGATCGCTGTTGCAGTCCGTCGCAAAGAGGGCGGCAGAAGTCGAGCCGGCTCTTTAAATTTGGCGCGGTCGCGTGGTGCTGAGGTCACCAGCGCGACTGGGGCGGCGTCGGTCCGTCTTTCGTGCGGGAGGGCCCTTCTTGTGGCTTCCTGCGGCGGTGGGCGGAGAGCGGCGAGGCAGCCGGATCGCTGCGACCCTAAGAGGAATCCGGAGGAGGAGGTAGGTGGTACGCTTCCCCGTGGCCGGAGCAGGGGCCCACGGAGGTAGGGCGAGAGTCAACCCATTAGGGGTTGACTCTCCTCCTGCTACCAAAAGCTTACCCCATCAAAGGAGTAGTCTTCTCAGGGCAGGAGCAATCCCCACTCACTCCTGCCCAAACAGCATCTGGTTCCAAAATGACACCGGCTAACCTCAGGAGCTCCTTTGCAAGCAAACCACTGTTTCCCAGGCCTGGCCTGGAAATTAACCACACCTCCCGAGATGTAATTGGGTTTTTTTTCTTTGCAAAAATGGGCCTGCCATATCTTTTTTGCATGGCTATTTTAGAAAATTGCCCAGTATTGAGCTGCTTTGCATGAACTTGCATTGCAGCAGCCCATTACTGGGGAATCTGAGAACACTTTCATGCTTAGTGGACTACTACTGCAAAAGGGGCTTTTTAAAAAAAAGTTCATGCAAAATGCCCACACTTTTGCATTTTGCTCATTTGTGAGAGTTTTGCAAAAAGGTTTGTTCAAAATCTGTTTTGTAAAAAAATTTCACAGTTTAGTTCATTGGCCTCATAATGTCCCTTTTATACATTTTTTGTAACAAATTGATTTGTTTTGTAACTTAAAGACCCTATATATATAGCAAACATGAAACACTCCTAATGGAGTGGGGTACAAGCATAGATCAAGCTTTCTCACACAATTCATTTTATTGTAATTTAGAAAAATATCAAAAAAGCATTCATATTGCATTGGCCATTTATTAAATATACATTATATACTCAAGTATTTTTCATCCCAAGTATTATTTTAAAAAAATGTTCACTCACACTCAAACACACTCTATTCCGTCATCGGACATGTTCAAAATTAGACAATCCTTATACATGAAAGTTCATAGCATATAATCCACATGTAATTAATATTTCAATCTTATCTCTTCATTTTTTTTCTTTGATTCCGATCCCTTTTCTTTACATAAATTACACAATACATATCTCAATGCTTTTCTTGATGTCAGTTTATCAATCATTAGACCAATCTCTCTTCTTCATCAAACCCTTGATCTTTCCACCAATCCCAACAGGGCCCTCGTTTCACCTTCCGGCTTCATCAGGGGAATTTGAAATCAGTGAATTTGAAATCAGTGATTTGCAAATATTCTTAGTATACCACTTATGCTTGAGATATCTTGCCAAATTACTAGATACACCACTGGTCTTCCTTGAAACTCCAACCTTTCTTGATTGAAATTCAAATTCCTTGTCTGTATAAACAATTTCAAACAAACATTAATGCCAATTAATTATTTTTGAAAATTAACGTTTCCCTTACCTTCTACAAAATATCTCTAATCACAAAATACTCTTAAATACCTGCAAAGATGCTCACATTCCGTTGTCTTCACACCTCACATCAAACGTCGAAAACACGCAGCCAATCGCGGGCTAACAGTGCACTCCGCAATCCGGCGCAATCCCGTCGACACGCTATTACCCCTTACTGAATCGGGGATTACATAGGGCATGTGTGCACGCGCCAGGCCCTCTCTTATCCACGTCATGGCAGGAACCTCGGGGGCATCCCCTCTGCAAGACATCACCCGTCAGAAATATTTAACCCATCCAGCCTATGCTTCCTACGAGTTAGCAAGCACTTCCTTCCTGCTTATTCCACTCCATTCGGAGGTGCTTTGCTTCCTGAACTACTGGACTTAGAACACCTTAGGTACCCGCTCCTCTGGGGCCTTGTTACATTCTGGCTATCTGCTCCTCGGAGGGCCTTCCTGCCTGGAGATTCCTGTTACTCTTATTCAGGACCATGCCAGTTCAGGCTTGTGAGTGCTCATCGCTTCCATCATCTCGCTGACGGAACCGCCGTTGTACCCCATGCCTCGGGCCACTACCGTGCTCATCCCAGCTGCCTTTCTGCACTCCGGAGTAAGTACCATCATCTACTTCGCTCTGCTGACCTTTTGCACCTCTCTGAACTACTACTCGCTGATCCTCAGCATACCCCGCGCTGCGGGCCACTATCAGATCCATCCTGAGGAGTGTCATCTAGAGAGGAGTTTCCTGGCGTACCCCGCTCTGTGGGGCACTACCAGGGACATCAACATTGAGTAGCCTTACTACTCTGGACTGTGTCTTCTCACCATGCTGTGGGTATCACCCACAATTCCAGTACAATAAAGTCTCACACATCTGTGTCCGTCTCAGCTGAGGCCACGCCCATCGTAGTTCACGATGGGCGTAGTTCAGAATAACTTTCCCTCCTCCCTGTGGGTGGAGTCAGATCTCACTACAATCCAGGGTCCACAACCACACCAAATTATAACAATGCTATTTACAGATAGCTCAGACTCTCTCTCTCTTCTACTCACGCTCTTGATTCATTCCAATATGCATTCTGTCCTGCTACTCTGAAGAATCTGTCCTTGTCCATCTTCTGGATAACCCTTCAGGATCCATTTAGCTGGCTCTCTACAGCCTTTGAAACAGTGGATCATTCTATTCTTCTAATAAAAACAAGGCTCCTTTCTCTTTGGATTTCTGGTCTGACCTTGGATTGGTTGTCTGTTTACCTGTCTAACTGGTTCTTCAGCAGTCTTGTAAATAATGCCTCATTTCTCCTGACACTTAACAGCTAATGTTCCACAAAGCTCTGTCCTGGAACCCCTGCCTTTTTAAATTTACCTTCACAGGCCCTATCTTCTACCATAAATGCTCATGTAGAGACTTCTGGTCTCCACTAGGTGGCCCTAGATCCCTGCCCTGGGTCTTCTAGACCTCTCAGCAGCCTTTGATGCAGTAAATCATGACACACTTTTAAATAGACTAGATGAAATAGGATTAAGTAACAAAACTATCAAATGGTTTAGATCATATCTAAGCAACAGATATTTTCAAGTACAAATCAAAGACATAATGTCAGAAAGGATAAACCTTCAAACAGGAGTACCACAGGGTTCAGCCCTATCGGCCACACTCTTCATCATATATATCTCTTACCATTATGCCACCTGCTGGATGGTCTGGGCATCACACATATATATGCAGACGATATCCAATTAATTCTACCCATTGACGAACAATTGAAAAAACATTAAATATAGCGATCATTTATCTAGATATCATCAAACAACTACTAAACCAAATGGATCTAGTAATTAATATTGAGAAAACAGAATTTAAACATTTAGAACGAAAAAAGATTGAGATCATTCAAAACCCAATCATATTAAAAAACAACCAAAAAATAGAGTTAGCAGACAAACTACGGAACCTAGGAGTAATAACTGACACAGAATTAAGCCTAAAACAACACATATCTTTAAAAGTAAAGGAAGGATACGCCAAACTCATGGTGCTTAGAAGACTTAAACCACTGCTAACAACTGCCAACTTTCGATCAGTACTACAAGCATTGATTTTTGCAAGCACTGATTATTGTAACACCCTCCTACTAGGTCTACCATACACCTCGCTAAGACCACTACAAATATTACAAAACACAGCTGCTAGAATCTTGACCGGCAAAAGCAAAAGAGATCACATCACAGAAACCCTGGCAGAATTACACTGGCTACCCATTGAACAAAGGATTCAGTACAAAACACTATGCACCATACATAAATTAATACATAATGAAAAAGCAGACTGGCTGAACACAGCCCTTCACGTACATGTCCCAAACAGAAACCTGAGATCTGCCAACAAAGCACTTCTTTCTATTCCATCAATCAAAATTGCAAGACTAACACAAGTAAGAGAGAGAGCACGATCATTGGCAGGACCCATACTATGGAACACCATGCCCTTGGAGTTAAGATTACAAAGTAACAATAAAACCTTTAGAAAAAATGTAAAAACCTGGCTCTTTAAATAAGCTTATCAAAAAGAGAAAGGAGAATAGTACCCAGGGGAAAGCAGGCACAAACAATGGAACAACAAACACATAACCAAAATCAATATGTGTGTAATTTTATTTGATATTTTAGTTTACGTTTTATTTGTGAGTTCATCTGTAAAGGATAAAAGTACAATGATAAAGCTAATCTCGTATCCTAAACAGTTACGAAGAGAACTGGACATGATTCATTACACCTACCAATTAGTATTATTTACAACTATGTTACCGATCCTGAAGGGCACCTATGTAACTTGATATACTTTAGCATCATTTTTATGTGCCTTAATGTAAACCATTGTGACGGTACCCACTGAACGACGGTATAGAAAAATGTTAAAATAAATAAATAGCTTATTGGGAGAAACCATTTCTTAACAGCACCTCCCTTAGAGGCTTGTTGCAAACGGAAGCTCCTTAGTGCAGAAGGGGGGCTAGTGGTCTAGAGACTGTAGTCATTTTGGTTTGGCTTCTGGAGAGTAAGGAGCGGTTATGGTAATGGGTTATTTTGAGAAGGGATTCCTGCAGTGCCCTCCTTCCATGTCAGGATCTATCTCCAGCTGTTTATTTATTTAAAAATATTTGTGTTTCACATATATCAGAAGTGCTAAGTGAACTACAGTTGTGTGGCAAACAGACTTCAGTGACAGTATGAGTATTTCTGGAGTTTTCCTGTGGCGAGTCCCGGTTCCGGTTTGGTGAGGGACATGCCCTGTATCCGGAGGCCAGGTGTAAGAAAGTTCTGTTTGCTCTTTTTCATGCCAAAGAAGGGGCTACAATGACTTATCACCCCAGAGGATGTTTTGGGACTTGGAAAGTGTTTTTTTCACTTTCGGTTTGTGAGGAGGATTAGTGCCACCCCTCCTCACACTGAAGCTGGGCTATGTTAGCCTGTTTTTGTTTTTCAGCAGCTCACCCATCCCTTTGAGAGGTCACATCAGAGGAGTCTGGATAAAAGAGACAGGAGCTTTGGAGATCGACAACTGTGTCTCCACCCTTTGAGACACGGGACACAGGCTGGGGACAAACTGGACTTGTGTGGACCTCAGGCATGATTTTTTTTGAGGCTAAGGGGATCCTCCTCACATATAGGAAAATTTCCTGCTCAGCTGGGATATCTTATCAGCTCACGTCCTGAGGGATAAGCTCTAGCCCAGGGCCCTGTACTGAGGACACATACCCCAGTAGGAGTACAGATGTAAAGAACAGTTATCTACTTGAACGGACATCTATTTATTCCTGATGAATCACAGTACAATTAATTTGAACACCTAATTGTTCCTGCAGCACCTTCATAGAGGAAAGTCAGTCGCACACCAGAGGAAGGGAGTTCACTACACTGTCTGGAACTTGAAGGTCACCCTTGCCCCCAGTAGAAAGGACCCACACTTTGGGATAAGTAAGAGGGGGAAATATGCCCATGGAAACAGCCCCAAATCTAAACAAATACATTCCTGGCCCTTTGGGAGACAGTACCCCCCACCAGAAAAGGTTTACACTCATATCACAGCTTTGCAGATGATACACAAACCTATATCTCATTTTCTTCCTTACAGTTTTCTGCCTTCTCTTGCCTGATTTCTTGCCTTTTCTCTGTGTTATCCTGGATGCATTCTCGCTGTCTCTCACTGAATGCATCTAAAGTGGAGGTGATCTTTTCCCTTCAAATCCTTGCTCTCTTCTCTCACCTCTTGGATTTCTTTTTCTTGATGCTATTCCCCTTCATTTTCTGACTGATTTATTTATTTAAGATTGTTCTATGCCACACTATCCTATGTTCTAAGTAGTTTAGAAATTAAAAACATTCATAAAATCATAAATATAACAATTAACTTGTATAAACAAATGGAAAAAAGTAGATTTGGCAAACAATCTGTGTGGGGTTTTTTTCTTTTTTATCCTTTTCTGCTCATATTTCCAAACTTTGCTCTTTACATAGCTACTAACATAAAATGTGAACCTATCTAACTTTCAGTGCTTGCTGATCACTGCTACCAGCAATTTGGGGGATAATTTTTAAAGCCTTTTCTGTGCATAAAACACAGTTTTAAGTGCTTAAATGGCTGTGCTAAAATAGCCTGTGGCTCTGTGCATAGTTTAGTTTGTGCATAATCCTCTTATGAAGAGACAGTTCGGGGAACAGAGCTGGAACTCATGTGCATAAATCTTCAACTTAAAAAGTATGGGGTTGATTTTTAAAAGTCCGCTCATGTCCATATGCATGCGGTTCCTGGTGCGCACATGTTATAAAATCCGATGGCCACGCACACATGTGCACTGGATTTTTTTTTTATATTATGTTTATTGGGTTTTTCAAACAAAACAATACACAATATAAAAAGAGCAACGCAGAGGGGGGAATTTTATCTATGTGCGGCAACGCGATCAGGCCTTTGGTCAGTTCCCTATGTCCCTACCTAACCTTCCTACCCTTTCCCCTCTCCTTCCCAAGCACTAACCCCTTCCTAACTACTTACTTCTTTTTGTTTGATTACTTACTGCTCCTCTGGAGCACAAGTAATCTCCTCACCCTGCCCCACCCCACCCAGACCACGCCCCTAGCCCGCTCCTTTCCTTATGACCCAGCACTTCTGCGCATAACTGGAGTTACGTGCGTTGCTGGGCCCTTCCAAAAATGCGCGTGATGCGTGCAAGGCCTGGCGACGCGCATAAACCCCGTTATTTATGCACATGGGGCCGATTTTAAAAGCCCTGCGCGCTTAAATCCGGCTGGATTTAGGCGCGCAGGGCACTCGCGCGCCAGCGCGCCTATTTTGCATAGGCCGTTGGCGTACACACAGCCCCGGGACGCACCTAAGTCCCGGGGCTTCGTAAAAGGGGCGGGGAGGGGCGTGTCCGGGGTCAGGGGCGGTTCGGGGTGGGGCCGGGGGCATGGTCAAGGCCTCCGGACCAGCCCCCGGGTCAGGTGATGGCGCGCCAGCAGCCCGCTGGCGCGCGCAGATTTATGCCTGCTTTCAGCAGGCATAAATCTGCCAACAAAGGTAGGGGAGGGTTTAGATAGGGCCGGGGAGGTGGGTTACGTAGGGGAAGGGAGGGGAAGGTGCGGGGGGGTGGAAAGAAAGTTCCCTCCGAGGCCGCTCTGATTTCGGAGCGGCCTCGGAGGGAACAGGCAGCGCGCGCTGGGCTCGGCACGCACAAGTTGCACAAATGTGCACCCCCTTGCGCGCGCCGACCCTGAATTTTATAAGATACGCGCGGCTACGTGCGTATCTTATAAAATCCAGCGTACTTTTGTTCGCGCCTGGTGGGCGAACAAAAATACGCGCTCGCGCAAATTTATAAAATCTACCCCAGCGCCTTTTGAAAATTCACTTGTATGTGCAGAATTTATACTCTCCAAAGAGGTGTAACTTTCTGCAAGGTTATTTGTGTGTGCACTAGGCCAATTACTTCAGGATTTTCAAAATGAATTTATGTGTGCAAGTTCACTTTGAAAATCCTTAGTAAAATCTTTGTGAATGATGTACACGCAGACTTTATGGCTATGCCGTGAGTTATAAAATTGTCCTCTCTTTTGTCTAACCTTGACAACTACAATAGCTTACTGCTTGGTCTTCCTGACACTGCCTTCTACACACTCCACATTCTATAAAATCCTGCATCTTGTTGCCTCTATCATTTTCTCTATTTTTCTCATGCCACACCTCTCCTTATTAACTTTCATTGCATCCATTCAAATTCCATTACCAATTCCAGATCCTTGTTTTTGCTTACGAAGTTATCTAGGCTTCTTCTCCTCTCTGTCTAATCATACATCTCTATAATTCTCCCTCTTGATATTTTCGTTCTTCTTATCAGATTCTTCTCTGTGTGCCTGGCATTAATAAGCAAGCATCTTCTCAAGTTTTGATCCTTCTCTGTCCTTGCACCTCATACATGGAACAGAGTCCTTTTTAATTTCCAGGAGTTATTCGTGATGATTTTGTTGAAATCCATTTTTTCAATATCATGTTTGGTTAATTCATTACTAAGTACTTTAGCCTCCATTTCAGTTAATATATATATTTTCTCTGCCATCTATGTAGGCCTCAGTCTTTTGTGAGGCTCCTTGTTTAAGGGCACCAGATAGATAGACAGATACATAAAATATATGTGTAGAGCTCAGGTAGCTCTAGCTCATGATGCTTTGATGTGTATCTGCCTTTGACCTTTTCAGTTGCTTTTGGTAAAAGGAAAAAAGAATAAGCTAAGGAAAAAATATGGAGAATATTACTGTTAATCACGCTCAGCTTTGAGAAAAGAAAATCAAACAATTTTGAGTAAGCATGGATGGAGGTTTACTGACAATTTTAATCATAAAATAAGAACTGTGTGGTTGTCTGGCATCTATCTGCTATGAGAGCAACTATGCTTGTCAATCATTAGAAATCAGTCTTACTCATGTTTAAAAACATGCTTTAGGGAGTTTAGCATATCATCCACATAATATTTTTCTAAAACTTGATATCTACTACCCAAGGGATTCTGAGTTAAGGCTAATAATATTTCCCGGGAAAGCATTTGTAGAGCATAATGCTTCTCAATTAGATGCGCATTATTACTCATAAGTCACTAACATGGAACAGCACATTACAGTCATCATTCAGAATTCTTGTTAAAACGTCTCTCAGATATGCTCATTATTAGGACTTCCTAATAGGAACATTTGCTTATTAGAGCATTTTTATTTGGTCCCAATAGTTTTCTTGCAGAGAAGCAAACAATGTCATATATTAAAATGCAAATTCACAACAGCTTTCAATCATTTACTTTTTGAAACTTGAATTCAGGGCATAGTTGTAAACTAATCCTCATTCTTCAAATATGTGTTGGATTCACCACAAACGCACTGAAATAAAGAGCTAGTGGAAACCAGTACTGTAATAGAATTCAAGCATGTTTGGGATGGATATAAAGGAGAACAGTAGCAGAAGGATTGGGAGGCTACCATACTGCGAATAACCTACCTTTCACTCCCTCAAGTATATAGGCAAGCTGAGGAATAATAGTATAAACGTTTTAAAAACCCCAATGGTTTTATAAAGGAATCATGACCAAGTGTCACTGCGGGCTATGGGATAGCTGGATTAGAACCAGCAAGCTCTAACTCTCCACAAACTAAACAGGAGTTCAATGCCAGCAGGTTGATGGTACCAAGGTACCACCCTCACCCAGCAAGGTGATGGGTACCCAAGCAAGTGGTTGTTTAGAAAATAGCTTCACTAGTTTTAGCAGCTGTTTAAATTATTGCAAAGCTTGGCAATCAGACTTTGTGGGGGACTGAGAGTTAGAAGGTATGGGAACTTGCATGCCCATCTACTCAAGATGGTAGAGAACCAAAAAGACAGACAACAAAAAGTGACTTGGATAAAGAGTGATATCCTACAAGTGGTCAAACGTCTACAACCGGCAACTGAGATATAGCTTTAGCAGTGTGGACTGGTTTACCTAGGCAAACTAGATGGACCAATTGGTCTTTATCTGCCACTATATGTTGCCATGAAATTACATCACAGAGATTCACTGTGGAATGTGAATTTATTTTTAAATGAAATGAAAATGCAATCAAACATCCAATTTTTTTTTTGCATTGAATTTTGAGGATGTACAGATTCCCCTATGAGGTTAGGAGAAGAGAAAATTGAGGGGAGATATGATAGAGGAGTGGAATGAGTGGAATGAGTAAATGTTAATCAGTTGTTTACGCTTTCAAAGAGTACAAAGACTAGGGGACCCACAATGAAGTTACTAAGTGATACATTTAAAACTAATAAGAGACAGCCTCTTCCAGTTATTATTGATATAATAGCCAGCTTTTCCCAGATCTCAGGATAGAGGGTAAATTAGCATAACTCAATCACTTAATCTACCAGGAACTGTATTACCCTTACTTTTTATCATTTCCAATGGAAACCTGAAAGATTTAAAATATCTACGCATTCACTTCTATAAAGATATTGAGGTTACTATACAGCACTCTTCCCTAAAGATACTACAATTGCTGAAAGACACAAAACTTAGATGGTCCCCATAACATCTTAACTGGTGGGGATGATTAGACACCATTAAACTGGCCCTTCAAATTAATTTCATACTTAGCATGATTCCCACTTTTTTCTCAGATACCTTTTACCAGGATGTTGATCGATGGTTGACTCGTTTTTTGTGGATGAATGTTATGTTCCACACTTGCAGGATGTCCCCTCATGCGGCTTCACTCACCACTGCTGATGCCCGGAACTGCCACAAACCACGGACGCTGCTGCTGTCTTCAGGAGCTTCCCCCCCAGGTATGTGCATACAGTAGGGATCTGAATCGTTTTTTGACGATTTAAAATATCGTCCGATATATTTTAAATCGTCAAAAATCATTAGAGGCAATATTTAATAGGAATTCCCCCGATTTATCGTCAAAAATCGTAAATCGGGGGAAGGGGGAGGGGGAGGGGAAGGGGGAGGGCAGGAAAACCGGCACACTAAAACATCCCTAAAACCCACCCCAACCCTTTAAAATAAATCCCCCACCCTCCCGAACCCCCCCAAAATGCCTTAAATTACCTGGGGTCCAGTGGGGGGGGGTCCCGGTGTGATCTTTTACTCTCGGGCCTCCGGTGCGTAGTAGAAATGGCGCCGGCGCTACCTTTGCCCTGACAGGCAAAGGTAGCGCCGGCGCCATTTTGTTTTTTGTCCTCCGACGTCAGGAGCATAGGAGATCGCTCCCGGACCCCCGCTGGACCCCCAGGGACTTTTGGCCAGCTTGGGGGGGCCTCCTGACCCCCACAAGACTTGCCAAAAGTCCAGCGGGGGTCCGGGAGCGCCGGCCATACGGCGTATGGCCAGCGCCATTTTGTATGGCAAAACGATTCGAGTGCAGGAAGTCGCTCCCGGACCCCCGCTGGACTTTTGGCAAGTCTTGTGGGGGTCAGGAGGCCCCCCCAAGCTGGCCAAAAGTCCCTGGGGGTCCAGCGGGGGTCCGGGAGCGATCTCCTACGCTCCTGACATCAGGGGACAAAAAACAAAATGGCGCCGGCGCTTCCTTTGCCCTGTCATATGACAGGGCAAAGGTAGCGCTGGCGCCATTTCTACAACGCACCGGAGGCCCGAGAGTAAAAGATCACACCGGGACCCCCCCTCTGGACCCCAGGTAATTTAAGGCATTTTAGGGGGGTTCGGGAGGGTGGGGGATTTATTTTAAAGGGTCGGGGTAGGTTTTAGGGATGTTTGTGCCGGTTTTCCCGCCCTCCCCCGATTTACGATTTACACGATATTTAAAAAAACAAAACCGCGACGATCCGATTCCCTCCCCCCCCCCCCCCCAGCCGAAATCGATCGTTAAGACGATCCATCACACGATTCACATCTCTAGCATACAGTGAGCACCTTCCCATGTGGGCCCTATGGCAGGAAGCTTTGCAGCAGGTGCCATCAGATGATGTCACAGCTGGGTATTTAAACCCCAGTCATGCTACAAACCGGAGCCTCAGCAACAGGTCCCTTTGCCTTTAGCCTTGCCTCATTGGTCTGCCTTCAGCTGTGCCTTGTTCCAGCCTTGCCTCACTCCAGCCTAGTCTTCAGCCTTGCTTCGCTCTAGTCTGGTCTACAACCTTGCCTCACTCCAGCCTGATCGTCCACCTTGCCTCGTTTCAGCCTGATCTTCAGCCTTGCCTTGTTCCAGCCTGGTCTCAGCCTCACCTCACTCCAACCTTACCTTTAGCTTTCCCTACCCTGCTTTTCTTTCTGCCTGACCCTGTTTGACTTTTCATGTCTGTCTTACCCGTGTCCTGGAATCTTGCCCTGGTTGTCTCTGGTCTTGTCCTTCCTGTTCCTGTCTAATGTCTAGTCTCTCTAGCTCTGAAATTTCTCAGTTCCTTGCTTGTCACCTGGACCTGACCCTAGCCTTGGACTCCAACTACGCCTTGCCAACCACTTGCCCAGACTCTAGGATTGCCCTTAAGAAGCCAAATTTCCCTAAAGAAAAGAGAGATGTTAATTTTCCAGATTTTCTTTTTCATCATACTGAATCCATTCTTCAACAAGGAACAGCTTGGTTGGCTGATCAGTTAAATTTATCTTATATTGTGTGGGTTAGTGCAAGAACAAATTTCACTTATTCCTCTTCCTAAGCGTCTTACCATTCCCCTGCCCTCCTATCTGTCCTCACTTTTTATTCATAAATCCAAACATAAGGCTTACAAAGAGCTAGAGCGCTATCTCAGTCCATTACATTTTACTCTGACACTCTTTTCGTTTACATCTTTATGAATTAATCTTTTATTCAAAATGTGGAATCATTGTTTAAATTGGAATGTGTGGCAGAATGCTGGAAAATGTACAGTTGGTCAACTTTTGGTAAACTGGAAATTTATGTCATAACAAATGTTTCTATCAGCATATGCAATTCCCTCCTCTCATGTGTATATATTACTTCAATTACGCCATTGTATTCAAACATCTTTCTTGGACTTAACTTGCTTTACTTTATCACCCCAGGTGATTAAGTCCTTATTACCATGATCTCTCAATCTTATGTTACGACTAACATTTATAAGCTAAATGTTTGGGAACAAGAATTGGCACATATGGCTGTTTCTTGGAGTCAATATCGGTGAGATGGGTTCTACCAACTATATCTGTATTTTTCTCCTCCTACAGTTGTGATTGTGAGATTCACTTTTGTTTCTTCTCTAATATATGCATGCTTTTGGCTTAGAAGGGAAGTGCATGCCACAGACAGAGAAACAGGAGAGGTAGCCAGTGAACAGTTAGTGCCATGCTGAGTTACTCTCTGGGCTGCTGCTGCTGCTAGAATTGGGCTCAGGTATTTGAGATTGAGGTGCATTTAAAAGAGCTATGAGAGGGGAGAGGAGCTAAGAGACAGAAAGGAAGCTGAGAGGGAGGCTGTGGAGGAGGAAGTTGCAAGAGAGCTGAAAGAAGAATATGAGAGATGACCTGTGAGAGGTGAGAGAACCTGAAAGAGAGGATAAGGTGTGAGAGAGGAGCATTAGGAGGAAAGGAGATTGAGTAAAGGGAGAGAAGCTGAGAGAAGAGGATGCAAGCTACTAGTTGTGAGAAGGAGGTTGAGACGGAGGAAGCAGAAAGATGGAAGGAAGCTGAAATAGGGAAAAGTTGCTGTAGAAGGGAAGGGAGCTAAGAAAGAGAAAGAAAAAATAGAGGTCTGTTAGAAGACAATGGGATGATAACTAGAGAGATGGATGCTGAGAGGGAAATTGAAGAAGAGATGGTGAAGTGAAACCAGAGGTAGAGGGGTGGGAGCCAGATGAAGGACAGAAAAGAAATGAATGGGTTTGCTCAACACAAAAGAGATGGAGCATGAAAAGAAAGAGAAAAATATCAGTAAGATACCATGCAATAGATGAAACATGTATAACCATCTTGCAACTTATAATTTTCTCAACAATAGACTATTGTAATTCTCTTCTGATTGGCCTTCCATCAACAAGCATCAAGCCTCTGCAGATTCTTCAGAATTCAGCAGCTAGAATTTTAACAGGAACAAAAAAATATGTTCACATCACCCCAATACTAATGTCGTTTCATTGGCTTCCTATTAAATCTCGAATAGATTATAAGATCCTGATCATCACTCACAAATTAATACATGCTGATCATCATAAACATACTGGTTTAAAAATCACTCCACAAATTTCCAGAACAAATCTTCGATCTAACAACACTTCTTGTCTAAAAATTCCTCCCATTAAAGATGCTCGACTATCAACTACTAGAAACAGAGCATTCTCCATTGCTTTCCCAAAAAAATGGAACTCTCTACCGACTTATTTAAGAACTCAATCTAACATCAAAAAGTTCAAGAAGGACCTAAAAACTTTCCTCTTCCATACAGTCTACATTAATGATCGTCCTTAACAACAATCCATCTACAATCAATTCAACCATTCAAACCCAAACAAAAAAAAAAACCAGTAACTACAACTGGCATCAACCTTAAGCATTACAATTTCAGAAATTGAATATGAAGCCCTCCTTTAAGATGAATTAATAGTATTTTTGTTACTTTCCTTTTTACATCTTTCCCTTCTCCCACTCTTTCACCCCACCATCCTCCTCTACCTATCATTTCACTATTGTTATTGTTTTCTTCTTTTGCAACTATGTATAATTTATCTGATTGTTGTTTTGATTCTGTAAACCATTGTGATGGCTAAACCGAATGACGGTATATAAAAACGAATAAATAAATAAACGATGTGGCCAAGTGATGTCCCTCTTGCGTGTGAGGAGCCAGTATACTAAAATGGTAAGAATACTTTTTTTAATGTTTAGACTTTCAGTACTATATATAAACCAACTTTAATTATTAAAACAATTTGATTTTTTGTGTTGTCCTTTATTATTGATGTCATGAGGTTTTCCTTTCTGATGACATTCAAGGTTAAGTATATATTATGATTTCTCTTTTTTTCTGTACTGTCTTGAATATTTAATATTCTATATCTCCTGTGTTTCTGGCTCCTTTATGTCTCTTTTCTTTATCTTTATGTTTCAATGTCTCTATTTAATATGTTGCCTGTTTGTGTCTCTTTTCTATATTTCCTTCTTGTGTGCTGGATGTTATTTTCTCTTGTTCTGACTTAGTATCTTTGAGTTATGATTTCCTGTCTGGATTGTTGCAGTTTAGCTAAATTGTGTGTAATATACTTAGCTGGATATGGTAGATTACTGCAGCTGGCTATGGATGATAGAGGGTATGGTTGACTAGTGCTGGTCCATCCTCCTACTGAGGCTTATTATTCGAACTGGCTTTCAAAGCTAGATAATAGAGCTTGAGTAAGTAGGATGCACTAAAGTATTCTCTGTCTGCCCCCTTGAGTGTAATGTTTTCTGTGTATTCTTTAATTTTCCACCTAAACTATGCTTGAAATAAAATAAGGGACGGTAACATTGAAACAGCTGTGCAGGCGCACATGTATGCGCGAATGCTGCCTCACGCCAAAGGATGCGGCCATATTATACATACATACGTATATGTGGGCATGGTATAAAATAGGCTGTATGCGCGTACATGTGTGCCCAATTCTATATGGATGTGCGCATGTGTACAGAAATGCCGTCTCTGCCGTGTAAGTGGGGGGGATTTCAAAAGACATGTGTGCTGATGCAATTACCAGTTTCCTCAGTTTGTTTCCAGTTCACCCAGGTAAAGGATAGGACTTCCTAACCCTCCTAGTTAATTAGCCTCCCTTTTACCCTGTTAGCCACTACCCTTAAAACCCAGCTGACTAGACTAGTTTTTGTTTGTTTTAGGACTTACATGCCATCCATAGCAGATGTAAAGTCATGTGGTAAGGGACCCTGGCACATGCTTGTACGTGTAAGTATTTACACGCTGGTTTCATTCATAAATCCTGGAATGCCCATGCCCCACCCAGACTACGCCCATTCTCTGCCCTTTTTTGAAAAAATGTTTTGTGTGCGTACCGGGAGATATACGCATATACACGTCCCTTTTAAAATTCGTGCAGTGCACACCAGCCTGACTTCTGGACATCTGGAAATCTCCTGGCTTTTGCGTGCATTGGGCTTTGAAAATTTACCCCTTAGTGTGTGGGCTAAATATATTCATCTCTTTCACTCTTCCAAAGGTGTGCTAGGAGTTCCCTCCAAGTAGTCCATGAAGACTTGCTAAATTTCTATAGTTAAGTGTTATAAAAGAACAAATAATTAAGAATCGCTAATCTCATTTATATACAGAGGGAAATAAGTGTGACTTTGATAAAGGTGAGGTTGATGTTGACACTGAATGCATTCACACTGTCCTCCCTCCTTATAGCAGTCCCTATATTTTCATGGCTTTTCAGCAGTTACTATCTTTAATTGGACTTGATTTTAATTATGTCAAAATTTAACTCTCAGACTTTCTAATTCTTTAGTTCTGATGTACTATCAAACTCCTTGTAACCCATAGTCTGAGTTCTGTTTTGCTTTCTAGTGGATCAGAATAGTTTCTGAGAAATTACTTATTTATTGTTCTAGGATTAATATTAACATTCAATTATGTGAATTTATCCAAGTGCTGTCATTAATTCCTGATAAATCTGGATCCAGCACTTTGACATTCTGTGTGCCATACACCTGCTTTACTGTAGACCTGCACACAATCTCTTGTTATATTTTCACCTTTAGTGATGGCAATCATAAATAAATAAAATACATCATATGTTCATTCACCATTCTTACACTTCAAGCTTTTGTTTGTAAATGGCTGATAAAAATTGACTTGTGATTCAGCTATGATTATTTATAACTGTAACTACTCTTTACATTACCTTCAAACTAGCATAAAAATAATTCTAAACATGAATTCCATTCATACACTCATTCATACAATGTAGTGTACAGTACTTTCCCTCTGTGTTTATTATTTATTTATTTATTTTTGGTTTTTATATACCAGAAGTTCCTGTATACAATACATATCACTCCGGTTCACATTTAACAGAGATAACTATCGCCGGGGAGGCGGTTTACATGGAACATATCGTATATAATGAACGGATAATCTAAAATAAAGTACAATGTTTCATTCATTTCACAGCATCAGAGCAGTCTCTGTAAAAGAGTTAAGGGAATATTCCCTTGTTCTTAGTATGTTTACTGTCCCTTTCCTTAGAGTTCTGTAACTGATAGAAGTTTTCAGATACAAAGATATCCATGCTTCTGGCTATGACATCAGAGAAATAGTGCCGAGTAGTCTAGTAATAACATACATGTACTGACAAAAATCCCTAAATATCTTATCACTCAAAGTAGAAATACAGAATAAAGAGTTTTAGTTTCATTTGATGCAGTTATTAAGGTTTTTAAAACTCCCAGGGAGCCTAATTATTGTATAATTTACAGTGTTCTTACATTAGCCCCTTTGCATTTTTTATATTCTCCACACCAGGCAGCTCTGTAACCATAGCAATGGCACATTCTGAACATTCCAAACTGCTTGGAGCTGTGCCAGTTTGAGATATGCACTGGAACTTAAAATGGCTGGGATAACTAGCACTGAGTCATCCAATCCAAAGCCTTCGGGTGAGAGGACCAGAAGGGATAGATGGCTTCTACTAAGTGTATTTTAAGGACAGGGATACTGGCATCTAGTGACCAGACCGGGAGAGTCTGCCACACCAAATTTAAATTTTAAAATAAATTTTTTATTCAGAAATTATTTGAATTATTAAAAAGTGTTAGATGAAGTCCTTGTTGGTTTTCACGCTTATTTAACCCTTTATTTCTTCATTTAATGTGACATACACACCAAACAAAGTATTTTATCTTGCTTTGTCGTTTGTTCTCAATTTTAAAATAAGTAAAGGCTCAATCAGAGATTATTAAGCCCTGTGCTAATGTCCCCTGTCATTAGTGAAACTTATTTTGACCATTCTGAATATTTTTCAGGGTCGCTGGAAAGGATCTTGTTTTTAGCCATTAAAACTCCTTTTGGACATCATCTGAGGCCAGGATAAAGGTTTTTAATGCCCCTTCACATGATCCCTACACTTGTTTATTTGATTTTAATGTTTTATCCTATTTTTATAGTTTTTAGTATCAGTAAAACTTGTATTTATTTTGTTTTCTTGGGGAGTTTTTCATTGCATTTTTATATTTTGTTTTATAACATGCATAAAATGCATTTTTATGTGTGTTTGCATTCATGTTTGCACATAAAATTGATTTTATATAAGCAAATGTGATTTTTACATGAATAAAAAAATAATTCACATAAAGTAATAAAGCAAAACAAAATGAATGCACACCCCTAGAAATTAGCTGTTACTGCTTCTTTAAATAAGACTCCATTTTCATGAATAAAAAATCAGCTGACAGAGCACTGAACATTTTATTTTACTGTACACAAAATAGTTTTTTAATTAAGAAAACTGCAGCTAAGAGGACCAGCCCAGTATTCAGTAGTTATCGTGCTGCCATGCAGAAAATCACCGGTTCAAATTCTGGATTCTGAAGGTCAGCAGCAGAGGCAGCTTTTATAGACCTTAAGGCAGGGTTAGCCAACTCCGGTCCTTGAGAGCCACAAACAGGCTAGATTTTCCTGATATCCACAATGAATATGCATGAGATAAATTTGCATACAATGGAGGCAGTGCATGCAAATCTCTCTCATACATGTTCATTGTGGATATCCTGAAAAACCAAGCCTGTTTGTGGCTCTTGAGAACCAGGATTGGCTACCCCTGCCCTAAGGAAAAGGGGAAGTCATGATCATCAATAAGGGTGAGTGACACCTGATGGCTGGATTTGGAATTCTTGGTATAGTGTCCCAAAAGGAATCCTGGTCTGAAGGCCAAAGTGCAATGACCAGCTTAGGAACAGTCAGAGAATGAGTCTATTAAAATAGGGGGAAAATTCCTGTGAATGAAGGTTTATGGCACCAGAATCTTAGCTATGATTCTAATTGTGCTGGAAGAGAAAAAGAGAAAGGAGGAACTACTAGGCTAAACAAAGCTGCAGATGGGAAAGATTATAATATTGGAAGGGCTGGAGAAGCCCAGTCTCAGAAGCCCATGATAATACGGGTGCCAGACTGTCTCCTCCAGTCATGCGACATGTTAGGCCATGGGAGGGGGCGTGTTGGGGGGGATTTTAGAGGGCGTAGAGATCCTTGTTTAGTTTTAAACTGGTGCTCTGGGTCACCCTGCTGGACCCTGTCGAGTCCCGATTGGTCAGCCCCAAGGGAGTGATTAGCCAATGGTATGGGGGGCTATAAAAGGGGGTGTTACCTTGCATGCTGCCCCCTTTTCCCCTGCATGGCCATCTTGTTCCCCTCCTTCCCTCCCTTTCCTCTTGTTTCGGGGCATTGTTATGTTTTGTCGCAGCTTGGGGGGTTGGCGGAGTTACTAGAGCCATGATTCTTTCGGGGCTGGCTTGAGAGCAAGGAATCCGCTAGGTGGCGGGCTTTCTTGACTCTGGTTTTAGTTGCATGTGACTGGGTTCAGCCACATGGTTGGGACCCCTTGCTGGGCTGAGGTAGGAATCTCGGTTAGTGGCGGGATGCCACTGGTTATTACAGGTTTGGTGGCCTGTGAAGGGATCATCTTGCTGGGGGGAGGCGGTTGATTCCTTGGGGTGGGTATATGTGTTGATTTATTGGCTCTGGTGATTGTCTAATAAAGCCACAGCCTTCTTTGTCTTCCAATTGCTTTGTCAGAGTATTATTTTGTGACTGTGTTATTGTTAGGAGCTGAGGGAGAGGGGCCATTAGTCCTGACTGCCCATATTATGGGTTAAGTACAAAGAGGCACATTGTTTAAACCAGTGGTTTTCAACCTTTTTTCTGTCGGGACACACCTGACAGATGGCTCTCACATGCGTGACACACTGACCCATGATCGTCATGGGGTTTGATGTAAAAGTACAGTTTGCATCCACGGGAACCCCCCTGACCCACAATAATGGATGTAAAGCAGAATTATGACATTCCCCATACAACTCACCCTACAAAAAAGATATTCTGGTTCTGGTGTCATCTCAGTAACAGCAACTCAAACTCCTTCTACTTCCAGGCTCAATAGCCCTACTTATGAAAAGACAGCAGTTTACCACCAATGCATGTCCTCTTGAGAAAACACAACAAATAAGACTGATAAAACTCTTACATGCTAGTAAAATATCTCATCTCGGTAACAGACACAGAACCGACCTAACATACTCCCAGGATCTGTAGTAATGCACATAAACTAATCCGCACACAGTTACACCTGTATTATGGAATACACTCAAACAGAAGCAACCCTATCTATGAAAAGGCAACACTATAAATATTAAATCAGGTCCTAAAAACCAATACACCTCTTATTAGGAAAACAGAACTAGCAAGCAGCTATAGATCCCCACACAGAAATAATTGTAAAACTATACTAATAAGCAGAATAAATGTTTCTAAACAGCTATGAACAGAATAACATCCAACAATTAAAAACTCATAAAAACT